>NW_026652282.1:33959920-34196018 GCF_009828535.3 Hylobates moloch | reverse complement strand
AGTAGGAGGATTATCTATAGTAACTCAGTCCACCACAGTCCCAGAAGTCCTCAGTTCTCAGTTTTGTAGGTTAGAAAAGGGAGAATTAGTGAATTCCTCATTAAATAGAAGGTAAGTTTAAGAGGTTACCGTCAGTGGGCAAGAATGAATGTTTTCCCCCCACTGGCATGCTTTTTTGTAAGGGCAACTCCATATTTTCTGGTCTAGATCAATGGGCAGATGCCATTGCAGCCAACCCTAAATGACAACTGAAATATGTGTAGTCACTGCCTTTTTACCATCCAGCATAGCTATTCTTCTTGTCTTAGATTTGGCAGGATAATCAATAGGACCCAAATGGCAATCAATTTCATGTGATTGCACTTGGTTTCCCATCAATTTAAATGCTGACTCTATGGCAGAATAGTGAGGAAAATCTGTTGCCAATCATTGACTGTGAATGCCACTGCACATCTTTCTAGGTGACTGAAGAGCATCAAAAAGAAGGGGAAGAGAGAGCCGTGCTGGCAGAAAGATAGAGAGAGGACAGAGCAAATCCCAATGCTGGAGATGAAGAAAACCATGTTGATGGAGTCGTGAAAAGGAAAGCTTGAATCATGACATTCCTCTGATCCAGCACCATGGTAAAACCTTCTGGGGTTGGTACAGTGGAGATAAAATCAGCCTCCAGGACACATAGGCTGAACAAGATTCCAAGATATGTTTCTCTAACAATCATGATGTTTAATGACTTAATCTTAGCGAGGAAACCTGCTGTAAGTTCCCACTAGGAGCTGATGTGTCAAATCTCTTTTTGACAATCAAATATCATTTTCCTGAAGCCAAGGGTCACGTTTTTGTATACCCACAAAATACCCAAACATCCTCCATCATATGAGTTCTCAGTGAATAACTGATGGAAATATACGTTGTAACTGTTATCTATGTATATCTTTCTTCTAATCTATGGACCTAATAGGTGTAATCAGCATTTTCTGGACTTCTCCTTTTAACAATTACATTTTAATATGACATATGGCAGGATCATCACAACAAGCAAAGGATCACAATAGATCCTAATAAGGAGGCAAAGTTTGTTAACAGGCTTGTCTTGTTAATACAATGAAATACATTCAACTTAGATTTCTGTAATATATATTTAAAATTTTTATTTATATTTTTTGAAAAGGAAATGCGTTCACAATAGCAGAACGTTAAAGTGATACAGAAAGACATATATTAAGGCATAATTCCCTCTACCACCCTCCCCATCCACCCCTTTCTCTACTGCTCCCTTTAGGTAACCAATCATACTAGTTGTGTTCCAGTGTTTTTCCATATCAGTGCATAGAGTAGTGTCTGTTCTATTTCAGTAGCCACAGGTTATTCCATTGTGTGGATGTGGCAAAGTTTATTTAACCAGTTTGCTATTAATGGACAGTTGGGTTGTGCCCAGTCTTTTGCTATTACAAACAGTACTTCAGTGAATAATTATAAACATGTATCACTTCTTATATGTGCAGGTGCATCTGTAGAATGAGTTCAAAAGGTAAACACATTTGTAATTCTGATAGTGTCAATTTGCATTTCCACCTGTAATATCTGATACTTGTTGCTCATAACTTCATCAATAGAATGTGTTGTTACACGTTTAGATTTTTGTCAGTCTTAGAGGTGAGAAATCATATCTATTTCTATAATAATAACTGAGATTAGGCATATTTTTACAGGTTTTAGAAGCCATTTATATTAGTTCTTTTGTGACTCATCTATATTCTTGGTCTATTCACTCATATTTCTTGAAGTGCTTTTATGGTTTCTTTTTTTTTCTTCTTGTTATTTTTACATTTAAATCTATGAATCATTTAAAGCTTGTTCTAGCATACAGTCATATGAGATATATTGAGGTATGGATCCAACTTTTGTTTTTCAGATCACAATCCAGTAATCCAAAGTCCTTATGAGCCTACTGATTAGAGATGCTATTTTTTTCACCACTTAACTTTTTATTTTATATACACCGAAAGAGTTCTTTTAGGCCTATTTAGATATAGAAGTGACAAACAATTGCAAGATTGCAAGGTACGATTGAGTTCCGAGATATTAAATCCCAAATTCACAGACGTCAATGTGTGAATAAATGTGCATCTTAGAACTGATGAAATACAGTATACCTCTTCACTGAGTGTGTTTGTTTACTTATTATTAGCTTCTACCACATTACTACAAGCTCTTCATTCTAATTCCTATTTTAGAGTAAACTTAGAGTTGCTATTTTTGTCATGTAGTAACATCATGTACCTGGTTCAATTTTTGGACTTTCTATTCTCTCTCATTGGCCTCATTCTTTATTCACCCACTTTTCCAATTGCTGAGACATACATCAATGCAGATTTGAATTTTTGGTAGGGCTAGTGTCCTCACATTGTTTTTCTTTTTTGGAACTTCACTAACTTCTCTAGCTTATCTTTCTAGTGAATATGTCTTGTAGTTCTCTTTGTGATCGTTTAATCTTGGGTGTAAGGACACAAAGAACAAAACAGACTTCTGCATATGTTATAGGAACTTCATTCTAGATAATTTTTCTTCTCTTATTAAAAAAAATTGAAACCAACTCTGAATGAACTTTCTAATGTTGCAGGACTTTTCCTTAGTTCAGCTAAAGATGGGGTCCTTGTCTGTCCCATGGCCATGAAAATTTAGGCTTGCAGATGGTTTAGAGGGTGAGTAAAGCAGGGTTTTATTGGGTGAAAGGGGGGAAAAAGTGGGAGACAGGGACTCTTGCAAGGCCAGAGTCCCTATGCTAGAGCACTTCCCACCAGGCCCTTCGAATCCTGGGTTCCACAAACTCCCTGTGAACTTCCCGAGTCTCCACGTCAGTGGGCAGGCTGGTTGGAGTTTCTCTAGGGACCCCCTCCCGCCTGGTTGTCTCATCCCCCCCTCTAAAGAAGTACATCTAACTGCCATTAGATTAAGGAGAAGGTTGAAGACCAATCTTAACTGCTTCTGGCTGATAGGGGCGCTGTTTTGGGGAAGCGGCAGTCAGATGTCCCTCAGAGGCCTAAGGGTTCCCAGCAGAAGGGGCCATTGTCAGAGGCTTTGGTTGCATGACTGTCTGGAGTTTGATGGCCTGAAGGCAAGAACAGACTAACTGGGTTATTAGAAAACATGTATCAAAATGAAACAAGGGGAGGGGTAAAGACAGCTCAAAAATCCCGAGGGCTTTTACCAGTTTACACAGGGAGAGGGAGGTCAAAAGCCGGACTGGTAATAAACTTTACCCTTTTGCTGGTATGTTGGGCTTCTGGGTTCCCTTCCCCCGAGTCCAATCCTAAGCCAACCAGTTTAAGGTTTGGAAAATTAACTCTTTTCAGTTTGGAGGATGCATCTGAGGGGAGTGTCCCATAGTACAGAGACACAATTACCTATCAGTGAAGAGAGGACCAAGGAGAAGAAAGGAAAAAGAGAGGGCAACTTTTAAAGGAGTCCCAGGGGTCAGGATGCATTTGAAAGGGGTACAGAGTGAAGACGAGTGGCTACCCATCTACAAAAAGGAGGGCAGGCATCCCTGGTTCCCTTCTATTCCTAGCAGATACTCACGGTACATGAGGAAGAAAGCGAAGAGCGTCCTCTTTCCATCTTTCATCCTTGCATCCCCGAGTCCTGGCTTCCTTGGCAGGTCCTGGCATGAGTGCCAAAGTGGCTTTCACCAATGAAGCAGGGTGGCGGGGGGGCTAAAGAATAGGAATTATCTGCTCTCAATTATGTCTCTTTCCCACCTACTGTCAGTAGCCTTGGAGTTCCCTAGAACTCATTTATGCCGTGGATATTAACTTGGCCTTTATCCATGAAACAGAAAGCTTGGGCTTGGCTTAATCAACAGGGATCGGCCACGCTCACCTGCGCTGTGCCTTTTAACCTCTGTTGTCATTTGCCTCTGGATCCCTCAGATCCAGTTTTCCTTCCTACGGCTTTGACGCAAAACCTGGAATTCAGTTTTGGACAAAAATGTGTCTCGGGGGGTTACATAGACACCTTATCATAAGCCGAATGGTAAGTTAAAACTGTGGAACTGAGTCCTCCTCCAACGAGGGAGGGGAAAGGATGTTTTGTGACAAACCCAGATAACTGGTGGCTGTAGTTATGCTTGCTAGGATGTGGGCACATGGTATTTGTCTTTGGTTAGCTCTTTTTTGGTCTTACTTTCCCAAAAGGAAACTTCCGGGTGATGGGCATCCTACTTATTCCCATCACCTGGCAGGATTTGGCAGGATAATTGCTCAGAACTAGAATATTGATCCAGATTTCTACAATACCCATCCTTTTTGTTCTTTCTGAACTGCAGCCAGAAATTACTGGTTGGTTCATAGGAACAAGCAGGGTTAGTCTAAAATGTAAGCAAAAACTTAAAAACAACTAGTGAGTTTAGAATTTAATGACAAATATAAGTTTTGAAACATGATTTCTCTCTCTCCAGTCCTCATGTTTGTTAAAAAAACAAATCATCATAGAACTGAGTGGTTTGCAAAATAGACTTTAGTTTTATATTTGGCCTGATTATTTGCATAAAGTGCAGCAAGAATAATTATTTCTACATATGCCTTTTGGATTGGCTTTGATGGAATTCTGGTCCACAAGGAATCTCAGATAGGACCTTTTAAAGCCAAGTCCAACCATGGGTTTGTATCCTCAAATACCTGTGAGTTGGGTGATCCCCTCCTCTTAAGGTCCCAAGATAAACTTGGAGCTCCTAGACCTGTTAGAAAGTGACATTCTTTACTGACCACGGGTCAGGAACCCTGTCCAGGGACTGTGTAGGCAGGAGTATGAGGCCAGTTTCCCCATGGGGCTTTTAATGGCTCTCCAAGTCGAGCTTGACTCCTTAAAGGGAAGCATATCCTTCCAGTCAAAGCCTTGGTAAAATAACCATTTTCTCCAATTGTGTCCTGTTGCAAAAGAAAAATGAATTCTTAGTGCACTGATGCACATAACTATATTGCCATAAGTTAAGAATACTCACAGAGTTTCCAAATTCTAGAGGAACCAAGCAGAGAGAAACAAACATGCTCCAAATTTTGTTCATAGGAGTATACCTTACTCAATTCTTAAAGGCTGTAAATAGTTTTAAATAAGTTTCTTTGACTATGAAAAACCAAACATGGATTAGCAATATTACAACCAAAAGTCAAAAAGTTTGCTTCAGCTTTCTGAGTTCAGTCCATTTAGTTAACTTTTGTTTTGCTTGATATTCGTGAACATTTCAGCTCTTCATGAGTCCTGTGCGTTTTCCTTTATTCCAATGTTACAATTTCCAAAGTTATCAGAAGCCTGTATTTGAGAGCACCTGTTACAGTTCTATAGCTTATTATAAACCATCTTTTGAAAAGAAAGAAAACTGGACAATTGTCTATGAACAGCAAAATATCCAGGGTGGTTAAAGTTAGAAACACAATTGACAAAGAAGTTTGGTTATCTCCGTGGTTTACAGTAACTTAACATAGCAACCTTAATTATGATTGATAGCATATATTCAGACATTAGAATTTTAGAAATCCCATACAATTTTGGAACATATGTTAGTATTATTCACAAAAGTATAATCTGAAGAAGACTGAAGATCATTTTAGCAATCCCATGTACCTACACATGTCACATAATCCTGTTTACTTCTTTTTTTCTGGGTGTTTCAGGGGCCCTCTGAAATATTTGAAAAGCCAGGTGTCAGGAAAGACAATTTTAAAAACTTAAGTTTGATTTTGGGAAGTCTTTTAAATACATTTAAAGCACTTCATATTATGAAATAGAGTTTCATGTTACCATAAACTATTTATTTTCCCAAAATGATGACTCAGACATTTTAAAGAAGCAAAAACCTTTCATAACCCTTTTGAATTTAGTTAATATGTTCACACAGAGAATCTCTTCTGCAAGATTAATTTCCACTTTTCCACCACTTGTTTGAACCTTCAGCTTTCCATATCTAACTCAAAAGAATCATTTAACCCTAAGCAAAAGTTTACATTTCCAGGCTGGGTGCGGTGGCTCACGCCTGTAATCCCAGCACTTTGGGAGGCCGAGGCGGGCAGATCACTAGGTCAGGAGTTCAAGACCAGCCTGACCAACCTGGTGAAACCCTGTCTCTACTAAAAATACAAAAATTAGCTGGGCATGGTGGCACGTGCCTGTAATCCCAGCTACTTGGGAGGCTGAGGCAGGAGAATTGCTTGAACCTGGGAGGTGGAGGTTGCGGTGAGCCAAGATCGCGCCACTGCACTCCAGCCTGGGCGATAGAGTGGGACTCCGTCTCAAAAACAAAAAAAAAAGTTTACATTTCCATGCCTTCTTATAGCCTTTTACATAAAAACACATTTTACTATTCTTATACCCCTTGCATATAAATTTATTTTCAGTAGTTTCAGTTACATGTTATAATCGTAACTCCTAGCAATTTTTAACTTTAAGGTAAAACTTGGTAAATTGCTTTAATTGTGTGCTAACTGCAGCCAAGGTTTGCCTTCTTAGGTAAGAGCCTTTAGGTAAGAGCCTTAGGTTAGTTCCACATGTTCCTAGGCCTTACCAATTGTGAAGCCGGCAAGTCAAATAGTTCTTAAAACCCCACAAGCAGTTTGTAACCTTAAAACATTTAGCAAACCTTGCATCTGACCTGCATTTTACCAATAAGCTTGAAGGCTGTTATTTCTTAAAGATTAAAGTCACGTGAACTGAAAGGTACCACAGATTTTACATTCCCTTTAAAACATATTTGATTTCAAGCACTTGTCTTTCTTTAGGCCAAATTAATTAGAGCTTTTTTGGACAGACGTTGCACACAGTACACACACAGACATGCAGAAGAAAACCCAGTCATTGGGTGGGGCCCTTTAAAAGACAGGGCTAGGAAAACATGCAGACATCAATTCGGAAAGAAACGTATTCCCTAAGGCAGGATTGCTAAACAAAGCCTTGCCAAAAGGATGTAAAACAAGATGGAGGCTTGCCCCGGGGATGTAAAACAAGATGGAGGCTTGCAGCACAAACCATGCACACATGCAAAGCACATCAGATTGGCCACAAACTAAGACTAGCCCCACAAATCCTTTTCCACAATTAAACCTTTACAGGAAGTATAAACAGTGATAGTTGGGGGGTCTGGCCTAGTAAAGGGGAAAAAAAATAAACTTTAAACGTTAACTGCTGACAAGGTGGAGAAGAGGAAAGAAAAAATTTTTAAATGCCTGAGGAAGAACCTCTTATTCTTATGCAACTGGTTCCTTCATCAGAGAGAAAAGATTAAGCTTAATTACTGTCCAGTGGAGTAAAACCCTTTGGCTGGGGAAGGAGAAGGCTACCGTGGCTTGTGGCTGGGAAACAGCCAGCGGCTATACTGGATCCTTGGGCCATGCATCCCAGCCCTGGTAGGGAGTGGGGAGCGGCGGGGAGCTGCTGTTCACCGGTGGGTCCTGAAAAAGGAAGGAAAAGGTCATGAAAAGACCCGGGAGTAATGGGGGGTGGGGGCGTGTTTTCCCCACCCTCAGATGTCTCAGGATGAAAAGGCTTAGAAGCTACAGTGAGAGGTTTTGAGTCCCTGTTTCATTCCCCGCTTCTTGAGCCCCCACATTGCACACCAAAAATGTTGCAGGACTTTTCCTTAGTTCAGCTAAAGGTGGGGTGCTTGTCCATCCCACAGCCACGAAAATTTAGGCTCCAGGCTCCTCCCTGCTGCAAACATCGTGAACTTCCCAAGGCTCCACCTCATTGGGCAGGCTGGTTGGAGTTTCTCCAGGGACCCCCTTCCACCTGGCTGTCTCATTAAGTTTAAATGAAGAGTTTTCTTGAGACTCTAAGGCCAACTCTGCATTGGCCAACATAACCCAGAAGCATGCTCTGAAGAATTAACTTATCTCATTCAGTAAAATCAAGTAGGTGAGCCCAAAGTAGTCAGAGACACATCTTCCCAAATCCTAGCATGGACTAAGCCACTAAGAGCTAAGGCTTTGGCTTCTGGTCCAACAGCCTTAAGGGAAGAGGTACAGAAAGCAGCTGTTTGGCTCTGATAGACGAAAGTGGGGAGAGATGCCATGATATTTGTGAGTAAATCCTGCACCCAGACTGGGGCAGGTATTACATGCTCTCCTACCCTACCTTCAGCTACCCCTTTCTCGGGCTGGAAAATGGTAGCCCAAGCAGCTAGGCATGGCCCGAGAGGAGCCATTCACAGCACATAAGCTGAGCCGCAAGTATCCATCCCAGAAAAAGCCCATCTGCCTGGGGAGGGACTAGGGTTTGGAGAAGTCAGGAAGGACATCCGATAGGAAGGTCCACTTGAACTAGATCTTAAAGGATGAGAAGTTTCCTGATAGATGAGTTTAGAGAGGGCATTCCAGAGAAAGGAAACAGCACAAAGGCACAGAGGTTCAGGGTTGCATAGTGCATTTTGGGAACAGCAAGTACTTTGGTGAGGCTGTAATGAGGCACTCCGGGCTGTGGGTAGTGCCTATGTGGACAGATCCTGCAGTGTTCTCTATGTTAACACCTGAACACTAACGCTAACCCTTTTCTCTAGTGTACAAAATCACTGATCCCCAAAGTATTCTTCATTCAGCCTGTTTTGTATTATAAAAATCTTACTTTCACATAGTAAAAATTTAAACAGCACACGTCTTTCTTGCCCCCCTCTCTCTCCTCCCAAAAAAAATACTGTTACTATTTCTTATACGTCTTTTCAGGATTTTCTTTCCAGAAACATGTATTATGGGTATATGTCATTTTTTTTAAGATGCTTTACTTTATTTTTTATTATTTTTTTAATTATTATTATACTTTAAGTTTTAGGGTACATGTGCACAACGTGCAGGTTTGTTACATATGTATACATGTGCCATGTTGGTGTGCTGCACCCATTAACTCGTCATTTAGCATTAGGTATATCTCCTAATGCTATCCCTCCCCCATCCCCCTACCCCACAACAGTCACCAGTGTGATGTTCCCCTTCCTGTGTCCATGTGTTCTCACTGTTCAATTCCCACCTATGAGTGAGAACATGCAGTGTTTGGTTTTTTTGTTCTTGCGATAGTTTGCTTAGAATGATGGTTTCCAGCTTCATCCATGTCCCTACAAAGGACATGAACTCATTTTTTATGGCTGCATAGTATTCCATGGTGTATATGTGTCATTTTAAAAAGGAGATTGCGCTATGTTGTTCTGCAACTTGCCTCTTTTTTCACTTAATTGCTAATCTTTGCTTTGCTATAACTGCTTTTGAAAAGTTGCACCATTTGGGGGATAACTTTTTTTTTTTTGAGATGGAGTTTCACTCTTGTTGCCCAGGCTGAAGTGCAATGGCACAATCTTGGCTCACCACAACCTCCACCTCCTGGGTTCAAGTGATTTTCCTGCCTCAGCCTCCTGAGTAGCTGGGATTACAGGCATATGCCACACGCCTGGATAATTTGGTATTTTTAGTAGTGACGGGGTTTCTCCATGATGGTCAGGCTGGTCTCAAACTCCCGACCTCAGGTGATACGCCTGCCTCAGCCTCCCAAAGTGCTGGGATTACAGGCATGAGCCATCATGCCTGGCATGGGGAATAACTTTTTTAAAAAAATTGGCATACTGTTTCTTCCACAAAACATACTAAATAAATGCATTATAATAAGTGGAATTTTTACATTATGGTTTCAGGCAAAGACGCATTCACCAGTTTACTTGAATAATGGTTTCTAGTCAGAGATTCTCATAAGGAACTAATTGGAACTGCACAATGCATGGGTTAAGCCAAAATGTTTTGCTTTGCATACACAGACCAAGTGAGAGGGGTGAAGTGGTGCATCTCCCACATATTTTCAGTCTGTGGTTCATATGTGTTATTTCGACATGATCAAAACACTCCATGTTTAGCCTTTACTCTGCCCTAAAAATGTTTTTCTATGCTATAACTTTATTATTATTATTATTATTATAATATTAGAGACAGGGGTCTCACTATGTTGCCCAGGCTGGTCTCAAATTCCTGGGCTCAAGTGATCCTCCCACCTTAGCCTCCCAAGTAGCTGGGATTACAGGCATGGGCTACCACATAGCTAACTTTATTTATTTATTTGTTTATTTATTTATTTATTTATTTATTGAGACGGAGTCTCACTCTGTCGCCCAGGCTGGAGTGCAGTGGCGTGATCTTGGCTCACTACAACCTCCACCTCCCAAGTTCAAGCAATTCTCCTGCCTCAGCCTCCCAAGTACCTGAGATTACAGACACGTGCCCCACACCACGCTAATTTTTGTATTTTTAGTAGAGACAGGGTTTCACCATGGTGGCCAGGCTAGTATCGAACTCCTGACCACAAGTGATCCGCCCACCTCGGCCTCCCAAAGTCCTAGGATTACAGGCATGAGCCACCGCACCTGGCCAGCTAACTTTCTTTTTAAGAAGAGTTTCAGCACAGAATAATCATGAGCCCATATCATGATGAAGAAAACACACAGAAGCCAAATTCCCCTTCCAAGGAATGACTTCCTTGCACGCCACTCCACCACCACCATCCACTGTCAAGTCTCTTCTTTTTTGGGCAAGAACAGTAGACCTTCATTTTGTACATGCTTGCAAATTGGTGTTTATTTCTTAAACAAATTTGTTTTCATAGGTCAAATTGATTTTTTTTTTCTGTCTGCAAAACATTTTGGGGCATTTGGGTTGGGTTAGAGCACAACACAATTTTTTCCAGTAAGACTAATGTAGGCAATTTTTCAGGAAACAGCTCTTCACATAGTGGCAAGGTTTTCAGGAACAAATAAGAGTCTTTAAAAGAGGATGTAGAGGGTGTCTAGGGATGTAGATCATGGACAAGGCCACAGCAGCACACCTCAATCTACAAGATTTTGTTTGTGACTTCCCAGTGACCAGTGTATGTAGCCACCACAGTGACTCTACTCAGCCCCCTCTTACTGGATGAGCTAGATTTTGTTTTTAAAAAAGGAAAAAGAAAAATCTACAACAAAAAATATGGCAGTGGATATCCTTTTACACACATCTTGAAGCACTTGAGCAAGAATATTTGTAGCAGAAATTTCTAGGAGTAAAATTGCTGGGTCAAGGAGTGTATGCATTTACAATATGAAAGTGAGTACTGAATTTCCCTCCTGGAAGAAACACCAATTTACACTCCCATTAACATTGGACAAGAGTCCCTACACCCTTACCAACAATGGATGATAGGAAACATTTTCAGATGTGAAAGCAGCAACCTGGCTTCTTTATATGCATTTCTTTAAATGTTAGTGAAGTATAAGAGTGAAAGGAAACATTTTTCATGTACTTATTGCCATATGCAATTCTTTTTCTTTGAAATGCCTCTTTATGCCCTTTGCCCATTTTTCCATTAACTTGTTAGCCTTTCTTTTATTGAATTGTAAGTCTTCGGGATTTTAAATAGGAGTGGGATACAATCGCATTTTAGAAAGTTCTTTTGCTTTAAAGTACCAAATTGATATTACAGTTTATCATCCACTTGGCTAATGTGCTCGTATTTTAGTGATTTCTGAAGAATCTAGGCATAGGTTTCTCTGAGGCACTGTGAAGTAGAAAAGCTACTATTAAAGTATGAAGTTTATAAACTCTTAGGGGCTAAGTCTCACTGAGATAGTGTCTTATTATCTTTTGTTGTTGTTGAAGTTTGAGGGTTAAGCAGAAAATAACAGTAACCAGGAAATTTGGCAACAAAGAGAGCAGATAAATTATATCGTCTGAAAATGAAACAAAAACTGAATTTGTCAGACTATTTCAAAAATACATAATAAAAGATACACCACTGTTGTATTGATTTCTCTGAAATGCTCCTTTGATTTGTCTCTGAAGGGCAGGAACATTTCCTCTTACTCCTCTTTGGAGGATACACACGTGGTCACGGTTTGCTGATAAAGATAGTCCTTTTCCTGAACTTTCCGTTTCCCCGTATGCAGCATCTGAATTCCCCAAGGCAGGCACACATGCCTTTAAACACCTGGGTTTGAGCTACCTCTCCAGTAGGATCCGTCTCGATTCTCTAACGTGAAGTGGCTGTCCCATCCACAGTAAATACTACACTGTCCTCCTCTTGGCCTTTGTATCATGTTCCCCTGTGTTGGTGCATCCTCCACCTATGGCCCATTTGGCCCTCAAGGTCAGCCAACTTCTGCTTCTCTTTAAAATCTTCTTGGCTCCCTTACTCCCACAGAGTCCTCCAGATCTCACCCTCCCCAGCTGTTTGGCTCTTCTCTGGGCTTTCATTTGACCTCTTTTATGAGTGTGGTTTGTTTCTCCCACTAGATTAGAGGGCTCTTGAGATCAAGGGTCCTGTGGTAGATTTCTCAGGATCCCCTCTCCTCCTATAATGACTTTCATAGTACTAAATACTCAAATATTTACTAAATGATAATGACATGAGTAGGATGTTTGGATACTTTTAACCTATCATCTGAGGTTCTTCTTGGAACTTTCTGCCACAAGATGTCTGCTTCTGACTGTTCCTTCTCTGCTCCAGCCTGGTGACTCACATCTTTCACCTATCCCTTCAATGCTGGGGTTCTCTGAGGGTTTCTTCTTGTCCTTTTGCTCTACTCATTCTCTGGAAAAATTTCATCCACCCCATCTTTTCTGCTTCTGGTGACTTAAGATTGCAGCCTAGGCCAACATCGTGAAACCCCATCTCTACTAAAAATACAAAAATTAGCCAGGTGTGGTGGTGGGCGACTGTAATCGCAGCTACTCAGGAGGCTGAGGCAGGAGAATCACTTGAACCCGGGAAGCAGAGGTTGCTATGAGCCGAGATCACACCATTGTACTCCAGCCTGGGTGACAGAGCGAGACTCCATCTCAAAAAAAAAAAAAAAAAATTGCAGCCTAAACGATCTCTGGAGCCATACTTTTAGGTCCACCTGGCTGATATCCACATGCTTGCCAGATATCGGCACCTAGATATCTCTGAAATACCTCAAACTCTCAAATTACCTAAAATCCAGCTCATTGTTGTCCTCTAATTCTGCTCCTGTGCCTGAGTTCACCATCTCCAGTGGTGGCCCCACCACCCTTCCAGCCATCCAAACTAGAAATCTGAGTCATTCCTCATTACTCTTTCACCCTCACCCCATCCACATATCCAACCAGTGACCAAACCCTGCCAATCTGAATCTCAAAATGTCACCCCTTTTGATCCCAAGTATCAGTGCCTTAGCTCAGGCTTGCCTCATTTCTGGATAATTGTACCACTTCCTAACTAGTCTCTCTGATCTTAATTTCATGCCCCTCAAATCCTTCCAGAGCAATCAATTTCCTCTACTCAAAACAGCTCCCAGCTCTTTGTTGACTAAACGTTGCAGTCCCTGACTCTCCACCTGGTGTATAAGGCGCATAGAGCTCTGTCCTTGTCTATTCCTGCTTTGTCTCTCACAACTCCCAGTGAACACAGCAGCAACATAGAACTTCTGTGGTATCTACCCACCCCACCACCACCATCACACCCATCTTATTTTTGCCTTGCCTCTTACTACAAATGTCTGCCTTGGCTCTAATGCTCTTCCACCTTCTCTTTACCTGGCCATCTCTTTTTTTTTTTTTTTTTCCGAGATGGAGTTTCACTCTTGTTGCCCGGGCTGGAGTGCAGTGGTGCAATCTCAGCTCCCTGCAACCTCTGCCTTCTGGTTTCAAGCGATTCTCCTGCCTCAGCCTCTCAAGTAGCTGGGATTACAGGTGCCTGCCATGATGCCTGGCTAATTTTTGTTTTTTGCGGTTTTTTGTTTTTTTTTTTTGTTTTTTTTTTAGTAGAGACGGGGTTTCACCATATTGGCCAGGCTGGTCTTGAACTCCTGACCTCGTGATCCCCCGCCTCGGCCTCCCAATGAGAGACAAGACTAGCTGGATTTCCTAGGCCAACTAAGAATTCCTAAGCCTAGCTGGGGAAGGTGACTGCACCCACCTTTAAACACGGGGCTTGTAACTCAGTTCACACCTGACCAATCAGGTAGTAAAGAGGGCTCACTAAAATACCAATTAGGCCAAAAGCAGGAGGTAAAGAAATAGTCAAATCATCTATTATCTGAGAGCACAGGGGGAGGGATAACGATTGGGATATAAACCCCAAGCATTCGAGCTGGGAGTGGGCAACCCCCTTTGGGTCCCCTCCCATTGTATAGGAGCTCTGTTTTCACTCTATTAAATCTTGCAACTGCACACTCTTCTGGCCCATGTTTCTTCGCGCTCGAGCTGAGCTTTCGCTCACCGTCCACCACTGCCGTTCGCTGCCATTGCAGACCTGCCACTGACTTCCACCCCTCCAGATCCAGCAGGGTGTATGCTGCGCTTCTGATCCAGTGACGCGCTCCTTGCCGCTCCCGATCGGGCTAAAGGCTTGCCATTGTTCCTGCACGGCTAAGTGCCTGGGTTCATCCTAATCGAGCTGAACAGTAGTGAACCTGGGTTCCACGGTTCTCTTCCATGACCCACAGCTTCGAATAGAGCTATAACATTCACCGCATGGCCCAAGGTTCCATTCCTTGGAATCCGTGAGGCCAGGAACCCCAGGTCAGAGAACAAAAGGCTTGCTGCCACCTTGAGAGCGGCCACCACCATCTTGGTAGCAGCCCACCACCATCTTGAGAGCTCTAAGAACAAAGACCCGCCGGTAACACCAAACTGCTGGGATTACAGGCGTAAGCCACCACACCCAGCCTTATGTGGCCATCTCAATTCACCCTTTAACACTGCACTCAGGGTCCCCTTCCTCAGGAAGCAAAGCATTATCTGATATCTGATCCCTCTCATCTCCCTCCCCTACTCCCAGCTAAGCAACACCCTGTCCAAATCACTGATTTTACGTAAAACATAATATTCTATTTATTTATGATATTCTTTCTTTTCTGTATCTGGCTTTCTACTTGATTGCAAGCTCCATGAGGACAGGGCTCATATTTTTTGCGTCTTTAGTCTGGCACATATTAAGTGTCCAGTTTGCTGAATGAAAAACCATCAATTTTTATTCCTCAGCATATAGACAACAATTGCAGTGATATATAGATGAGGTTGGGAGTACTTCACAATCCAGCTTTGACCAGCTTATAGAATTATAGAAAGTTATTTCTCCATGGGCTCGTGTAGGCTGAAGGTTTCAGAAATTGGCAGGAATTACACGATTTACTGCATAGGTCTGACACTTAGTTTCTCTATCTTTTGTAACTTTTCTTTTCTTTTCTTTTCTTTTTTTTTTTGAGGCGGAGTCTCGCTCTGTCACCCAGGCTGGAGTGCAGTGGCGCAATCTCGGCTCACTGCAAGCTCCGCCTCCCGGGTTCACGCCATTCTCCCGCCTCAGCCTCTCTGAGTAGCTGGGACTACAGGCGCCCGCCACCTCGCCCGGCTAATTTTTTGTATTTTTAGTAGAGACGGGGTTTCACCGTGTTAGCCAAGATGGTCTGGATCTCCTGACCTCGTGATCCGCCCGCCTTGGCCTCCCAAAGTGCTGGGATTACAAGCGTGAGCCACCGCGCCCGGCCCATCTTTTGTAACTTTTCCTGGCTAAGCTTCAACACAGCATTATGTAGTGGGAGGAGTGAACTCTTGCCTATTACGAAATGACTGTGGTATAGGTTAAATGTGTGTGGCAATGGGCTGCCTTATAAAGTCAGATTTGTTTGGGGATATTGCTTCTGGAATCAGATCCCAAGTCATCCAGTGATGAGGGGAACCACAAGCGTAAGCCAGAATGCACCCAGTGCCTGTCAAGATGTAAAGGACTGTAAAACTGGAGTTGGAGAGGAATAGAAATAAAACTGTATTGCCCTTGCGTTCATGTAGCTGCTCTCACGGCCCCTGGGTCAGTATTCCTTACAAATGGTTACTTAAGCATCATAATAAAAACAAAAGAAAAAAATGGGCAGCTTTATTTTGGTTTCTGGTTATTAGTAAGGAAATAAGATAAATATAAGTTCAACTTGACACATAGGAAGCAATTATCAGCAGTCTATCTCAAGTCACTGAGTGTGAATGGGTTCTCTGGTAACCTGTTGGTCAGTTTCTGTTTGCGTCTGCCCCCTAGTGGTTCATTTGGAGTAGCTGACACTCAATCTGTGATGTTTTGAGCCATTTTTGGCCTTTTTGTTCAGGAAAGGGAAGAGGATTTTCCCTAGAAATGTAGAAGAGAGAGTGTCTTTTTGTATAGACCCCAGCACCTTAAAATTGAAATTTATGGAGTATATTTAATTTCTTTTGTAACTACCCACTAACTACCCACTCCTGAAAGCCTAGTTTATCCTATACAGAACTACATCAACTCTTATTTTACACAAGCCTGGCCATGCCTTCAAAAAATATTGTGTCTTCTTGATTCCGGTAGAATGATTGACACATTGATTTTATTACCTTCATCCCGTCTAGAATTATTAATAGTTCGTTGTTCTGCTTGATCTTCCTTCTCGGCTAATCTTTGTGAGATTTGTGGTTTGTAATCGTTATGTAGCCAGCATTCTCAAATAACATAGTCTTCATTTTATATTAATCTGAAATGGAATGTTATTGGGTAAAATACCCCTTAGGGGTATAATGAAAAGGACCCATTAATTTTCAGGGCAAGAGGGCTAATTACTCCCCTCCCCCCTTAAGTCTGTACTAATTGCTAATAAGTTTTTATAGAATTGAGTACTGACGCTAATTTTGATTTCTTCATTCCAATGTACAGCTTTTCTGAAATGCTTGGCCAGAACAAGAAAAGGAACTTTAGAAGGTTGGGTGCTTAATAAATATGCTTTATGATGTTGCAGTTTGTAAATGAGTCAAAATGGAAAGAAATGTGGGGCTCCATGAGGGAATGCTCATGTTTTTAATTAAACAGAGCTGTAACTGGGTGACCTGAACATTTTATGAGTGCACACGTGGGCAATGCTTCATAGGAGACGCTTTGTAGCATCGTTATAGAAAATAAAGAAGGGGCAGTATAGCATGGTGGTTAACAGCATAGCCCTGTTGCCAGTCTACTTATTCATTGAGAATTCCAACTTCACCGGTGTGACCTTCTGGAAAGTTGCTTAACCTCCTTGTTTTTCAGCTTAGTAATCTGTAAAAGGGAGATAACAAGAGCACTCCCCAATTCATATCATTGTGAAAATTAAATGAGATAATATTGTATACAAAACCTTTAGAACAGTTCCAAACATTAATGCCAACAGTGTTAGCTATTCTTAGTATTAAAAGACATTCTCAGATTTGTACACTCATATTCATAACAACATTATTCACAATAGCCAAGAGGTAGAAGCAACCCAAATGTCGGTGGAGAAACAAAATGTCGTATATACATATAATGGAATATTATTCAGCCTTGAAAAAGAAGGAAATTCTGCAATTTGTGATGGCATGGGTGAACCTAGGGGACATTAAGCCAAGTGAAATAAGCCAGCCATAGAAGACAATTACTGTATAACTATACTTGTATGAGATATCTAAAGTAGTCATTGTCATAAAAACAGAAAGTAGGATGCTGGTTACCAGCGGATTGGGGTGAAAGAAGAATGGAGAGTTGTTTAATGGGTATAGGGTTTCAGGTTTGCAGAATGAAAAAGTTCTCAAGCTCTTTTTCACAACTATGTGAATATACTTAACACTACTGAACAGTATACTTAACAATGGTTAAGGTGGTAAAATTATGCTATGTGGTTTTTACTACAATATTTTTTAAAAGACATATTTTACTAAAGGTGAGGGAGTTTCTGGGATGCTGGGAATGGTCTGTATCTTGATGTGGGTGCTAGTGATATTAGTGCATTTATTTTGTGAAAATCCATCCAAAACGTGCTTGTTATATAAGTACTTTCTGTATGTCTTTTGCCGCGATGAAAAGTTTTAAAACAAAGATACTCCCTTCCTTTGCTGATTTGCACTTGCTATCACATAGCCAGAAAAAGCACACAACTGCTCGTAGAAACAATTTTTAAAAATATTTACATATACAGAAATGACTATTCAGAGGCAAGCAGGTGTGCTAAGAATTCAAGGAATTCAAACATCCTTCATATATTGTTACAACCTGAATAAACTTAAGAAAATATGACACAGTGCAATGGAGATAGAATACTTACTAACCGGTACAAGAATTTTATTCACTTTTTTAAAAACAACAACCCTTAGGGTAAGACTCAGAAGAATTCGGTAACACAAAGTGTACATTTTAAAAATAATTAACAATTCATAATTGACATACATATTTTTATAACAGCTTTACTGAGATATACTCCGCTTACCATAGAATTCAACCATTTAAAGTGTACACTTATATTCACAGAGTTGTGCAACTATCACCACAATCAATTGTAGACCATTTTCATCACCCTAAAAAGAAACCCTGTACCATTTAGCAATCATTCTCCATTTCTCCACAACCTCTATCCACCCCCAGCCCTGGGTAACCACTAATCTACTTTCTTTCTCTATAAATATTATTTATAGCTTATATAAATGGAATTGTATAATATTTGTCCTTTTGTGACTGGTTTCTTTTATTTAGCTTAATGTTTTTGAAGTTCATCCATGTTGTAGCATATACCTGTACTACATTCTTCTTTACGGCCCAATAATACAGACGTACCTCGACTTATGATGGGATTATGTGCTGACAAACCCATCGTACATTGAAAATATCAGAAGTTAAAACTGCATTTAGCTGGGTGCTGTGGCTCACACCTGTAATCCCAGCACTTTGGGAGGCGAAGGTGGGTGGATCATTTGAGGTCAGGAGTTCGAGGTGAGCCTGGACATGGTGAAAACCGTCTCTACTAAAAATAGGAAAATTAGCCAGACACGGTGGTATGTGCCTGTTATCCCAGCTACTCAGGAGGTTGCGGCAAAAGAGTTGCTTGAATCCAGGAGGCGGAGGTGGCAGTACCACTGCACTCCAGCCTGGGCGATGGAGTGAGACTCCATCTCAAAAAACAAAACAAAACAAACAAATTTACAAGAAAAAAACAAACAATCCCATCAAAAAGTGGGCAAAGGATATGAACAGACACGTCTCAAAAGAAGACATCTATGCAGCCAACAGACACATGAAAAAATGCTCATCATCACTGGCCATCAGAGAAATGCAAATCAAAACCACAATGAGATACCATCTCACACCAGTTAGAATGGCGATCATTAAAAAGTCAGGAAACAACAGGTGCTGGAGAGGATGTGGAGAAACAGGAACACTTCCACACTGTTGGTGGGACTGTTAACTAGTTCAACCATTGTGGAAGACAGTGTGGCCGTTCCTCAAGAATCTAGAGCTAGAAATACCATTTGACCCAGCAATCCCATTACTGAGTATATACCCAAAGGACTATAAATCATGCTGCTATAAAGACACATGCACACGTATATTTATTGTGGCACTATTCACAGTAGCAAAGAGTTGGAACCAACCCAAATGTCCAACAATGATAGACTGGATTAAGAAAATGTGGCACATATACACCATGGAATACTATGCAGCCATAAAAAATGATGAGTTCATGTCCTTTGTAGGGACGTGGATGAAACTGGAAACCATCATTCTCAGTAAACTATCGCAAGGACAAAAAAGCAAACACCGCATGTTCTCACTCATAGGTGGGAATTGAACAATGAGAACACTTGGACACAAGAAAGGGAACATCACACACGGGGGCCTGTCATGGGGTGGGGGGATGGGGGAGGGATAGCATTAGGAGATATGCCTAATGTAAATGACGAGTTAATGGGTGCAGCACACCAACATGGCACATGTATACATGTGTAACAAACCTGCATGTTGTGCACATGTACCCTAGAACTTCAAGTATAAAAAAAAACAACCGCATTTAGTGGACCTAACCTACCAAATGTAGCTCAGCCTAGCTGTTCTTAAGCATGCTCAGAACACTTACATTAGCCTACAATTGAGCAAAATCATCTAACACGAAGCCTATTTTATAATAAAATGTTGAATGTCTCATGTAATTTTTTGAATACCGTACTGAAAGTGAAAAATAGAATGCTTGTATGGGCACTTGAAGTACACTTTGTACTGAATGTGTATAGCTTTCACACCATCATAAATTCAAAAAAATTTGTGTCAAAACATCATAAGTCAGGATCATCTGTATTTCATTGTATGGACATACCACCTTTTATTTATCAATTCATCAGTAAATAGACATTTGGGTTGTTTCTGCTTTTGGGCTGTTATGAGTAATGCTGCTGTAAACCTCTGAGTACAAGCTTTTCTATGAACAGATGGTTTCATTTCTCTTGACTATATGTATACCTGAGTGAAATTGCTGGGTCTTGACACACATATTTGACATAAATTAAAGTTCACCCATTTAAAGTGTGTAATTTGATAAGTTTTGACATGTGTACACACATGAAATCATCACCACAATCGTGATCATAAACATATCTATCAGCCCCACTCCAAAAATTTCTCATGCCTTTTTGCCCCTCCCTATCCTAGACCTGCCCCCAGGCAACCACTGATATGATTTCTGTCACTATGGAGGAGTTTGTACTTTCCATAATTTTATTTAGATGGAATCACACAGTACATACTCTTTTGTCTGGTTTCTTTCAGCCAGCATTTTGCGATTTATCCACGTTCTTATGCATATTATTAGTTCATTTCTTATTATCCATTCTATAAATATACTAGCGTTTATCTATTCACCTGTTAACAGACATTTGTGTTGTTTACAATTTTTGGCTATTACAAATAAAGCTGCCATGAACAGTTGTGTACAAATTTTTGTATGGACCATGTTTTTATTTCGCTTAGCTACCTAGGAGTGGAATGGCTAGATCATATGTAGGTTTTTCTTTAACACTTTAAGAAATTGCCAAAATGTTTTCCAACGTAGTTGGATCATTTCACATTCCAGCCTGCAATGTAGGAGCTTTCCAGTTGTTGTGGTAAATCAACACCTAGTATGGTAAAAGCACTTTAATTTTAGGCATTCTAATAGGTGAGTAGTGATATGTTATTGTGGTTTTAATATTCATTTCCCTAGTGACTAATGATATTAAGTGTGTTTTTATTTAATTACTTCCCATCTGTGTATCTTCTTTGGTGAAATGTCTGTTCAACTATTTTTCCCATTTTTACTGCATCGTTTTCTTATTGAGTTTTGAGATTTTTTAATGTATTAGAGAGACAAATTATTTAGCAGATTCATGCTTTGTAAACATTTTCTTCCAGTCTGTAGCTTGTCTTTTTATTCTCTTATTAGTGTCTTACCTAAAAAATCTTTGTGAAACCAAAGGTGAATATTTTCTCCTTTTTTTTCCTAGAAGTTTTATAGTTTTAGGTTTAACATTAGTTCTGTGATTCATATTCGTTTTTCTCTGCAAGGTGTGGCTATAAATTCATTTTTTTTGCATGTGAATATCCAAATGTTCCAGCACCATTTGATGAAAAGGCTATTTTTATCCACTCTGTTGCTTTTGAAACTTTGTGAAAAATCAGTTGTCCATATGTGTGTGAATCTATTTCTGGACTTCTATTCTCCATTGATCTCTTTGCTGATCTGACTCCAGTACCACACTGTTTTGACTACTGATGTTTTATTTAATTCTTGAAATCCAGTAGTGTTAGCCTTTCCATTTTGTTACTCTTTTTATTTTATTTTATTTTATTTTATTTTACTTTAAGTTCTGGGATACATGTGCTGAATGTGCAGGTTTGTTACATAAGTATACATGTGCCATGGTGGTTTGCTGCACCTATCAACCAATCATCTATATTTTAAGCCCCACATGCATTAGGTGTTTGCCCTAATGCTCTCCCTCACCTTGCCCCCCACCCCACAACAGGCTCTGGTGTGTGATGTTCCCCTCCCTTGTCCATGTGTTCTCATTGTTCATCTCCCACTTATGAGTGAGAACATGCAGTGTTTGGTTTTCTGTTCCTGTGTTAGTTTGCTGAGGATGATGGTTTCTTTTTCAGAGTTATTTTGGCTATTCTAAGTCCTTTTGCATTTCCATGTGAATTTTGGAGTGAGCATGTCCGTTTCCTAAAAAAAAAAAAAAAAAGGCTGCCAGGATTTTGATTGGCGTTTTATTGAATTTATCAATTCAGAGGAAGTGACATCTTTTCAATTTTGAGTCTTGTGAGCAATTAACAAGATATATTCTCTAATTTCTCTTAGCAATATTTTTAAGTTTTCAATATATAGCTCTTGTATACCTTTTGTCAAATTTATCACCAAGTATTTAATATTTTCAATGCTGTTGTGAATGGTATTTTAAGAATTTCAACTTCTGAATATTCATTGCTAATTCACTTGTTTTTAAGTTTTTGAGATTGCATTATATTTCTTTCATAGAAAATTATATTTTCTTTGAATAAAGACTTTTATTACTTTTTTTCCAATCTAGTTGGCTTCTATTTCTTTTTCCTGTCTAGTTGTCCTGCCTAGAACTTCCAGTAAAAGGTAGAAGAGAAGTGCTGATTTCTGGGATAAATAAATGCTGACTCTTTGTCATAGTGTATTATTGTTTTTATATATTGTTGGATTCAATTTGCTAAAATTTTGTTTACAATTTTTCTACTCATGTTTATGAGGGATATTGTTCTGTAGTTTTCTTTAATGTCTTTTTCAGGTTTTGGTGTTGGAGTAATGCTTTCCTCATAAAGAATTAGAATTATCCCCTCTTTAAGAAAGAATTATCCTCATAAAGAGAGAATTATCCCCTCTTTCTCAGTTTTCAGGAATAATTTGTGTGGAATTGGTATTATTTCTTTCTTAACTGTTTGGTAAAATTTACCAGTGAAGTCATCTGGACCTGGATTTTCTTTGTGGGATGATTTTAAACTACAGTTTTGATTTCTATAAAAGGGCTGTGTACATTAAATTTATCTTCTTGAGTGAACTTTACTACTTTCTGTTCTTCGAGAAATTTTCAGCCATCTAAGTTGTCAGATCTATTGACATAAAATAGGTCAAAATTAGTCTGGCCAATATGGTGAAACCCTGTCTCTACTAAAAATACAAAAATTAGCCAGGCGTAGTGGTGCATGCCTGTAATCCCAGCTACCTGGGAGGCTGAGGCAGAAGAATCACTTGAACCCGGGAGGCAGAGGTTGCAGTGAGCCGAGATCATGCCACTGCACTCCAGCCTGAGTGACAGAGCGAGGCTTTGTCTCAAAATACTAATACTAATAATAAAGTAGTTCAAAACATTTCATTGTTAACCTTTCAATATCTGCAGAATTTGTACTGATGTCATTTTGCTCATTTCTGATATATTAGTAAGTTGTGTCTCATTTGTCTTCTGATCATTCTGACTATAAGTTTATCAATTTCATTCTTCAAGAATGAACTGTTGATTAAACTGATTTGTTTACTGTTTTCTATTTTTCTGCTTCATTGATTGTCTATCTGATCTTTATTATTTCCTTTCTTCTGCTTATTTTGAGTGTAATTTCCTCTTTCTAGTTCCTTCAGGTGGAAATTGCTATCATTGGCTAGGGATTAAGATTTGATTATTTTCTAATATAGGCATTTAGTGCTATAGATTTCCTCCTAAGTGTTGCTTTTGTGGTATCTCATAAATTTTAATATGTCATCTTTTAATTTTATTAAATTCAAAATGCTTTCTAATTGCCTTTGGATTTCTTCTTTCAATCACGAGCTTTTAATAAGTATGTTTAGTTTTGAAATACTTGGGGAATTTCCAGAGATCTTTTTGTTATCAATTCCTACTTTAATTCCATTGTGATCAGAGAATATACTGTGTATGAGTTTGAATCATTTTAACTTTATTGAGACTTTTTCTGTGACCCATAATATGGTCTATCTTGGTAAATGTTCTATGTGCACTTGAAAAAAAAAATGTGGCCAGGCCCGGTGGCTAACGCCTGTAATCCCAACACTTTGGGAGTCCGAGGCAGTCAGATCACTTGAGCTCAGGAATTCAAGACCAGCCAGAGCAACATGGAAAAACCCCATCTCCACAAAAAAAAAAAAAAAAAAAAAATACAAAAATTAACCGGGCATGGTGTTGCATGCCTGTCGTCCCAGCTACTTGGGAGGCTGAAGTGGGAGGAGCACCTGAGCCTGGGAAGGTTGAGGCTGCAGTGAGCCATGATCACACCACTGCACTCCAGCCTGGGGAACAAAGTGGGACCCTGTCTCAAAAAAATAAAAAATGTATATTTTGCTGTCGCTGGGTGGAATGTGCCAAAAATGTCACTTGGGTCAAGTTGGTTGATTTTGTTGTTTAAGTCTATTATATTCTTGCTGATTTTTTAAAATTTATTTATATATTGTTGAGAGAGGGACATTGAAGTCTCTATAATTGTAGATTTGTTGATCTCTTTTTTGGTTCCATATGAACTTTAAAGTAGTTTTTTCCAATTCTGTGAAGAAAGTCATTGGTAGCTTGATGGGGATGGCATTGAATCTATAAATTACTTTGGGCAGTATGGCCATTTTCACGATATTGATTCTTCCAACCCATGAGCATGGAATGTTCTTCCATTTGTTTGTATCCTCTTTGATTTCATTGAGCAGTGGTTTGTAGTTCTCCTTGAAGAGGTCCTTCACATCCCTTGTAAGTTGGATTCCTAGGTATTTTATTCTCTTTGAAGCAATTGTGAATGGGAGTTCACTCATGATTTGGCTCTCTGTTTGTCTGTGATTGGTGTACAAGAATGCTTGTGATTTTTGTACATTGATTTTGTATCCTGAGACTTTGCTGAAGTTGCTAATCAGCTTAAGGAGATTTTGGGCTGAGACAATGGGATTTTCTAGATATACAATCATGTCATCTGCAAACAGGGACAGTTTGACTTCCTCTTTTCCTAATTGAATACCCTTTATTTCCTTCTCCTGCCTGATTGCTCTGGCCAGAACTTCCAGCACTATGTTGAATAGGAGCGGTGAGAGAGGGCATCCCTGTCTTGTGCCAGTTTTTTCCTTGTACCTCTATCATTTTTTACTTGATTTATTTATTAGTTGTATAAACTTTCAAGATAGTTATTTCCTCCTGGTGAACTGATCCCTTTATCATTATGAAATGATCTTATCTAACCCTGGTAATATTCTTTGCTCTGTAATCTAATTTGTCTAATAGTGATATAGTCACTCCAGCTTTCTATTAGTGTTAGTATGGAATAACTTTTCCATTTATTTTACTTTTAACTTATTTGTGTCTTTATAGTTAAGGTGTGTTTTTATAGACAACATATTAGTTGACTCTTGCTTTTTATCCAATATGATAATCTCTACTTATTAATTGGGGTATTTAGATCATTTATATTTAATGTGATTATTGACACGGTTTGGTTCATATATGTTTTTATTGGAAATGAGGTCTCACCATGTTGCCCAGGTTGGAATACAGTGGCTATTCACAGATGTGATTGTAGTATACTATAGCCCTGAACTCATGGGCTCAAGCAATCTGCCTGCCTCAGCCTCCTGAGTAGCTGGTACCATGCATGTATGCCACTACGCCCAGCTTAGGTTTAAGTTTATCATCTTGCTACATGTGTTATTTTTGTGCTTTATTCTCTTTTTTCCTTTTTTCTATCTTCTTTTAGATTGAATATTTTAAAAATTCTATTTATCTCATCTATTGCCTTGTTAATCATAACTTTTTTATTTGTTGGTTTAGAATTTTTAGTATACATCCTAACTAATCACAGTCTATCTTCAGGTGATATTATACCACTTCACATATAGTAAAAGAACCTTATAAAAGTATACTTCCATTTCTCCCCTCCCAGTCTGTGTGCTATTGCTGTTATACATTTTATTCTTACATATATTATAAAACTTACACTACATTGCTATTATTTTTGTTTAAATAATTATCTTTTAAAGATATTTAAATAATAGAAAAGATTTTATTTACCCAAGTAGTTATCATTTTTGGCACTCGACATTCCTTAGTGTAGACATATATTTTCATTTAGTGTCATTTTTCTGTCTGCTTAAAGGACCTCTCAATATATTTTATAGTGTGAATTTGCTGGTGATTAATTCTTTCAACTTTACGTCTGAAAAAGTCTTTATTTCACTTTTGCCTTAAAAGATATTTTTGCTGAGTATAGAATTCTAGGATGAGGGTTTTTTTCCTTTCAATACTTTAAAAAATATTGTTCCACTCTCTTCTCATACTTTTTTCTCAAAGAAAAGTCAGTTGTCATCCTTATCTTTGTTTTTCTGTACATAACCTATTTGTCCTCTGGTGGCTTTAAAGATTTCCTCTTTATCACTGGTTTTGGGCAATTTGTTTATGATGTGCCTTAATGTAATTTTCTTCATTTTTCTTGTACTTGGGGTTTGTTGAGCTTATTGGATCTGTAGGTTCATAGTTTTTATCAAATTTGGGCAACTCTGGCCAGGCTCAGTGGTATGCACCTGTAGTTCCAGCTACTCTGGAGGCTGAGGCAGGAGGATCACTCGAACCTAGCAATTTGGGGCTGCAGTGTGCCATGATGGCACCTGTGAATAGCCACTGCACTCCAGCGTGGGAAGCATAGTGAGACCCCTGCTTCTAAAAATAAAAAGAGGGCAATTCTGGCCATATTTCTTCAAATACAGTTATAGTAATTATTTTAATGTCATTATCTGCTAAGTCTAACTTGTATTTTAGTTCTGAGTTATTTTTCATTGATTGCTTTTTTCCTCATTATGGGTTTATTTTCACACTTCTTTGCATATTGGTAAATTTTTATTGAGTGCTAGGCATTTTGAATTTTACCTTGTTGAGTCCTAGATATTTGTGTATTCCTGTAAATATTCTTAAGCTTTGTTCTGAGATACAGCTCAGCTACTTCAAAACAATCTCATCTTTTCAAGTCTTTCTTTCTTCTTTCTTTCTTTTTCTTTCCTTTTTTTTTTTTTTTTTGAGTTAGAATCTTGCTCTATTGCCCAGGCTGGAGTACAGTGGTACATTCATGGCTCACTGCAGTCTCAAACTCCCGGACTTAAGTGATCCTCCCACCTCAGCCTCCTGAGTAGCTGGAAGTACAGGCATGTGCCACCATGCCTAGCTAATTGTTTTTAATTTTTTTAAAGATGGGGGTCTCACTATCTTGCACTGGCTGGTCTCAAACTCCTGGCCTCAAGTGATCCTCCCACCTCAGCCTCCCAAGTTGCTGGGATTACAATTGTAAGCCACCACACCTGGCCCATGTCTTTCAAGATTTGTTAAGGGGAACAGAGCCATGTTTATTCTACAGCTAATTATTCCCCACTACTGAGGCAAAAGCCTTTGAGTACTCTCTACTCAGTGCTTTGTGAATTATGAGCTTTCCTAGTCTGGCTGGTGGGAAGGGGCACTATTCCTGGACCTGTTTGAGCCCCAAGTACTGTTCCCTCTAATCCTGTGGGTAATAATTTCCCCAGCCCTTGGTAGTTTTTCCACATATGTGCACTGATCTCTACTCTACTGAATATTCAATTGGGTCCCTCTGTAGATTTCTAGAGTTCTCTCTTTGCCCAGCTCTCTCCTCTCCAGTATTCTGTCCTGCAAACTCTAGCTCAAGCTTTACCAACCCGCGGCTCACAGGCTGCATGTGGTCCAGGATGGCTTTGAATGTGGCCCAATACAAATTTGTAAACTTTCTTAAATCATTATGAGAATTTTTTTGTGATATATTTTTTTAGCTCATCAGCTATTATTAGTGTTAGTGTATTTTAAGTGCGGCCCAAGACAATTATTCTTCTTCCAACGTTGCCCAGGGAAGCCAAAAGATTGGACACCCCTGCTCTAGCTGCTTGAGTCTGCTGGGATTCTCAGCTCTGTCTATTCTCAGAGATTCTGGCTCAGGGAGTTTCTTCTTCCTACATCATAACTTTGAAACTCTCTCAAGGCAGTAAGCTGGGGCACACACAGTGCTCTTCTCCTTTGTTCTCTCTCTCTCAGGGATCACTGTTCTTCTTTGACTGGTTCTAGTGTCTTGAAAACTGTTGTTTCATATATTTTTCCTGGTATTTGGTCGTTTCAGGCAGGAGGGTAAATCTGGCCTCTTGTACTCTAAATTAGCTGGAATTGATAGTCCCTTATATATACCTATTTTAAAACTGAAATAATTTCTTTCCAGTTAATCCTTCACTGGTAGAAGACTTTTTTCAATATGAAGTTGTTCTATTTTATTTTTGCTGCTGTTATTCTTAATTCTGTGAATTTATAAATAATATAGTCTGCATTTTAATTAGCGCTTTCAAAATTTCACGAGTCTCCCATCACAGTGAATCATGGAAAAAGGCAAAAATTCAAATCTAGAAGATAACTTTTGCTGTAGAAAGGTGATTTTCCACAAATTCTGCCCACAATGGTGTGTATGTGTGTGTGTGTGATCCCAGAGACACTGTGCAGATGTTGGTAGGGAAGGGGCTGGAGGCTGGGTCTTCACCAGTGGGATTGTCCCTAACTGGGGAGGCCTGGCTTGGTTCTCAATCATCTTAACTCTGAAGAATCCTCAAAGGATTTGGGTGGCCATTGGCTAACCAATTATTCAGCTATGTCAAAGTGGTTTTGTGGATATTTAGAAATTATTCAGCTATGTCAAAGTGGTTTTGTGGGTATTTAGAAACATCTCGTCCCACCCTCACCATTTTGTAAATGAGGAAATAGAAGTGTACAGCTTTTAAGAGACTCACACAAGTTTCCCAGGAAGTTCTGAGATCTAAGCTGACACTTAGGTTTCTGGACTCACATCTTGAGAGTGTTTCCACTATATGGCACCATAGCCCTGCTCACAGATATGACCATATTAATGCAGTGGTAACATTAGCACTCATGGGGCATTTCTGAAACACCATTTTTGCTGATTGATATTTAATTCATCCTCCTTCTTAATGTCACCCTACTTCTTGCTTGTGAGCAATTTAAACATTGGGGACTGGGATCGGTATTTCTAATCCAAGGATGGAAGAATGAGGCACTTCTTGATACCAAAGCAGTCTAGAAAATTAGTCATTGATGAAAAATGAGTTTGTAATATCCCACAGGCATTTCCTTTGGAAACTAGAAGTTCTCAAGATGCTTTCTTTTCATTCTTCCTTTTACCACCCTAGATTAATGAGGTATACTTGACAAATAACAGTTGTATATATTTAAGGTATAGAACATGATCTTTTGATATACACATACACTGAAATGATTACCACAATTAATCTACCAAAGATATCTATCAATCACTTCACATAGTTACCATTTTGTGTGTGTGTACTCAGAACACTAAGATCTACTGTCTTAGCAGATTTCAAGTACACAATACATTATTATTATTTTGTAGAGACAGGGTCTCCTTATGTTGCCCAGGCTGGTCTCAAACTCTTGGGGCTCAAATGATCCTCCTGCCTTGGCCTCCCAAAGTGCTGGGATTACAGGCATGGGTCACAGCCCTGCCTCAATACATTCTTATTAACTATATTCACCATGCTATACATTAGGTCTCCAGAACTTACTCATAAAGTGAAAGTTTGTACCCTTTTACCCAGATTGCCCCATTTTCCCAACCTGCCAACTACTGGCATTCCATGCTTTTTTTCTTTTTTTTTTTGAGATGGGGTCTCACTATGTTGCCCAGGCTGGAGTGCAGTGGCACAATCTTGGCTCACTGCAACCTACACCCCCTGAGTTCAAGTGATCCTCCCTCCTCAGCCTCCCAAGTAGCTGGGACTACTGTGCACCAGCTAAGTTTTTTTATTTTTGGTAGAGACGAGGTTTCAGCCTCCAACCAGAAGCCAGAAACAGATACTTTGAGGGAGGGGAGAATAAGACGGGAATTCCAGCTGAGCGAGGTGGTCAAATGTACACATTCAATAAGCTATAGGAGGAGTCATGAATACTTATGAAAGGGGAAACATGAGCATGTGCAACTGAGCTTCATGCCCTTCTATGGGACCCATGTTCAAAAATGGCAGTGTTAGCATGATCCAGTGGTGCAGTTTTCAGCCCTCTGATGTTAAAAAGTAAAGCAGAGGACATGAAAACCCTCATTACTGCATTCTTTGTAGACTGGCCAGAGCTGTGGCTGGTGGTCTCTTATCAGGAAGGAATGCTGGTCCGTTGTTGTGTCAAAAGGGAGGGGCAGTGGCAGGTGGTTGATCCATATCAGTGGTGGAGTCTTTCTAAAAGGCTGGTTTCTGTTTAGCCTTTAGGAAAGAAAGGCTAATGGTGGTTAGCAAGGGAAGAGGTATTACAAGGTGTGTCTGACCTCCCATCCTGTCAGGACCAAGAGCTCAGTTTTCAAGGTTACTCTAAGGTCCCCTTGGCCAAGAGGGAGTCCATTCAATCAACTGGGGGGCTTAGGATTTTATTTCTATTTCTCAGTTGTAATAACTTATTTGCAAGTGGATTGACCACTCTACATTTGCCCATTGATCACATACGCAGTGGTCGACAAGCAATGGTATTTTCATAGTTAATTCGTGTGAAATAGAATTTACTGCAGCTCTGCAATTTAAGCATATTTTGGCATTTTCAGCTGTCGCAGACACTGAATTTTAAAGATCACTACTCCAGGAAGTTTTAGTCCCTTCATCTAAGAAATAAAAAGAATACCTACCCCCTCAGGGTATCAGCTTTGATTTCTTGCTTGTTATTATTATAGCCATGCATGCAAGAATCATACCAAAATCTCACTGCAGCCAGCTTTTTGAGCAAGAAGATAGAACTTCACACATACTTTCTCCTAGCTCAATTCTCTTTGTGTCTCAGTTAAAGTGACTTTGGGACCATGGAGAACTTAACATTGCAAATTTTATTTTATTTATTTGATACAGGATCTCACTCTGTTAGCCAAGCTGGAGTGCAGTGGCACCATCACGGCTCACTGCAGCTTCGACCTCCCCTGATTAAGTGATCCTCCCACCTCCTGAGTTGTTGTGGTTACAGGTGTGCACCACCACGCGCAGCACTTTTTTTTTTTTTTTTTTGTATTTTTTGTAGAGACGGGATCTTGCCATGTTGCCCAGGCTGGTCTCGAACTCCTGGGCTCAAGCGATCCGCCTGCCTGGGCCTCCCAAAGTGCTGGGACTACAGGTATGAGCCACCATGCCTGGCCAACATTGCAATTTTAAAAGTGAAGTCTACACTTGCCTATTTCCATAATTTAGTCTTCATTAAAAAAAAATTGAACTGTGCAGATTGGGTTTTCTGAACCACATTTCTGGGAGAGAGAGGAGTGGAAGAAGATGGTGGGGGGTTCCTCCAAAGGTGTCCTCTTTTGAGTATTCAGTCACCTCTCCTTTTCCCCAACAATCCCCTGCTGTTTGCTTTATAACTTAATGAATGCATGAGGCCATTCTATTTACTGCCTTCAGCAGTTTGAGCTATCCATGTGGCTTCCTCCCCTAGAGGAATTTCACAGATAAATTATTGCATACAATTACATAAAATAAATTTAAATTGAACAGGGTGAGTAGCAGGCAGGCTAGTCTGAGTGTTTCTATGGAGTTAATCCCTGGTGAAGAGGAAAATTGCTGCATATAAATGAGATCTCACTGCTGTCCTAAACCAGTTGATAAGTGATACCATCTGCTGGAAAGGAATTCTCAATGCCCTTGACACTTGCCCCACCCACTTACCAGAATAACCATTCTCCATTCACTATGTACTAGCTTTCATATGCAAGGAGGATGTTGGGTGGGCTGCTGTCACCTTTCCCTAGTGGTATAGGGTCCTAGCTGATTGACTTATACTATAAACCTGGTTCTCTAATGGCAAAACAGCCCATATTTTTAGGACAACAATCATATTAGGGCTCAGGCTGTGGCCTAAATCAGTGTTTCAGTGTTTTCAACCTTGGCTGCACATCGGAATCCTCTGGGGAGCCTTTAAAAATCCCAACGCCCAGCCTATTCCCCAACTCCCAGGTGATTCCAAAGTACAGCTAAGTTTGGAATCCAGTGGCCTAAATCCTAAACCAGTACTTCTCAAATTTTTGTGACCACGAATCCCCAGGAGGGCTTGTTAAAATGCAGATTCAGATTCTGGGTGGGACAGAATCTCTGGGTTGAGATTCTGCAGTTATAACAAGCTCCCGGGTGGTGCCCACACTGCTGATTCAGACTACATTTTGTGCAGCTCTGATTCCTCTCATTAGTGTCATAATCTAACTCAGAGATTTTCCAACTTTTTTCTTAAAGCTTTTGAAAAAAGAAAAATAGCTCAAGCAGTCTGAGTTTGTGCAAAGTTTAGCAGGCTCACAGAGACATTAGTATGGGACATCAGTCATCCCACACCCCACAACCATGCGGGGGACACTGGTTTAAAGTCATTTGTACCTGTCTATCTACCTCCTTCATTATCCTTATGCTCTTCGAATTTGTGATACAAAGAACAATGTATAGTCAACCTGTAATTTATTTTAATGTAAATTCTTGGTAAGCAATTTAGGAACCTGCCTCTTTTTTCCTTAAAAATCCACTTGTAGGCCAAGCATGGTGGCTCTTGCCTGTAATCCCAGCACTTTGGGAGGCCGAGGTGGGAGGATCCCTTGAGCTTAGAAGTTCGAGACCAGCCTGGACAATATAGTGAGACCTTGTCTGTACTAAAATTCAAGAAAATTAGCCAGGCGTGGTGGCACATGCCTGTAGTCCCAGCTACTGGGGAAGGAGGCATGAGCTGAGGTGGGAGGATCACTTGAGCCCAGGAGGTCGAGGCTACAGTGACCCCTGATCGTGCCACTGCACTCCAGTCTGGGTGACAGAGGGAGATCTTGTCTCAAACAAACAAAAACACTTGTAACTGCTGCTAATTAGAGTATACATTCACAGCAATTTAAAGCTGTGTTCTAGGGTGGCCATCCTCTAACTCTGAGCTTGAATAAACTCTATACTTAATTATATCTTCTGAATTCATTATTTAAGATTGACACTATGAAATCCTTTCTTCAAATCCAACCTGACAACAAAGCCTCATATATACAACAGGTAGAACTGGGGTGCTTCCAATAGTGAAGTGCCAGAGCTGGTCCACAAAGCTAAATCAACCATGATTACAGCAAGTATGTTCCTTGTTAATGTACGTACCATGAACACTGTTATGCCCTTCTGCCTGATGTTAACTCTCCCTTGGAAGGGAATGTCTATAATTACTGATTAATTGAATTTCTGAAAAGTTTCGTAAGGGTCCTAATTTGCAAGAGGTTTTTGGCCTTGTTTGCATAACCATAAATGGCTGGTATCCACGCAGTCAACTGTGGCCACAGTGCCCCACCCAAAACCTCAGGTATGTATAAATCTGACTTCAGCCCATCTTTAAATTAACTCAAATGAGATGTCAGAGCCTGACTGCTCAGGTTTGTGAACTCATTCAAACACATAGTTCAAAGTTAAGCTGTTAAAGTAACATCACCAGTGTCACTCATTTTCATTCTAAGGCCCATCACTAATTTTATTCATTCACACATTATCTGCCTGTTTCTATGAAAATGTAAGTTCCATGATGGCAAATACCTTCTCTGTCTTGTCACCACTGTAGCCCCACACTCAGAATAGTGCCTAATACATAGTAGGTGTTTGATAAATATCTATGGAACAATTGCTCAAAGAAACATCACCAAAAATTCCCAAGGCAGGATAGGTAGTCAATGACCATGTTCTCTTGACTGAGCAACTGCAGCAACCATTGTGACCAGTCAACACAATAAGCTGCAACATTTGCATTGTAATTGAGTTCATTCAAGCAAAGCTATCTTCAGTAGGGACTTTGCCTTCTAGACAGCATGCACATTTTGATTTTATCTGTCCTCAAACTGACCCTTTGCTCATTATAATAGTAAAAAACACACCCTTGGGGTGGAGATTTAAGATGCTGATGAGACATGCAATATAGGAACAAGCGTGTACAGGTACTGCTCACGTGCACCTGGAAGACCACCCAGAACATACTAACTAGTAACACCTCTTTCCAACTCCTTATGAATAACTATGGAAGACTCCATAAAGGGAGTTTCTCTAGTGCCAGTCTTTGCTGTCTCATCCTAATGAACAGCCTGCCCTGAATTCCCTCTCTCAGGGTGTACTGTTTATTCCACACCTAACTTTCACAATATTCTTTTTCTTTAGCAATAAATTACTCTATGCCATACCTCCTTTGCTGTGTGTCTCTTGTTTAAATTCTTTTAAGCCAAGAAGAACTGAAGTATCACATCAGCCATCAACATTCCCATTTCTTTTAATCCAAACCAGACTGATTTGGACCTTCCCTCCATTTGAGTCCAAGTTGGTCTCACCATTACCACCACTCTGGGTTTTGTTCCTACTTTCAGCCCTATGGTTATTGGTAGCTGAACTGTACACATTTGTAGCTCCAAAGAAGAGTGTGAGCTAGATATTTGAAGATAGAAGTCACCACCATCAACATGGTAATTGAAGCAACACAGATGGATGAAATTGTCCAGGAGGAGAGCACAGAGAAGACAGACTGGGTTTGAGCCTCAAGTACTCAATCTTTAAAGACAATGGTTTCCTACGCTTTGCTGTACCTCCCTAATATGCCCCACCGCCATATATACAAACCTGTACAACCAGATTATCACAAATTTCTTCAACTGTATCCTAATTTCTAGACCCTTACTATTCTGGAGGGTATGTTGGACACAGTCATTTATCAGTTTATCAGTGTTTGCTTAAAAATGTAATATTTTGGCTACCCGGGCAATTACAAATAAAACAACCCTACCACTCCATTTCCTTAACAGTATCAACCATAACTTAAAAGAATCCTCATGAAGTAAATAAAGGTAATGGAAGAATGGGTAAAATAAAATACCGAGTTATTTTTAATGATTTTTTTTCAGAGCGATTTTACCAAGAGATGTGTGGTAATACAGAATTGAGATAATTACTATTTTTTCACAAGAAGTCGATATCCAGAAATTAGAAAATCTCCCAAGATAATGGAAAAATAGCTTTGACATTTTGAAAAATTTCAGTCTGATTTTGTTGACTATCAGAACTTCCACCTTCATAAAAAAGAAAACAAACAAACAAACAAAAACAAATAATAAAAAAAAGAACTACCCCCTAAAGAGAAATATTTGAGAAGGTGATGCCAAAAAAGTCTTGGCTGGTCATGAAAGAAATGAAAAACATTGGCCCGGCGTGGTGGCTTACACCTGTAATCCCCGAACTTTGGGAGGCTGAGGCGGGTGGATCACGAGGTCAGGAGTTCAAGACCAGCTTGGCCAAGATGGCGAAACCCTGCCTCTACTAAAAATACAAAAATTAGCTGGGTATGGTGGCGAACGCCTGTAATCCCAGCTACTCAGAAGGCTGAGGCAGGAGAATTGCTTGAACCCGGGAGGTGGAGGTTGCAGTGAGCCAAGATCACGCCCCTACACTCTAGCCTGGGTGACAGAGCAAGACTCCGTCTCAACAAACAAACAAACAAAGAAATGAAAAACATCAAGATCAACGAGAGTAGAGTATTAACTTGTAAAATGGTTCTCTTCCTTAGTTTAGTTGCTATTCTTTGTTAACTGTGAGAGTCACTCAATAAATCTCAAAGGGAAGTGAATCAAATATAGTTGTGGCAGGTTGCCTGCAAGACAGCCACCAGTGGTCCCAGCTTCTTCATATTCACACCCTTGTGTCATCCTCCTGTGTCCTAGATTAACTCATTGACTTCTAACAAATAGACTATTACAGAAGTGGTAGCGTGTTAGGTTATAAAATAGTGACTTCTGTCCTGAACACTCTCTCTTTGATTGCTCATCTTGGGACAAGCCAACTACCAGGTGCTGAGGCAGTCTTGTGGAGAGGCTCATGTGGAAAGGGACCAAGGCCTGTCAACAGTCAACTGAATGAGTTCAGAAGCTGATTCCTTTCCCCCAAGTTGAGGCTTCACAGGAGACTACAGCCCCAACCAATAGCTTGACTATAACCTCATGAGAGAACGTGAAAGCCAGGGGCATCGAGCTAAGCCACACTTGGATTCCTGATGCACAAAAACCTGTGATAATAAATGTTTGTTATTCTAAACTGCCAAGTGATGGGGTTATGTGTTATAAAGCAATAGATAAGACAGTTATAGTCATAGATATCACATTGGCCTTTCACAATCAACTGTACAAACCTGAATTATTATAGTAGACTACTAGATTACAAGATCTGCTATATATATGGAAATTAATCAACACTGCTTGAAAGCATTTTCTTATTCTTCTTCACGTCTTATGATCTAAGTCCAGTAGGTCTTCAAATAATCATTTTTTAAATTAAATTATATCACTCCCTGGAAATGCCACACACTAGGTCAAAAGTTCTGTGCATATATATCATCCAGTGCTGTTTGTTGCAGAGAGCTAACAGGGCCAGGAGGAGTTCATTTATCTGTTCTGGGACCCTTTTAGTGTTTATTAACATATTTTTACATGCTTTAGGTTCTATTAGGAAACAAAGACAACCATCTTTCCTCCTCCAAGGAACATAATTCTGGGGATTCTGACTATAAGTCTACGTGAGAATCAAGGTTGGATCATACCAGTTCTACTCAAGACACATAGTTATTTTGAAGGCATTGAGAAAAATTATGACATACCTATGAGACAAAAATAGTGATGCATTAACTGGTAGAAAAGAAGACATGAGGCAAAAAAGGAATGCCACAGAATTCTAGAGATAAAACTGCAAATAGGATGTAAGGAACAACTGAAATAACCTAAGAAAATATATTCATATAAGACCGGATAAGCTCTGGCACACAGTTTAAGGACTTGGAGTTCATTCATTCGTTACTCAAAGTAATTTGAGAACCCGGAAAGTGCTTAGTTCTGTGCCAGTCACTGGGGGGGATACAAAGACAGTATTGACATCATCCTTGCCCTCAAGAACACTATTAAAAGCTCCTAATCAACTGTGAATAAAATTACTTACATGTAAAATAATTAGAGAACTAGAAGGCAGCATATAATACACTGCAAATAATATAATATACATCCTGGCAACATGGCAAACTGGAAATAAATGGACCTAGATACATTAGGCAAAACCTCTAATAGTGGATTAAAAATATGTTTAGGAAATAAATATACACTGCTAAATGAAATTTATAGGAGGCCATTGTTTTGGACCAAGCTTCTGTTCTAGGCCCCAACAGACCAGACTAAACATCCAAATGAAGTCACCTATCCTAAAGTCACTACTGAATCTAAACTAAGTTGTTTTCTGACATTGCAAGGAGAAACAGCTAATTTCCCTAGCAGGCCAGTTTATAATCTTCAATAGGCTTGATAATGAAGTTCCCTCTGCTTTAATTCTTACACAAAAAAGTGTCCCGAAGTAACCTGATGTTAACTATTATTTTTCTATTGCCCTGTTTCCTTGTCCTGCTTTACAAGAAAAGTAGCTTTGAAAGGACTACTATGCTCTTTGTTCTTTGCTTCTGCTTTCTTCGGACTTTCTCTGTCTATAAAGCCAACTCCTTCTGCTCATCTCATTAAAACACTGATTCTGTTTCATGGAATGAAATGTTGCCCAATTCTGGAATCACAAATAAAGCCAATGAAGATCTTTAAACTTAACTGGTTATAATTTTGTCTCTTGATGATACTTTACTGGTGCAAATTGAGATTATTTACCACATATAGATCTCTGAACCCAGAAGGATTAAGAGGCAAGAAGCAATGGGGAAAAACAAAATGGTACACATTTAGGTAGGTCTAAATAAACTGTAAAGCCACTAATAGTTAATATTCATTTGGGGAGATGGTAGAAATAAAATGTCAGGCAACAAAAATATAGAAGTTAAGTGAGTGGTGACTAGAATTAAAACAATCCAAGGTCTTTCTGTTATTTTGGAGAAAGATCCCCATCTTTCTCAAGAATCCTTATTCTGATTAATTTTAAATGCAAATATTCATGTTAGGAGATTAACATTAACCTCTAAAACAATAAAAATATAATCTATAATTTCCAAAGAAGAAATATAAATATATCTGATTCAAGAGAAGACAGAAAAGAAGCAAAATAGAAAAGAAATGAATAGTGGACAGAAAAAATAATATGGTAGAAATAAAACCAAAACATCAGTAATAACACTGAATTGTTAAAGCTTTCTCAGATTGGACTGAATAAGAAAACATAATGCAGTTATGTGTTGTGAAACAGACATGCCTAGACATGTCTAACTCAAAAATATTACAGACTGAAACCAGAGAGATATAGAATAATACTCTTGGCAAATACTCATCAAAAGAAAAAATAATTATAACTATAATATCAGACAAAATGAATGTTAAAGAAAAAATCATAATTGAGGGAAAAGAAAGTCCATAATGACAAAGGAAATGATTCATCTATGAAACATAATCTTAAACCTGCATGTCCCTAACAATAAAGCTTAAAAATATATAAAGGAAAAACTGACAGAATCTGCAGTCATAGTGGGGGATTTTAATGCATGATTCTTAAAAACTGATAAATGGATAAAATATTCATAAGAACAGATGATTTTACTAATATTCATAAAATTTACCATTTGGATATATTCACAGGCTTGTCCTAATCCTACACCCAACAATTAGAGAGGATATATACTTTCAAGTACACACAGAACAAACACTGCCCACATACCCAGGCACAAAGCAAGTCTCAACAAATGAAGAATCTTTATTATACAAACCAAGTTTTTTGAACAAAAAAGCCCTAAAATCCATGTTTGGAAACTTAAAAAAAAAAATTCCCCATGTATGGTTCAATGCATAAATTCTAATGGAAAATGCAAGATGTCTAGAACTGAAAGACAACAAAAATTCAAATTAAAACTGAAATGCAGTTAAAGTAGTACTTAGATGAGAATTTACAGCTTTTCATGAAATTATTAGAAAAGATGGTTAAAAATATTAATGAGCTAAGAATTGACAAAAGAGAAAATCCAAGGAAACCCAAAGAAAACAGAAGGAAGAACAGATATTAATGAAATAAAAACCAAACAATAGAAAGGATGAAACCAAAAGGCTGGTTCTTTGAAAATACATAAAATAGACAAATTTTCAGCATGAATGGAAAAAAGGAAAGAAAGAAATAATGCTAGGAATGAAAAAGGGAACAAAAGTAGGTATCATTAAAATTTCAAAAATAAGACATTACTATAACAACTTTATAAACTTGAAAGCAGGAAAAATGGACAACATTCTGAAAAATATTAATACTTGATTTAAAATGTGGGGCACAGAAGACAGTTGCCACAGTAGGCTAGGACTGCAGTTATCAAAAGAACATCACAGATGAGATGGTATTTGAAGATGGGAAGCCTTGGGAGAAGGCATGCCAAACAGGGAGAATGAAAGCATGGGATAAAACAATCTCAAGTAAATGGGATAGACATGGAGCACGAGGTGAAAAATGTGAGCTGAAGCCAGATTCTAGTACAGAGTTTCCCACTCTGCCCGGACATTCCAATCAACTGGGGAGTTTTAACAAAGAAAAAACTCAGGCCAAACCTCAACAATCTCTGGGCTGGGCTATGATTTATAATCTCAAAAATCTATTACCTAAGTTTTGTTCAAAGGCTTTTTTTTTTTTTTTTTTTTTTTGAGACGGAGTCTCGCTGTGTCGCCCAGGCTGGAGTGCACTGGCGCAATCTCGGCTCACTGCAAGCTCCGCCTCCCGGGTTCACGCCATTCTCCTGCCTCAGCCTCTCCGAGTAGCTGGGACTACAGGCGCCCGCCACCACGTCCGGCTAATTTTTTTGTATTGTTAGTAGAGATGGGGTTTCACCGTGGTCTCGATCTGCTGACCTCGTGATCCGCCCGCCTCGGCCTCCCAAAGTGCTGGGATTACAAGCGTGAGCCACCGCGCCCGGCCCAAAGGCTTTTAACATTGACAATTAAATGTGTGCAAACAAGAAAAACTTTGTTTTGTGGATTTTGTTACTTTAAACCTAAATTCCTTAGCCTGTCCCCCAATATTTTTTTTCTGAGTCTGATTGCTAGGGGATGCCCCAATATTTTATTTCATTTTATTTATTTATTTTTTTAGAGACAGGATCTTGCTCTGTTGCCCAAGCTGGAGTACAGTGGCACGATCATTGCTCACTGCAGCCTCAAACTCCTGGGCCCAAGTGTTCCTCCTGCCTTAGCCTTCTGAGTAGCTCGGATTACAGGCATGAGACACTGGGCCTGGCTCCTGACATTTTCAAATGACACGTTTTAATTATTTCCTCCTCCCAGCTGCAAATCTTTATATTTGTAGAAAATGTAAACTAATTACATTAGCATAAGCACAACACAAATAAAAGGCAAAGCTCCTTCTAAAGTCAACCAACAAATAGTGGAGGCATTGTGGAATCAAACATTGCTCTTGCTAGGAAGAAAGGACTTTTAATATTTTGAATTATTTGTGTCATTGCTTCTACCTCTAACCAGATGTATTGTTAATCCAGAACTCACTTTTCTTGAAAAGGCAAGTCCCAGGCTGGGAGAAAAGATTTGCAATACATACATCCAAGAAAGGACTTGTGTCCAGAATATAGAAAGAATTTCTACAAATCAATAAGACAACTGATTTTAAAATACATAAAATACTTGAACATCTTGGCCGGGCGCGGTGGCTCACGCCTGTAATCCCAGCACTTTGGGAGGCCGAGGCGGGCGGATCACGAGGTCAGGAGATCGAGACCATCCTGGCTAACACAGTGAAACCCCGTCTCTACTAAAAATACAAAAAAAAAAAATTAGCCGGGCAAGGTGGCGGGTGCCTGTAGTCCCAGCTACGCAGGAGGCTGAGGCAGGAGAATGGTGTGAACCCCGGGGGGTGGAGCTTGCAGTGAGCCGAGATCGTGCCACTGCACTCCAGCCTGGGTGAAAGAGCCAGACTCCGTCTCAAAAAAAAAAAAAAAAAAAATACTTGAACATCTTACAAAAGAAGAAATCAAATCTCCATGTGTGCTTCCACCCCACCAAAATAGTATCAGGCAGCAGGGAAGCTAAAGGGTTAGATGTTTAAAATTGTTATGGACACTTCAGAAACTTTAACCATTTATCATGGACAGAATACAATGAAATAGTCAATGTCAATGAAAAAGTGAAAGTGTTAGGCAAATTAAATCTAGATAACACTATACATCTGTAGAATGGCGAAAATAAAACAGACTGAGAATATCAAGTGTTGGTGAGGATGTGGAACAACTAGACCTTTTTTACATTGCTGATGGGAGTATAAATTAGGATAACCACTTTAGGAAAATGTTAGGTAGCACTTTCTAAAGCTAAACATACCTTATTTCCAAGCAATCTTACACGTTTATTTAGTTTATTTATGTCCACCAAAAAGCATATACCATAATGCTCATTGCAGCTCTATCATAGTAGCCCAAACCTAAAAAACAACCCAAATGTCCAGAAGAATAGGTAAACTGTGCTATATTTGTATAATGTAATCCTATACCACAATGAAGACAAGACTATGTTTACATGCATCACGTAACTAACTCTTGCAGACACAATGTTGAGTGAAAGAAGGTACACGAAACAGTCCACACTGTGTGATTCTATTTATATGAAGTTGAAGAAGAGACAAAACTAATCTATGGGAATATAATTCAGATTAGTGGTACTCCTGGGCAGGGTCGAGGGGATGTGAGAGGGCTGCGGTTACTGACTGAAAAGGGACACCAGGGAACCTTCGAGGGTGCTGAAATACTCTGTATATAATCTGGGCAGTTGTTTACACTGGTTTGTACATATGTGCAAGCTCAAGTTGTACACTTCACATTTTGTGTTTTTTACCATAAGTAAACGTTATATTTCAAAAAAAGGGCAGGAGAAGATAATAAAAGAAAACAAGAAAGTATTTCAAGTTGTGTCTTTTAAATTTCCTTTGAAAGAGGAAAGGACATTACACACAAGTTATTCAGAGTTGAAACATGAACACTTGATAGTTTTAAAGTAAAATCAACCTTGGTCCAAATGTTTCACATTAAAAGTATGTTATTCTGAGATCTGAATTTAATTTAGAAAGTGTATAGATTTCTTACTTACCAAAGTATACCAATAAGCACATAGTTTGCAAAAAGATAAACCATGGGTTGGGCTCTATTTAGGATTTTACAGAAAAGCCTCATTTGGATATATAATGAAATAGAAATTACAAACAGAAATGTGAAAAAATTTTGAGCTACATATGTTTCCATAGAAGAGCTCTCCTTAATTCACTAAAAATGCTGACCTTTTGAAGAGGGCACTACTAAAGGTTTAAGCAGTGTCCTTTGTCAGTGTTGTAGTAGGGTTTACTCTATGCAGAGATCAGGCTAATAAATGCATACAGTTAGAAAGCCATCTCCATTCTAATTACAGTCTGTGCTATAGACAAGAGGGAGCCTTTTAGATCCACTCATTTTGGTAACAGATCAATTTATGCTTTTACTAGGTTGTTTTTTGGATGACTCATCAAGAAGAAATTGATTGCAAATAATATACTGCACCTATTGGTAAAATGCTCTTTAAATCAAGTGTAAGCATTCCATACGTCAGTACAAACTGGGACATTGGGATGGCTGAATCGTAGGATGTAATCTCTTCTCTAGATTGAGTTTATTCAATCCAACCCAGAAAAGAAAGAGGAAAGGGAAGAATTCATGCTCATTAGAAGCGATGAAGGAAAGAATAGAGGCTCATTTCCTTTTTAAAAAAACGAAACCCAGACTTGAAAAACTCAGCTGAAATCTTTGTATTTATTTCACGGATTTCAGGCCCAAGGATTTCAGAGGCCTGAAATGATATGAAGGCTCTATTTCCGCAGACAACAATGTATTCTGTTCATGATAAATGGTTAAAGTTTCTAAAGTGTCCATAACAATAATTTAAAAAATCTAACCCTTTAGCTTCTCTGCTGCTGATGCTATTTTGGTGGGGTGGGAGCACACATGGAGAGGTGTGTCAGTGTATGAGATGGTCCACCTGCCTGCATATGTCCTGAAGAGCAAGATGGAATAGAAATGTGTTTTAAAACTTTCATAAGAACCAAAGAACAGAACCAGAACACACCTGCTTGTAATTGCTCTATTTATTAATACATATATCACAAATGTTCACAATATCAATGCATTCTTGTTGGCATGCTAGACAGAGGCATTATTTTTGAAGATCTTTTAAAAATATTTTGACTTGTTCCCCCTTCACACTCATTTTTAAATTGTTTTGATGAGGTCCTCAATGTCTATAATGTCAATGCAAGAAAAAAAATACAGAGAGAAGTAGTAAAATAACACAATAGCAATTAATTGGGGAAAAACAAAATATCATGGCCTTCACAAGAAGCAACAACACAGCTTTGTAACAGGATTATACAGGTTTCAACTGAGAGGCAAAGATGCACTAAACTGCCTACACATACCCAGGTATGTAACAAGCAAGGAGGCCACCTAAAGCTCAGTTTCCTTCATGCATGACACATGCTTTTTTTTCTCCTCATGGACAATTACCGATGTGTTTCTTTACATGTCTTAGGCAGCCTGAAGAAGGTAGGAAAGCCTTAGTAGAGGGAAAATCAAACCAAATGAGATTAAGTCAAAAGAACAGATAACTATCGTCTGCTTATCTACTTAAAGGTGTGTGGCATTTACCACAGTGAGGGGCTAACAGGAGCCTCCCACACTACATGCAGGGCCCAAAGGGGCCAGCGATGGTGTGATAACCAGTCACCGATGATGAGTTGCAGTTGGACCAAGTACAGATGGAGGGGCTGGCCCATGCAGGGCCTCAGGGTGAGGTTCACTAGGACTAGCTGCAGGGGGACCTGGCTACACTCTGTGGCACAACAGGGCTTCACAAAATGGACACTACACATGACGTGGGCTGAAAGGTGGAGCAGAGACTGGGTGGGAGGGTCAGTTGCACGTTGAGGGGTAAGGGATAGAGGGAGCAGGGCAGGTGTATTATGTACTGTGCTCTAACATTCTTTGGAAGTCTTTCAAAGATTGCTGCAGTTCCTTTTTAAAACAGGTCTCTTATTCCATCGTTCTTGAAAGACTAAGAGAGAAATAAGAACATGTGAGTGATTCACCAGTAATAAGGACTTGAAAAGAAAGATAACAAGCTGAAAAAAAATTGCCACATTTTCCACAAAAGAACCCATTATACCTCCTTCCCAGAACCACGGAAATGAGATTTCTGAACATGGACAAGTGCCACCAAGATCAGGTAGCTCAATGGCCAGGGAGTACTCCTGCACATTTGAAGGGTAGTAAGTGTCCCAAAGGGGACCCCTCAAAATTAAACACTCCCCACTGTCACCTACCTTCTCCTTACACCATCTCATACTGATTGGCCGTGATGAACCGGGACAGACAGCAGGCCAGCAGCATGCCAATTAACTGTTGCCAGGGAGAAAAACGAAAACGAGAATCTCAAGTCGCTGAACCACACCCTTTAAATTTTTAATTAATAATTTTATATATTTATGGGGTATAATGTGATTTTTGACATATGCGTATCACTAGACATAATTTTTTAACAACCAAGTGTTTCTGTATGTAAATGGGGAAAGGGCACTAGAGCAAAAGATAAAACCAGATTTCAACCATGGGATCTCAGCTGTTGGGAGTCTAACTGCAGAGCCAACTGGAAGTTCTCAAACTGGCCATCATGTTCCAGCTGTAGCTCACTCTGGCCATTTAAGAACAACTTTTGACATTTAAGGAGTATTAAAATTTGTTCATGTTATGAGAGTAATAAAAAAATTAAGGAACACAGAATTTAGTGATATATTAACTGGAAGGCTAAAATTTAATTCAAATCTATAGCACATGCATTTGGAAGATTTCTCAGCATACTATGATATCTCAGCCACACCCAGCTGACAAAATAAGAGTTCTTTCCTTGAGGCAAGAATAGAGACACTATTCTTGACCAGGCACATTCACCAGTGAGGTAAGAAAGCCACGGCTTATGAAAAGGTAGGAGGGGCTAGGGGAAAGTGGGGCTCTATATTCTGTCCCTCGGCCATGTAGATATCTTAGGCCTAAGTGGGCTCATCTACACCCAGGGCCCACCTCCCAGTTTTTTTAGGGGCCTCAGGGCAACCAGTGATGTAGTACCTCTATCTCCTCAGAAGATTCTAGTCCTCCACTTGTCCTTGTGCCTTGATCTAAACTGTGGCACAAGTGATCTAATAAAGATGATTGTGATAATCTCAAGACACTCTTAAGCACATCTTGTTCTGTTCATTAGAAAAGAAAATTTCCATTCATGAATCTGGAGGATCAGCATTCTTTAGAGAGGAGCCCAATTGTGCACTTGAGTCTACAGGCTGCTTTCTCTTGGCCAATGTAGTCCCTCCTTAGATAACTGGGCATGTTTTACTGGATCAGAGGTGGGAATAACCTGTTTCACTAGAGGGGTGACCCCAGGACCAAGAGCATCACGATTGCCTGGGACCTTTTTAGAAATGCACGTTCTCAGATCTCGCCCCAGACCTGCTGAATCAGATATACTGGGGGGTGGGGCCCAGTAACTGGTGTTTTAACAAGTCTTCCAGGGCAGGGAACTGCTCATCCAGTCCACCTAGTCACCCTTATCTTATAGGTGAAACACCTGCTGCCACTTCAGGTCCCACTGTTGGTCAGGGCAACACCTGAACTCCATTCTCCTGGCTCTTAACCTATCCACGCAGGTTCCAGTTCTCATTTCTTATCTTCCTTTTTCAAATTAAAATTGTGCTGTGAAATATGCAAACTATAACCGCTTTCAGGAAAGGAAGCATCATCATCTTATTGGACTCGTCCTATCTCCTACCAAGGCTCTGGCCAACATCATTTGGTGCCATAAAATACATAGTCTCATGCACTTACTGCCAAGTGGCTGAAGATACCATGACTGTAACCTTTAGAATATTCTGCCAAATGAGAAACTAAAATATGAGTGTCATGAACTTGAACCTCATAGCTTGTCTCTTTTTATTAGAACTTCCATTTTCCAGAACCAACAAACACCAGAACACACTTGATAATGTCAAAAATCAAATAAGTGTCACAGGTACGTAACACATTCAGGTAGGACAGATTACAGTCATCCCTTAGTATCTGTTGGAGATTGGTTCCAGGACTTCCCAAGGATAGCAAAATCCTAGGATGCTCAAGTCCTTGATACAAAATGGTGTAATATTTGCATATAACCTATGCACATCCTCCTTTATACTTTAAGTCATCTCAAGATTACTCATAATACCTAATACAATGTAAATGCTGTGTAAATAGTTGCTATACTATATTGCTTTTATTTGCATTATTTTTTGTTGGATTGTTATTTTCAATCCATAGTTGGTTGAATCCATGGATACAGAACCTGCAGATACGGAGGGCTGACTATATTGAATATCCAGGCTGGAGTGCAGTGGTGCAATCTCGGCTCACTACAACCTCTACCTCCCAGGTTGAAGCGATTCTCCTGCCTCAGCCTCCTGAGTAGCTGGGATTACAGTTGTGCGCCACTACATTCAGCTAATTTTTGTATTTTTAGTAGAGATGGGGTTTTGTCATGTTGACCAGGCTGGTCTTGAACTCCTGGGCTCAAGTGATCTGCCTGCCTCAGCCTCCCAAAGTGCTGGGATTACAGGCATGAGCCACTGTACCTAGCCTGTCTTGAATATTTACCACAACCTGTACAATATTACAATCTCAGTTTTCCAGATAAGAAAATTGAGGGTTATGAGGTTAAAGAATATGCCCCAAGCTACACAGGTAATTCTCAGAGCTTAAGGTTGTACCCTCTTGTCCTGTCTAAGAATAGCCCCAGCTCTGTCCTGCCCTCTACATAGAAAAGGTAAACAGGTCTTCTCAAGGGCCCCTGAAAAGAAAAGAATGACCGGCACATAATGAATCACCTTAGCAGCATTTAGACCCTGGAGGAGGCCAGACAGGAGGGTGAGGGTTAGAAAATGGATGGGTAGTAATAGGGTCTGTGTTTTCTTATGAGTACCTTTTCCTTTTGAATTTCACAGACTGAAGTCTTTTTGTTATAAAAGCACAAAATGTTATAAAAGCACCCTTCAGGTGCTATCAGAGGCAGGAACAAGGGTGATCTCTGGCCTTAAAAGTTAATACAGCAAGCCAGGTGAAGAGGTCAGAATTATAATCCTGGATCTATAGTAGCTGCCCAACTTCAAGCGAGTCACTCAACCCTCCCCTTCTGGAAAACAGCTCTACTGTCTTTACTCAGGACTATAATATTACATGATATGGGGAATTAATCCAGCCTAACAGGTTCCAAGTCTAGCAAAGCCCTGGGTCTATTTACTTTAGACACAGAAGTACTAAATACAGAAGCCCAGAGGACACCCCACCACCCCACCACAGACACACATGCATATGTACATATACACAATGTCACAAATTGAACAATAAACATGTCCATGCCCAGACATCCCATGGCTCTTGTCTTCCAGGCCATTTTGGAGGTGGGGATAGGACAGGGGTGATATGTGTGCGTGCTCCATCTCTCACTCTCCCCACAAGCCCTCGAGTGAAAGAGCAGTTGCCAAAGATGCAGTGAAGAGGTACCCTACTAAACACACTCAACCTTCTGCCATAAATTTATAGGGCAGCAGACCCTGCCCATCAAGTCCAGACAAATAAGGTTTACCTTGAGAGGGCAAAGGTAATGGAAGTTTGTAGAGAGAAGTGTTTAATGCTTGACACAACCCTGCTGCTGTTCAAAAACAGCACTCAAGAGCTTTCAATTAGCTAAGTTAGCTAACAGGGGACAAAGTTCTTGTCCAGTCTATTAAAAGGCTAGACCCAGCTTAGTTTTCCTAATACTTTATACCACCTTTAATCTTTGAGACAATAGATGTGCATGGCCAGTTTCTTCCAACAGATGATAGCATGGAGGTCACAAGAGCAAGCAAAGCAAAGGGCAAGAAAAAGGTCGAGGGCCAGAGAGCAAAAGTGGGAGGGAGGGAGAGAGAGAGCGAGCTCTGTCCTTTCCTACCCACTTTGTCCTCTCTGTGGCCTCTATTTAGTAGAGCCTTCTTTATTATAGGAAGGCTAAGGCGTAGGCCAACACAACTGGTTCATCAATATCAGCCAACATTTGCTAAATTTTACTATGACATTGGCTTTAAAATTTCTGAACATATGTAGCCAAAGGTCTGGTTCCAGGTCACTGACCAGAATCAGTAGGGCTGGTTCTTTGTGAACAGGCATCTGGTAAGTGGCCACCATTGTCCCAGGGATGCCCTGTATCTATGGACGTCTGGAAGCCAACTTCAGCTTTCAGGACCCCTGAGGCTGATGGCACCATCAATAGCTGCAGTTCCTGGTGCATCTGGCTGGCAAATGCCAGCCATAGCCATTCCTCTCCCTGCCTGAACCTGGGAGCAGGTCTCAAGTCTCTGCCCTGCTGGACCTGCCTGGCCACACGGGTGAGCAGTACGGGCACCATGGTATGATGCCACTGGGCTTTGTGTTTTATCACCCCAACAACAATGTGGTACCTTGATGAGACCTAAACTCACTGCAGAGAGTTTCAGAGTTGGGGTTCCCTAAGGCCAAAGCCCCTCTTTTACTGGCCTAGAGGGTCAGAGTGCATATTTGACAATTCACAAATCACAGATTTCTTTAAGGTAGCACAGAGAGATTAATCAGGCCAGATAATTATTTGTCTAATCATACATTTCTTCATTGGGATGTGTGAGAGAAGAGTGGAAGAGAGGTATTAATCAGGTTCATTACTTGGAGAAAGATTCATTTGATTTGATTCATCTCATTAATGAAAATAGGATCCTCCTAATACCACACACACACTCATGCTCATGGCCACATGGGAATATTCTTGGATGATAAGGTGTTTCATTCATGAGATTCCAGGTTCTTTGAGGCTCTCTTCTCCTAATGTACAGTATCAGCATAATGTCCCTTTATGGTTCTAGGATAGCTATTAGGGCAGACTTCAGCAATATTTTTTTTTCCTCCAATGGGACAGGTCTCCTCAAATGCCAAACACAAGACTGCCCTTTTGATGTTAACAATATGATGCTACACATACATGTGTTAAGTAAACAGGACGTTCAAGGCTGTCAAGTGCATCTTGCACATTTGCATCAGTCACCAGGGTTTGGGGATCCTCTAAAATGTCCCTCAGTCATTAGAGTGATGTTGCTGAGTATTATTACTGAAATATTATAGCAACTAGAAGAAATTTCAGAGTAGCAATTACTTTTCAAATATCTCTGGAGACTGAGTTAATTTGCATTGTTTGTGACCCCACTCTGGTTTATCTATGTGTTGGAGTGCTGAGGGTTTAATTCACTTCATGAGCTGCAAAACAAAAACAAAAAATAACAAAGCATGGTAAAAGATAGTTTTGAAATTGTAACAAGAAACACACTTGTGTTGGCTGAGCCCACATGCTCTTGTGAGATAAAATGTCTCACAGGTTTTGTAACTGCTTAGGAAGAAAAGCTCTTCTGCTTCTCTAAGGCTGTCTAGTAAAAAACAAACCATTAGGCTAAAGTTCTATTCCTTAATCTAAGTGAGGGTTACACAGCTATGTTCATTTTGTGGTAACTTATTAAGCTGTAAACATAATTTATGCACCTTTCTGTATATTCCACATTTCAATTAGAAAGTTTTAGGAACAAACTGGAATAAAATTAAAGTGCATCAGCATTGCTAAGCAGGAGGGCCAGAGATACAGATGGGTAGGGAAAAAGTAATTAGAGTCTGAGATAGCCTGTGTAGAAATTAGAGTTGTGGTTTCTTGTAGACACCAGGTCCTAAATAAAAAGAAATAAAAAAATAAAAATAAATGAGAGCTGTGGAGACATTACTCAGACATTAATCGAGCTTTGTTTGAAAAACGATCTGTTGGTCTGAACAAAGTCTGAGTTAAACATAAAGTTTGCTCTTGCTTGTTAACTATACATGTTGATTCTTCTACCCAAAGCAACAGTATAGCAAGGATGTATCATTTGTCTGAGAGATCAGAAGCCTGTGGGACCATGCCCTGCCTGGTGGACGTGGGCTACATTTTAGATTTAGCTTAATCTTATTCCATCCTCCAGTGTGTGTGGTTTACTTAATTGGCATAGTACTTCTCCCATTGTTTTTTTGAGGGTAGGTACAGATAAAGGGATATAAAATTTAATACACAAAATTTGATTTCCTCTTAAGAAACCACATAAGAATAGTCAAACCTGTTACAAATAGCCAAACTTAGAGATTAAAATAATGATCACAAGTTGAAGTTTGCTAAATTTAGGCTTTCTTTAAAGGGAGAGATCTCATCCGTAATACATAGGAACTAAGAGAGAGCAAAAAAGGGTCAGGTCAATCAGGAAAAAAGCTTCCCCCAAATCCAGATCAGCCATTTGATGTTTTGAGTTGTTTATGATCCAATTATGCCAGCACGTTATTCAGTTAACCTCCATTTGACCTACAGAAGTAGCCAGTTGTTTTTCTGGAGCTAGTCATTAGTTTAACTGTAACTGATATTCCCTTGATGACAAAACTTCATTTGAGTTGAAAAAGAAAAATCAATAAACAGATCACCTGAGGACTAATGAGCAAGGAGCTTTGACCCCATCTATCAGCTTTTCCCAAAGCACAGGAAGGCAGGCAGAGAATCTGGAGGCCAGGGAGGGAGGCAGAGGAAAGGTTAGACCACGTTCTGCACAATTATGTAGGCTACCTGGGAGAATGCAATTCCAAACGCCACTCCAGCGATGATTCCCATGTTAGTCTCCATGAAACTAGTTACCAGATCATAACAACCCTGGAAAGAGAAAGACACTGTCTTAGAGACATGTTTTCACTCAGGCCAAGCCGGGCTATGTGTACTCAAAACACTCCCAACATAGACTTCAACCTTAATTCAGCAAATACAATTGCAACTCACCCTAGGGATTTATTAGCATTCTTTTCAAACTTAAAACAATAAGAAAAGGTTTCAAACATACACAAAAATACACAGACACATGACCCTAACATCACAAATTAACATTCGGTCAATCTTGCTTCATTGGAACCTCCCCAACTCCCATCCCATTTAAAGCCAATCTTAGACACAATTTCACTGACAAATATTTCTGTAGTAGGATTAAATTTAGCAAGAAATCTGTAAGATCTATGAAGCAAACACTATAGAGACAAAGAAGTAGACTTGAAAAGACATTCCGCATCCTTGAACAGGAAATCTCAGGATCATAAACATAGTTACTAGCATTTTGACAATGAATGACGAAATCTTGAATAATCAAACCGAAATCATCTGGCTAGAGGGAAGTGTTTGAATATCTGCCAACTTTATGGAGTTTTAGGATTCTTCCTAATGAGACCATTAGGATTTTTTAAATAGGGAAAACCTATGTTCTAGGGTCATTTTTCCAGAGAGAGAGAGAGACAGAGAGAGAGAGAAAGAGAGAGTGAGAGAGAGAGAGAGAGAGAGAGAATTTGTAAGTATATTTATTTGAAGCTGGCCAAATCAACCTAGAGTCCTGAACTGACTTATTCAGCTAGGAAGACATGGTCTTTTTCCAGTTTTCTGGAAAAGGGCTTCAACTAAAATGTATAAAGTCTGTGAAAAATAAAGACATTAATTTAATAAACAGATTAAAGCTGGTTCTTGTTTATCAAGAATGGCACACTAAGTTTTAATAACATTTGAAGAACAACAACAAAAAAACCCAACCATGTTTCCCCTTTTTTAAGTTCAAATTTAACAATTTAACATTTCCTATAGCTTGTAAAAAATTCTGCCAATTCTGTGTCTTCTATTAAGTGGTATCTATATACATTTGTAGTCTGCGTGCAGGGAAAAAAAAATAGTGCATTAACTTACCAGTAGTGCTTTGAGACATGTTTTCTTTTGTTATTTAAGCTCAGGGGTACATGCGCAAGTTTGTTATATAGGTAAACTTGTGTCGTGGGGGTTTGTTGTACAGATAACTTTGTCACCCAAGTATTAAGGCTAGTACCCATAGTTTTTTTCCTGATCTTCTTCCTCCTTCCACCCTCTACCCTCCTACAGGCCCCAGTGTGTGTTGTTCCCTTTGTGTGACACATGTTTTCAATGCAATTGACAGACTATACTCCTTAGTTATCTGATGCACATTTGAAGGCCAGGGTAGGAGTGGGAAAGGAAATACATTATCACTCATGGGGAGTTTTGAAATTTGATTCCCCATAGTAGAAGCTTACTGATTTCACTTTTACTAGTGAGACTACATATCACACAATTTTTTTTCATTGTTTCTTTTCTTTTCTTTCTTTTTTTTTTTTTGAGACAGAGTCTTACTCTGTCACCCAGGCTGTAGTACAGTGGCGTGATCTCAGCTCACTGCAACCTCTGCCTCCAGGGATCAAGCGATTCTCCTGCCTCAGCCTCCCGAGTAGCTGGGATTACAGGTGTGTGCCACCATGCCTGGCTACTTTTTGTATTTTTAGTACACATGGGGTTTCACCATGTTGGCCAGGTTGGTCTCAAACTCCTGACCTCAGGTGATCCACCCACTTCGGCTTCCCAAAGTGCTGGGATTACAGGCATGAGCCACCGTGCCCAGCCTCACACTATTTTTCAAAAAGTAGTAGAAGAGAGAAGAATTTGGGTTAGAAAGAAGACAAAATGAGAAGAGATGTGGATATTCTAACACTTTCCCAAAAGGTAGCAGCTAAGACAGCAGTTTGCCAGGCTGGCCATCATTACTGTATCTTCTCCCTGCATTGATGATGGGGCTAAAGAATGAGGTCCAGATCAGCACCAGTGTTATGTAAGCTCAAAGTTTGGAAACACAAACCTGATAATACAACCCAGGGAGAAGCAAAGTGAGTTATTTTCTTATTCTGCAAAATAGTTTGGCATAGATTTTTTTCTGTGCACTTCAATTCTATACTTAAGCTGAATATATTTTCTCAAGTATGATTTCTACTCCATTCTAGAAGATTTTAGACTTGGTCACATCATTTTTGGTAAGGCCACACCAACCAGTAGGAGAAACCAGAAAAAGGAAATAGCTGCCTGGCATTAGTACAACTGAGCCGAAATAGTTCTCTCTAAACCTTGCTCCTCAATGTATGGATCTTGAATGAGCAGTATTTCTTCACCTAGGAGCTTGTTAGAAATGCAGAATTGGAGGCTCCACCCCAGACCTACTGAATCAGAATCTGCCAAATCCATGGGTTATTCCTTTTGACATATTTTTAATGAATTTTAACCAGATCTCCAGATGCTTCACATGCCCATTGAAAGGTGAGAAGCACTCTTCTATAAGAAATGTTTTCTCATTATTTTTTACTCCAAATAAGAAAGCAAGTTAATGAATCATATCAGTAATAGGATTAATTAAAATGAGAAGATATAAGTAACTTAGTTTTTTGTTTGTTTGTTTTTAAACAATAAGAGACCAATGTCAAAATAAATGTTTTCCATCTCTGGATTTTTCTGTTATTTACTGCATGAACCCCAAAGTTCATTTTCCAGGTCTCAGCACAGATCCGCATACTGCAAGAGCTGATTTAATACTACAACCACAGGTCATGTTTGCATTCAACCTTAAATTTTCCCCTAAACTATGATCTTATCTACTCACAACAATCTCTCTCAATTTCCTAATATGAAAGTTGGTTGTCAGGTGTGAGATAAATCTACACAGACCTGCTAAGTATCCTAGGAAACACTCAGAACAGTTCATTTGCTCGCCCTCTCAGCATGTCTAAATCAATAGTCACCAATGGAAAACATCTGCAAGTGACCGACTTTAACTACTAGAAGTAGAAAGCTAGTTCCAGACAGGTTATGGGAAGAGGTATCTCTGTAGCTGCCAAGCAGAATAACGATGTTCCTCTTGCCCTTACGAACTGTCAAAGAATTCCTATGAAGTAGGATTTCAGCCAATGCTATTAGCCAACTGAACGTGCAGACATTTCATCATCCTGCTAGCAAAATCAAAATAAAACCTGTCCCCAAATCCAAACAATAAATATCCTATTTAACTGTTCATACTTTCCTCCTGTTCTCTCCCAGTTATCTGTACAAGACAGGTTTCTCAAGCGTCCTGGTAAGAGCCAAGAATCATCTTTCTGTGCTATCAGAGTACAGGGCCCAAGACACCACAGGATCTACAGGGATGATCCACTTGTTCTAAGTCACAGGATTCCATATAACTAGAATGTGGCAGTAGTTAAGCTTCCTAGGGGAGGGAGTCACTGGGAGGAGGAGTAACATTTATGAGCATCTACTATTACCCCATTCCAATCTTCCACCTTGTATAGATTAGGTGTCTGACATTGAGTAAGGAAAAGTAATTTGTCTCATAAGTTCAGGTGGGCATTAAATAAGAATGTCTAAGGAAACTTGGTAGACAAATTTTAGTTTTCATTCACTTTTTCTCCCCTGAGGGAGCCAGGTTGGAGGCTATAAGGTAAGTAAGAGAGAAGTTAAGCAGATCTTTAAGTATTTGAGGTGGCCAGGAAAATATAAAGTTGGATTATAGCGGGAAGGTGGAAAGTGAGGTCAATGTGCAGGTTTATCAATGAAATGAAAAAATGTGACCCCATCTCTCTTTCTGGAAATAATTGTAAGGATTATAGATGCACTATAAGATACGTCTCCAAATTTGTTTTTACATACTAACAAAAGATCCTCCCTGTAAGAAACTGCTGCATCATTTTTAATAAAAGACTCCATGTGATATAGAAGACAAATTTCACCGTCATCATTTATATTACAGTTAACATGTATCACATCTGTGTCATAATCTGTGCCAGGCACTGTGCTTTTGACACTTTATCTCATCAAATCTTCAAATCAAGCACAAGGAGTATGTACTATTACTATCCCCATTTTACAGACAAGAAAAGCGAGACTGAGAAAGGTTAAGTAACTTGACTGAGATCACATAACCAACAAGTGGCTCAGTCAGAATTTCTACTGGAGCCTGACACTAGACCCTGTGCTCCTGACTTCTGGATCCTCAATTTTCACAAAAGAAGAGGAAGCTTGAGTGGGGGAAAAAAAAGACTTGGGTACTGCTTTCATGAACAACCTTCTGAAGCTCTGTTATATCAAATATCTCACTGCCATGGAGCACTTCTTGCCTTCCATAAATTGGAGTGTCTACCACATGCCAGGTATGCTTAGCACTTCATAAAATGGAAGCATAATGACACATATGGGTACTCAGTGGGGATGTCCATGAAGAAGCCAGAAGTTACCTTATTAACTAATAAGAGATGAAGGAAGCCTCAATGTTTGGGTTCATAAGAAGATTCAAATAGAAACAGATGTCCTTTTAACTTAGACAAGAAGCTGTCAGTACTGAATCTTACTGAACTATCTTTTTTCTCTGAATTATTCAGTAGCTGGTCCAGATCACATAGAATTTTGAAGGCATCATACGAACAGAATTTTACCTTAGCAAGAAAAGATTTACCCCTTGACTGAATAACAGGAAGTAAACACAATAGTAGGTTTTTTCCTCCCTTTTGTTTACCAAAATATATTTTATATATGGTATTTCTCTAAACATTTAAGAATGTAGATAATCTTCACATGCAGTTATATCATGTCTTCATCGTATTCTCTGTAAAGTGGAATGCAGAATTGATTTTCCTCTTCTCTGACTATTAAAACTTCATTTCCCTCATTTTCACTATGTACTAACTTTTAAATTTCATTTAGTCCTCTTTTTTCCCCTCTCTAATTTCTTTGGGAGTCGGGAGGTTGACAGTGAGTTAAATCGGAGTTGCTGATTTCTTTTCCTATGGCAGTAAACTCCCTAAAATAAAGGCCACCCTCCTAGCAGAAGCAGATGCTGTCTGTCAACTCTACTCCCCTCTTGCTGCCAAAGACTGACACCCAACTGCAAACAATTTCATGTTTAGATGGTATATTAAGCAGAAGACGGACACCCCAAAAGAAGAAAGCCAACACTCGCTGTCTGACATAAGCATCAGGGTTAACAGGAACTGCTTGCTAAACCTTCCTAACTATGCCTTGTAGATCTTTGCCGTGGGAGAGAAAGACAAGGCTGATCTGAGTCACAGCTTTCTCTTTTAGAAGTGAGCAGCCTCAAGTGCCTCTCCCAGGCAATCAAGGAACCACAAAGTAAGATTCTCTTTCCCTGGACTACTCTTTCAAATCTATTTGTCATAATTTCACAGAAACAAAAAAGCCCTCCCAAACATTCACCGCTGGTCCCATCTGGGCTGGGAGAAAGCAGGTACCTTCTGGTTAACTTTGGTGGCGGCCACAGTCAGATTGTGTAGATCCTGGGGATTACAATCAGTTTCGTTCATGCAGCAGCTGGGGGGGATGCCATGCTCCAGGAAGTAGGGGCTGGTGCTCCAGTTGGTGTAGTTCTGCACGCCACAGCAGCTCAGCTATTAACAGGGAAAGGAAAAGAATCAAAAAATGGCAGATCAAATGTGGTCTCCTCAATCACTGCCTTGTAACTTTTACAAGAGAAACACAGGCCAAAGCCCTAAGACAACATGTGCAGCTTTGGTGAGTCAAGATGAATGGAAGCTCCAATAACAATTATACCCATATTGATGCTTGTTTGATCTCCAAGAAGGAAGTCCTAGATTATATATCACATTGGCTTTCTTATCACCTCCACAAAGCAAAGCAGTGCGTCTGTGTCCAACTCACAATCACCTACATTGATATAGATGTATTCATCCACTAAATCAGGACTATTGATTGGTGAATTGAGGCAAATACGGTTTCAAAAAACTCTCCACTGGGATATCTACTAATAAGTAAATAGTTCCTTAAAAAAAAGATGCACATACAGAAAGGGAGAGCCAAAGTTGGTAATCTATAGCCCAGGAGCTACCTGTTTTTGTAAATAAAGTTTTACTGGGACATAGCCACAACTATGTGTTCACATACTGTCTGTGGCTGCTTTTGTGCTACAGTGGCAGAGATGAGTAGTTGTGACAGAGTGTATGGCCCTCAAAGCCTAAAATATTTACTATTTGATCCTTTACAGAAGAAGTTTGCCAACCCCAGTATAAAGACTATTAAAGCAAATGGGGCAAAAATATAATTAATTGGTAAATCTGAGTATACAGTTCCTTGTAGTATTCCTGAGACTTTTCTGTATATGTTGGAACTTTTATCAAAATAAATTAGAAAAAAGACTGCTTCTGAAGTAAACAAAACCAAGAAAAACCAAAGCAAAAGCCTCCTTAGTGATTCCTGATGGGCAGTTATGCTTGAGTGCCAGCGCTTGCCACCCTGACAGGAAATCTCTCTTCTATTTCCCTCATATCCTCCGAAAAGCATCAGGCAGCTCACCCCCTTCACATACCTAACAGATCCTCAGTTTCTTCTAGATCCACTCTATGCCCACTCCACTGCCCCAGCCAGTGAATGCAGCTCGCCTGAGCTCTCCACCCAGCCTGAAGACATCCATTCCAGAAAGCCAGCCTGCGGGAGCCAACTCTAAGCAAGGTTGTCACACACTCACTGCCTAACTCCTTGCCAAGGGTTCAGATCTGAAGAGCAAATGAGCTGTCCTTGGCATACTTGCAACCCTTACTCATACAAGGCACACTCAAGGGAGTGGTCCTCCTTGACACTAATTACCTGAATAACTGGAGCCTGGACAAGGACTGGGTGTCAACTCTTGGCAATGGAACTGGACTAAGAGTTGAAGAACGGGAACGAATAGCAACTACTGGGCCAACCTACAGGCAGCCCATAAGTCTAAGCCTAGACCTCATAGTTAGTTCACACCCCCATCTCCTCTGGAACTTACGCTGCGCTGCACATGGTCCACTGCCCGGCTCCTCTCATCATTGCCATTGTAATTCTGCATAGCGTCCGTGTAAGTCCTCAGGAAGGTGTCCTTGATCTATGGAAGACAAGGAGGGATGTGATTGCAGTCCACCACAGCCCAAACTGACTCCAATTCTTACCAACTTCTACCCTAACAGAGCCTCTTCTGAAAGTCTCTGTATAAATGTAGGCCAGGGAGGCAATGCCCCATTTTCTGAGATGGAAAAGCTCAGAAAATTCACCAGGGGGTTTTTAAGCTCCAGAATTTAAAAAATTGTTCCCTTCAGCCTCAATCCAGAGAAAGCCTGACCTGCTGAATGACCTACTGGAGGGGCCTGTCCATTTCTGAAAGGGCTGTGATGGTGAGCTGCCAAACCTCAGGCATGAGCTTTCTACTTATTTTCTTTGAATTGATGAATGCCCATCTTTCTATAACTTTCTCTGCCCTTACACAGGAGGCTCATAAAAGACAAACCACTTGGGTGGACAGGATGACTGATGTTTTGGTCAAAAACTGATCCCCGTTTTACCATACGAGTGAGGCAAAACCAACTTTCACTTACCTGTCTTGATTGAGGCAAATTTTTTTAAAAAAGAGGATAAAGGACAAGAACTTAAAAAGGTCGGCCGGGTGCAGTGGCTCACACCTGTAATCCCAGCAGTTTGGGAGGCCGACACGGGCAGATAACTTGAGGTCAGGAGTTCAAGACCAGCCTGTTCAAAACCAGCCTGGCCAGGATGGCAAAACCCCGTCTCTACTAAAAATACAAAAAAAAAATTAGTCAGGCATGGTGGCAGACGCCAGTAATCTCAGCTACTTGGGTGGCTTGAGTCAGGAGAATCGCTTGAACCCAGGAGGCAGAGGTTGCAGTGAGCAGAGACTGTGCCACAGCACTGCAGCCTTGGCAACAGAGCAAGGCTCTGTCTCAAAAAAAAAAAAAAAGGTTAACAAAACCTTTTCTGTTAACACATTTGACTTTGGGGTAACTTTCAAGCTCTGTTTCCCTGGAAACCTGATGAAGGTGGAATGTCGAATGTGTTATCAGGCCACTGAGTTTGTGATAAAACTGACCCCCAGTTGGTAAAATGCCTCCAGATTGGGAGGACAGCAAATGACAATAACTACTTGGTGGGAAGCTTAGGGCTAAGTATGGTGACTCTCCTAACCAGGCATATTCTTTGCTAAAATGCTGTAAACTATGTCCATGGGACAGTTACAAGAGATAGAGACACCAGTTACATGCAGCTTCTAAGCTAAGGTGGCTACCACACCCAGCTGTGTCATCTCATTTCACTACACTTAAGCTGTCTCTTAGGATGGGGGACTATACACAGAAAAGGCGCTAGACTATTTTGTGGAGTCATGGTGGAGAAACAAGCCCACTACTGCCTAGCAGGCAAGCTGTGCTTCCTTTGTTATACCTTTCTGCTTTTGTTAAATGGCACTGATGAGACCTATTGTCATCATGTGAGTTTGACTAGCCAAACTCAAGACCAGCGCTGGTGGTCAGAGTGGCATTGTACCTTCCTCCCACAACAGCCCTCAGGGTTTCAGGCAAAAGAGATTAGGTACAGGAGGATTTCCAGGCCCTAGGCAGCAGGCACCATTAAGAGAAAAACCCCTCCACAGAGCACACTCCCAGCAACAAACAAGAGGCTCAGGTAGGAACAAGCCAGGCTGCTCCTGGTGTTCATACATGCACGAGGGGCACTAATTAGTGCTGTTGAGGCCGAAACTTCATCAGGTCTCACTTCACTAGAGACTATGAATGGGGTTCTAATTCCAAATGCAGCACCCATACAAACTGGGTTCTGGGAGTCAGCTTTGGCATCTGGGATACTGTCTTTGGTAAAGGGGAAAAACAAGGCAGTAGGGGAGCAGAGAGCATACAGGCAAGCTCAGGGGGAACTGAACTTGGCCAAGCACAATAGTGGGATCTTTAAGTGTGCAGCAAGATGGGTTAATGAAAAAATTTTTTAAAAATTAAAAAAAAAAAAAACACAGGGCCTGGGAACAGATGATGCCAGACTTTCGAGACCCACAGTAACACTCTCTGTTTTCCACCTGTATCTTGTTTTTTTTCTTTTTCTTTTTAACACATGTGTGTCTACTTCTGGCTTTACTATTATTTATGGAGTCAATGATAAAATTTTGAGAGAGCAAGACAATTAGTTTGGCTTGCCTTTATAGTCTTAGAAATCTTGTTATACAGATACACACTTGTGCCTTACTGAAGCAGCTATTTAAAAACAAAAAATAGAGACAGGATCTCACTCTCTTGCCCAGGCTGGAGTACAGCGGTGTGATATTAGCTCACTGCAGCCTCGACCTCCCAAGCTCAAGCGATCCTCCCTCCTCAGCCTCCTAAGTAGCTGGGACTACAGAGGCAAGCCACCACACCCAGCTAATTTATTTTTTTATTTTTTTAGAGATGGGGTTCTCACTATGTTGCCCAGGCTGCTCTTGAACTTCTGGCCTCAAGAGATCCTCCTGCCCCAGGCCTTGCAAAGCTCTGGTATTGCAGATATGAGCCACCATGCCCAGCCTGAAGCAGCTATTTTTAAGGAGTATGTAATCCATATTGAAGGTCACTGCTTTATAACGGGAGAGAATCATTTTATGCAATGGCTACACAGAGAAACAGTGAAGATCAACAATGAAGGTTTCAAGCTTGGTGGAATTCCCACATTTAGAATTTCTTGAAAATTTCAGGTCATATGACATGATCTTTGGAAAACAACAACACCACTGAGGAAACCAGCTAGCCTATATGTACCCTTTACACATTTCAAGAGGTTTCAAGAATCCTCCTCCCAAACACCCCTTAACTGAGTTCTGCATCTTGTGTATACTCACCTCATGACGAAACACAAACCCTGAAATGCCAGCTACGAGCTCAGCCAGGAACACCAGGGACAGAAACATGGCATACTGAAAATTAAGCACACAAAGACAAAGTCAGATACATCAGGATTAAGAAGAGGGCTTCTTCAGGGTAGGTTACTTTCAATCAGTGGGAATTAGACAAGTCCTCACACTCCCTAGACAAAGTTTAGAAAAAAATCTAAAACATTCTTCTCTAAATTTACCCACATAAGCCTCAATCTAGGAATGTGTGTTTAATATGCATATGTATTTTGGAGTACACAGGCTGGGAAGAATTCACTGAGAGACCGGCATTGTGCCTATCAGCTTGGCTCACCTGGAGAAATCTGGAACAAACTTTCATAACTAAGGTATCCACTATTTGTTACACTGGAATCTTTGAGCTAGAAAAAAACCAAACTGCTCTGAAGGTCACGGGACACATTGTGCCCTGTCTGGGGGTCCTTTTTTACCACCTTCCTCACGATGGTCTGCAAGCCAATTCCCTGCGGCCCATTCCATTTTGAAACTGTTCCAGTTGTTGGAAAGACTTCCTTTCCCTTTGGCCACAAGTCTGCCTACTTCTAACTTCCACTCACTGGCATTGGTGCTGCTTTCAGAAGAAATAAGAACCAGCCCAATGTCTTTTCTCTAACGCTAGCCCATCATATGTGTGAACACAGCCAGGATGAGAACTTGCTGCCTGGGCAAACGCCTCCAGTAGTCTCAACCACATCTCAGATGAAACAGTTACAAAACTGCTTCATTTGGAATTGTATCCCTCCCATCTGGGCCCAAGAAGCCAAACGTGTGCAAGATGATGTTCCTCTTCAGATGGGTGGTCATCACTGGACACAGTAGCCACTGCAGCTTTCCTGTGGAGTTGCCTGCCTTTCTTGCTCGGGATGCTGCATGGAGTTTATAGTCTTTCAAAAAGTAAATACGCTATACTACTAATGACATTTGCAAGCATCTAACGTCTTTAGTGCTTTTCATCTCATGCTGCTGATACTTCTCAAGTTTTTTGCATGTGCATGCACATGCAAGCATGTCTAAATTCAAGGGTAGTACATGGTATTTACGAAACATTAAGGATAACTTTGAAAGGCAGATAAAAACAAGAATTGATTCCTTACCTACAAGGCACATGTCTTACAATCTGCTTCTTATCTCAAAATGAAATATAATGGTTTTGACCATTTGCAATGGCCCTAAACGATGCTGTGGAATTTGGATAGATTGCATGTGGCCACATTACTTACCTGTAAAGTATACATATGTCTTATAAAGTATACATATGTATGCTGAGTCATAAATTTTTTTTCTCATCTAGTGGCACATATATCGAAAAAGGAAATATTGGCTTAAAATATCAATTTCTTTCTAAATATTAACAAAATTCTCTAGAAAGCACAGCCACTCAAATACTAAACATGTAGTTATGAGAATGCCCCATGTACATGACTTCTTTCCCAACTTCATACAAAATGCAATTCAAAGCAGAGTTTGATGTGAGACTCTCCCATTTTGCTGATGGGATAAGCCTAGACTCTTCCAGAAAGTTGGGTGGGAAAATAACTGTTAGCAGGCAGGTGGAAGAAAGGGCATTTATCTCTGTAGTCAGAAGTCCTCCTAGGTTTGAATCCTATCTTGTTATGACCTACCTCTTAGAAAAGAGGCAGCCTCTCTGGGCTTCCATAAAGTAGACATAGTTATTTTCAGTTGTTTTGCAATTAATGAGGTTATATAAGGACTGCAAAATTCTAGACTGACAGTTAATCAAGTGACTTCCGCTCTCATCAGCCGAATCAGCAGTTTTCTGTGTCTGGCAAGTTTCCTGCCTCTAGGAGCTTTCAGAGAGTGGCCGTTTTACCTACAGAAGGCGTTTGCCAAAAACCTATTGGGAAGAGCTTGTACTAAATACAGGTTGGTAGGGGTTAGAGCTTTTTTCCCAAATGTAAACATTGGAGTTGAAATAATCCTAGCTTTGGAAGGAAACATACAAGGGTTCAAATCCCAGCCTTCCATACATTAGCTGTGTGAATTTGGGCGGGTTATCTAAACCCCCAAGTTCCTATCACATTACATGAAAATATAACCTACACTGCATGGTGGTAGTGAGGAGAAAAATAAAATGTCATATGCACCCAGTATAGCCTCTATCACATAAAAGGACTAAATCATATTTTAAAAATTTTATTGTTTTTAACAAACATATAATAATTCTATATATTTATGGGGTACAGTATGATGTTTTGATACATGCATACTCTGTGTAATGATCAAATCAGAGTAGTTAGCATATCCATTACCTAAAATACTTCTTCGTGGTGGGAACATTCTAAATCCTCTCTTCTAGCTATTGCTAAATATATAATACATTAATTATAGTCACCCTACTATGCAATAAAACACCAGATAATTCCTCCTATCTAGCTGTGACTTTGCACCCATTGGCCAACCTCTGCTCCTCCCTCCCCTGTCTCTAGACAAAAAAATAATAAATGCTGATGAGGATGTGGAAAAGGGGGAACTCTTATACACTGCTGATTGGAATGTAAATTAGTACAACCACTATGGATAACAGAGTAGAGGTTCCTCAAAAAATTAAAAGTAGAACTACCATATGATTCAGCAATCCTACTGCGGGGTGTATACCCAAAGGAAACGAAGTCAGTATGTTGAGGAGATAGCCACGCCCCCATGTATACTGCAGCACTACTGACAATAGCCAACCTAAGTATCCATACACACTGGACACAATGTGTCTATACACAATGGATTACTATTTGGCCATAAACAAGAATGAAATCCTGTCACTTGTGACAACGTGAATGAATCTAGAGGATTAAGTGAAATAGGGCAGGGAAAGAAACGACTAATAACTGCCTGATCTTACACATATGTAGAATCTAAAATTTGATCTAAAAGATATTTTTAAAGACCTAAATTAAGCTCCAAACCAAAAAACTTCTCTACTTCCTAAAATGCTCACCTGCCAGTGAACTTGTGTTAGGAGAAGAAAATGGTAGTGTGGTGTGAAGCCACCTCCAGAAGAGACCAGAACTAACTATTCCATTGTTTATACACATATCCTATTTTATGACATTATACTCAGCTATGGGATACTTCTGCCCCACAAGCAAATTTAGAATTAGAACATAAAAATATCACTTCTCCCACCCCTCTCCAGTCATAGTATTTGGGCCAGGAGAAACTTTGGTGATTTAGTCCAATTCTATTTTGTTACAATTGGAGACAAAGGTCCAAGGAGGTTACATCCTTGCCGCTAAAGACTTTAAACAGTTAGTTGGAATCAGTCAGGTCTCAACACCACATCACTTCCCTTCTTGTTTGAATGGATGGTTTTTTAGAATTTTTTTTTTCTCTGCTTTTGAAGTTAATTCTCCCCTTGCTACTCATTGTGCTAAACAAAAGGTTCTCAATACTGGCTACAAGACTGAATCCTCTGGAGAGCTTTTTAGAAAATAAGATGCCAGGGCCTCACCACCACTGAGGAGTCTACTTCAACCAGCTAGTGGTGGGATGCTGGCAAAGGTTTTTGCAAATGGCTTCCCAGGTGATTTAATCATGTATCCGGAGTTGAGGACCACGGCACTAGACCAAAAGAAACCCTAGTGTTTATGAGAAGTACTAGAAGGTAGACTCAGGGTGTTAGAATAGAGTGTCAGGTGACAGCAGCAGAAGCGCCTCAGGATGGGCCTCATTATGGCTTGCCCATCAACCTGAAGAATCAGTGGTGGCTGAGGCATCAGCCTCCTGTATGGTCTGTAGGATAGAAAGTGGCGAAGTCAAGCACCACTTCTATGAGATTGACAACAGAGACTGACTGCCCAGTGCTAGTTGGGAAGATGGTTCCTTTGGAATGAACCACTTTCACGCCCACATATATCACTAGATGGTATTAAATGTTACTACAACCTGGGGCTACACAGGGACAGGCAACTTGGCCCTGATGGAATCTTTGCTTCTCCTTTCATGGAGTAAGATGCCTGAAATAGATATTTTTAAACAAAATTTTATTTTGAGGAGAGGTCCTTGCTAATTTTTATCTATAAAATCCTTTACCATGAATCCCCATCAATGAAGAACATGAGCAGTGAGTAGAGAATTAGTTCACTGCTGTACCTAAAAGTTAAAAATCACAATAATAGCCTTTCAATAGTCTGCCCTTATCAACTGGGACGCATCACTGCTTCATCTGTCCCATGAGAGTATGCACCCTGCACTGGTCCTGGTAGCCAACACTTGACACTGCATAAGTCCTCTGGGTGGCAGGCTCTGGCTTAGCTCAACTCTCATAGCACTGAGACAGGGAGTACAGGTTCAGAGAAGACCACATACATGCATCCATGCATGGCCAGGCTCAAGGAGGTGGAAAGTATTTCTCCAATAGGAACTTGGAGGTGAAAGTCTGCTTATGTTCAGGATGCTGCCTTGCCCACCAAAGCTGCATATCACATGCTTAAGGAGACTTCTAAGACATAGCTCAAAACTGAAACAGAGCGAGGCCAGGCACGATGGCTCATGCCTGTAATCCCAGCACTTTGGGAGGCTGAGGCAGGTGGATCACGAGGTCAGGAGATCAAGACCATCCTGGCCAACATGGTGAAACCCCGTCTCTACTAAAAATACAAAAAAATTAGCCAGGCGTGGTGGTGGGCGCCTGTAGTCCCAGCTACTTGTGAGGCTGAGGCAGGAGAACGGCATGAACCCAGGGGACGGAGCTTGCAGTGAGTGGAGATCATGCCACTGAACTCCAGCCTGGGCAACAGAGTGAGACTCCGTCTCAAAAAAAGAAAAGAAAAGAAAAGAAAAGAAAAGAAACAGGGCATCTTGTCATGAGGATACAAATGTACTACTGCGATTACTGGCCACTGCTTTGTCATCATCTACCCGGAGGGACTGGGCCTAGATTTAGCGTGCCAGGCTGTGTTTGGGGTTGTTTTTACCTCTAGGGGATTAAAGGATGGATTAGGAAAGAGTCTGGACTGAAATTGTTAAGGTCTTGTCTGTGACCTCAAGACGAACCACTTCACCTCCATGTAATTTACATTTTTACAAAAATATAGTTGAGAAAGCAGTATTATGTTGTGGCATACTCACCAATTTCAGCATCCATGGGCTACCACGACATGTAGCAAAGCATCCAAACAGGCCAAAGACAACAATAGTGGTGCCAGTTCCGATGAGCACATAGGGAGCATTTGTGGAGTTCTCGGCAATAAGGGAGATATAGGTGCCCAGAGTAAGCTTGCCCCAGACTCCAACAGCCAGCAGGATCACCCCAGTGATCTGAAAGAGGGAGAGGAGAGTGTGAAGCTATTGCCAAGAGAGGTGAGAATCAGCACAGAGCAATGTGGCCAAATTTGAAGACTTAAGTTTCCGTGAATAAGATGGTACTTGCTGTAGGATTCCCTGAGCAACGAGAAATGTCAGAGAGTGTTAACTAAAATCATCATAAAGACACTTTGTTTTTTTTCCCCAATAAACATGCCCCTTACACAATCCCATATGCAATTATTGTATTAATTAGAAGTCAAGCCAACAATAAAGAACTTCTTTTTTAAAAAGCAGTTTACAAAGCACATACGACAGGTCTGAGAGCCTTCCCCCAGCTGCTGCCTGACACCAAGCTGGGTATAACCCCATGAAGAATGACAGCTGCCCTCTTTGACGGCATGTGTGTACACAGTATATTTTATGGACATCCTGCACAATGTTTTCAGGAACACAGTGATTCCCTTTGACTATTATTGCAGAAATTTCCACAAAAACAAAATATTCCAAATATTTTTGAATCCCTATTGATGTGCTGTCTTAATATTTTATTCAATATAAAACAACAGAAGAATCTGCATAGTTCCTGGAATTAGCTGTAATGCGATTTGCCAAATCCCACTGATCAGTCCAAAGGAAATCCCTATAGCATGTCTGAACTAGAACCCTGCATCAATCAGGCCTTTACTTTATGGGATAGATTCCAGGCTGCATGCTATGCCTAACACCCCATCCCCTGCAGGCCACACGCCCTGGCAGCTTTAGCTGCTAAAGCCACTGGGGTTGCTTTATGTCTCTAACCATCTCCCAAGCTGGTCTTTCAGGTCACCAATAGCTTAGCAACTCAAACTGACAGCCTTGTAACTGCTACCACTTCTGATACCGCATGAAGCTTGAAAGAAACCTGGGTGTCCAAGAAAGACCATCTCCAGTTTGGCCCCACTCTAGAGCCTAATGTCTCGTACCAAATGCCTTGGATCCCTGTCTAGTTTGCTCACTCAAGTGAGGAGTCAAGGTGAGAAAACTGGAGAGAATTGGCATGATACAAATCAATACCCACCTTGCCAAGGTTTCCCTTGTCAATCAATACACAGTTCCTAATATCTGCGACCACCACCAAATATATGCTATACCATGAACCAAATGGCTGGGCCAGTGAAGATGCTTAGACCTCTCTCCTTTATACTCTGAAAATGCTTTCTGTACTTTGGAACCATCAAGCTCCATTATCAGATTTGTGTGTGTGTGTGCAGGACCAAGAATGGTACCTGTACTTTTCACTGCATAAGGTAAGGGTGAGCTATACCTGTATGCGGGGAGAGGTCAGTAAAAACAACTAGAGTTTGGTGACACTTCCCCACCCCGGCAGCCTGTCTACTTTGTAGAACCCTTACCATGAAAGACAGAATTAAAGGTTTTAAATCAGAAAAAGATTGAGGAACTAGTGCTACTTTTATTAGGCAAAGAGAAACAATCGTGATGCAGTGTTGCGGTGAAAGTGTTTGACATTAATATTTGGGAGAAAGTGGCCCTGTGGAGGTTGACTGCCTTTGAAAAATTCCAGTGGAGATGGCCTAGCGAATTAAGAAATCCAAGAAAACCAAGAACACAGATGTTGCCAAGAGTTCTAAGTCCTCTGCTGACACCCGGTGGTTGTTTAAAAAAGTACTTTCCTTGAGCAGCCTCTTCTGCCATACTCCCCCACACGGAAACATAAAATGCCTTTTACTTGCTAAAATCAAATTTTAAGAATCAACTGTCAAGTCATTAGGGGTAAAAATGCAATGGACACTATGTAGAAAAGGACAGTGCCTGTGCTATCTTTTACTAATGCCTAGCACACTGCCAGGCACAGAGTAAATGCTTACTATTCCATTGAGAAAAATATATATATATATTTTATTTCTCTGGGTCTTAGAACCTGTATTTTATAAAACAGAGCTTATCAGATGCCACATACTTACACAACTTCTACATCCGGTAAATACTGCGAGGTGATTTAAAATGGGACCAAAGAGAAATTTCCCCCATACTTTCCACCGTAGCATTATCAGCCTAAGCTGTAAACACCACAATGTAAATGTATTGAACAAAAGCAAAAATTCAGTTAAGCTAGTCATTGTTTAGGCTGAATATATGCCTCATTCGGAAACTTGTGACTTCATGGTATTGCTCCCAAAGATACAGGAACACTTCAAATACAAACTGAGCAGCTGCATTCTGTGAACTGCTATTGCTGGTCCTTATTGGAATGTGATTGCTTTAATGAAAATGTATACTGCTAATCAAGTATGAGAGTCTGATAACTTACATTTCTGTGACCAGTGATTTCATGAAGTTCAGTTACTACCAGAACAAATCTTACATGCAGTATGTCAAAGTTAACACAAATCCTGATTTTAAGGCAAACAGTACCAAGATCATTTTAATGCCTTTTCTTTCATAACATAATTTATCCTAATGGAATCATTGCTTTGTATATGAAGCCTCTCCTCAGGTAAGTACAAAACCTATATCAGTTTGTTAAAATGCTCATAAAATGTAAATTACACAAATACTCCATTTTCAGAAAAAGACTTTTTAATTTCAATAGGTTTTTGGGGAACAAGTGGTGTTTGGTTATGTGAATAAATTCTTTAGTGGTGATTTCTGAGATTTTGGTGCACCCATCACCTGAGCAGTGTACACTGTACCCAATGTGTAGTCTTTTATCACTCATCCTGCTCCCATCCTTTCTCCCCAGTCCCCAAAGTGCATTGTATCATTCCTATGCTTTTTGCATTCTCACAGATTAGCTCCCACTTATGAGTGAGAACATACGATGTTTGGTTTTCCATTCCTGAGTTACTTCACTTAGAATAATGGTCTCCAGTTCCATCCAGGTTGCTGCAAATGCCATTACTTCATTCCTTTTTATGGCTTAGTAGCATTCCATGGTGTGTGTGTGTGTGTGTGTGTGTGTGTGTGTGTGTGTGTGTGTATACACCACATTTTCTTTATCCACTCATTGACTGATGGGCATTTGGACTGGTTCTATATTTTTGCAATTGCGAATCGTGCTGCTGTAAACATGTGTGTTTCTTTTTTGTATAATGACTTCTCAGAAAAAGACTCCTTATAATGACCTCGGTGGTTTTTATAAGTTCGCCAGTGGGTGCAACAAACACAATACTATGAACACCATGTTGCATGGGAGAGAAAACATCCAACATCCTAACCTTGACCCAGTCAAGGTTAAGCTTTAGAGGGACTCATGTTCCTCTTAATAACGTGGAAACTGGGTTAGACACGCCCCTTCCAGCACTCATGTGCTAGGAATCTAAGAATAACCTGAAGAGGAAGTCCTTCTCCAATATTGCTATTGTCATACTCAAACACTCCTGATGAACCAGCTCTGTTCAGAAGCTTGAACTCCACTCTATACGGTTCCAGGAAAACAGCTATTCTCTGGGCAGTTCCCAATCTTTGTTCATGATGATCCTCTTACCTAGAATTCTATCCATCCTATCTTCTTACCTATCCATCCTAGCACTCTATATCCTAAATTCTTATGGTACACACTGTACTCACTCCTCTCAGCCTCCTCAAAGTCACTCTGCAGTATACCATGGTCCTTCTGTACCCTACTCATCCTCCTGTGCATATCCAGGAGCACAACCTCTTGAGGGTGGGAGCTGAGTACCTTGCACACAGTCAATGTTCTGTACCTATCCATTTAACGAATGAATAAGCAACCAATTGTAGAGTTAAGAAAGGAAAAGAAGTTTCATGTTAGCCATCTATTTGCTGTACCCTCTGAACCTCTGTGAAGAACTATCAGAAATGGTAAGAATGCTACTTTGGACCAGACAGGGCCAGTAATCTGGGGAAATAACAAGGCTAAAGACAAAGAAGAAAAGATTAAACGGACAAGGGAGAAAATGGTTAGGCTGCAGCATACCCTTAGGTGACAAAGACCATACTTGGTGGTAGTAGTGGTTGGTGGTGGACATGAGGTGGGTGTTAGAAGAAATTGCCAGATAGTTGAAGGAAAAAACACACCTACAAGCAAAGGGCTAAAGATCCATAAAACACTCTAACTGGCATTTTATCACATTCTTCTTACTATAAAAATGTTTCTCACTACAGATAAAAACCATACAAAGATAAGCCCGAGACAAAAGCCACTATCATATGTATAAATTTTTTCTTGGCTCCTGTCAACACACATTCACTCCACACATGTACTTTTTGCAAGCACCCACAGAAAAGTCATGTCTCAAGCATGACTTTCGAACTGAAAAGCAAGGGACTTTTTTTTTCTTTTTAAACATCTCTCTCCCGCTGTGAGGTGCAACGAGTAAGTTCGGAGTTCACCAAAGCAATTGTGGGTCTGAGCTCCTCAGAGACCTCAAATCCCTAAATCAATCATCAGCATATGTTACCTTTCTCATGGAGGTTTTGCTTCTTTCTCAGAAGAATTGATCAGCAAGCAGCCAACACTGTGGTTCGGCGAGGAGGGAGATAGGAGACCATAGATAAACTACATGACTGGCCTGGTCAAGGACCAGCACCACCTTATATGCTCCCAAATCAACCACAAGCCAGGATGGCCGGCCCAGCCTTCCATCAGAAGTAACCAGGCTGAGGCTCTCCCTTTCTTGCTTATTCCTGGCATCTCATTTTCTGTGTGCTTACAACACAGCTCAAATTTTATGGGTAGCAAAGTACCACTAGCTACTATTAATTTAGGCTTGGTGAAGAGACAGAGTAAAGCTATAATCATGGCATCAGAAAAGTTAGATCAGAACTGAAAAGGCTTCTGTGTGATGATACATATTACTTTAAAATTATACTCAAAGAAAACTTAGATAGGTGTGGCAATATGCCAAGGGGTATCCAAAATGCTCTGAAACAGACTTACTAAGGTTTATTTTCATCCTAAAATGGCCATTAGGGGAGCAAGTAGCCAACATAAACAATTCTCTTTGCTCTTGCCAGGTCAACCTGGCTAATGCTGGTAAGTCTCTGTGGATCTTGTAGCATCCTGATCTTCAGAGAGGTGCCAGAAATAGGGGGCTTCCATCTTTCTCACCTGTCCAGAGGCATTTTACTTGAGCCCACTCTGTTTTGTGCGTGCAGACCACAGACCTTATGATGAAACTGCTGCAACTGCTGTGCCAGGTCTGAGAGGGCAAAGTCCTTATTTTCTATCATTAAATCCTTAATACAAGGTTCATAAGCCCCACCTTCTATGTGAATATATACACATTATTCTAATGATGGCACAAGTTCATATTTACTATATCATTCAATTAAAGAAAAAAAGACACCAAAATTGAATCACAGAGGTACAAGCTATCAAAAAGAGACTGCTTACTAAATAGCCATATGGAATAGAAAGCACTGCATCTAAAAACCAACAAAAAGAAACACACAGGCGAGATCGTAGGCAGAAGTCTTAGCTAGATTGCATTTTAGTTGACCCACAATTCAATCATCCCAGAGGTTTACAGGTTAATTCCTTCACAGCAACTACACACAAAGGTATTGTGAAATATCCCCCAGAGGATTCTGTAACTCAGAAAAAAATGCATGACACTGAAACTCCATACACATCATCAATAATTAAAATCCACGTTCCTCAGATGTTAGGTTTTAAGAGGAAAAGTACCTGACAAACTATTCTCTTAGCTGATTCTTACGTGAGTGTGTGTGCCAAGGGGACAAAGAGGAGGAGAAATCTTTGCACAATGTTGGGACCTGATTAGGTAGAGGTGGAGAAAGTAACCAGAAAAGCAAAGAAACCAGCAGCTTGTATAATGTTATGGTCTTATTTTAAGAAGTAACAGTGTGCATCCATTATATTTACAACTTAAAATTTTATTACAAATTGTATGTATACTTAGTGTTTTTAAAATAGACTAAGAACCAGAATTTATTGGGATTCCTCACTGGGCTTGAGAACCTATTCCAGATGAGTGGCAGAAAGGGACTCAATATATTTAAAAGAACATTAGCTGGGGCCAGACGTGGTGACTCATGCCTGTAATCCTAGCACTTTGGAAGGCAGAGGCAGAGGTGGGCAGATCACTTGAGGCCAGGAGTTCGAGACCATCCTGGCCAACATGGTGAAACCCCATCTCTACTAAAAATACAAAAATTAGCCGGGTGTGGTGGCATGTGCCTGTAGTCCCAGCTACTTGGGAGGCTGAGGTGGGAGAATCGCTTGAACCCGCAGGGCAGAGGTTGCAGTGAGCCAAGATCACGCCACTGTACTTTACTCTGTCTCAAAAAAAAAAAAAAAAAAAGAAAGAAAGAAAAAGAAAAAAAGAATGTTAGCTGAGTGTGGTGGCTCACGCCTGCAATCCCAGCTGCTCAGGAGACTGAGACAGGAGGATCACTTGAGCCCAGGAGTTCACGGCCAGACTGGGCAACATAGCAAGACCTCCATCTCAAAAAAAAAATGAGAATTAAAAATGTTAGAGCTCTTGGCTGGGGTTTACAAGACCAGGGCTTCAGTTGTAGTTTTGTCATTAATGAGCTGTGTGACTTTGGACAGATCACCTGATGTTTCTGGGCCTCAGTTCACTCTTCAATGAAATCAGGAGGTAGAGAAACCTGATTGCCAGTGCTTCCCTCCCAGCTCTAACATTCTGATACAACAAATCAGAATCTCAAACTTGACACACTCAGTCACGCTGAAATATATTTATAGCTGTGCCTTTAAGCAAACGAAAGAGAGTTTCTAAGATTCTCCCTATACCTGATAAACCACCAGCACCAGGGGTAGGAAAGTTGGCTCATTTCTGGACCTGAAGCCCACTGTTCTGTCAGCTCTCCCAGGTGGCGAGAGACTCCTGGGTAAGAAAGGGTAGGAAGAATGCCCAGAAGGACACGCGTTTGTAGTTTTACACAGACACGCAAACATTTATAAGCTCACTAGCATAACAAAAGCTTTACTTTTTATAAGAAGATCCCACTGTTATCAAGACATGTGCTTTGAACTCTCTCTAGGCAAGTATTTTGGCCAATTCAACCTTTTTACTCCATTTTTGTCTCTTGTGTACACGTATACATGTGTACGTCTGTGGGTATGAGTGTGTGTGTGTATGTGGAAGATAATACATGTTATATGGCTGACAGGTTGGTGGTATCATTAAAAAGAGACAGAGAAGTTAAGAAGCGGGAGAGGAGTGAGATAATCTTAAGTGCTGACTTGTTAAAATTGAATCTGAGAACCAATAAGAAATCCAGAGACCGTCTGGTCCAGGCTCTGTTTTCTATTGGGTTTGGGGTGACCAAAGGTCACAGAGGCAACATGTTCAGAAGGCAGTTGTGAATGTGGGGCTTGAATTTAGGAGTAAGTCAGAGCTGCAGGTGAGGGCCAAGCGAGGCCAGAAGTGACAGCTAAGAGGGAACAATGAATCTTGGGAAACAGAAGCAGAAGATGGTGGGAAGTTCAAGGACTAAGGCTTGAGGAAGACTGTCACTAGAACATGAGAGGACAATGCTGGAAGACAGGGAACAGCAAAGAGACACAAAACAGAGTGGACAAGTCTATAAAGGTGGCTGCCAATATGAGAAGTAGGACATGGAAGAAAGAGACTTTTTCTCCTTTAAAGATTTATTGGAAACAAGGCCAGGCACAGTGGCTTGTGCCTATAATCCCAGCACTTTGGGAGGCCAAGGTGGGAGGATCACTTGAGGCCAGGAGTTCAAGACCAGTCTGGGCAACATAGTGAGACCCCATCTCTACAAAAAAAAAAAAAAATACAAAAATTAGCCAGGTGTGGCAGCACATGCCTGTAGTCCCAGCTACTTGGGAGGCTGAGGTGGGAGGATCACCTGAGCCCAGGAGGTCGTGGCTGCAGTGAGCTAAGATTGTACTTCCACACTCCAGCTTGGGTGACAGAGCAAGATCTTATTTTTTAAAAAAAAGACTTATGGGAAACAAAACACCAGCACAATTCATTGATCCTGCGTATACTAATGACCAGACAGGGTACTCTTTTTATTTTTGTACCCAGTACAGCCCACTGAGATTACATTTTGTATTTGAATATTATTACACCCTAGATCCAATTCATAGACTTCAAGTTTCAGGAGCTAGGTCATGAAGTTAGAGTGATTTGTCACAAACTCTAGCTTCTATTTGGATTTTATCAGGGATCAGATAGCCAGAGTCTAAAATGCAGATTGTCTAACAAGGTCTAACAAATCACAGATGCTTTTGAAAATATGAAAATGGCTTTGAACAGCACTATGAAAAGTCAGAAATTCTAGCTTTGACTGTGGGTCTATTACAGTCTCTTCATATGTGTAGTGAAACAACTAATCATTTCATAGGAAATGGCTCCAGGCATGCTGTAAGTCCAGCAAACCATACTTCCTTCTCTAAGTTGCAACAACTAGCTCACACCAGTCATGTTGCATATCTGTGTCTTAGTTCATCATCTACAAAGTGGCAGGACTAGCCCCAGGGCCCTTCCAGTGCTAGAGTTATTTGTTTCTTTGAATTGCCCAGTGGTGCTCAGAGGGGCAAATATCAAATTCAACTGTTAGCTCGGATGCCAAAGACTGGTCAACAGCATTCACCAAGGGGCTGCACCTGCTGGGCTCTGTACTTATCCTGGGGAGTTTAGCTGGAGGGTGGCTTAAGGAGATAGCTGGCTAGAGACTGAATACTCTCTAATGTCCTGTGGGCCCATGAAGTGGTAAAAATTGACCCATATGGTGACAGTATTTTCAGAATTAAAAACAGAATCTGAACACGGTAGAGATCTTTGAAATTGGCCTGTCACAGAAAATCAGGGCTATACAGCTGCTAAAATAATAATAAATGCCACCTTGTTAAGAGAGCCTTTTACTACTTGAATAACTAAACTCCTTCAAATGAGGCCCACACAGCTCTACCTTATACTTAATTCCATTATTCAACAAATAGAGTCACAGAAAATTCCTGAACATGTTATTAGGTACTCTGTATATCACACTGGGAAAAGAGAAAAAATGGGCAGCCCTATTGAATTGGTTTCTCATTTCTTTTATATTACCCTAAAAGCTTACAAACTTTAGGTTTCTTCTCCCTTAAAAACTAAATTCCCCAAAAAGGCCCAGAAGCAAAAAGAAAAGAAAGAATTTAACTGCACACATATCCACACATTGAGAAATGTTCTATTACATCAGAGAAGAATGTTAAGGGTAGCTTATTCTGAGCCTCTTGGCATTACTTTTTCTTTATAAGCATTGTTGAGTTCTCCTAGCAAATGTTTAAAACAGGACTTAGGTTTTTGATCTATACTAATAGTGAAGGTCTTATTTCAACTTTGAGAGTCCAAGAGCATGTGAAAGGAAGAAGCAAGCAAACCAGAGGTTAAGACTATATGAATGTAGCTCATACCTCTGGTTTCATGATGACCCAGATATATAAATAGACATCATATAGGTAAATGCCTATTAGGAATTGGGGCCAGCAAAGCCACTTACCAAGAGATTTATGTACTTAGAAATCTGCACCAGCTGTAGTGGCTAAAGTGACAGAAGCTTAATGTTTGGGGGATTCCCTCTATGTCCCACCTCCTTTATCTTTTGGCACAGTTGAATACACACTGAGGCCATGTGAGTGCCAGGAGCACTAACAGTCTTAGTGCCATTAGCAGATAGCCAACCACCACTGAAAGAAGAGTTATGGCAAGAAACCCCTTCCCTTGCTTCCATTCCTCAGGTAACCAGCGCTGTGAAAAGATGGATCAAATTCTACACTAATAAGATACTTTTTAAAAAGATCATGTCAGAATAAGCTGATAAACAAGAGCCACATATTAATGTGTGTTGACAGAATGTTTGTACTGACTACACATTTGTTCTGCCCTGTATTAATTGTATTAATACATCAAGATTTTAAGAGTCATGTGGGGAAGAAATAAATCCTTTCCTCCTTTATATCTACCAAAGCCTCAGCCATACCTCATACCTGATTTTCCAAGACAACATGCTGTTCAAACATTCTGTCCTAATATCCATCAAACAGAATCAGCTCAATAAATACAGAATGAATCTTAGTGACGAGCTCTTCTTCAAATTCAGCTCCGTTTTAGTGGCTGTGTCCTGGTGAATTTTGGATGGGAATGAATCTAGAAAAACGAATCGTAACAATTTTCCCATAAATGCCAATCTGACAGTGGCACACTTCTTTCTCATAATTATGTTGAACATATTTGGTTTTCCTGGAGTTCCATTATTTTCAAAAGGGAGAATCTTCTTTGCATAATTTATATATAGGATTATCATCTTCAAAATACTGAAACCAAAACCATAGTCCTAATAAATACTTTATACACAGGAAGAAGCTAGAACTCAGATGGCAAAAAAGTCACTGAATTCCCACGCTTTATGTGGCTATGCATCGATGGGGTGTGATGAGGTGGGGTGGTTTGAAGAATTCATGCCTCCTTTCAGGTGAAACTGGAGCCAACAAGACATAATGTTAGAAGAAGACCTACTATTAAATGTGGAAAAACCTGGAAAAGAAAGCATGTATGCAGTGTTCAAGAGCAAGATTCTCATATAAATAGTAAGGTAGGATTCTCCTTTCAATGATCCTTTCTCCTGAGGTGAGTTAAGGAAAAAAAAAAAAACTTAAAAACTTGTATTAGTGACTTAATTAGCTTTCCTTTCAACACTCATATGTCCACACTGCATATATATATATGGTACTGCTACTAAATGCAATGTACAGGGAAAATTCAGACGTCTAATGTTGACAGAGTACTATGAAAAAAATAACTTTAAGGTAATAGTAATATGTTTTTGGCCCCCCCAAAAATCAGACATTTTGGAAAAGCACAAAGAGGACACTTCACCACTTCTACCACTACCACCCTGGGCCAAGCCTCCATCTCCCCTTGCATCCACCCTTGCCCCCATTCTCTATTCAACACAGCAGTTGAGATGATCCTGCTGAAACCTAAGTCCAATAATATCATGACTTTGCTCAAAATCCTCCCACAACATTTCATCTCTCAGAGAGAAAGTCAATGTTCTTGTCCTGGCCTGCAAGGTCCTACTTGACCTGCAGCCCTCACTGGTTCACTCTGCTGCAGCCTCACAGGCCTCTGTGCTCACCCTCAACACTCTTGGCATGCTCTTGCCTCAGAGATTTCACACTTGCTCTTCCTTCTGCCTGGAATTCCAAGATCTCTCATTGCAAGTCTCTGCTCCTCCATGAGCCCTTCCCTGATGACCCTATTTGAAACCAGAATTCCACTCCCTCACAGGGCTCCTGCTTTATCTTTCACCACTGCACCTATCACCTTTGTATACTATTTACCTTACTCACTTTGTCTACCAAAATGAATTTTAAGTTCTGTGAGGGCAGGATTTTTGTCCTATTCATGGGTATATCCCCAGGGCCAAGACAAATGCCCATTCATAGGAGGGGCTTAGTTAAATATTTGCTAACTGACCAAATACAAGACAGCAGGCAGGTAAGTAAGTATGAGCTTTGGAGGCATAAAGTCTATTGGAGGCATAAAGTCTAGCACTGCACCAAGGAGGCTAAATGGTGGGTCTGACTACTGTAAGGCCCTGGCAGTTGCACTCAGATAAAAACCTGTTCTTTGGCCAATTGCTTCTAATCCAGCACATTGCTTCATAAATGTCTGCTTTTGGCCACAAGGGGGACTAAATGAGAAAGAATGGGAATAGTTCCTTCTAATCCATCATCACTAATAGAAAAGTAATTTGAAGCTCTAATATCCTATAACTCTATGAGGTCTGTAACTGATGGTCAGGAGCCAAGATAATGAACAGCATTTACGTAAGATTTCCCTCTCTCTCAAAAAATGTACAACTGAGGTGCTTACTATCTATGTGCCCTGCACTATGCTAAGTGCTTTAATGCTTTATCTGGCTCAATCCTCTTAATAACCCTATGAAACGTGCCCAAGGTCATCGCCACTAAATGGCAGAACAGTTACTCAAAGCCCTGACCCTCCACCACTTCTTTCCTTTAATGTCCTCTTTAGCCTGTCTGTAGAAGGTTCTTTCTCCTCAACCCTTTACTCCTAACTTTTCCACAAGAAGAGTTCATAAGCCAGCGTCATCCATCCTGGCACTGATTTGTCCTTGAATCAACCCTGAGAATTTGGCTGCCATAATTAAAAATAAATAAGATCTATAGGCATGGCCAATAATTCATTTATTTTAAAAGGCTATCCATTAGCATTAGGAGAGATACCTAATGTAAATGACGAGTTAATGGGTGCAGCACAGCAACATGGCACATGTATACATATGTAACAACCTGCACATTGTGTACATGTACCCTAGAACTTAAAGTATGATAAAAAAAAAAAGGCTATCCATTATTCCTTCAAGCAGGTAAATCTATAGAAATGAAAGCATGTTCCACTCCAAGCTATAGTTTGATACTTTAAAAGCCAGCATGGGAAATAAATATCTTCATGTATATGTCGAGGTGAACCAGAAATGTTCAATATCATAAGCACCAAGAACAAACCTATGGGAGGACTGATCTGAAGAATCAATAAAGCTTGACAAACACATGGAAAACTGTAGTGTCTTGAGTATTGGTTTTCCACCAAGCACATTCTAGAACGAAAGCTTAAGAAACTTAAGTACTCTGGTTTTGGCCCTGAGAAGAGAAACAAGAGGCCACAGGTGCAACATATATGAGGAGAACCCACTCTGAAACTGTGGAATTGCCTTTCAAAGTAGCTCTAACCAAAAGCGATGGGCTGAATCACCAGATAAGGCAACCGCATCGTATCTGCTCACCCCACAGCCTGGGAGGGAGATTTTGATTGGCTGTTCAGGAACGAAGGGCACAGTCTGGAAACACAGTTAACCATGTATGTGTGCGATAAATGACATTTATTGAGCAGTACCGTGCTCCTTATACGCTTCATCACATTTATTCTTAATCTCTGTTTTGCAGATGAAAACCTGAGGCTTTCGGTTGTTGACTTTCAGCAACGTGCTCAAAGTCACAAAGCGAATAAGTGGTATAGCCCAGAGTCCAATCAATTTCTGTCCAACTCGAAGGCAGTTTTCCTGGCCATTATGATATTCTGCCTCTTGCGTCAGTGTAAGTAACAGCAGTCAAGGCCGAGGGCTGAGTTCCTCTGTCCAATATTACCCAGTCACTGACCCCTCTCCTCTAGGTAGGTGAACACTAAAGAGAAGCCTGGTTTTCTTTACACTGCCTAAGGGCTTCCTACGAGTGAGCTGTGAGGAAACCAGTAGCCTGAACCAATTTCCACAGCGAGGTTTCTTGGGCAGTTTCTAATTGTCAATAGCCAGGAAACATGGGTAAAAGCAGAGTGGGAAGAAACGGACTCTACAGACTGACCCTGGGGGCGCTGGCCTTTTCCCTTCTCCTTTCCTGGGACGGGCCTCCCGTGCCCCTTATTGGGCATACTCCATTTTATGAACTGGGCTGTGTTCCGGATTATTTATACATTACTTGTTTGAAACTCAAAATGTATTTTCTTTGAGAAACCGTGTTATACCTGGTGGCTTGTTTCTAGGCCAGTCCTCAAAAATCTATGTTTAAGCCAGGATTAGGGAAAGTTATAGGGAAACAGATTTTTGGCTCATTACAAGGAAGAACTTTCTAATAATAGGCGCTGCCCAAAATGGAGTGGGTTGCCTTGGGAGGTGTTACAACAGAAGGTAAACAGCTTTCTGGGAAGCCCCATAGAGACTCTGGATGCAACCATGGGACAGAAGTCCTATGACTGGGAATCCAGCAGGAAGGCCTAAGTTACACTGTTTCTCAAAACCTGTTCTCATTCTGACTATTGTCCCAGAATCCTTGCGCTAGCCAATTGGCTAGCCTTTGCTAGCCAATTATCTAACTGGATTTTCATACATGGATGAATAGGAGCTTTAACAGCACAGGAACTGGGGAAACCATTTTCCCAGATCTGGAGTTTCATTTCCTTTGATCTTCAAAGGAAGCAATAGGTCATATAATTTTGTCACATTAAGAGCAAGAGAAAAGCCTGTTCAGTGTAAAGGGGCTGCAGTGAAGATGAGCTGTGTTCTTTAAAAGAGGATATGGCACCGGAAGGAGTATTTGCCTTATTATTTTAATTCTTCTATTTTCCATAAGCAAATACACTCTACATCGCTTAGAGTCAGAAATCCTGGATTTCTCTAAGAATCCTCTAAGAATCAGTGAAGCTGGTTAAAGACAAATTTACAAAAGCTATAGTTGCAACCTTCATACTTTTCACATATAGGCAAGGATTCTGTCAAAAACCTGACGTATATTGGAACTAAAAAGAGGAAGTGTCTAATAAGGTGCTATTAGTAATGGTATATTGCATCAGAGATCTATTCCTACAGAAAATTACATAGCTCGTTACATGGCTATGGGGGCAAATACAACTCCACTTTGGAACCTGAGGCAACACAACCATCAAGCTTGCTCCTGCAGGATACATACAGGGCTCTACCTACTCAGCCCTCCTGCCCCATCGCTGCCCAGCCAGGTCCTACCTGCCTTTCAAAGTACAACAAAGATGTCCTTTCCACCAAGAGGCCTTTCCTGACACTCAAAGACAATAATCATTTCATCCTCTTCTGAATGTGCTTAAGATTTTCCACATACCTCTTATGACTGACTTTTTTTTTGGGGGGGGAGGGGGGATGGAGTCTCGCTCTGTCGCCCTGGCTGGAGTACAGTGGCGTGATCTCAGCTCACTGCAAGTTTTGGCTCCCAGGTTCACGCCATTCTCCTGCCTCAGCCTCCCGAGTAGCTGGGATTATAGGCGCCCATTACCACGCCCGGCTAATTTTTTGTATTTTTAGTAGAGACAGAGTTTCACCATGTTGGCCAGGCTGGTCTTGATCTCCTGACCTCATGATCCACCCGCCTCAGCCTCCCAAAGTGCTGGGATTACAGACGTGAGCCACCACGTCCGGCCATTACTGACATTTTTTACCTTGTATTCTAAGACTTTGGGTACACCTTATCTGCATCCCCAGTCATCTGCTCCCTGGAAAAGAGATGAGTCCCTCATGGGATTGTTATTATAATATATATATGTATAATCACATTTCTGATAATGAAATATGATCGGAAAGAGTACTTTGATTGCAAATAGCTCTCATCGAGGACACATTAACAGGGCATTTTTCTTTGGTTTCTGAGGTTGCTAAGAAGGCATGAGATGGGAGAGGTTGGGCAGGGATCCTGACATGTAAAAAAGGCTAGAGAGATGCAATAGTCAAGTTTGGAAACAGCATCAGAAGCTGTTGCATTCCTTCCATGTTGTGCTTAGAAACAAATACGACTGTTGTGGTCTTAGACAAATGAGAAGTCCAGAAAAGTATAACCCAGTAATCACGTCCCTCAACTCAAAGACCAGTGATGTAAGCCTCTTCCTTCCCCAAGAGTCACCAAAACAACTTATTTTAGAAAGCTAAGGCTTATCAGCAAGAAGCCGAAATCCTTCCCCTTTGACAGTGTCAGCTGAAAGTGACTGGCCTAGTGACCACTCTTTAAAGCTGCATCGAAGGGCCAGAATGGTTGAGTCCTACCTGTGCTCCACACAAGTTATGGCCAAGGACATGTTTCCTGGGTACAGGAAAGCCCCTGGCTCTTACCATATGTCTTCACTCATAGCCAAGGGCTGTCTGAAGCCCTGGCATACACTGTGAGTGACTGTGACCAAGGACTGCACTGGCTTGCTGGCAGGATGGACCAGCAGGTACCATGGCTATATTCTGACTTCTTACATCAATTGATATTATTTTTACTAAACCGTTCTCTCAACTCATTTTGCCTCGCATTATTCAAACGTAAAGTATCTTAACCACAAATCATGTGGCTACTAGCAAGAGATGATACAAGCCACCTTAAGCAAGGGGCTTTCTGAGGGCCATGGGCATCCTGTGGGGAAGCACAAGCCACTGGCACTTCCTGGGACAGGAAGCCAAAGGAGCTACCCTTCTTTATAGCCAGGGCTCTGGGATGTACTTCTCTTGCACATCAGCTGCATTCTTCTATCTATGCACACTGGCTCTCTCTGTCCAAAAGCCTCCCATTAAAGCATTCTCAATTCAAACATCCAACAGAGACTGATGAGCAGCCTTGAACACAAATTTCAAATGCATGGAAGAGAGAATCTGAGGGGCCTGTCTCAGGTCCGGTGACCTCTCGGAAGACATCAGCTGTGATGAGGGCAAGGCCATGTCCCAATGCCCCATCTTATCAGCAAGTGCTAGGAGAACAGATGGTCAGAAAAGGCTGTGAGCCGGGCGACCCACTGATTAACATGCCTGTCACTGCGAGACTTGGCTATCCCTTTCCTCCTGAAATAAAGGATAGGGACTGTGAAGCAGCCTATGTGTTCAGCCTGACTTTAAACACTGCATCCTGTACATCATCAGAAAACTATGCTGATAGACCTATTAACAGCACAACCCTTTGCCCTGAACAGACCCCAGGGAAACCCAACTCAGGTAGCCACAAGCAGCCTGTACCAGCGAGAGAACAGAAGCCCTGGTTGGCTAACCAGGGGGCCTACAAGGAGGGTGCAATACTGGCAACTGTCAGGAGGCCAGACCCTTCCCTCAGCTCCTCCCAAAAGTGTAGCTTAGGTCCTTGACCACATAAGGCTACATGCCAAGTGACTTCAAATAAATGAAGACACGAGCTTGAAGGAATTGGCTTGTTGCCAAACTCACCATACTCTATGGACCATTCAAAGTAGGTCTCGTTTAAATGATCCAATGGCGTTGGCAGGATCCTTCAGATATCCTTTCACCGTCACTGAGCCTCTCACCACATCTCTTGAACCACCACCCCACTTCTGACTTGTGAGCTCAGCAAGTGGCTAACATTACTGCAGCAGGGACTCTTCCCATGCAAGAATGAGGGCTTGGCAGTCATGAGAAATGTGTCAGTGTGGACAATACAACATAAGAAGAGGTATCACACTGTGTCACAATCTGTTAACATACTCATTTGGGGTGAAGAAAGGGCCTAAGGACCAAGCATATATAAAATAAGTGCCTTCCAAAATGCTAGAGGGTATAATAAAAATAAATGTTTAAAAAGTAAATAATATAGTAAATAAAAAAGCAAGCACATTTGGGATTACACCAGGGACCCTCCTTACCTAACAGGAATAACATAATATTGGCATCTTTTACTTCTTTTTTTTTTTTTTTTTTTTTAGACAGAGTTTTGCTCTTGCCACCCAGGCTGGAGTACAATGGTGTGATCTCAGCTTACTGCAACCTCCACCTCCCGGGCTCAAGCGATTCTCCTGCCTCAGCCTCCAGAGTAGCTGGGATTACAGGCTTATGCCACCATGCCTGGCTGGGCGTGGTGACTCCCGCCTATAATCCCAGCACTTTGGGAGGTTGAGGTGGGAGGATTGCTTAAGGCCAGGAGTTTGAGACCAGCCTGGGCAACATAGTGAGACCCTGTCACTATGACAAAAATTTAAAAAATTAGCCAGGCATGGTGGCCCACACCTGTAGTCCTAGCTACTCCAAGGGTGAGGCAGGAGAATCACTTGAGCCCAGGAGTTTGAGGCTACAGTGAGCCATAATTGTGCCACGGCACTCCAGCCTGGGCAACAGAGCAAGACCCCAACTCTAAGTAATAAATAAATGTAAATGGCTCAACTAAGCTACAGCGATCAAAATCCTAACAGTGACTGTCCATGAAGGGGTCAGGAATAACAGGAGGGACACATGTAGTGATGCAAATAATCTTTATTTTGATTGGAGTGTATTGTGAGGGAGAACCTCAAAACACAAGCAGAAAAAGAATAAGTGAAAAAATGTTATTATATAATCATTAGAGACAGCAGGAGGAAGAAAAATGGCTCTTGGATTTTATGCAACAAGTGAAATTAAAATGTCCTCTAACATTTGTAAGCTGCTTTACAGTTTATAAAGTATATTCATTCATAAAATTCCATTTAGTATTCATAATAATCCCATGAGGCTCACATAATCAGCATACCCATTTCAAGATAAGAATGCAGGCTCAGAGAAAGTTAAGTATTGCCCCATGTTCCACAGTCTGTTAGGGACCAAGACAAAGCAAAAACCCAATGTCCTTAATCATAGGCCAAGTCATTTTGACTACACCATGCCAGGAACTTTTATAAGTTAGTTTTCTTGGTTACTTGGTATAGTTCATTGTATTTTGTGCATCTGACTTGTGCTCAACCTTGTAAGCTCCCCTGAACAATGAATTTATTAATATTATCCAAACGTATAGCAACCAGGGTTGACAAGCTGCCGGAACCACAGGACTCAATCAATCTGACTAACATTCAGCATCTTGGACTCTTCCATAATCAAACCATGAGAATAAGGACTAAACATCAAAGGGCTAAAAGAAAGCCTGTTCAATCAATGCTGCCACAATTATGTTGCTTTGCAGATTACAGTTTCAATTTGTCTTGAAACTTCACAAATGTCCATCTTGTCCTCTTAATAGCATGCAAACAATTGAGGTTAGGGACCAAATCATTGTGTTTTACATTTCCAGGAGCACCCAGTATGGTGTCCTAAATATAGTACACACTCAATAAATGCTTATTTTATCAGTATGTTTGGTACCTTCTAGAAAGTAATAGTGTTAAAAATAGAATTCCGTGACACAAAATTTTGTATCACAGACAAGGCTGGGCACGGTGGCTTATGCCTATAATCCCAGGACTTTGGGAGGCCGAGGCAGGCAGATGACCTGAGGTCAGGAGTTCGAGACCAGCCTGGCCAACATGGTAAAACCCCATCTCTACTAAAAATATTTCAGTAAAAAGATATTTCAGTAAAACTCAGGACAAATGTACCATGAGGGTTTATGTATTAACTGCATGTGTTCTATCCCTTTAATCCAAGTGGGGGAATAATTTTACAGAGCTTAACTAAAGGATTTTAAGTAGCAAAACCAACCAGTAGAAGCTTCTGTGTTAAAAGAGTAGTGAGCATAATTTTTTTTAAGTATGCATTTCTGGGTGAATGTAATTAGAAGAAAATCTATAGGCAGCACAGCCCTCTCCAAACTTTGACGCCTATTTTCTCCCCTAGTGTACCCTTCATTCTCACTGAAAGTCAGATGGCTTTCAGGCTGAGTTATCTTAAAAAGATACACATTAGCACTGTTCTTCCTAAGTGGAACACTGGGAAATTTAAGCTCTGACCTCAGTGAGGGACCGTGAACTGAGACAACCTGTTTTCCCATGGCCACCATTCTCTGGCAATATGAAGACACAAATGTCCCAGAAGTACAGATAAAAGCAATCAAGTACATAATTGCACCTGTGCTTGCACATTCTCGTTCTTAAAGGCAGAATTTTAAAATAAATATTATTTCTAAATTCTATCACCTTAATGCAATTTTTGAAATTTGGGGACATTCCACGCCACATGAATGCATATAATTACAGCATGTAAATTACACATCATCATTCACTTGAACAAGGAAGTAATTAGAGCTTCTCAACTTTTGGTAAGCATAGAATAGCTGATGCCCTCCTTTAAGATTATCTGGCATTTCACAAGTTCTTCCAAGCAATGGTAATTGCGAACGCACTTTCTCCAACTACATACACCTCCCTCCTTTGGTTTTCTGACATGCCCCTGCTAAGGACCCCTGTTTTACGTGCATTCACTGCTCCTAATATTTCTACTCTATTCCACTGCCACTTCAGGGAAAGAGTAAAAACAAACACTACCTTCACAAAATCCCACAGCTACACACATTAATATTTGTAGGAGCCAATCCTGCAACAAAATTTACTAACTGAAGCCATAGCCACATCCTGTCTGCCACAAAATCCTACAGCCTTTTCTTTTATGAACATGTAATACAAAAGATATTATAGAAAAGCTCTATGGTATTGGATCTATACTTTTTGCTAGATTACTTTTTCCAAAGTTTTACTGTATTTACAGTTTTTTTTTAATAGAAAGTACACCAACTATTACTAGTTTAAAAACCAGAGTTTTAAGTCTGTTTGACCAATAAGTCTGGAATTTACCAGATCAGTAATTCACTGCCAGGTAATTGACAAGAAGTACCTTAACTTAAACATAAATTGTGCAGGCACCCAAAAAACAACCCTATACTTTCAGGTTCTTCATATGTAAACTGATGTGCTGATGAAAGGTTTAAACAGATAATTTCTCTAATATACTAACCAGGCATTCAGGTCTGGTAAACAGGAAATGTCAAACAAAAGCAGTGGTTTTCCCATTGTTATTTTTATTATTATTTATGTTACTATTGAGTGCTTCCAAGTATTTCCACAGCCATGCATGCTACCAAGAATCTGTACTGTCCAGAATCCTTTTATGTTCTGAATTGCCTCCTGAGAGAATCTTTCATTCTGTTAAGCTTCTAGACAGTTATAAATCCAGAGGTTTGCTCTGGCTTTTGGGAAAAATAAGCGTTGTTTTGCAGCTAGAAAATAGTCATCTCCTTACTTTCTGCACAGCCCCTCCTATGCTCACTGTTCAAGAGAAAGTTTGCTGTCATTCACGGTCATTCATTTTCTCTTTTTTTTGCCTTCAAATCATCCCTTGAATACAAATTTAATTAATTTGGAGATGGGGGGGGGGGTCTTGCTATTTTGCCCAGGCTGGGCTTGAACTCGCCATCTTCCCATCTCATCCTTCCACGTAGCTGGGACTACAGGTGCACAGCTTTGTCATTCATTTGCAAATCAGCAATAGCAGCTGTTTTAAATTGAGCTCTTGGAAGAGGCATAAAATTTGTCAACTCCTTTGTTTGCAGGTCTGCCATAGGATTACTATGGGGACCCTGTCAAGGTGGACAGACCCAGCCAGGAGGCAATGGGCTCACAGAGCAGCAGAATTAGAAGCTCCTGGGAATTAGCAAGGGCTCCAAGGCTGCCCCCGTCCCCACTCCAGCCAACTGAAGTGATGCCACACATCACAGTAGCAATGAGCAGCCTGAGTAGGATCAAACTGGTGTTGGTGTATGAGTGCAGATGGGTGGGGTGACTTCACTGCAAATACGGATGTCATGACATTTTCTAAACCCTCACTGGATACCACATTCGACATCACTGTCAGCAGCAAGACAGTGAGGGGCAGGAGGCCACAGTGGCCATGAGAGCAGGCTTAGGGGTTGTCTTCCTGGGTTAGAGTAATCCTGTTCTACACCACTTACCAGCCGGGAGAGCTTTGGCCAGTGACCTGTGTGTGTGCATTCCCTCATCTGTAACAGGGAGTCAATGATGATCAAGTACCTACCTGACAAGGCTGATGGGAGGATTAAACAAATTGATATTTATAAAGTACTTGGAATAACATCCGGTACATCAGAAGCATTCAATCAATGTTAGCTACTATCTTCATCAATATCATCTCTAGTCCAACCCTCACAATTTTACAAATGAGAAGATTGAGGCTTGGAAAGGCAAAATATTTGCTTAAGATCACACAGTGAGTTAGAGGCAGAGCCAGGACTAGAATCCACGTCATTTATTCATCCCTACAGATTGCTTCAAAATGTCACCTTTAAAGACCTCTAAACAACTTCTATTACAGATGGGAGTTGAGGGCAGTGTAAAAGAGTCTCTGGGGAACAAGGTCAGTCTTATCAGGACTGTATATAGTGACAATACTTAATTTATTCTGAAAATCACAATTCATTAAGGAAATGCAAAAGATATATATTGAAAGGGACACTCATTATCTGAAAAAATAAGCTATGATAGACTATATGAAGATTTATTTTGATACTAGTGTGCTTTCTCCTCATTCCCAATAAACTGTCTGTTCACACAAGGTTGAAATAAAGATTTAACATCATAGAATGTCACCAGAACAACAGTGCTGCTATTCCTTAAGCTCAAGGTCAGAAGCATCAGCACTTCTCAGCAAAATGTTCCCCCAAACAGGTGACTCAGAATAATTTTAGCCTATACATCACCCTACTGAAACAAAACCTCTCTCCTGTGCATAGTTTACTGAGGTCAGCGCAGTTTGAGAAGAAGAGGGAGTTTGGGCCCCGTTAATTTTATTATACCCACTGGGGCCATGTATCCTGCACTGAAAGCAACACTCATAGTGTCAGAGTGAGAGAAGCACAGGGCATTGTCAGGATTCCACAAACCCCAGAGATTTACCTTGTTGGTCTTTTACAGGCAAGATACCACTCTTTCTGCCCCTCCTTCCCATTATCTCTCATTCATTACCACCAAAGCAAAAACTGGTTTATTTTTATTTTATTATTTCATTTTTTGAGAAGGAGTCTTGCTCTGTCGCCCAGGCTGGAGTGCAGCGGCGCAATCTCGGCTCACTGCAAGTTCCTCCTCCTGGGTTCACGCCATTCTCCTGCCTCAGCCTCCTGAGTAGCTGGGACTACAGGCACCCACCACCACGCCCGGCTAATTTTTTTTGTTTTTTTTTCTTGGTTTTTTTTTTTTTTTTTTTTAGTAGAGACGGGGTTTCATTGTGTTAGCCAGGATGGTCTTCATCTCCTGACCTCATGATCCACCTGCCTTAGCCTCCCAAAGTGCTGGGATTACAGGCATGAGCCACCGTGCCTGGCCCTGGTTTAAATTTTTTTAAATTTCACTCCTTAACCTAAACTAAGTCCCTTTGGAACTGATCTTTTTCCTGTCACACCCAGCTTCCATTCTAACAATTTTGCTTTTCTTAGTAAAATCGGGGAAATTTTAGTTTAATATAGGCTAAACCTCAATTTGATGTTTCAGTATTAAGTACTTTCTGCTGAGTCTTAGCTACCAACCATATTGCAGACACATTCCCCCTCTTGTGGCTTTTTTTTTGCTTTATTTACACATCCTCTTTTATATTTACTTGAACAAATAGCCCAACTCTATACCTTTGTTCATAGTGAAAAGCCCTCCTCCTCAACTACTAATATTCTACCCATCCTTTATAGCCCAATGCGGGTTATATCTTCTCCCAGGATTTAAATCCCTTATACTCAAATCTGATGCTGCAACAATACCCAACAAGCTGCAGCCCCCTTCCCAACCTATCATGTAATTTTGTGTCTTTCCTCATCATCTGCCTGGACATTTAAGAAACTTTGCTAAGGATCCATTGTGCAAGTTTCCCCACTCTCCATCCCATTCTTCCCCAGCAGAGGTTCTCTCCCCTTTCTGGGCTGCTGGCCACTGACACCATCATCATCACTATCACCACAGCATACAAAGCACTGCCATGGGCTAGGAACTCTTAGAAGCATGTATCGCCTTATTCAATCCTTATAATAATCCTACCTCATGGGAGGTAGGATTATTACTCCCCATTTTACAGATGAGGAAATGGAGGTAGGGAGTGGTTAAATAAACTGCTGCCCAAGATTACATGATCAGGAAATGCCAGGGACAGGATTTGAACCCAAGCAGCATCACTGCAGTCTATGCTTTTAACCACTGCCCTCCAGCTGCTTACTCTTGTAGCTGTTTGTATTATGTGATTACACTCTATCTTAATCATTTACATGTGCATCTTCTCAGTAGCAGGAGCCTTGGTTTGGTCAGAGGTTGTTTCTTATTGAATCTTTCATCCTCTGAATTTTGCTGCATTTAAGTCTATTTCTCTGAGCACCATAGATTACAAAGGCCACTGTTTATAGCCATTTATTCCTTCCTTGTTTGTTTCATGTGTTTAAGTCTTTGCTCTGTAACTAGATTTTAAACTCTTGGAGAGTAGAGACAACCTCTCAGCTTTTTCTGAGTCAACCTCAGTACTCAGCACAATAATGAGCAAAGCATAATTGTCCTATAAATACCCACTGGGAGATTGGGTGGCTTTTTTCCTCTCATGATGGTATTGTCCACTTGTCCTTATTCAACATCATTTTGTTGAGTTTTTCAATTAGTCACAGTCACCCTGAATCCTAAGTCCAATCTTGAAATGTCCTAGCCACAGCCGCTCAATTTAATCATACAAATAACCTCGAGGTGTGCTCCCTTTAATCTCTGGGAACCACTGCAGACAGGGTTGAAGAGAAGCTGCACATTCACTCTGGCAACACAAAAGCACACCCCAGAGCATGCCGGAAACAGAAAAACAGAAATTGTTAATGGCTTTCAGGAGAAACATGATAAATATCTACTGTAAAAGGAGGAGAGCTCTTTGTACCTAAGTGAAATAATGATTTTATAGTTTGTAATGAAAATGAAGAGGCAGTAGCAGCATGACGCATCAGCTAGTGGAGAAAGGCTTCATAAGGCCCGAGAAAAAATGGTAAGAGGACTTTCCAAAAGACTAGAAGGAGGAAATTCCAGGAGAAAAGCATTTCTTCTTTCCTTTTCTGGTACCTATTTACTCTCTCTTTCATCCTACCTTTGCTGTGATCTTGGCTAAGACCTCCGAGCCTCAACCTCCAATCTGCAAAATGAAGATAATGTCTGCACCATGGGGACAAAATGGGAAAGCGCCGTGAAAATTACATACCATCAGACAAAACTCAGACCTTATTGTTTGTGAGAGTTTGAAGGAGTACATGAACAAAATTTAAAGAAAGGATCAGAAGGTGAATTAAGAGGGGAGAGTGAAAGGAAGGAGGAGGAAAGAGACACATAGTTCTTTTCTATAGATTTCAGTTTTAGGGTACACCAGAGAAGGGCATCACAGAGAGAACCCCACTATTGGGTAGAGATGGTCAGAGGACAGCTACTTCCTTCAGAGAGGGGTTTGGACTCCTTTCGTCATAGTTAACTCTGTCAACGCCACCCTGAAGGTAAAGATAAGCAATAATAGGTTCAGCAAGTTAAGAACAACATACATGCCTTCCCAAGGGAACTTGCATTACTAGTATCACACAGTTTTCTTTGTTCTTCAACTACAAACACACACCTGGAAGAGAAAACCTTCACTTGTGAAAGTTCAAAGCCTCTCTTCAGAACTGCAGACAGTAGAAATTCTTAGAGAAGGGGCTGCACTCTGGGCATTAATCATGCTGCAAACATACTTGAGACCTCCCACTGGGAGGTTGTGTACCAAGTATCCAAGGCCAAGATTCTACACACAAATCCTCTAGCAAAAAGACTGAGCACAGGCTTTGGCTTTTAATCTGACCAGGCACAAAACCCAGCTCCCATGAATACCTAACAGATGACCTTGGGCAAAGCCTCCCTTACCTCATGTAAATGAGGATAACCAATCTCACAGAGGTATAGTGGGTATTAAATGAAATATAGCTAAAGTGCTTAGTATCGTACCCGAAACATCCAAGTGCTCAAGAAATGTACTGCTAACCACTGTTATTCAACCTCCAAAGCAGAATCAGCCTCAGCTCATAGGAAGATGTCTCCTACTTAATGTGATTTAAGAAGCATGAGATAGATCTTTCTCCAATCTTTCCTTCCCACACAGTAAATGCCAGACTTCTTACATTTTCATTTTAAATGCATATTCTGTAGTTAAATGTTAGCATTTCAAGAGAGAAAATACCTTTAAAAGGCAATAAAATAGTGACTCTTCTTAAAGAATATGTGATTTAATCAAGTCAGCTTTGGCAAGGGGAGGAAGGGCTTGCTTGTTAAGGAGATGTCCACTGAAAGTCTCTCTCTCATCACAAACAGAAAATTTCCAGGCTTCTTCATGAACAGTAAATGCTGTGGACAAAGAGCTTTGGGGTAAAGTCGGCCTGGGTTCCATTTCAGGCTTTATCAGATAGGTAATAAGTTCCTAGCTGATTTGAGTACAATCTCACTGAGCCTCAGTTTCCATATCCATAAACACAATAAGATGCAATCTTGGGAGTTGCCCTTTTGTTCTCATATTTCTCTATTATGCTATTTATGAGTTTTGAAAGGGGATGAGGAAGAAGCCAAGAGAAGTAGAAACATGTTAAATGTGGAGTCCAGCACAGAGAAGGGACTAAAGAAATGGCAGTTTCCCTTCCCCTACAAGAAGGCACCCTAAACATTCAATCCTGAAAAACTAAATTTCAATTACCTTCAGGCTTCTAAAATGCAATGAAAATTCAGTTTTGACACCAACATGTTTTAAACCTACTTCTGCTTCTCCTGGCATCCTCCTTGTTCCATTTCAAAACCCATGAAGGCACATGACAGTAAAATATGGGACAGATCCATTGTATTACAAAACTGTCCATTTTTACTTGGGTATATATTTTTTAATATCCTATCCCATTCATGGCTGAGTTTTCTAGAAGAATCCAGAAAGAAGAATCTAGAAAAATCTAGAAGAATTCTGGTAAATAGAATCACAATTAGAAAATAAGTGGTCCTCATATGAAATGTGGCAACTACAATGAAAGTGAGAAAAAAATACTCTCATCCCTTTAGGACATGAATCATTGCTCAGAGATGAGGGAAAGACTAAGCCTGAACTTGAAGTTGCCAAAGCAGAGCCCACTGATGAAGACAGTGCATACATTCTCACCCAAACCAAAGAAAAAGCAATAGAACCATCCCATAAGAATGGCAACCCAAGAACAGGTCATATTTACATCTAACAATAACCCAGTATGTGGCAGAATGTGACATGCCGAGAGAGACAACCATGTGCCACAAGAGTACAGAGAGCAGAAATCACTTCTCACCAGGAAAAGCAAAAAAAGATTTCACAAAAGGTGGGATTCAAACTAGGGCCTATGAGATAGAATGGATTCTGATGGCTGGGGATGAACAAGAGAGAATATTCCAGGCAGAAGGGAAAATATAAGAACCAAATCAGACGATGTAAAGTGGCCATCCCACATGGCATGTGAGTGCTGGACTTGTGTGCTAGACTCAGTGGAATCCCTTCTCCACCACTCACAGGTATGTGACCTTGGACAAGTTACATAACTTCCTTAGTACCCAGTTTATTTTTTTTTCTCTGTAAAAGGGGGATGACAACAGACACCTCAGGGGGGCTGTTACAAGGATCAGATGAAATAATGTGAAGTAAATCACTTAGGTCTGTGACTAACACTAAATGCCCAATAACCCAGAGCTGCTGCTATTCTTATCTCATTATCACATGAGAAGTCCCTTCTAAAGATTAAATAAATATGCCTTTGAGGAAACTTTCTAGATGTGGCTGGGGAGAGCTTGCTAAAACAATTCCTTATCCATATAATTGGTCAGAGGCAAAGGGTGTCGTAAAGGTAGCTAAATATATTTCTCCATGTACACTAGGAGGCTTCTACCTATTAAAGCATGAAAAAAAAAGACACTTAAAGTCTTTCCCCAGCAAAGTCCCTGCTTGCTGTATGCCTTAAACCCCTGCATTCCAGAGAAAAGCCTTGAATATCCAAAATGCTTACAGAGCATCATACTGGGCTAAATTAAATTTTCTTATTAACCAAGAATTAATAGAAGACCAATTTGTCTTAACTCAAAAAAATCTGAAGCCCATGAGTACACCCCTTGCCTTAGAACATGCAGTGTGGCCGTAATTTAATCTGTCTTTAATGATTTAAGACCTGGAGTGCCCAAGGCCCATATAATTAAGGAAGGTTCCACACAATTGAGGCTTTGCAGAGCAGGAGCTGGCCCAACTTTAAAGGCAAGCTGATGGGAATGGCAGGTACTTTGAGACTAAGGTAGAAGATAGGGCTCTACAATCAGGGGCTTCCAGACTTGACCACGATCTACATAAAAAAATCAGATTTATGCTGAATATCCATATATGTACACATATACAGCTTAAACATGGCTTTCTCAAAACAATACTCACCCTCACTATGAGCATGTATTCTATTTTCTACTCCATTGTATTCAATATTTTAAAATGTTGATCACGACTCACTAAGATGATCTTTGTAACCCACAGTGTGAAAAACCTTTTTATAGGTAGCACTCAGATTGTACCATAGGGGGCCTGCCCTGTGATTTTGGAGAGAGAAAGTCACATAGGGTGAAGGAGGTAAGTCAATACAATTTCAATTTTTAAAAAATGGGCAGAAGATTAAAGATTGTAGCATTTTACCAAAAGTGGGAAGTTAGGGGGAAGAGAGGTATAGCTCCCTAACGTGCAGTTGTAGGAAGGTGTTCATTCCCCCTGCTTCGCAGAGTTAGCCAGGGACCCATGCCATGCCCTACAAAGTAGGGGTACATAGTGTGGAATCCTTAACACTTTCATTAGCAGGCCAATCATGGGTGGCTGCCTATAGGGGGCTCTCTGGTGGCTCCAGGTCTGATGTAACAGCCAGTGAAGCCCCCCTAGGGCTGGAGCAATCTGTTACCTCTTGAGGGGCCTATAGCGTACACTAATATTGACACATCCTTCTGCTGCAGAATAAGCCAAAAATCACTAAAATATGAAAATATTTTTTCACTTATTCAACTGTCACATATGTCTGTGGGAACCCCAAGTACACCAGAGGCACTTCTCCACAAACAAGCTTCTATCAATGGGGAGCCTAGTGTGTCACGGACCACCCGTGTGGCACAGCACTGCCATCCAGGGAAAATAAACTTGCAACTAGGAGAAAACTGTTGGCAGCCATCCGCATTGGCAAACTGCTGTGTGCATGTGGCACATGGGAAGATTCCTATCAGCAGGGGCTTACTCTCCTGTGGGGAAAGATGGCTGGGTTTCAAGAGGCACTGGGAAGGAAAAAGTGAGTTCAGCAGCCTCAACAATAACTAAGCAGCACTTGAAGGAAAACAAGCTCTGCTGAGCTGGGCCACCCAAGGGATCTGGGGTTGAACTGAAGCAATGATAGCCATGACATTTCTAAGTCTAGAAGCAAGCACACAAGATTATATATCTCTTTTAGAATAGACTGGCCTTGAGCGTGTAAAACGGAAGCAAACTGGGGAGGGAGTTTTAGAGGAAGCAAATATTTGCCATGGTGCACAAGGTTAAAGCAACATCAGAATAACTGTATTCGTGGAAACATACAGGTCATATGAATTAAAAACAGTATTTTTGGAATTTTACAGGAAGGAAATCTGCCCACTAGAATACCCAAAGGCCAATTTGCAAGACACCAAAAGCAGCAGTAAGCTGAAATCCTAACCAGGACACAGGAACTTCCAGGGTTTCTAGCTAAGGAAACACCTCCCAGAAAGTCAGGATGTAACAATGAGCCTCAATTATGAAGCGGTTATTTCTTAGTCATGCGCTTTGTAACACCTTGGCCATTTGTCCTGTGATGTTTCTTCAACAGGACTATAGTTTTATTAGAGAAATTATGGACAAAAAGAAATCCGGCCAGGCGTGGTGGCTCACGCCTATAATCCCAGCACTTTGGGAGCCCAAGGCTGGCGGATCACCTGAGGTCAGGAGTTCGAGACCTCCTTTTTGTACTAAAAACACAAAAATTAGCTGGGAGTGGTGGCAGATGCCTGTAATCCCAGCTACTCCGGAGGCTGAGGCAGGAGAATTGCTTGAACCCGGGAGGCGGAGGTTGCAGTGAGCCAAGATCGGGCCATTGCACTCCGGCCTCAGTGACAGAGTGAGACTCTGTCTAAAAAAAAAAAAAGAAAAAAGAAAGAAAGAAATCCCTGCCCTACCCCTCATGCTGATTCTGTCACAGGGTATACAGTCTTGGCCTCTGTGGGCCTGCCTCCCACCAGGTGCCTCAGCACTGTCCTCTACTGTTGGTGTCGTCTTTCACTTCTGCTCAATATGATAGCCTTGGGGCTGGAGTTCTACCATTTTCCACGATGCTCTGATCTTTGAGTTCGTTCTTATCCAAAACTTATCTTGGGGATTTGCTTAGCAGTCTCACTGATCCTAAGTGCAAGAAATTTGATTTTGAACAGGGACAACTGTTTGAACAGAAAGTAACTTACAATTTTAAATGTTTCTCTACGAGAAGAGAATGAGTAACGGTTATTCACTCAAAGTCAGGGTGATAGTTATGAAAGAATTTTGTATGAGCAAGGGAAAAGAAAACAATAAAACGGCTTCTGTCCTGCTGTTAAGTAGGCTGACTTATTAAACAGTGGACAGGGCAGGTATGCTTAGCTGTTCTGATCAACAGTGAGAGGTTTATTGCACTCAAATGTGGCCTGATTCTGGGGTATAGCCCCCTTACGTTTTGCAAAATAAATAAATAAATAACAAAACAAAAAAAAACCCTAATTAGCAAATGCATAAAATTAATGGGGCTACAAAGAAGGACTTTTAAAAGTTTCACCTGAAAATGAATAATCAAATCCTTTGCTAAAAATGGGAAGTCTGTGATGAACTTCATGGGGTACTACTCATAAAGGCCTGCACAGCACAGGGCCACTCAGAACCATGGCCTACCTCAACTGGAAGGGCCCACATAGCTAGTGGTAACAGTGTTTTAGAAAATGGGCTTTGAGGTGAGACAGAGTTGTGTTTGAGTCCTACTCTGCAATTTATTGCTGTAGAACTTGGGACGAGTTATTTCTGCTTCAATTTCCTCATCTACAAATGAAGATAATATTAGTACCTTTTTCAAAAGGTTATACTAAGGACTGAATGAGGTTAACACATAGCGTGGGGCATATAGTAAGTGTTCAATAGACATTAAGTATCATCATCATCATTTTAGATTATTCCAGAATTTACTTTTCCTCTCTTTCTAGCAAGGATGTTTCTAAGAACAAAAGAGCATTAATTTTCATCAACCGAGATGGGAAATGGTGTGAATTTCTTAAGAAATGTAACCAGAGACCTACATCATCTTCCTCAGGAAATGGAAATAGTATAGAAGATCCCTTTATGACACCACCTCTGCCCCCAAAAGTCTTGCCAAAACCTAACAGAAGAGGTATTTCATAGTATTTTTCTACCTTTGAGGGCATCTTGGCCTCAACTAGAAAATCCTTACACCCAAGGTAAAAAATTCAAACTAGATCTAGGGGAGTGTTTCATTTAAAATTAACTTAAAATTGACTTAATTGACTGGACTAATTAGCTCCTTTCTCTTCCAACCTTCAGGGTTCCACGTAAAGGTATAATTTATTTTCGTGGAAGGAAGTTATAAGTCATGGAAGTATTCCCAAGTACACATCTGTATAAGGCAGATTAAAGAGAGAGAGAGAGGAAGGATAATCTGAAGAGACAGCAAGAGTCCAGGCAGCAGGTATTCAAGTTCACCGCCTGGAAGTTTACCATGGAGTCAGAACCAGGGCTATGCTTGTTCTCCCACCCCGACCCAGGGGCCACATCCTTCTCCCCTTGTGGCCTTTGCCCTAGATAAATGTCCTCATGCTTGTGCTTGGGGGAGGGGCTCACTTCCTGGATCCCTCCTGACCATGGCTTCTTATCAGGTTATGCACATGAGCAGCAGTAGTTCAGAAACATCATCTGGCTGAGGTTCAAGTGCTCATTCTTGCACCTCTTGAGTCTCAATTTTCTCATACCCCTGAGAGGCTGGAAAGAAGTTTTATGAGGACCCCTGGAGGCTGCAGAGAGTTGTATCAATAAATGTGAGGTCCCTCATGAAGGAAAAGGAGCAAAAAGGAAAAGAAAATCTGGATGCTGGGAATAAAGTCCCTAAGTAGATGGAGAAATTGGTCTGCTGCTACCATGGTGGTTTTCTCCAGCCCACTTATAAAACTCAGCCCATCTCAGAGACAGATGAGGTAGAATCAGGGGCCTAGCCAAAACAACTGGATGGAGATCTGTGGGGTGAAACACAGACCAGGAAGGTCACAGTCCTAACAGGGGAATGAGGCAAGTGCCAAGTCCCAGAAACCAGGAACACGGTTCAGTTTTAAATTAGCTGCAGCACAGATCTCTAATAGGATATGGACAAACGTTTTACAAAATTCTGCAATTATTCACATATATGCATGAGTTGTGGAATGATACAGGAATAAGTACTTGATGGTGTTTACCTTTTAAAGCCTTATGCAGGTGTACTGGAGATTTTAGATTCTTAAGGATGTGTTCCAATTTGACGTTTCCTCTCCCCCAAATCTTTGAATACCTCAGTAGTCTCTCCAATCAGGCACCCGAATTCAAGGACTTTCTTGTCAGTTATTTCTTTGCACTAAGACCATCTGTATACATATTTAAATTAATTCCAATTTAATTATTCTGATTTGAATTAAAAGTGACAATGACTGGTCCTAAAAATTTTTATTTAGATCCTTTCAAGCACCAGCCACCATGAACTAGAATAACAGTGCTATCTTACATCAATCTTTTACTAACATGAATGAAATAGTTCTGACAGGCATCTAGCAATCATCTCATGTATAAATTTGAAGGCTGTAGTTAACAAAATCTTAAAGAAAATTTTAGCAAGAATAAACAAGTTAGTGAATATCATCTAAGAACACAGTATAAGAGGTCGCTTAAGCATTTTCTTAGACAAACAGCAATATAATCTATAGGTATTAAAATATTATTCCTTTTATGGTCTACTTTATTTAAATTGACAAAGGACTTGCAAATGTAAACAGAAAAAAAAATAAGAAACCAAATGACACTAATCTATAAATAAGAAATGCTCAGTTAGCTATGAAACCCAATAAGAAGTCCATGTTGACATGAATAAAGTATCAAAATTTCAAATTCTACAAAAAAAGATGGAAGGTCAAAATAAGTGCTTGCTTTGTCATGTGTATGTTGAAGAAAATGCTCATAATTAAGTTAACTAGTTAGATTTACTTGGAGAAGTAGCTATATTACTATCATACTCAATGTTATAAATACACTAAATAGTTAACATAAAATTTTTAAACTTAACATTTATTTTGCTAAAATAATCAATTAAGAATGTCTTTATATCATCATCTATATAAGAGTATTGGCCCAGTTTGTAACCATCATTTGTGTATATAGCTTCTATTATTGGACAAGCTCCCTTAAGGCCAAATTTAGGCATTACTTAACTTTGTAAGGCCTTAATCAAAGTATGTGCTCAATAACTACTTGACGGCTAAATCAATTAGGAGAATCAGCTCCTTAATAGAAAAACTAAAATAAATCTTCTCTCTGACAAATAGTTTAAATTGAGTTGGCTTCAGCATCACAAAAGTATTATGGATATTTTTAAATATCCTAAAAATCTATCACATGCAAATACAAATAGATTTATTCTGCTTTGTTACCTAAAAAAAAACCAAGACCAAAAAGAAGTTTCAACAAGACATACTTAAGAAAAATTCCCAGTAAGTAAACCTATGGCACACACTGCCTCAGACTACTGGGTGAGGTCGTATGCTCCGCATCTCTGGAGCTTGGATGCTCCTTGATCCAGGAAATGGCAGAAGAGACTTCTGTAGTTCATGAACTGGACCAGATGACCTCTGGTCTTCTATCATTGTATGGCTAAATATCGTCCTCCAATATATCCGCCTACAGATTATCTTTCTTCCTCTCTATCAGTTAATGATCTGGTTTGTATTCTTGAGTACTGAAGCAAAAAAATCTCACTAATAGTGATGACAACAAGTAATACTGAAGCCTTATAGTGTTCCCTCCTGGTAACAGCCATTTTGTAGATATACACATGTGTAACACTTGGTAGAGACATCTTCCTGACAGTGTAATGGTGGCAAATGAAAATCAATGAGTGTTAAAATATTAAATTATGAAATTGAACCAAATTTCAACTTTTTCCAAGATTGATTCGATGCCATAAGGACAACCATTTCAAATCTTCCTTTCTGGCTGCTGGCAGGCAAACAGAAGTGAACTTGTAAAGTGAAAGTAGCTCAACAGAATTAGTAGTTGAAATTAACTCTGGTGGTTCTTGTTAACACAATTCTCTATGCCCCCAGCTCAAACTTAGCATTTTAGTGATTCAATTTTTTAGAATATCTTATAACAGTGTTGCTTAGAAATAAAATTTTGTATAAAGGGTAAAAAGCCACTGATTTTGGAGCATTTGAGTGTAGAAGGAGAGTTTTATGCAAACTAAACGAATAATATACTAGTTCAGAATCCTATAATATTGTCCAGGAGAATTTTACCAATTAGCGTCATCATTGCTACTGGTAGAAAACACAGATCAATTGTCTGCAGCAACTTCAGGATGCTGTGCTGTTGAAATCTTAATGGCATTAGCACAATTAGAAGGCGAGAGTTTACGCCAATTAAGACAAGTCTAATTTTAGAACCAATCCACTAGAGAATGTTCTCTAAATGATGTGTCTTCTCCATAGTTTAACACAGTCATCAGACCTAAAAAAAAAATTGCAAAAGATATATCAAAGATGTGCCAGAGCTGAAAAAGCCTTTGGAAGTTTTACACCTATTGAAAGCATTGTCCTAGTGGGGTATGGTCACAATATGAAAGCCAAGAGTTTAGGTATGTTTAACTTTGCATAAGGTACAATGGATCGTATAGCAAGAAGCAACTGCTGTTTCTTTAATCCACATCCCTCAAATTAGGAAAGCAACAGACAGATGTCTTAAAAGTGTAGCAATTACTACATTTAAACCTGGGATTCTGGAAAAACATCAAAACAAGGAATGAAATGTGAATCCTGAAAGAGCCAATCCTTCAAGATGGATCCTGAGTGGCTAACGACCTAAATCCAAAATAGAGGCACATCATACATGTGCATTCCCAGAAAACCCCTAAACTCACTTAACTTTGGGACTTCCATAGCTGTCTGTTCCTGTTTACATTGTTTGAATTAACCAATAGTCTGTGGCCTGCATCAACCAATCAGAAGTAAGCAAGTTTGTATCCCTAATTTGCATAAGAGGATCAGGGAACTTTCTATATAAAAGACAACTCCTCTTTTTGTTCTCTCTGAGCACACCTTTGTTTTATACCGAAGGCTGCATTTCTCAAGTTTGCAAACTGTTCACTGGAATTTTCTCTTTTCTTTTTTTAAAAAAGAAAATTATTTTCAGTGAATTTGTTGGCAGAGGCCATGTTTATTCAAATGGTGTCTATGCAAATTGATGGGGCACTGAAATTCTCAAAAGAACTGTGGCAATTCAAAAACACATCCACCCCAGTCCTCACCAGTTCTTTACATTTTTCTCAAACTTCCTGCCATAAAATGCACTGAGACTACCACTATTAAAATGCCAGAATTAAAACATTTATAAACAATGTTTAAAGACTCAGATGGTAAATATTTACTTTCATGTTTGGATTTTTCAAAAATTAAGAAAATAAAAGCCATTTGTATTTTTAAAATTATTACATCTATGAATAATGAAGAATTCTAGCCCACTGATCATTTGCTATCCAATTTAAAGGGGAAAAATATACTCATCCCTCTTTGATTCAAAGAAATGTATAAATGGACAGCACAGATGAAAAGGTTAGTATTCAAGATTTATCTAGTTCTTGGTGCTGTATTTCTGTTCTCACATAGCGCAGAGGTAGAAATGAGCACTGCTCACTTGTCATCACAGATGGGGCATTTCTGACCGACTGTGGTGCTGATCACTGGGGTCTTCTCAAGGCAACTTGGGAGTACAAAGAGATCATCTGGATCTATCTCAGATCACATTAAAAAGAGAGTTCTAAAGGTTAAAAGAAAAAATAAGAGGGATTTAAAAAGACATGCTGGCTCCCCAAATGGCCTAAAGGTATACTGTGAACATGACATAATCATTACATCAGAATAGTAGAGATGTACACATAACTAACAGATTACACGTATTTGGTCCCCATTTGTATGTGTGGATTTAAAATTACATTATACTGAGGATACTGCTATACTCATAAACAGTCTTTACCTGGACATCCCAATGTGACACAGTCCTCACCATCAGGCCTAACTTTGAGGTTAGATGGAGGTAAATTCAGTCCTACCATAAGAGGTAGAAACAAACTAAAAAAAACCTTTTAGATTAATATTTGTTAGGAAATATCTGTGTATTTACCACCATTTAAGCATGTGGGTTATTGATTTCCAAAAATCATGAATATAAAGATGGCTACAGAGCAGAGCAATATATCATTATATATTTTCTTCTAGAAACAATTACACATTTGGCAATAAATCAAAATCATAAACTTAACAGGGCATGGTAACACTTTTTAGACTACATGAAGGACACAATCATTTTCTAAACTGATCTGGACATTTTGGATTGAAACTTGGCATAAAATAGCTAAATTAAAATGGGGAAATTTAAGTTATCCCTTTTTGTTCATTTCTCCTTAACAACATTCTAAATTTTGAAAACATCTTATTCTTCTCAAGCATAACCATAAGAATCCTAAACCTTCCATAGTACAAGGTTGTAAACTGGAAGCCAAACTCATTCTGGCCGTAACTATACAATTAGGCCAATTTTAGAGCCCAAAGGAAAAAAAAAAGTCAATACCTTTTAAATGAGAATGGACTGGTTTCCAGAGTCTATAGACAAGATTCTAAAGGCACTCTATCATTGTAGAACAGGAAATACTAAATTGAACAGAGACTTAAATTGATACAAGTCTGAGTTTCCCCAGACTTTTTTTCTAAAAAGCCCAGGAGAAGGCCAAATTCCTGTAAGTCCTACATATACATGCAATGTTAGCCATACTTAAGGGGCACTGGAGGCCCTCAGGTCAGAGGAACATTAAGGTGGAACAAGCTGTAGTGCTCTTAGATATTTGGCCCTAAGCATCACACCTCCTGTCCCTTTTTCCTAAGAGGAGTGCTCTAAAGTGGTGAGTCTTTTATCGTGTATATGCATCCACATAAATACTGTCTCTCAGAGCAGCTAGGCTCAATATTTCTGCTTAGGTTTGCTATTCCAAAGCTTTTTTGGAAACAGTATAGTGGTTCTCAACACGTTTTCTTCCAGTGCTACTCAAAAAGCAACAAGGTGCTAAAGGGTAATCAAGTGAACCGTGTGATAATTAGGGATGCAATTTAAGTAATTCAAGTGTATTGTCCCAAATTTAATCAAGATGCTGCTGCTTACAACAACAACAAAGTACACAAACCGTGGTGGAAGATTCTCCACATTGTATCACATCACCGTTTTAGTGCTACAGGTCTGTGTGATTCATTGCACTAGCCAGTGGCTACTGAGCACTTGAAATGTGGCTAGTGCAAACTGAGATGTGCTCTAAGTGTGAAAGCCACACCAGAATGCAAAGAATATGAAAAATAAAGAATACAGAACATTTCATGCATATTACTTATTTCTTTTTACTTTTTAATGTGGGTACTAGATAATTTAAAATCACTCACAAGGCTCACATATTGTTTCTGTTGAACAAAACTGCCATAGATTTTCTTTAAAAAGAAAACAAAAATATCAAGGGAGAAAAGCATTTGAAATACACAACACGGTTCTTGACTATATCTATGTTACTTAAGACAGGCCCAAAGACCATCCAAGGCCTAAAACTTACTGGCCATTAAAAATAGCTATAAAAATGCAAAGCCACCTGCATTGCACAAACCTTAATATACTCCAGTGAATGGCATTCCTTTTAATGATGATGTCATCAAATCCCCCAAAAACAAATACCTGGTAAATTTGAAATGAGAATCAAGTAAATAAACTGATAAATAACTCAGTTTTCCAAATCCACCAAGGAATGGTCAAGAGGTCAGAGGTGTTAAAAACCATCAGAATACCTAGTTGACAGCTGAATATAAAATAAGGAGCTTTGACATTCAATATTGACCTGAGATGAAACAGAAGAATAAGGCAGATAGTACAATCTTGCATGCAGAGATTTTTATTGTGCTACTTAAGTCAAAATGCGTGACATTCATTTGAAAGCCTCCACAGAGGGGTACTATACTCTACCCACTATGCATAGGTAAGGACTCTTTCCCTGCTCAGTAAAAGAGGACTGGAGTTGTTTTTTTCTCTTTTTATTTTTAACAGAATTGCCACCGTAAGTGTTCCTAAGACAAAAAACAACAAAAAAAACATATTTGCCAAAGTCTTTCCAAAGCCACATTCATAAATAGGTCCTCATTCATAGATGTGACCAGGATCACTCCTGGAGTCATTTGCATACCTTGCTTAGGACTTACAGGACGCTCCTGGGAGTCCACTTACCAACACAGCTCCCATGCCCCACAGCGGGCATTGTGGAGGGGGGTATAAAAAGAGTACTTGGCATCAGTGCCAATGGACTCCTATTTCTGGACATTGCTCAGGAGAAGACAATAGGATCTAGAACTCGGCATCTGAAAAGCCTGTTCTAGACGGCAGGGAAGTTCACCTTCATCCAAGGGAGTTCAGAGAGACAGCCCAGTGCAAGCCACTTGAAGTTAGGCAGACTTGCTTCCCATACTCAAGTCCAGAGGGCTCTCAGCAGGTGATCTGAAAGAAAGAGCTATAGAGTCTTACTGTGGCCACCAGAGGACTTAGCAAGGGCTGGGTGGAGGGCACTGCCCTCTAGAGGAAGCATGCATTATTACCGGTTTAGTGTCTACTCGGTGCCATCGTGTGCCAGATACATATGTATACCTGTGCCATCCCCCCACAAGGGGCAAAAACCACTCAGTTTGAAAGTATACCAAAGATAAAATAGTTTTTAAGAGACTTTTTTTAAACCACAGGGTTTGAGTCACTTTAGCTTTGGCAGGGGTTTGAGACAACTATACAGACTTTACATGGTAATCTGGCCCCAACATTCCTCATTGTGGCTCTCATGATCTTGACTGGGCTTACTCACATGCCTGGGGACTAGCTACCTGAAAGTTTATCTGTGCTGGAAAAGGGTGTTGGACTAGTACACACATTCACACCTACCCCCATATTTTAAGTTGTTTACAAAATGCTTTCGAAAGTATTACCTCACTGACCTAACAATCTGAAAAGTGTTAGCATCTCCATTTACATATGCAGAAACTAAGGCCAAGAGGGTAAGTGGATCAGTTTCCTCTGAGGAGGCTCGGAGTGCCCACTGCCAATCCATCAGGTGCCTACTGGAACCTAATGCTTCTGCCAGCCAACCACCACACCGGCTTAACTTACAAGTCATCCTTGCTCATCCCTCAATGCAAATTCTTCCAGCCATAGTCTCTTCAATTTCTCTCTTTATCACTTTCCCAGTGTGTGATAAATTGCAAAACATGTCCCAATTCCATACCTCTTCTTATATCCCTACCCTTTGCTATATAATTTTGTGACTTTGAAACTTAGCTATGTGACTTTCTTGGACTAATTAGATGTTAGCAAAGGCGACTCAAGCAGAAGCTTGAAGAGCACTTAAGCAATTCTGCTTGCTTTCATTCTTGTCTCTGTCTTTACTATGATAAGGCCATACCCAGGCTAGTCCATTGATCCCAGAAGAAAGATGAGATACACATGAAGCAGAGCCAAATTACCCCAGCCAAAGCCAGTATAGATTAGCTGACAGCTAGGTAACCCCCAGACATGTAAGTTCAACCAAGACCATTAGAGCCACCTAGGCCCCCCCCACCCAATCTGACTCCAGAAACATGCAAAATAAAGTTATTATTGAATGCTCTCAAGGATTTATGGTTGCTATGCAGCATTAATGTGGCAAGGGATAACTGGTACTCACTGCAGCACCCCTACGCACCTACCCAAAGTCTTCCCATTGTTACTAAGTTATTTCGTTGAGAAATAAACTCCTCTCTTCTGAATGTGCCTTTCACTTCCGCCCTCTCTGGAACACAGATCTCCTCTGAGGGTACTGCGTCTTCTGTGGCCCTTTCTCCTACACCCAACACACTCATTGCCAGAAGGCATGGTTAACATCTTTCTCATGCCCCAGTGCAACTTCCAGATCACTGCCCTTTCACTCCCGAATAGTCATCCTGCTCTCCTGATGCTCAGACCATCTGGCTATACCATATACCACACTCTATCACTTCCTATTAATGTCAAGTACCAATCTCTTTATATTTTTAAAGATTGACAGCTGGTTGATGGTTATACTTTATCCCATGCCCTATCATCCAGGGTGACTTCTTGCCTTTAGCATCTCAGTCCTGAAGTATTCCCAATGGCAATGATCTTCACCTTCATTCCATGTCTGCCACCTACTCCCATAGCCAGAACATAAAATTTGTCAGAACCTGAAAGTACCTCCAGAATAGTACATTTAAAATCCCACTCTCTGACCATAGCCCTCTCATTTTTCCAGCTCTCACTTCTTTAGTACCACTATATTTATTTTTCAATCATTTATTCAAAGCCTGCCCTGTCCCAGGCACAATGCCAAGCACTGAAGAAATAGCAGTGAACAAGAAACAGTCTTTGCAGTGACAAATTCACGTGATTCTCATCCTCAACAGATTCCTGACATTGTCTGCAATTTTCTCCTTTGGATCTCTTTTCCACTCTCCATAAGATAATGTTTTTCAAAACACTATCTCCTCAAACTACCTACTTGGTCCCACGAAGTTCCCACAGATGACTTATGTCTCATACATCACAAAGAAAATTGAAGCTATCAGAAAGAAAATTGCCTCATACCTCTAAAATTTTCATGTATCCACACTTGCTTCATCCTCCTTCCCAATTCTCAAAATCAAAGATGTGTCCTGTTCAAAACTAATGCTTTCACCTGTGCTCTGGATCTCATCTCCTGGGATCTCTACTCTATTATTTTCCCCTCTCCATTGGGTCATTAATACACAGTAGTTATCTTCAGGTAGGACTAGCTGCTTAAACAGATAAACCCTCAAGTCTCTCCCTTAACATATTCTTTTTGTTCACATAGAATTACACTGTGAGTATTTGGAAGGGAGCCATCCAAAGATGGTCCTCAGCTGTAGCCGACAGATGAGGAAAGAATGGAAGACCACCTGGGGAGGCAAGGCTTGGAGGTGGCATACGTTACTTCTGCTTTCATTATCAACTAGAACCCAGCCATCTGACCACACCTAACTCTGAGGGAGGCTGAGAAAGGTAGTTTAGCTGTGTGCCTAGGAAGAAGATGGAATGGGGTTTGGTGAATCCTACTAGACTTTGCCTCAGTAGTTAAGAAAAGGAGTTTTAAAGTCAGAAAGACAAGGGTTCAAATCTCAGGCCTGCAATTACTCGGTGGGTGGTGGTGAGCTGATCTTAGGATTTAGACAGATTAAGGGAGACAATAATAAGAACCTCCTAAGCTCAACAGGGTGGGAAATGTATCTGCTCCATGCCTTGGTAACTGGCTAGATACATGTTGCTAGTGCTCAGGGGTCTGGAAAAGTATACTGTTTACAGGCAAGGGGGAACCATTTTTCATCTTTATATCTTCCGTAAATGAGTAAAAGATATGGAAAATTCCAAGGGTATCTGGTCTCTTCCAGAAAACAAAAAATTAGGACAGACCTCTGCAAACTGCTTTCAAGACTTGATTGTAGAAACTCTCAAACCTTAGTTGTATATTAAAAATCATCTGGGGAGCTTTAAAAAAATCCTGATTCCTGGGCCACACCCCAAACCAACTAAATTAGATTATCTGGGGGTGAAACCCAGGCATGAATATTCCTTAAAACCCAGGTGATACCAATGTACAGCCAAGTTTGAGAACTACCACCTTAGAGGAATGACTATTCAATATTGTATTTTTGCTTTCTAATTCAAGGGAGCAAGATACAGAAAGATTAAATACACTACTTATAATTGGGCAAGACAATTCTGCCTTGATTATTTGTTTCTTCTTGACTTAAATCTTCAGGCTCTAGTTACTATTTCTAGGCAATGTTTCTTAGCTTAGAGAACATTAACAACTGAAACCTATTTCTTCAGTGACCTGTAAGGTTCCTGAGCACTACTAACCTTACTTAGAGAAGTCAACATTCATTAGTCAAAAAACAGAGAAGTCTCTCGACTGTTAACATAAATAATTTAACAACCTAAAAATAAATACAATAATTGTCCTTGCATAGTACTTTTCATCATGAACCTGGTTTTCAGGGTCTCAAGAGATGTGTGTGGTCAGAACCAATCTGGCAGCAATATTTCCTCCAGCTGGTAGGCATAATACAGCATTACAATGTGAAGCTTTAAATAACAACATTTTGATGGCTGGTGGGTGGGGGGGGCCATAGCTTACTAGGTATATAACAGAAATGCTGAAAGTCAAATTATGTCTCATATATTATTTGGTTGTGCCTCTTGCCTGGAGCCAGCCTAGGCTATCCATCTTTATAAATGACTACACTGTATGGATCTGAAACAAATGAAAACAAAACAAAAAAACACTCAAAAGCGCTCAGAGTTGTTTGCCAAGAGAATAAGAATCCATGCATCCCAAGTGTGACCTTGGGTCTGTTTCCTCATCCTTAAAATAAGCACAGTGGATGACAATGTGGGTTGTGTTTCAGTTCTAACACTGAGATACACTTATTTCTCCTCCTTGTGACTCTACCAAAGGCACTGGGGGGTGGGGGGTGGGGTCCATGGAGAAGTATCTAGAGCATAATTTAGGAAATAAAGAAGTGGGGATTTAAGGAAGGGTGCAGCTGTGGGCGAAACTGGTTTATGTTTTGTTTTGAGGGAAGAAAAGTCTGTTCAGTTTGGGGACACATTGAGTTTGGGATATCAATATAGAGATGCGATGGAATATGAGTCCAGATTTCAGGAGAAAGTCTGCGAGTTTTCAGGATTGAGCTATTAGGTTGGTGCAAAAGTGAGTGAAGTTCTTGCCATTACTTTAATGGCAAAAAAAAACCTCACTCACTTTTGCACCAACCTGATAATGTATAAAGTCATGAGATGGCATGAGGTCACCAAACGAGTATAGAGGAAAGAGCCACAGACTGAGACCTGGAACCCACCCTGCATTAAGGGACTGGGGAGAGAATAAGAACTTGTAAAGGAGGCTGAGAAAGAGCAACCAGTGAGATAGAAGGATAGCCAAGAGAAGGTGGTGCTTTGGAAGCCAGGTGAAGAGAAACTCCCAGAATGCACAGTGAGCTTTCAACTTCTCAGTGATTGAAGTTGAATCCTCTTCGTGATTATTGGGAGGAATGGAAGCTGAGTTCCAGGAAGGTCTTTGATCTTACCACATGGCATTAGCTTCAGTGCTTGCCTCATCATTCAAAAAGAAAGCCAAATTTCTCAGAAACCGAAGGGTCTGCTAGTAATGCTTACAAATAGGAGTAAATAAAACTGACAATGATCACACTTCAGGGTTTACAAAGTGCTGCCTCACATGGGCTCTCCTCGGATCTCCACAACTTCCCTACGAGGTGAGAAGGGTTAGCTTCAACTGTACAGATAAAACAACAAACTACAAATCAATCAAGATTTAAGACCTACCATCTAGGTTGTAGAAAAGTCATAGAACTTAGGTCTTCTGACCTCAAATCTTCGGTCCCATCTTCCATACCATATTACTTGTTATGTAAATGAGGAGAAACCCAGCTTCTTATTCTCTTCAGTAGGCAAGGCTATCCCAAAGAGAAATATACACACAACTAATATTTGCATATCATTTTGCAGATCACACTAGTGCTTGATCAACATCAGAAAAAGAGGGGAAAGAACCAAGTCTGGACTAAACAAGTTATAGAAACCAAGATTAAAGACAGGCATGAGAACTAGGACTGCTTTTCTTTGCCTCACCATGGGCTTACTTTACATTCTACTGAAGGTAAACTGCCAACATGGCACTCAATCTCTCCACCTTCTCAAGTAGGACCCAATTCTGATCTAATGCAAGATATCACATACCAGTCAGAATCCTAACTAAAGTTACAGCTTCTTTTCTTTTCTTTAAAGACTGGGTCTCACTCTGTGGCCCAACCTTGAGTGCAGTGGTGCAATCACAGCTCACTGCAGCTCAGAACTCCTGGGCTCAAGCGATGCTCCCAACTCACCCATCCAAGTAGCTGAGATTGCAGGCACATGCCACCATGCCCTGCTACTTTTAAAAAGCTTTTATAGAGATGGGGCTCTCGCTATGTTGCCCAGACTGTCTCAAATTCCTGACTTCAAGCTACCTTTCTGCCTTGGCCTCCCAAGGCATGAGCCACTGCACCTGGCCCAAAGTTACATCTTCTTATTTAGAGCCAAGGATATTCAGTTATTCTGAGCCTTTCAGTCCCAGTCAAATCAAAGAAAGCATAGATCCTAGAACTAAGCATGAAACATTTCAAGTTATTTTAACGAACTAACTTCAGGACCAATAACCAATATACTGTGGGGTCTGGCCAAGGCGTGGCAACTTGACATTTTTCTGACTCACTTCAGGGATACAGAAGCAGAGTACTACATTAAATCAGTAGTTTTTGCCTTTATAAATTAGTTTAGATCTTTGTGGATTATTAGCCATAAAAAGCCAAATGGTAGATTGTAAATGCAAAAGTTACTTATATACAGCATACCCTGGATTAAAATTCTACATCTGCATCTGTTTCTGAAGTCAGCCTCACTAGAGAAAGTAATTATAGTACATCAGCAAAACTAAGTGGGACAGGTCACCACAATCACATCGGTTTGGATGCTATGTCTCTGAAATGCAAGTGACAGCAATTATTCCCTCTTTCTGATCAGGAAGCTACTGCATTTTAATTTATTTATTTCTGAAAGATCACAAATGAATGTAATACAAAATTTAAAAGATACAAAGGAATATATGATAAAAAAAAGAATCTGCCTTTCACCCAGAACCCCTAATCTCCAAATTTCCTTCCCTTAAGCAAACCACCATTACCAGTTTGTGTTCAGGGGATAATTTGCAATATTTTGATGAGAATTCCTCTGATCTTCCACCCCTTTCCTTACAGCCTTACATTTTACTAGTTTACTCTTTGTCCTTTTCCCAGATGAGCTTTTGCTGTGTTGTTGGGTTTAGTTATTTTATTCAAAAATCCCCATCAAAAGCTGTGGTCTACCACTGTTCTCATATAGCTACAAAGGCAGACAACATGTTATTCAGAGGCTCATGTTTAGTTTACTAGGATTATTTTCTAAAAGTTAAAAAGACTACCAATGACAAAATAACCAGGTATACCTGCCCAGGACTTCTCAAACCCCTGTGTCAAGTGAAGGTAAAAGAAACAGGATTGTCTTTAAAAGTAAAAAATAAAATGCTGTATGATGGGCTGATCATCCTTAAAAATCAGTAAAGTTGTGTATTCTAAGGGTAAATTAAAATGTCTTTCCAAACCTATGGTATCCTTGCTGATATCCAGTCCTTATATCTTAAGCCTTCTCACTCAAGACATGGCTGCTTCTTAGAGTACAAGACTATAATTTTGTTTGGTAATTAATAGCTACAGAGTCTAACACACTTGGTTGCTTATACCTTTCAAGATCCATAGGCTGTCCCAATCTATTCAGAAGGGAAAGCATTGCTAATTCTAACGGGCTTTAAGTACATATTTACTGGGCTTCTACTATGTGCCAGGCATTGTGCTAAATGTTGGGAACAGAGTGAGGAAAAACACATGTCCTGCCCTCCGTGAGTCAGGAATTTCAGCGTGCCAAGGGGCAGAGACCAATCAGAAGTCTCCCCACACTCTATATTCCTCACCCAATGTAGTGCCAAGATATTCTTAGATTCCACCTGCCCTATGCCTAGTCCTTTTGCCTGATGGTGGGTTTCTTCTCTGCTCTGACAGGTTGTGGGTTTCAGAACTGGGTTTGATCCCTTGAAGGTGGACAGTAGACAACAGAGGAACTGTCCACACCTTGTAGTCAGGTCTCTAGGGGCCAGATCAGGCCACTGCTGGAGTTGAGGAGGGGAGATTCTGATCCCTTTCATACCTTTTCTCCAGACAAAAATTGTAGGTCTGCAGTAACAAGTCCTCTGTTTCATTCGTGACACAGAATGAATTAAGATAAACCTGGCTCCCAATCTCAAACAGAAAAGGCAGGCAATTTCTAAACCAAGGGCCCTAAGAAAGGGATTTTCAAATGCCACATGTTCAGAGCCTATCTCGCAGGAAATGATTTAAAGACCAAGACAGGGCTTTGCTCAACAGTAAGAGACAAGTTGTTAGGTATGGCCATCCCATCTGCTCCCATGAGGAGGGGAATTCTTTACAGGGTGGTAGTTAGGGTTTATAACATCCACGAAGAAGATTTTCCTGACAGCCTATCATCACGGATGAGTTAGAGTTGCAACTGAAAGGCAAGGAGAACGTCAGTACTGTGTACTTGCAGAAGTCACCCTACCCCATTCACAACTCTCCTACCTGCTTTGTCTCCATGTCCCACCACTTCTTTCCTAAAACATGGCTTCCACACTGCTACACAGGCAGACAAGTACATCCACCCTCGCCATGTCCCTCAGGAACTTCCAAATGGGTCTAAATAACAATAACTACATCACACTACTTTCTCTAGCACAGGGAATAGATACCATTGTCTTAGGGAAAAGAATGGGAAAATACATTGTTTAAATTAGGAAAATCTGAGTAGCTTCATTTTTGGTTTGGAGCATACACTTCCTTAGTGACTTTTCTTTATTTAACTTCCAAATGTAAGTTTATAAAACTTCTGTATTTATTACTATCTGCAACCCTAAAATAAGATGACTTGTACAATACAGGAGAGCCTCCAATCATAAAAATTCATTTTAAGTTATACACAATTTTACAGTTTTGTCGGAGTATGCTCTGTGTTGGCAACCCATGAACACAAAACCAAGAATGTTAATACTGTAGATGTCACAGAGCTGCTCAGATTTTCAATCCAATTCAGGAATGAAGGGTTATGAATCTAAAATGACAATATGTCCTGCCTGCTAAACAAGCTCCTACCATTCATACAACTATCAGCCCCCTTAAGGCTTCTGTGATTAAAATAAGCAGCAAAGGATCATTTAGAGACAACGCAAAGCCCTTTCCTGTAGCTCTTGAGAGGGACTCAAGGCTGAGCCATGCCTTAGCTAATAAACACTGATAACCTACGCCATTTCAGGTACCATTTGGAGTCTAAACAAGGTGAGGGCATGAACAATATCACCTGCAAAGAACACTTGCTGTGCTCTTTTAGGAAGCACCAAGTACTCAAAGCAGAGAGAATGCAACAAAGGCAGCATCCCAAATTCCATAGTAGGGCAGACTCCGATGTTACGGGGGCCCTGGTGTGAGTGGGGCCCAAACAGCTGGCATGGCTGCTGCCTCCCAGTCAAGCAGGAGGCCTGAGATATCCCAGGGGCAGCAGTGGCCACCACCTGCACACTCTTATCACTTAGGCTCTTGATGCTAGCAAAAATAGTACATTTCTTGGCTGTCTGAGATTTTTCAGTGCATAGTAACTTGACATTTCCAGCAAAATTGGCAGGTCCTGAGATATAATCTCAGGACAAAGACAAGATAGGGATGAAATCCTTAGCAAGGCACAGGTGCCAAAGTGCAATGTCTTCAAAGACACAGTTTCACCGCCAAGAAGAAAAGCCACCCAGCTTCCACTATAATACAACTACTTTATTCCACAGTCTGTGCCACCCAGATGCCTCCCCACCTACCACCATCCACAGAGAGACCAACTCCCAATCCCATACAGCCAGGATCTGTGCCCATTGTCCAATGAAGCCCCTAGATCTAACACAGCATCTCACAGAGAATCAAATGAAGGAAAATGTCTGCCCTGTAAACTGCTGAACTCACTGAGCAAAGGAATTAACATGAAGACTCTCCTAGCTAGTATGAAATGGTACCACTCTCAAGGTAGCTCAGTGACTAGAGGTATAGTCTGAGAAGCCAGACAGTTTGAGTAAAAGATTTGTGGGGAAATGAACCCTCCTTACTCTCCCACTCTCTCTCAGACACAAAAGTTCCCACTGGAAAGCAAATCAGAGGGGGAATTATGCCTCATGCACCCTGACTTGACAGTAACTTCCAAATACACGCTATCAAGAACACCCACCCAACCATCTGTCCGTCTGTGATTCCTTTGCTTATTCACACAGAGAAAAAGCCCAATAAAAAGGAAGTCAGCTGGCTGACAGTCTGGGGGCTTTCTGAACTTCCCCATCCTCCGGAAATGCACAAGCCAGGTCTGCTGTTCTATCCAGAGGGGAACAGCATTTGATGGAGATGAATAGTGGCTGACAGTTAAAGATCAGTAAGAAAGTAAATGTATAATGGACTGTGAACTTAACGAGTTCTGACTTCCCTAACATGCTTATTGAAGTCTCTGTAGTCCTGATTAGTTAGAATTCATGCTTCCTGTTCTCCTAGTCTGTACCACCCTACGGTCCTTCCCAGTGATGGCCTGATTCTCTCCATCTTCCTTCCTCCACCTTCCTGAGGTTCGCTGCACCAACAGCTTCCAAGGTTCATTCTTCCTCCATTACAAACACCTTCCTTAATCCACCCAAAATATTTTTAAATCATCGTATCGCTTAAGTCTCCATCATTTTGTCCTTCTCTCCAACGTGAACAAACAAATAGTAAAAATGTAAGATGAGGCTGTTTTTCCAAGTAGTCAATCTTTCCCTGTCCCTTCCAATCCCCACAACAAAGAAAACTATCACCCATCTGATCAAATGGATGGGTAAGCCTCACAAGATGAGGGCTGATTTCCCTAAATCAGAAGAGAGGCTCGCAGAGCAGAAGGAGTATTCTAAATAAAGAGAACAGCATACAAATAATGAACCAGTGTTGCTCAAAGTATGGCATGAAGTCTTCCTGCTTGACCAATGCTTTGGGAGTCTGTTCAAAATGATTTCTGAGTACAACATGAGACTACCGAACCAGTCTCTCCAGCATGCATAAAATGCAAAACTGTATTGTCTATAGAGCACATCCCTCTAGGTTAGCAGGTTCTAAGCTCTCACTGAGTTTGAGCTACTTTGCAACTTCATAAGTTGTAGGCAACTGGAAGATATTAAAAACTCTATCATTGTCTGGTTTTGCCTGACTTCCCTCCCCCTTTAGGGGACAAAATCAGTTTTGCTTCCATTTGCAATTCTATTCCTTTACTCAATATAAATTTGTGCTTTTTGACTTTTTCCCTTTGAACTGCTTATAACTTCTGCCAGGTTCCCTCATGTGGGTAAAATGAAATCTTTAAAACATGTTCATCCTTATCTGTATGAAAGTAATGATTTTGCCTTTTCTGAATATTATCTTTTAACAGAGGTAGGCCCAGGAATCTCTACTTGAAAAAGATGATTCTTCAGCACGAGAAAGTGGGAAAACCAGCACTCTCGGGCCGAATGCAACCAGCCAGGCTCTTTGTAGATAAAGTTTTCTTGGAACACAGCCACGGACACCGTGGCTGCTTTTGAGCCACAGTGGAGTAGTTGTGACAGAGACCCTGTGCCCTGCAAAACCTAAAATACTATCTGGTCCTTTAAAGAAAAATTCTGCCAACCCCTGCTTTAGTGGAATAGCTTTCAAAGTCAATATTTATCAAGGAAATCCTCTAGAGTCACTGCAAGGTGATTGTGGACAGGCTGCCCATGCCATGGAAAGCTCAGTGGAAATACTGACACTGAGTATGGTACCAGCACTCAAAGGTGAGAGGAGGTTCATAGGGGCTCAGGGAAATTGCATAGAGTGGCTCTGAGGAAAAATACATTTTGTGTAGCAAGAGTAGCCCACCTCAGTAAGCTATGGAAAGTGCTTCATACATTCATTCAGCAAGCACTTATGGAGAATCTACCACCACCTAGAGCAGGCAACGGGTACTCCATAGATCAAGCTTGTCCAACCCACCTTATTTTGTTGTTGTTCTGTTTTGTTTTTAGGCTTTTAGCAGCATGAAGCCATGGTTTTTAAGTTTCTGTCTTTAGTAATAAGCGGAAAAGAGGGATGAGGAAGGGGCTTTGCTGGCCAACCAAAACAGAAACTAAGAATCCATGACCATATTCTTGCCCTTGGACACCCCTGCCATAGATGAATGAGGCAGGAACTCTGCCCCGCAGATGACCACGATTCAGAACATCATTATCAGCCACCCCTGTGTAGTGCTTAAGGTATAGCCATTGAGAGAGAGGCTCTGGAGCCAGTCTTTGTGGGTTTAAAGCCCAGCTCCACCACTTACTAGCTGTATAACCCTGGGCAGACTCTCTGTGCCTCAGCTTTCTCATCTGTAAAGTGGAGATATTAATATAGTACCTACCTTAGAGAGTTGTTGTGAGGCTTCGATGAGTTAACACACATAAAACTCTCAGAACAGAAGCTAACAAATACTAAGTGCTGTCAGTTAGGGCTATGACTATGATCAGAACCTGCAATTACACACCAGTTGCCACAGTAGGCCTCTGATGTACATTCTCTCTAAACCTTACAATAGCTACTCAAGCTGCAAATTATCCCCATTTAATGATGCAGAAACAGGCCCAGAGAAGTCAAATGACTTTTCCAAGAATGCAAGGTAGAGACAGGATTGAAACCTAGATCTGACTCTGAAGTCGGTTTTCTTTCCAGTCATTCTCCCTTGTGTGAGGTTGTCTAGAGTGATGGTGACCCCAAAATCACAGGTCTGCCTTCACGAGGTCTTCTACATTTCTCATGGGATTCGAAATCTGGCTTTGGAATAGCAGATTTTTCTACAATGAGACACCTAAATATTTCTCTTTAGGCAAGAATGGAAGAGATGATATCCCCATGATGAAAAAGTGTTAAAATATTTTAATACTTTAAGCATTTTATTTCTCTCAAATAAAATACTCATGGGATATGTTACCCATCATTTTCTTCTCTAGGTAAAAGGTCTAGTTAAATTTGAAAACCAATATAGTAATGCAGTTTACGGAGTGTCCTTGTAATGTTCTTTAAAAAAAAAAAAAAAAAAAAAAAACCTGGAGAGGACATTAAAAGACCCCGAATGTGCATTTTAAAGCAGCTGAAATTGGTCCAGTGCTCTTTCAATCCCTTTAAATGAAAAGGGTTCTCTCTAAAGAAACTAAAAATAATTTGGCTTTAGACACTGTATGAAAATGGAACCTCAGCTCATTTCAAGGTTTCATAGGCAGAGGCAGGTTGATATTACTTTGCATTGGGAAAAAAAAGTTTATTTTCAGCTATATGTCAGTATTTTATATTACATTCTTATAGGAAAAGGGCTAGCTATAGTTATGGAAAAGAATATAAACAGAGTCTTGTACTTAACTAAGCAGCCATGCTTAGAAAGCTCACTGAAGCTGAAACCTGTTATAAGAATGATAACACCCCTCAACACTCGAGGGGAAAAAAGATTTCATTGTTTAGCAATATTTCTAATACTCTAATATTCAAATCCACCCAGTCCATACTTAAGGCTATAGGCAGCTCTTTAGTGCTGAAAACAAACAGTTTTTGATACATAATTTGGTCTGAACAATTTGGTTTGACAAAGGTTTACAAAAAAAAAAAAAAAGAATAAATCTGTAAAGACTCTACAGCTCCCATTTACGGCTGTATTCATTTTGCAAATCAGTGACTTCATACTGTTGCAAAAAAAGCAAAACTCTCAATAGGGAAATGTGATGCTGGTGCTCATGACACTGAATGGGTAATGAGTTACCTAGCCTTGTGGCCATATAGAAAATAAGTCCTTCATTACTGCACAATATCACCCATAAGACACACATTCTACTGGGTGGGCCAGAAAACCCTGCAAGCTTTGTTCTCCAGATAGACGGCACAACAGTGCCCATGAATGACCTTCAGCCACACACCAAGCTGGCAGGGAGGTGAGAGTCCCGGCAGCTGGGGAAAGCAGGTGCTTCTCACGCTTTGTGGGTGCCCCATTCACTTTGTAAAAGCCCAATCAAGGTTACACGACTCAAAACATGTCAGAATAGTTTTCTCTTCAAAGTCCAGTTAACTCATAGAGATCTTAATAGGATTCACAGGCATTATTTCAACTCGGCCCCTGGTGTACGGGAAGAACTGAACTTGGTAAAAACCTTCACAGGGTTTCAAAACCCAAATCTTGGACTGCATTCAGATCCCAGCGCTGCCACTTTTTAGCAGTGACCTTGGATGCACTGCTTAATCTGAGTTTCAATTTGTCTTTTGTAAACTAAGGATAATATCCATTCCTACTTGCATCTCTACATGTGAAAAGAAATCAACAACAGTACCTGGCCCAAAGGTGTTCCATAAATGGTCAGAAGCCTTGGGCTTTGAATAGTCAAAAATGTACTGGATTCAATAATGTAAAAAAGAAACAACAGTTCTACCCTTCAGGTTCAGTCGAATGGAAATACATACATCTAATTTCACTCTCTTGAAACCCCATAAAAACCACGTAAAGGAATTGTTTTTTAAAAGACAAACTCAGGAAAACAGGAGATGGGACAATAGGAACAACATTTTGGAAGCTCCAAAGCAGACAGATGAGTGGTAACCAACTCAGCAGGCAAAGGAAAAAGATGAAAAAAACAAACAAACAAACAAACAAAAAGCAAAAACAAAACAACAAAAATCTCAGGCAGTGAGCAAAGCTGAAAATGGGCACAGGGCTCCTCTGAAACTGGGGGACAAGGGGGTCTCAAACGTGCAGAGGCTGGAAAGGAAGGCATCTGAGAAGCTGTTATGTCTAGCTCCCCTTTCCATTCCACAGAGGGACTGCACTTTCCCCAGCCAGGAAAATATCCAGAGGATTATTTCCTAAAGAGGGTAAAACATAGGGTACCTATCCTGGGAGGCATAGTCAGGTCATGAGCATTCTAATGAAAATAGGGTCATTAAGTGACCAAATACACACTGAACCCTGAACGCAGAGACTGCCCTCAAGTCCTCTTTCCCCAAGAAGCTCCCAGACTAAGCACTAGACCTACCCTTCCCACAGGAGACTTGAAGGCTTCTCTAGGGCATCTAATAACGCAAGGTGAAAGACCTAAAGATATATTGTCATAGGTATTTCACGACAAATGCCCAACCCAGATCACTCTATAGTGAAAAAAAATTCAACAAGCTCCACCAACCTGCTTAGCTTCACAGCAGCTTTCTAGTTCCCAAGAAACCAAGGATTATCAGACATCTGAGAAAAGCCTCTACCAAGGAAGACAGATCAAAATAAGCAAGCAAAGGAGCACTGGGAACAGAGACTATACACCTAGGAGAAAAATTAAGCAAATATATATCAATGATATCCTTGGAGACATAAGATACTACATCCATAAAATAAGAAAATGATTTTTTAACCCAGGAAACTAAAGAACCGAAACAAACACTTTTGGAATTGAAAATTATTATGAGAAATCAAAAATAAGAGAAGTGTTAGAAGATATTACTCCAAAATTAGAGCAAATACGAAGAGATGAAAAATAGGAGAAAACAGAAAACCAGATAACTGTTATGGAGATTCCAGCTCCTGAGTGTTAGTTGCAGAATGAAAAGAAAAATGGAGAATAAATGTTTCAAAAATAATTTCCCAAAACTGAAGAATTGAGGTGTCAGAATGAAATGGCACATAGTACGTCATAGAATGCCCAGCATAGTGGATGAAAACAAACCCATGTCATGGCCCATTAGTGTGACATTTCAGATCCTTGGGGACAAAAAGACTTTATACACTTGCAGAGAGAAAAAGAAATCAGGTCCTAAGTATCCTGTCAGGAATCAGAATGGCTTCATACTTCTCTACAGCAATAGTAGAAATAGAAGACAACAGATCAATGTATTAATTTTCCTTCAGAGCTTTGAATTCTACTCCCAAACTCCCATCACGTATGATAGTAGAATAGACATTTTCAGGTATGCAAGGCCTCGAAAAACTTACCTCCCTTGTACCCTTTCTCACAAAGTTATTGGAAGTGCTCCACTAAAACCAGCAAGCAAAACAGAAGATATAAAAAGAAAAGAAGCTCTAACTCAGGAGAGAGGCCAAGGGGAGCTCCGGATGACAGCTGTGTACTAAAAGAAGACAACCAGTCCAGATTGGTGCAATGTGACTCAAGAGAGGGGCACACTGAGAACTTTCATCACAAGACGCCTGCTGCCGTTAAACCTGAAAACAATGATGGGGTGAGCTGGATGAGGCTTCTTCTGTTTTGCTTTTCCTGGCATGGGCTGAGGAGATTCCTGTTCTTCTCCACTGCCTGAACCAGCAAAGGACTCTCATTTCACTCCAAGGCAGCCTTCTGAGAACTGGAGGCAGGCATCAAAGAGCTGAAGAGTAGGAAACGCAGAGCAGCCTGTGCCCCCACCACATTCCTGCTGGGCGCTCAGTACCAGTTCCACACTAAGTGTTGTCAAATGTCCTGCCTATCAGGAGCCCCATTTTTCCTCAGATTCACTCATGGCCTTACCCACCAACTTCCCCACAATAAGCTCTGAAAGCAGAAGCCAGATTTCTCCCAGAGACCTGGTGGGCTTTCATCAAACAAAACCGATGTCTCTCTTTCCTTGCACAGCTAGGTTTGTGCTTGCTGCTTGGTTTTCAAAACCATACAATATATTGTTTAGGGATACATACATAACTCTGGATGCTAAAAAGATAAGGAAGAAAATGAGTGACAAGTCAGGGTAGTGGTTATCTCTGGAGGTTATGCAACTGGGAAAGGGAACAGAGAAAAGGTATTTAAGGAGCTGCTATTTTCCCATTTCTTAAACTGGGGGTGTGGGCCCATTAGTATTTTAAAATAATTCTTTATATTGTACCTATATCTACTAAACATTCTTTTGTATTTACAATACATTTTGCAATTTATAAGATGACTTGGGTCACAGATTATGTTACAAAGAGTACAAGAATCTATACCATTTGTCTCTGTTGTTCCCCATAACAGCAGTGGACAGAGTCTGTTCCAACCATCACGATCCTTTAATATGGCCCAAGACAGCAGTCACAGAAAAGCAATTCTAGAAGACACTTTATGGCAGGAACAAACAGAAACAAGACCCTCTGTAATTAGCTTTCATATACAGCCATGAGAAATGCCCTAATGCTCCTCAACTAGTGGGGATTCCTGCAAGCTGACAGGCTTCTGAGAGAAACTGAAGTGTCTAGCCAAAAGAGATTGTTCTCACCATTTCCCCAACGTGACTTAGTCTTGTTTGAACAAACTGGCAATTCCAAAATAAATACCCCAGACAACAGGTTCACTTTCCCAGCATGATTCAGATGAAGCAGCAGAAATGTTTATTGTTAACTACTGACCCATGTTTGGTCGATTTCCTTAAACACTATGTATGCTACGCGCATACCACCATGACTAAAAGTCACTTTTCTTGAAAGGCATCTTGCTATTCGATTTCACTAAGCTGCTCCAACAGAAAAACTCGTTCCAAATTCTCATGTGCTGAATATTTTCCTTCCGTGTCTAGTCAAAGAAAGAAAGAAATCATTCTACAGCATTCACAGAGGACTGAAGATGCTGCAGCCCAAGTCTCATGCTGTTTAGCCATCTGGCTGAGATGCGGCCTGCCTTCCCTACCCATCGATTTTCTCTTACCTCTTTTGGAATTCAACTCAAAATTCAGATGCAGACAATCGAAAGCAACTGGGCACTGATTTGAGTATGAGCATTATATTCCACTCACCTGACTAATAAAGTGAAACAGCTGGCTACATTACATTAACACCAGTGGATTTATACCTTGACTTTTCTAAAATATCACTGGAAACAGCATCTTCAGAAAGAATAATTTTTCTCGGACTTAAACTGCCTCCACTTGAAGAAGATTGCTCCATTGTGAATAGGCTCACCTCTGAGTAGAGTCAGTGAAGTGTATAAAGACATGGCCACAGTACTTTTTCCTCAGATGTTTCTGATAAAGTATTTGCCATCAATAATGACTCTTCTCCCAGATTAGAGCTTCTCAACCGTGGCTGCACACTGGAATCACCTGGGGAGCTTTAAAAACTACTGGTGCTTGGGTCTCACCTTCCAAGAATGATCTACTAGGTCAGGGATGTGGTCTGGGTTGAGTTTGGAAAGCTCCCCAGGTGATTCTAATGCGCAGTCAAAGGTAAGAACTATAGTCTATTAGAGAATAATACTGACCAGTTTCCTCCTGTCGAAAATATAAGCTAACATTTCCTAAAAACCATCACTGCTTTAACAGTGTGTATGTTTATATATGCCATGCAGCATAGGTAAGTAATTAAGAGCACAGAATCTTGAGTTAGGCTACCTGGGTTTGACTGCTGGCTTTGCCACTCACTGGCTGAGTGATCTTGGACAACTTATATAACTGCTCTGTGCCTCAGTTTCCTTATCTGTGAAATGGGCTAATATGAGTACCCATAGATCACAAAATGGTGAGTATTTAATTAGTTGACATTTATAGAATGCTTAAAACAATGGATATGACACAGAACATGCCTTAGTAATGTTGGATAAACTGTCAAGCCAGTTTCTGTCAAGAACCCCAAATAATACAGAATCAGATACAACTTTCTTTGGAATGCCAATCGTACATTTTTAGTACAAAAATCTATCAGATTTTTTGTACTACCTCTTATTTCTATAATGGAACTTTATCCAGCTCTGGCCAAAGGGGCATTTTTGAGGTCCAAGAGGGAAATTTAACATAACCTAGCGACATTTCTTTATTGCTGGGTCCAACCCTCTCTCCATCATTTCAGACATCCATGTCATTGTTAATAACCTGGTGTGAAATCTGAGCACTATATTTGCAGGAATTGGCAAGAACGGCTTCAGAATTCCAAGTTTTTTATTTTCAAATGAGTATGTAACTGTCTCACCTAGAAGATAAAGGAATATTTTTTTCAAAGAGTTCTCTGTAGCCTTGTAGGAGATAGAGGTCCTTGGATTTCTCTTACTTTAATTATATACATATATATATATATACACACACACACACACACACACACACATATGTATACACATATACATATGTATATGTATATATGCTGCATGCCAAGCACCATGCACAGAAATTTATTGATTCAAAAAATACTTAAAACAGGAGATCAAAACTGAATGCAGTCCTGAAATGTGAGAACAGACACTTGGCTGCACAAGCTTTTCAACTACACAGATAAATATAAAATAGTATTTGAGGAAAAATAGTTTCATACACGTAGCTCCTAAACACAGAGGAAGCCTGATGGTAAACATTTCAGAGTCTCTCTGTCTTCCACTAATAATAGAACTGATTTATTATCAAGGCAGTGCAAAAATGCTGCAGAAAGGTTGTGTGAGGAGAGACAGCTCCAAATAATATTCCCCAACACCACTTCAAATACATTCAGCTTGCTAATGCTTTCATTCAAAAACCAACACTTAAATTCTCTAATGCCACAAAATCGCTTCTTAAAAATAATGAAAGCTCATTTTGAAACATGCAGATTACTCATCAGACACTGCTGAGAGAGTGTGTAAACAGGCTCATTTCTACAGGGCAATTTGGTACTGCATATTAAAAGCATTTACAGTGTTTATCCTCTAACACAGAGATTTATCCTTAGGAAGTAATGGACACTCATGTGAAAAATGCACGTGCAAGAAAGGTCATCATAACGTTGCTTAATAGCAAAAAAGAGCACTGATTACCTACAGGGTGGTATATTCATACAATGGGGTCCTGTAGCATAGCAAAATATTGAGTGAAATGGGAAAATATCTGCGATAATGTTATCAGGAAAAGGTGGCTAAGTTATTTGGATAGCAGGACTCCATTTTTGTGGAAAATAAGGATATTAATCACTGAAAAAAATGTATGGAATGATGCACAGCAAAATGTTAAAGGAAGTTATCTTTGCTTAATGGGATTGTGGGAAATTTTCTTTCAGGCAGTAATTTTTAATTATTCAATTATATATGGCTGGCACAATAAAATGAATAAAATAGCCACAATTTTAAAAATAAAATGTAATGAAGATATACTAAATAATACTATGTATATAAAATAAAGAAGGGGAACAGACCACTTTTCAACTTTCCCATATTTCTCAAGAGTTGTCTAAAATAAGTTCAGTAATGGCACCAAGGAAAGTTACCACATAGTTCTTATCCACTAAAAAACGGCCAGAAAACAAAGGCAGTGGAACTGAACATTTTACAACCAAATACTGTCTTCTGAAGTGAGGGCTACCCATATTGGATTGGAGTCAGCAGTCAAGTGTTTTAAAACCTTAGGTTCTCAAGACCCTAACTTTGGTATATGATAACAGTTCAGTTACCTCACCTTTTTTCTTTAAAAAAAAAAATATATATATATTTTGGTGGGGGGGCTTTCTGGTAAAAACCGGAAAGCCTGCTAGACAAATTCTAAAAGAGCTGTAACATTACTTTTTTTATCTTTAAACGGCATCTCAAGAACTCTTCTGGAAGTGTGAATTGCCCAAAGGAAACAGATGTTTAAAGGAACTGAAAGCTTAAGTGTCCCCAATTTACTTCGACTTATTTCTTACAACACTGCCACCGCCCTCCCCTTTGCTTTATTTCTCCAGTTCTCCCATATTTCCTAAAGGCTGGGGTCCTTCCCTACCAGGGACCAGGCTAAGTCAGGAAAGATTCAAGGGAATCCAGGGTTTGGGGGTGCCCGGGAAACAGAAAGATAGCTTTGAAGCCATTCAATACTCATTTGGTAATCTTAATTCTAACTCAGAATTGGTTCTCTTTCCCACCTTTTTTTCTTTTTTTTTCTCAAGGCTGAAACTAGACCCGACACCAGTCTTTCTGCAGACACTAAACATAGCCATGTTTTGGTTTCTGCAGGATCAGGAAGAAGGTGAGTCCTAAAAATGGTTGGGCAGTTCAATCGTCAGTGCTCACCTTTGGTCTCACACAGATGCCTCAGATGTCAGAATATGAAATCACAGAATTGTAGAAAATTAGAGTTGAAAGTGGCTTTCTAAATATTATAGATGAATGCTACGAAAAGTGTGCTCACTGGTCTAGCAGGAGCAGTACTGCTTGGGTGCTTGTTAGAATTGTAGATTCTCCAGTCCCACCACAAGTCCACTCAATCAGCAGCTCTGGGTGTGGGGTCCGGGTACCTGCATGTTTACTAGCTCTCCAGGTGCTTGAGGCTCACCTAAGTGAAAACTACTATTATAGAGTAAGAAGCTGAAGCACAGTGAGAGTATCATTTGTCTTCACAAAACGAGAGAGAGGAAAAAAAAGCAGTGAGACATCTAAACAAAGCTACACTATTTTTCTGTTTCAAGATCTGCAATGCTGTACCCGCAGGTCTCTGGATTATCTTTCATTTCTAGTTGTCTTTTCGTTTTTACATCACTACCCTTGGAGAAACTGTGGCAACCATTACAGAGCAGCCCAATGCAGTCTCTGGAGCATGAAGGAGCGTTTAATTCAAACTCTTTTTACAAATCACTAGATTAATGAAATTCATCATACATGCGAGTTCTGGGGTGTTGACTGCATGCAAATCATATCTAACAAGCTAAGCGCAGACTTCTAAAGTAGTTCCCAGAAAATCAGAGCAGCAAATGCTAGAATAGGAACTTGACTATATATTAATGTAAAAGAAGAACTGGAGTCCCTTATCTTATTTTCTCAGGCTGTCCTTCTCCATATCCACACCAAGACTCAGAGAGGAGCTCTGAAATGTAGGGAGTTCTAGCTCACAAAATAATTTACGTTTCCAAAAGATCATTTCTAAATCCTTTGTTTGAAAGCTGGACACATTTCCTCACTAAACAATGTTATAAGTGGTCTTAAATGTCCAATCAAAATAGATTTACAATAAAATTGGCATTATAAAAAATTTAATCATTCAAAAATACTTCCCCTGGAAAAAAAGTTCAAGCTCCAATTTGGGTGTAACTTCACAAAGGGGGCCCCATTAGGTATGGGGATCACAGCAGTAGCTTCTGGTGATGCAGAAATGTTGGGGGTGGATGTCTGGTGTTGCATTCATCACTTCCAGGTTGTAAATCACCAATATTACGGACTTAGGATTCAGGATCCCAAGACGAAAAGATCACACTTACTACATCAGCTACTATCCTAGAAAACTCTGACCTAATACCTTAAAGAAGGCTGTAGCTGTGGCTCATCTGGGTACCAAGACCAAAGTCAACTGATGCCTTGTCTTTATTATCTTTTACATTTTCCAACTCTTTCACCCCCCAAGTTGGGCTAGGTCCTGCCTCTTTGTAATTCTAGTCTCCACTTAATGTTACATAAAATATATCAATGTCTTGATCGAGACCATGGTGAAACCCCGTCTCTACTAAAAATACAAAAAATTAGCCGGGCGTGGTGGCGGGCGCCTGTAGTCCCAGCTACTCGGAGAGGCTGAGGCAGGAGGATGGCGTGAACCCGGGAGGCGGAGCTTGCAGTGAGCCGAGATTGCGCCACTGCACTCCAGCCTGGGCGACAGAGCGAGACTCCGTCTCAAAAAAAAAAAAAAAATATATATATATATCTATATATATATCAGTGTCTTAAGAATTTAATATTTTTCAAAGGAATTAGTCTAATTTCTAATCCCTTTTAAAATATTAAATTCGCAAGACATTATTTTTATGTAACATTAAAGAAACCCTACATCCCTTAACTGTTGCTCCCAAATTACCCCATATCCTCCAGTCCTAGGCAAATACTAATTTACTTTCTGGCTCTACAGATTTGCTTATTCTGGATCATTTTATACAAATGGAATCATATAATATGTGATCTTTTGTGACTGGCTCATCCATGATATAGCATGAATCAGTACTTCATCCCTTTTAACTTCCAAATAATATTCCATTGTATGGATATATCACATTTTATTTATCCATTTATCAGTTGATGGACATTTGGGTTGTTTCCACTTCTGAGCTATTATGAATAATGTGCCCAAATGCCCATTTATACACAAGTGTTTGTAAGGAAATATGTTTTCAACTCTATTGGGTATATACTTAGGACTGAAATTACTGGATCACATGGTAACTCTATGTTTAACCACTTAAGGAAATGTCAGACTGTTTCCCAAAGTGTCTGCAGCATTTTACATTCCCACCAGCAATGTATTAGGGTTCCAACTTTTCTACATCCTTGCCAACACTTCTTTTTTATTATAGACATTCTAGTGAGCATTAAGTGGTATTTCACTGTAGTTTTGATTTGCATTTTCCTAATGGTTAATATCATGCATTTTTCATGTGTTTATTGACCTTTTGTATACTTGCTTTAGAGAAATGTCTATTTAGATTCTTTGCCCATTTTTTAATTATTTGCCTTTTTAATATTGACTTGTAAGAATTCTTCATGTATTGTTGATACAAGCCCCTTTTCAGATATATAATTTGCAAAAGTTTTTCCCATTCTGTGGGTTGTAACATCCACATTTTTGCTTATCACACAGAATGTGTCTGTCTGAATAGTTCAGTAGTACAGAATATCCACTTATTCCCGAATACTCAGCTCAAGTGGTTGCAGTCACATACTAGCTGGCTTTCTCACTGCTTAGTTCCACCTAAGGACCTTGTCATTACTCTTCCCTCAGCCTGGAACACTTCTGGAGCACATGGCCTGTGCTCTCACTGCACTGAAGCCTTGCTTCAATGTTACCACCTTTGAGAGACCTTCCCTGCCCATTTTCTCTAAAACTGCAACTCCTCCCACCCACCTCTCCATTCTCTTACCCTGCTTTTATATTACGTAAGTGCAAAGAAAATATATCAAGAATTGAGATTTGTCAGAAACTTTTGTTTGCCTTTCTTTAACTACTGGTTAAATTGAATGTTTTCTTGCATGTTTATTGGCAGCCATGTGCATATTTATATTTCTTCTTTGTAAATATCCAATTCATGACCTTTGTTGATTTTTCTATTGGCATATTTGTCTTTCTTGTTAATTGTTAGGAATACTATGCCTTTGTCTATTATCAATAATTTTCCCAGCTTGTGTTTTCCTTGTTTATTCATGCTGTTTGCCATATGAGAGTTCATTTTTATGGAGACTAGTCTATTTATATTTATTCATTGCCTTTGATGCATTCTTTTTCCAGGAATACAAAAAGTGATTAGGTATTATACTTAAAACACTTATCATAACAATCCCTTTGTCAGACTGCCCTATGATTTCTCATTCAGAAAGCACATACATCATACTACTGCAGAAACTTGGTTTTCCTTCATGCTCAGCTCTCATACCTCATCACAGCAACTAGTAGTGTTGCTTTCATTATATTAAAAGCATTTAGCAACTAAAAGGTCCACTGTGGGAGATGACTACATTAACAACCCCAGTAAGTCACACTTCCCCATATCTAAGCCCTTGTGTAGTCTTCCCTCCCACAATGACACTGGGCTTGGTGATGTGACTTGCTTTGGCCAGTGAGACATGGGCCAATGTTATGTAGACAGAAGCATCAAGACTGCTTGTTCATTATTCCTGAGAACTCATCTGCTATGACGTGAAAAGCTTAGGCTGGCCTCCAGGAAGATGGGAGAGAATGTAGTGTGCCACCCCAGCTAAGGTCCAAATGCATGAGTAGGCCTAGATGACACCATGTGGAACAGAGATGGGCCGTCCCAGTTGAGTCTAGCCCATACTACCAACTTGCTTAATTGTGAACAAATAAATTATTGTCTTCAGCTGCTAAGTTTGGGGATGGATTTTTATACAACAATAGCTAATCATTCCCTTACCAGTAGATGTATCTTATAATTCAGTTCAATGAAGTGCTATGTGGCCAGTATATCTTTCAAAACACACACAAAAACATAAAACATTTTTATGCTGGGTTAGAGGAAAAACATGGAGGATAAATATTTGTGTCAATGGGGATAAATTAAATGGTACATGGTTTATGCCAATTTCCATAATTACTGATTGCATTTATATTTATTTCATGTAAATTTTACAAGTTTTTAAATGGAAATTCTTTTAGTAAAACAGCCTTTAAGATCCATCTGTAGAGTATCTATTCTGGGGCTTCTCCCACAACTGTACTTACCCCATGGCAGGGACCACAGTCTCTACCATTGTTTTCTTAGAAATGACTCCCTTGACTCTTGTTTGAGCAGTTTTATGTGATTATCTAAGTCCCAAAATAATATCATCCTACCTGTATGATATACCCTATATGATATGTACTTCCAGAAAGGGAAGTATCCCTGCTTACTAATTAACAACTGCATATTTTCACATCCAGTTTCCATGCCTGTTTCAGAATATCATGGTCTTCTATACTCTACCTTGTAGTATTGATCCCCGTGCTGAGGTATTCATGAGGGGACACCTTCTGCAAAAGAGACTTGGGAAGGGCAGACCAAACGTCTGCTCAAGGGACTTCCCTATGTGAAGGGAAATTTATAGAAGTCAATCTAATGTGTATATAATGCTGGCTGATTCCCTGGCTGATGGTGTTCATGAGGTCAGTTTGGCTTAAACAGACAAATTAACCTATTTCTTGAAAACGCCACTCCCACCTTCTCAAAAAATCTTGTTCTAAAGCCACAGTTCATTCAAAGCCCTGGGTATGTGATTTTGAAAGGGAGGTGCTAATGTAATGCCCATTGCTATTAGAAAGAATATAAAGCAGCCTTCCTGCTTATTGGAAGAAAAGAACACCACTTTTTGTTAGAAACTACCCAAATTCAATCAAGCAATAAGTCTATGACACTTGCTAGCTATGTAGGCAAGAGAAATGAGGCTTGGAAAACAAAAAACATTGCTAAATTACACCCTCTCATCCCTCCTATTTATAGGTCGTCAAATTGTAAGATTCCACTCTTAGCTGGGCTGGACAGACGAGACAGAAACAGCATAATATCTCTGGAAGTGACAAACAGCTGGCAGAGCTTACGTGCTTCCCTTGCTGATAGAAGAAACAGAACAAAGGGCCAAAGAAGTGAATGGCAGTCAGTAAGCCTGAAGTGAGATGCTTTTCAGAAGTGGGCCTTCCATTTCTGTGCTTTACAAAAAAAGAATGTAGGGGGTTGGGGAGAAAAACAAGATCAAGGGAAACTTAAGACCCTTTGTATGTTTAGGCTTTCCAGCTGGGTACACAGCTCACCCAAATGTCTATCCTCTCCTGCTGTTACTAAAAATATATGGAACAGCTCTTCCAGGAGGAAAACGGTCACATATCACCAAGGAGACAGGAAAATACTCATGATATGGTTTTTAAAATGACTTGAGAATCCATGCAACCCTTGATTCCTCTCTCTGGACTCTGCCAAGAGGGTAACTAAAGTTTCTGCCTAAAAAGAGATTTTCTTCTCAGATAGAATTTTGTCTGTTCACATCTGATACTGGGAATCAGCTGAAATCTAAAGTGCCTTAAAACTAGTTCATTGTGAAGGCAGACAATCTGGCAGGAAAACTAGAAAATGCTGCCACCAAAATAAATGCACATTGTCTTGCACCAACTGCTACTAGAAAGAGATTTCAAGGATTCTAGCAGAAAAGAGAGGATTGACAAGAAATTGAGCATGGGAGTGCTGTTGGGAGAAATGTAAAACAAAATCATTTTCAAATGAAGGGTATTTCTCACAAAATTGGAAGGCAGAGCTTTCTTTCTATGATATGCAACATGGAAGAAACAGGATGCATATTTTTCTCACAAGTGTCGCACAGTTGCTTTTCTTTGAATAATGCCCTTTGCTTGCTTCCTGCTGCCAAGAAAATGTAGGGCAAGCTAATACAAGCATTGCAAAATGGGGGACTCCATTAAACCTGATTGCAATTCATCTCCACATCCCCAGTACCTGATTGACTCAAAAAAGGCTGGCTATTTGTGTGATGTTCCCATTATTTTCTCATTTTCATAATGCCTATTGTCTTTGAATTCACCATTAATATTACATTTTATATTTGGTCATTTTGTTCCCCTTCTTTCCCATACAAAATATGTACAGTTCTTACATATGTGCTTAATTCACATTCAAGAGAGGATAAAGGAGTGGAGGCTCCCCTAAAATTTCCAAATAAGATTTTTTTTAAATAAGTGTGGAACTTGGGTGAAGAGAATTACATAAATCCTATTAATCAAAATCCTTGATTCATGAGGATTCATCATGGCATTCTTGTGTTTATTATATTAATATGCACATACACACATGAACCCACTACCCAACAGAGACTAGAACATGGATAATAACTTACATCTCCCTATGTAGTGACCTCCATTTCCTTCCCCTGTCTCCCTCATCCCAGGATAGCCACTATCAAGAACCATGTGTTGTGTTGATCTTTGATATATTCCTGTCGTGCAATCCTGGGTGACTTACTTTAACTTAATAAGATTCATCTACAGTGTTGTGTATTGCAATAATTCATTCATTTCTACTGCTGTATACTACTCATTGTATGAATCAGGGAAAGCAGGAAGTAAAATTTAGAGTATGAATACTTTATTGCATTAATTTATTTTACATTTGTTACTTCTTAAGCAAACAAATGTTATACGAAGCATCATTTGTTTTAAAACAATTGACCATATATAACAAGTAGCTACTGTTTTTATTGTACTTTATAACTAATTTGTTCACTTTCCTTGTTTTATATTTTCCAGAATTGAATGCTCATTATGGGTTCTATACTGGGTTTTCTTGAAGATTAGTGATATTAGAACTGGTGCAGATTAGGGCTGCCGATCCAAAGTCAGTTTGTTATAACAGTAGTCAAATTAGACTCACCCCCAAATTCTAATTTATTCAACATTTCCAGTGATCTAATGGCCAGAAACTCCTATACAAGATATAAGGCACTAGTGACACCAAGCTGAACAAAACCACTCCTTTTCCTCAAAGTTCTCACTGCCTAATGGAGGGGGGAAATAATAATTTTTAAAATCTACAATAATACAAGAGGTAATTGCAGAGTCTTAGCCCAGGAATCAACTTCCTGGTAGAAGAAGAAGAAGAAAAAAAGGGTATACTAAACAGAGGGACATTATGCAAAGGCACAGAGGTGGGAGAGTTATCAAGTGATCAGGGGTCTCCAAGCACAGTGGTAAGAAGATCAAGAGTTAAAACTTAGAGCATCTTGAACTTTGTCCCAAAGCAACTTTATCCCAGAGAGCCACTTAGAGATTTCACACAGAGGAGGGATAGGATCAGATTTACTATACTACAAAATGGGTGGCACTAGAGAGTGGGCTATGGGTAAGAACAGTTAGAATACTAGTCTATGATCCAAGCAATACATGATGTGGACCTGGACTGAAGCAGCTGCATGGATCATGGATACAGGAGAGGAGGACACAGATTTCTGTGATATTCATGCAGCAAAGTTGACCAAAAAGAAGACACAGACTCAACAAAAAATGAGCTTAACATACACATTGGTGGTCTAAAAGTAACTGCAGTACAATTGTTTCAAGTGCCATGCCTAAAAGAGTAAAAAGTTGCCCATAGGAAGAGAAAAGCCTCTCTGGAATATCGCTTCCATCCCAAGAAACCTTCCAAATACTGAAGTATGTTTTCATAAATTACCAGTAATTATTATTTGAAATTATACTCACAGAACACAACCCCAAAATTTCTTATAACAAGCTAATCTTGTTATCATCCACAGAAGAGAAAATGTGATACCCAGTTAAAATCTTAGTCTAATTGTGTTTTAAACATATAGTTCATTCTCAATATTTACAGCACTTAGGTTTTATGAAGTCACCACAAAGACTGAATTAACAAATACTGAACCATTGCTCCTAGGGGAAATACAGGAGTAAGTTCCTACAAGCCTCTGGTCACAACATTTTTGTTACCTAATCAACACATAACCTTTTTTTACGTGTGTTTGTTTAAAGTCACTATATTTAACATATATTTTTGGTTCATTATCATTAACTCGCAGCCAACACTGCTCTAACTCATACCCAAAGGAAGCTTATCTAATACACAAATTTTCTCTGTAAGGCACATCGCAGGCTTCTTGTGCTTAGGAACACTGAATAGCCCTTCAGCACTATAGTTAAAGACCACCTTAAACACCAAAATCAACAACATAAAGCACAAAAATCAGGAAAAACACAGCACTAAATAGATTACAAAAAAAAATACTTGTTTATAGTGTGAGAGCTGAAATAAGAAGGTAGAGTATTGTCTTGTTTGACTTTAACAGGGAATGTGCATGTCAGGTGACTCAAATTTTTTCACTTCTCTGTGCATGTCTGTGAGTGACAGCAAAAGCACCAGAAGTACTGATTTGGGGGTTACAAATAGTAATAGATTCTAGCAAGTCGGCAAATTTGCAAATATGGAATCCACAGATTATAAGAATTGACTATATTTCCAAGAGATCATGTCCTACCTTGAGGCCTCAAAAAGCACTTTTGTAGGTGGACAGAGAAAGTCAGTAACAATGCCAAATTTTTAGTTATGTTCTTTTCCAGAATGAGTTCAAAAGTGTCTCTCAGACTTCATATCAAGATGACCCCTTTGCTCATCTTCCATGAGGCTGGAAAAAGCTCAGTTTTAAATCATGTTTTAAATATAAGAAGACCAAAGCTTTGAAAAATTGAGAAGCAAGTTCTTATTTCAGAAAAAAAAGAATGAAAAGGACCAGGAATGAATCCTAGCTGACCTGATTCCTAAACAAATGTTCCATCTTCTGTGGTACTGCTTCTCAAACTTTAGTGTACCCGTGAATCCCCTGGGAACTTGTGAATAATGTAACTTCTGGTTCAGAAGGTCTGAGGTGAGACCTGAGGATTCTGCATTTCTAACTAGCACCCAGATGATGCTGATGTTGCACAGACTTTGGGTAGCAAGGGTGTAGATCACAAGCTCCCCCAAGAAATTTATCAGCCTCAATATGGACCTACGTCCAATAGATGATAATTACTTAGATTTTAAAAAGCACTTCAGTTTAAGGTTATCTATTAGATACTAAAAAGTAAGTAAACTTTCAGAATATCAACAGTTCCACATATAAAGCAGTCTAGAATTGACAATGCTATTGATTTTACTGCCTAAGCCTATTAGTGTTGTATGGAAAATAAAACAAAGTAATTAGGATCTCAATACTGCTTTCCAAATAGGATCTCAGGTTTGGGAGTATTTTTCTCTTCTCTCAACTGACCATTAGCAGCATTAAGGAAGTAAAGAAACAGTCATCTGAAAGATACAGAATGCTTCATTTGCAGGCAACTGACACACAAGTGGGCAAAGTAGCACTTGTCCATTTTAACATGCAGATAAGGGAAGCTGTTATCTGCAGATAAAGGCATTTGCTTCTCATTGCCTCTATGCTCTTACCCCCAGATACACAGAATAAATCAAAGACGACTTTGTGAAATAAAGGGCAGTAGAAGCACAGACCACACAACCTGTCATTTTGGAAGGAAATCTGGCACTAAAGAGCCAGCAAGAAGAGCAGTTTGATGCAAATGCCCCAGTGGAAATTTGATTTCTAAGATATAATTCAGAGGAACGTTAGTCTCCCACAAAGATTTGTAGAGCTACAAAAATAACCACAAACCAGATAAAAAGAAGACTGTGTTCACTACTACTGCAGAGGGGCAGACAATTGTAGAAGGCAGAAAGTAAGAAAGGCCTCTGGGACACTCAAGACTGATTCTTTCAGGCCACTGATTCCAACTTGATAGTTTGTGTTTAATAATTTAAATTTAACCATTCAAAGTTCCATTTGAGACCAAACATAGGGTTCTTCACTACTTGAGCAAGTCTGATTTTTCATGCTACTTGAGGACTGTTCATAGCTGTTTCATTTTCCTTATACCAATTTTATTTCAGTACACATGGTACCAGTTGCAGTTAAGAAGAAAAAATAACTGTCTTCATTTGACTGCTTCTCACTAATGTAACCTTGTTTTTGTTGTATTTTTAAATCTGACAACAAAAAGACAAAATGCAGATAATTATACTTCAAATGAGGACATCACATCTTAGCTCAAGCTATGAATTGAGAACATTTCAGAACATATGTAATGAGTTATATGAAAATAAATGATTAAAGAAAGAGCAGAGATGATAGTAAAAATGTAATGCTCAAGGGATAAAAGTTAGATATTAGGAGGAGTGTACTTGAAACAATAGACACATTGGAAAATGTCCTCATCTATATTCCTGCACAAATTTGTTTTTGCTTTGCTCAAAACCATAGGAGAAAAGAAATGCAAAGAAAAGCTGCTATTTTCTGATACACATCAGAAATTCTTCAAGCAAATGGAGGGACAAAAAGAACTATTTGTCCCAGGAATCCCACTTTTAGGAATCTGCACTAAGAAAGCACCCCCAATAAAAAAAAATACATATGTACAAGATTATTCGTTAAAAATAGTTTGCAATTACAAAATATTGGAAGCAACCTAAATGTCCATAAATAGGAGAATGGTTAACTAAACTATGATACAGTTACATGATGGAGTACCAAGCTGCTATAAAAAAAGGAGGAGGAAGATCTCTGTGAACTGATATGAAATGATTTGCAGGATAAACAGAAGTAAAAAAGGCAAAATACAGACTTTAAGTGTCCTCACCGCCACCCCCTCCACGCATGCACAAAATGGTAACTCTTGGCGATAATGGATATGTTAATTAATTTGACTATGGCAATCATTATACAATGTGCACAGATATGAAATCATCACATTGTTTGCCTCGAATATAGATAATTTTTACTTGCATAAAAACAAATTTTATTGTATTTCTATAAATGTGTAAACATTTTTAAAAAGCAAAGCGCAAAAAAGTATCTGTAGTATGCTACCCTTCATTTAAGAACGAAAACATTCATGTATCTTCTCATTTGTGCAAAATAAATACATTAAGAATAAACCAGAAACTAAAGATATTGGTTATCTAAGGCAATAGAGAAAGGGACGAAAAAGTGGGGGGATGGGGAGGGGTGCTAAGAATAAAAAGGAAATGACACTTCTGTGTATACTGTTTTGTATAGCCCTGACTCTAAGAAGCATTGTCATGTTTAATGTACTGAAAATATAAGTCAGTGATAAAATCACCCAGTGTGTTCGGGGGAAGGGGACAAAATGGAATACAAACACTAACAAAGAACCTAATTATATCACAAGTGAATAATGTAACCATAATAAAGAGAGTGGGGAAGAAAAGAACTAACCTTATTAACTGTGTAAAACAGCATCTTGACTGGCTACTGCATTTTAAGACAAAAACAAAAACAAAAAGCAAACAAAAAAACAGTACCCAGAACTACTCTAGTTAGTAAATGTGTTTCTTACAAGGGTACAGGTTAGCAGTTCTGAAACCACTCCATGTCTATGAGGATTAAAGAAATACAGAAATGTGTTTACATATATTGTAGATAATGAAAACCAGGTTTCTCACTATCAGAGAAAGAAGGCTATAATGAACCATGTGGTATTAGATTAGAATCAAAGGTTTCAGTATGAACTCATAGTTTTTATAGATGAATGAATAGATGGACAGATAAATAGATGGATAGAAAAAGAGAAACTCAGAAAATGTTTTAGTTTATTTTGTGCTGCTAGAGCAGAAAACCTGAGACTGTATAATTTATAAAAAACATAAACTTATTTTCTCACATTTCTGGAGGCTGGGAAATCCAAGATCAAGGTGCTGGAATCTGGCAAGGGCCTTCTTGCTGTGTCATCCCATTGCAAAGGGCAAAGAGAAGGCAAGAGATAGCCAAAAGGAAGCAACACCCATCCTCTTGTAAGAAACCCACTTTTGAAATAACAAACCCATTCTTGCAATAACAGCATTAATCCATTCATGGGGGCAGAGCTCTCATAGCCTAATCACCTCTTAAGGGTCCCACCTCTTAATACTGAATGGCAATTAAATTTCAACATGAGTTTCGGAGGGGACAAACTTCTAAACCATAGCATATAACTATAGACGTGTGTTTGCACAGTTATTACACGCAAGTATATTTCCTAGCTGTTGCTAGGGCCAAGAAGCAATGACACTCCAGTAGCAACAAACATACCTAGCACTCAGCCCCTAGTTTCTAAATACCATTCTTCCATAAAAGGAACCACAAAAGGGTGGGATAGAAAAAATATTTACAGAATTAATGGTCAGAATTTTCTAAATTTTATGCAAACAATAAGCCCACATATTCAAGAAACTCAACAAACCCCAAGCAAAACATGAACAATACCAAGATATATTATTAAAAAATTGCTGAAAATCATTAAGAAAAAAATTCAAAACTACCAGAGGGAAAAAAAAGTTACATATGGAAGAACAAAGATAAGGATGACATACTTCTCATTAGAAACAATGTAAGCAAAAAAATCTAGGAGAAACATCTTTAAAATACAAAAATAAAAACAACTATCAACCTAGAATCTATACTAGCAAAGATAGCTTTCAAAAACAAAGGTAAAGATTTTTTCAGATATACAAAAGCTGAAAAAATTAATTATCAGTGAATCATAAAATATGTTAAAATAAGTTGTTCAAGAAGAAAGAAAATGATATTAGATATAAATATGGGTCTATGTAAAGGAATGAAGGGCACTGAAATAACTGCTTGGGAAAATGTAAAATTATTTTTTCTTATTTAAATATCTAAAATATAACTGACTACACAAAAATAACAATGGAGTGTGGTGGTACCCCATAAATATATACACCTACAATGTACCCACAAAAATTAAAAATAAATAAAAATAAAATGTATTAAACAATAGAAAAAAAGGCTAGGAATGGAGAAATAGCTGTATTTTATACTATCAAAGGGTTCATAGACTATAAGCAAGGTGGTATACTATCACTTGAAGGTAGACTTTGATAAGTTAAATATGTATACTATGAACCATAAAGCAACCAATAAAAGCACAAAATAAAGAAGTATAGCTAATAAGCTAACAGGTAAGATAAAATAGAATCATAAAAATAAAAAATAAAGGAGATAAAGGAAATAAAGAAGAGATGAGACAAATAGAAAACATGGCAAGATAATAGATCTGAACCTAAAAATATAAACAATTATATTAAGTGTAAGTGGACTAAACATCCCAATTAAAAGGCAGAGATTGTTTCAGATTAAATTAAAAAGCAAGGGTCAACTACATGCTGGCTACAAGAAAGACACTTTACACATAAAGGTACGAATAGGTTTAAATTTGGAGTGGGAAGAGATATGGTTTGGCTCTGTGTCTCCACCCAAATCTCATGTTAAATTGTAATCTCCAGTGTTGTGGGAGGGGCCTGACAGGAGGTGACTGGATCATGAGGCGGATTTCCCCCTTGCTGTTCTCATGATAGTGAGTGAGTTCTCATGAGATCTGGTTGTTTAAAAGTGTGTAGCACTTCCCCCTTCACTCTCTTCCTCCTGCTCCAGCCATGTAGAACATGCTGGCTTCCCCTTTGCCTTCCACCATGCTTGTAAGTTTCCTGAGGCCTCCGCCAGCCATGCTTCCTGTGCAGCCTGTGGAATCATGAGCTAATTAAACCTCTTTTCTTTATCAATTACTCAGTCTCAGGTAGTTCTTTATAGCAGTGAGAGAACAGATTAATACACATACTAACACTGTTCAAAAAAGAACTGAAGTGGTTATGTTGTTATGTTAATATCAGACAAAATACATTTCAGAGGAAAGAATATTAACATGGATAAACAAGCTTATTTCATAATGATAAAGGGCTCCATTTATCACAAGGACATAACAATCCTAAACATTTAAACATTATGCTTCAGAACAGCTTCAAAACACATAAAGCAAAACTGATAGAACTGTCAGGAGAAACAGACATATCCACAATTATAATTGGAAATTTCGAAAAGACTCTATTGATAGAACAAGTATTGAGAAAATTAGTTAAGGATATGAAAGGCTTAAACATTAACAATGTTGACATGACATTCCACCCAACAACAGTAGAATACATAATCTTTTCTAGCACAAATGGAGTATCTGCCAAGATAGGCTACATTCTTGGCTATTAAACAAAACTCAATAAATCTGTAAAGGATTCAAGTCATATAAAGTATGTTATTCCCACAAACAAATTAATTTAGAAATTAATAAGAGAAAGATCTCTGGAAAAATCTCCATTTGAAAATGAAATAATACACTTCCAAGTCATCCATGGATTAAAGAAAAAAATCAAAAGAGAAATTAAAAATAATTTTGAACTGAATGAAAATGAAAAGACAACATATCAAAAATTTTGGGATGCAGCTAAAACAGTACTTAGGGAAAAATTTATAGCATTGAATGGCTATATGGGAAAAGAAGAAAGGTCTCCAATCAATGACTTCAGCTTCTACCTTCAGAAATCAGAAAAACAAGAGAAAACTGATTCCAAAGAAAGTAGAAGGAAGAAAATGAGATCAGAACTAAAATCAATACAATAAGACAATGAAAGAACAAGAAAGAAAAATTAATGAAATAAAAAACTTGCTTATTGAGAAAATCAAACTTGATAAATCTCTAATTGGACTGATTTGAAAAAGCAGAGAGAAGACATGAATTACCAATGTAAGTACTGAGAAAGGTAACAACACTACAGCTTCTACAGATACTGAAAGCATAATCAAAGAATATTATTAAAAATGTTATGCCAATACATTTAATAACCTAGGTGAAATGGACTAATTCCTTGAAAGACACAAACTACCACAGCTCCCTCAAAAAACCCCAGACAACCTGAATTGATCTATATCTACTAAAGAAGTTGAAATCATAGTTAAAAACTTTCCCACAAAGAAAACTCCAGGCCCAGATGGCTTCATTGGTGAAATCTCCGAAACATTTAAGGAAGACTGGTACCAATTCTATGTAATCATTTCCAGAAAACAGAATAAAAAGGAACACTTACCAATTCAGTTTATGAGGCCAGCATTCTGTTATTACAAAAAGCAACAACATTATAAGAAAACTATGCACCAACAACCCCCATGAAAATTGATGCATAAATTCTAATTAAAATTTTAGCAAAATTACCAGTTTGGGCAACACAATGAGACTCCATCTCTACACAAAATAAAAAATTAGCCAGGCATAGTAGTGCACACCTGTACCCCCAGCTAGTCAGGAGGCTGAGGTGGAAGGACTGCCTGAGCCTAGGAGGTCAGGGCTGCAGTAAGCCATGATCATGCCACTGCACTCCAGCCTGGGCAACAGAATGAGACCCTGTCACAAAAAAAGATTTTTAGCAAATCGAATCCAACAACATAAAAAGGATAATATATTATGACCAAATATTATTTTGCAGAAATGCAAGGGGTTGCATCATAAGAATGTTGGAGAAAAGTAGAATCCAGATCAGACCAGAAATTTGTGGTCACAATACCTTAGAATTATCACCAGTTAGGTCTTTATAGAGAAGTAAATGGAAATTAACGTCAACCTACTCTATAGCATCATAGCTATATATGAATTTATGTTTTATCAAATGCATAATGTATTTAGCTTCTACCTCATAAATTAAGGGGGGAATGATAAATCTGGTTTTCTGTGACAAAAACAATGGATTGATAGCTTTAATGTATAAACATTCTAATAAAACAATCAAATACCACTAATAGAACGTAGAAAAAGAGCAAAAGAACAGAAAATTCATAAAATACAAATAATTATGTAAGTTTCACCTTATAATATAAAAGCAGAGCAAAACAACAGAAAATTCATAAAATACAAATATTTAAGTTTCACCTTATAATATAAAAGGTATATGTCATTTACCATCTTTAAATCTATACATTCCAAATTTTAAAAAATCTTTGTCAATGGCAAGAGTGTGTTGTGATTGACATTTTCTTATACAATTAATGGGGATATTGGTAAGCATCCTTTGAGAAAGCTCTTCTAGCAAAAATTTTCAATATTTAAAAATATTCGTGCTTAATTCGACCACAAGGAAATTAGTTTAAACACATAATGAAATGTGAAGACAAAGATTTAAGTGCTACTAATCATAATCTTATATTAGTAAAAAAGTGGAAACACCTACATATGCAACAGTAGGGAAATTGCTAAATAAATGAACCTCAGGATGAAAAAATACATGGCCATTTAATGGTATTTTTAAAGGATTTTTAAAGACATGAGAAAATTCTGATTGAATAAATATCAGGACACAAATCTGGTACAGCAAGATTCCAAATCTGTCTCACATCCCAGGTTTTGAAAGTTTTGCACTGCTCTTTAAGCACTTTCACCAAATTGTGGCCTGAAGTGGCTAAGCAACTAAAGGCTTGAGCACTACCAAATAGAAATTCTGAACTCAGAAAATCCAATCCATCCTTCTAATCCTAACCTGGCTGCGACCTGGGGTGAAATAGCCACAGATCCATTAGCAAAATGGCTTCCACATCAAGAAGCATGCTGAAAGTAAACAGTAGAAGAGTATGCAGTGAAGAAGAGTAGAGACAAACGGGAATTTAAATGCCTGAGGTTTTTGTTCATATTCTAGTCCATTACAGTGATAAACTGGGATCATTTTATTAATCATTTCTTTCAAAAAATAGAATAAGGCCATTTCAAAATAGCACTTCAGGATAAGACACTCACTTCTGGAACTCGACTGCCAGTACATAAAAATAGCACCTTGGGCTAAGAGGCTACGGAAGAAGGGACAGAGGATGAACATCCAAACAAAAAATAGTCTTTTATTGGAATTTGAAATATTGTTCCAAAAGAGTCCTGATTTTTCTCAAGTTGAAAAACCATTTTCATCCTCAGTTATGAAATACTGAGGTTACCATGCAGAGCGACACAATTCATCCCAAGATTACATAGTGGAATTGGCAGAATTATTCAACGTGACTTTTCTCCAACAATTCTTGATTGGTGGATAAGGCTAAGAGAAGAAAACCAGCAAACACAGCATTTTAAATTTGTGGGTACATTCTTTCTTCCTTTTCACAGAGTATCATTTCAGCACTGTTGATAGTTTGCCTAAAATAAACCCACAAATAAAAACAGCAAGATTCCTATGGTTATTCTGAGCCATAGCCTGTAGTATTAAGATGTAGTTAAATACCTCTAAATGTTTCAGTGCTCCAATGCTTACCTCATTTTTTGCCATCATGCAAAAATTGGTATATTCTCATTACACCACAATGATGAGGACATAAATCAAATTAGACCACCCTTCCATCTAGCTTTTCTGTGTTTCTCCTAGAGACACATTAGCAAACTCCCTATGAAACCTCGACTACAAATACCACCTTGATTTGGAAAGGGAATTAAAAGGAAAGAGAAAACACCTGCCAACCAGATAGACACACATCATTTCAAGACTCATCTCAAACCATCTCTCAAGCTCCAATTATAGCAACTAGTGGTCGAGACAAACCTCTCACTCTAAGAAGGTGGTTCAGCAATGGAATCAAGGGTTTCCATCCACTTTACTGCAGACAACTGCTACTACTTACCAAGGTTAAATTCAACCACCAAAGCAACCAACATTCTGGACATTATCCTTTAGGAAAGAAGTATATATTCTGTTTTTCCCTTCAAACACTCAGTCTTGTTTTATACCTGCAGGAATAAAAAAGACCTAGAAGATGCAAAGAGAATCTAGGAATTTGTGGACATAAAACTCAGTATTTTATGAGAGATGTTAATATAGATTTCCTGTTTCACAATATAGAGACTCCTCTCAGCCAATCATCCAGGGGCCAAATCATGTTCAAGTAAAATTAAGAATCTTTAGATTAATATTAAAATATGGTAAAATTCAGAAGTCAGTTCAAGGGTGTTATCCTTCATTAATTACCATGTATATTCTACCTATCAGTCACAAGCTACCTGTCAGTACCTGAATTACTTCAGGTTTCCTTCTGTCCTAGAATATGATATTATTTCATGAATGTATATTGGAAACTACATGAAATTTAAACATATCAAACACTGTTATGATGGTGGTCACAAAACTGTATGCATTTGTCAACACTCATCAAATTATACACTTAAAATTGGCAAATTTTATTGTGTATGTGTGTACATATATAGAATCTCCACAACAAAGCAGATTAAACAATCATATTAGAGCTCCACAGAACATAAATGTGAACTGATAATTCACTCACAAAACATGAAAATAACAGTGAATGGGGAGAAAACGTAAGGAAAGATAAAAACTTATTTCCACTAAAACAGGGTTTCTCAGTCTCAGACCTACTGACATTTTGGGCCACATATTTCTTTATCATGCAGGGCCATCCTGAGCATTGTAGGATACTTAACCAACATCCCTGGCTTTTACCCACTAGATGCCAGTTGCACCTTTCCTCTTCAGTTGTGACATCCAAAGATCTTTCCAGACATTGTCAAATATCCCCTGTGGGGAAGGGCAATACCACCCCCCGTTGAAAACCTTCGCATTAGACACTTATTACAAAACCTATTATGTAAAGTCAGCTAAGACTGGTGGTGAAAGGTAACAAACTGGCAGAGAGGGAAAAAATGAAGAATATTCATGGCTGAGGGGTTATTTAGGACACTTTCAAATATAGGTAATCAATATGATCAATGTCTTCCACCATAGCTAAAGAGCACATGCTAATCTGGAAACATCTCAAGTACATTTTTCCAGGAGTCATCATTATACTCATGTCTCAAGTTTTATAGCCATAAATCATTGTCATTGACCAAGTCTCTCAACAACTTCATAAATTGGTCATTTGTTCCAGTAGAACACAGAAGAATTAAAGAATTGATCATATACTCTGAGGACATCATGAAAATATGCATTAGGCTTTCAATAAATGATTTTTCAAGAAATTGGCCTTTTAAAAATTCAAGTCCCTGAGTTCAACATTTAGTCAAATTAAAAGAAAAATCTATACTACTCATTCCTAGTAATTAAACTAACAAAATGCAGTTTAAATAAGCCCCTGTGTGGGACAGACTCCGGGCAAATAGGTCATTTAATCTTTTCATCTCCTAACATATGACATACCAGGTTAAAAGAAATACACTGTTTTATAATTCCACATTTGGGAATATATTCCAAGGAAATAATCCCCAAAAGAAATTAGATGAAAAATATTCAAAGCCTTCCTGATATCAAATATTGCAAAACTCCCAATTCTGCAAACTGAGGTGAAGCAAAAGTCACAATACTTTATCAGACACATAAATGATGGTTGAAAGAAATCTGAGCAATCCATCTAGTCCAATGCCAGGTCTCTGAGCCACTGAGGGGACTTGAAGGTAGTAAAGAAGGCTCACTGGGCATTTTTAGGACTTAAAAGAAAATGCCTAGGCCAAGGTTCCAGTTGGTGGTGATAAGCTGCAAGATCCAGAGAAGCAAAGAAACAAGCTCAGTCAGAACATCATGAGTGATCCTGTATTCATTCATTTGCATTGCATTGCTATAAAGGAATACCTAAGACTCTGTGATTTATAAAGAGGTTTATTTGGCTCACGGTTCTGCAGGCTGTACATGGTATGACATGGTACCAGCATCTGCTTCTGGTGAGGGACTCAGGCTACTTCCACACATGGTGGAAGGCAGTGGGGAGCCCCCATGTCACATAGCAAGAAGAGGGAGCAAGAGAGAGGGGAGAAAGGTTCCACACTTTTTTCACCAGTTCTTGCAGGAACTCTCAGGAACCTAACAGAGCAAGAACTTACTCATTACCAGGAGGATGGCACCAAGCCATTAATGAGGGATCTGCTTCCATGATCGAAACACCTCCCACTAGGTCCCACCTCCAACACAAGGAATTATATTCAACATGAAGCTTGGAGGGGAAAAATCCAAACTATATCATATCCATTGAATAATTACATATTTTGTATTGTATTAAAATTATTATCTGTATACAAATATTTTATACATATTGTATAACAATTCCAAGAATTATAGAAATAAAAATTTTTCTTAAAAATGTAATTTATTAATCAAAAATCTTTCAACTTATAGAAGTTAGGGGAAAAATAAGATGCCTTTTATGGGAAAATGAAATATGACCCAGAAACTGATATAAGAATGGGCAACAAACAAAGATTTATACTTCCTCATTATTACCCAGAGAATGCAAATTGAAAGCACATCTACCAGACTGGAAAAATATTGAGAAGTTTAATAAGAGGAAGTACTGAAGAAGATGCAGACAACTAGAATTATCACCAATATACAACCATTTAAAAAACCAGTTTAACAGTTATATATTAAGTTAAAGATGCATCTATATTTTCACAGATTCAACAGGAAAGAAAAGAGTGTTCGTAGCAGCATTATCATAAAAGCAAATTGAGGACCACCCAAATGTCCAATAATGGAACAGATAATTTATGGTATAGTCATATAACTAAATGCTCTACAGCAATGAAAAAGAATAAATATACCTCCAAGCAGCAACATGGATGGATCTCAAACAACATTAAGTGAAAGAAGTTACAAAATACAAAGAGTATTATTCAATTTATATAATATTCAAAAATACACCAAAAAAGAGAAAAGAATTTTGCCACTTAAGAGTTCATTCATAGGTGGTACAACTATAAAGAAAATCAAGGAGATGGTAAATAAGTTTGTATGGAGTTTCTCAGGAAAGGGAAGAGGGGAATGAGGAGAACATGATAGAAAGGGAGAGGGGAACTGAGGTGGTTTCTGGGAGTACTGACCACGTTCTCTTTCTTAACCTGGGAGATTAACTATGTGAGTATGTGATTTTTAATTAAATTATTCTCTAAACTGTACATAAATATTTTTGCAGCCTTTTATACATCTCTCACAACATAAAGACTCTTTCAAACACAAAAAAGACACACAACCATTTATACATATGCAAGTCCACACCTGAATGACATTAACTAGGTAAATGAGAACTCCACACGTTTGAGATGATTTGAGAGATCAGTTTGGATAAGAGAAATAAGTGGAGAAATTTTCAAGTTTAGATATAAGGAAAAAGAAGAGAGAAATAAAGGATCATGCAAGTTTCAGGAAATGGCAGAATGGCCCCCCCCAATTTCATTAGTTCATCCCAGTCACAATTGTATCAACAATGAAGTGCTTTAAATCATGGCCATCTTTTAATAATGCCCATGTGAACGTTATCTAAAACAGTCCTTTTCCATTTCTACTCCATTATTTATATATCTCCCTTAAAAAAATCAGGTTTGCCAGGCGCTGTGGCTCACTCCTGTAATCCTAGCACTTTGGGAGGCCGAGGTGGGTGGATCATGAAGTCAGGAAATCGAGACCATCCTGGCTAACTCGGTGAAACCCCGTCTCTACTAAAAATACAAAAAATTAGCTGGGCATGGTGGTGGGTGCCTGTAGTCCCAGCTACTCAGGAGGCTGAGGCAGGAGAATGGCATGAACGCGGGAGGCAGAGCTTGCAGTGAGCTGAGATTGTGCCACTGCACTCCAGCCTGGGTGACAGAGCAAGACTCCATCACACACACACACACACACACACACACACACACACACAAATCAGGTTTATGTTTCTCCATGCTAAAATAATTGATTAGAAAGGTAAATCTGGCATTGCTGTGAATGCAGGGAGAGTGACAGCAAACCAAAACCATAAACTGACTTCTAAGTTATGTGTTTCAGCAGATATCAATAACTAGAACGATCAGGTTAACAATGGTCAGCAAATAGCAAAAAATACTGAATTCTGCATCATCTGAATTGTACATTATGGACTTTCTTATCCTTCAGTACTCAGATCAAATGTCACCTCCTCAGAGACGCCTTCTGTGATGATTCTATCAAGTAGGTTCCCACACCAGCACCTCATGAACTCTTTCCTTTGGAACGCTTATCAATGCTTGAAGTTAACATATTTATTTTCTTGTTTATTGTCTATTTTCCTCCCTTCCTGACGGATCATCTTGTTCATTTTGTTCACAATTAAATCTCAGCACCTGGATTTGAACAGGCACTCAATATTCCTAGCATATTTCTTGAATAAATGCGATGAGTAATTGAGGAAGGCTGACAGGTAAGCAAATTATTACGATACAACATGAGTACTATAATGGATGGGCAAAGTTCAAAGAAGGTGTAAAGGAAAGAAAATGACTCTAGAGTGGCAGGGAGAGCGTGTCACAAAAGGCAAGGCTTCCCAGAAAATGTGACATTTGAATGAAATCTTGAAGACAAGTGAGACTCGCTAAGCAGAGAAACTAGAGCTGGTGACCAGAATGAAAGCTAAAAAATGGGGAGGAAGTACAGTGAGGACCATAATGGGTCTTTTATCAGCACATGCATGGAATTTTGAACTTGGTCTTGCAGATAACATGAAACTATCAATTTTATCACACTGGCTTTATGAGATTGTTTTAGAATAACTATTTCAACAGAATGGATGGGATAAAATGAGGCTAGAGGTAGGAAAACCAGGAAACTGCTGTAAAGGTCCAAGTGAATGAAAAAACAGTGGTGAGATGAAAAGAAGGAAAGGGATGGAAGAGCTACTAATTTAATCTAAGAATTAAATTCACCACGGCTTGGTGATTCATGGGATGTGAATGAGGCTGAAAGAAAAACCTAGGATTTATAGTTGAGGCGACTGGATACAATAGATGCAAGAAAAGATTTGTGAGAGGCAGGAGTGAGAGAAGAAAGACAAACTCCATTCTTTTATTGCTGGAGCAGGTGTAGGGGGTTACTTTACACACAAAAGGTAACACGACTTTACACATTCTGCTAAATTTAGACTTAATCTGAATGCAGCTTTCTCATTCTATCTGATCAATGCCCCATCTTACAAATAGATTGTTTTTAAAATACAAATCCTCCAAAATCCTTATTAGTCAAACCTTTACAATCATAGAGACCTCGTGCAAAGGGAGGTCAGAGGCCCCAAAGCAGGGTTGGGAAAATATTGACATGGTTACAAATGAACACTCGATTTAAGCCAGGTCTGTTAAAGTTAGACCCCAGGGTCTATAACACTTCCTTCTGCCACCTGATAGATCTGGGACAGGAGAATGGTATCTCAGTTTGGTGTGATGGTATTAATAGAAGTAGAATACATGTGCATTAACTAATATCACTTAAGAAACATTTTGTGTTGAGCTTTGTATTCGTAACATATGATAAATTATTGTCATTGATGTTGGCGTGTAGCTGGTCTTACAAGCAGAAAAAGAGGTCCATCTATAGGATGTAATTTTAACAGCCTGGGAGGAATTTCTTTTTTAGAACGAGACTTTCTCCAATGCTAATACCTTACATTCTCACCAGAGGTAACATAGCTAATTATCCTGATACAGGCAGGAATTCCTGTTACCATTCATAGGCAGTATACATGACTGGTCAAATTATTTTCTGAAAGCGGGTTCAGGTAGAGGAGGCAAGATCACCCCAGCTGACAAACTTTTACTTGGCCATGTGCCAATGAGCCTTACCTGTGTGTCCATGTGCAGATTACTATGTCTAGCTAGTGTCAGCTCATAGGAAAATGCCTGATGATTCCCATTGCTTTCAGCTTTGTTTCTTTAAAGCAAAGCAAAAGTAAACCCTGCATCTCCAGCAGCTTTTAATGCCTTGGCTTCTGTCTTGTTCAAAGTGGTTGGGTGCTTATAGCCACAGGAGGCAAGTTCACATTCTTACCATATTTCACAGCAGCAGGAGAAATAATACCCAGGTGTCTGAGCCAGCAATTTGGAGTGTTTTAGGCACAAGGTAATTTTGTTTTAAATGACAGAGTGAAAAGACTATCCCCATGAAAGTCTTCAATATTTCTTATGTCTTACCCACAGCAGCCATAAACTAAAGGGGAGAAGAAATATTTATAGATTTGATATGGTTTGGCCATGTCCCCACCCAAATCTTGAATTATAGCTCCTATAATTCCCACTTGTCGTGGGAGGGACCCGGTGGGAGGTAATTGAATCATGGGGGCGGGTCTTTCCCGTGCTGTTCTTGTGATAATGAGTAAGTCTCACAAGATCTGATGGTTTTATAAAGGGAGTTCTCCTGCACATGCTCTCTCTCTTGCCTGCCGCATGTAAGATGTGTCTTTCTCCCCTTTTGCCTTCCGCCAGGATTGTGAGGCTTCCCCAGCCATGTAGAACTATGAGTCCATTAAACAACTTTTTCTTCATAAATTACCCAGTCTTGGGTATGTCTTTATTAGCAGTGTGAGAACAGACTAATACAAGATTCAAACCTTTGAAAGTGAATGAGCAGTTGCTCAGTTGCTCGCAAGAGCACTGGCCCTGACATTAAGGTCCCTTGGACCATCTCCAGCATCCACTATATGTAAACCTTGAGAAACTGAAGTTTTGAGCTGGGACAATAGCAAAAAATGTGACAAGATGGACCTGGCCTCAGTTTTCTACAAAGGAGCCATGTGGGATAACTATCCCCACTACAGTTGTAAACTTTGACCTTTGCGGAAAACAGAGGCTTCTCCCTTGTGCATCAAGCCTTGGCCAGATTTTAGAAGCCAAGGCTGGAGTCAGTGAGAATTTATCCCTTGGGGCAGCAGGGATTTTCAAAGAGTACCCTCTAACCCATCTCTTCAAAGGTTTACCCCGGAGAACTGTACTCCTGGAATCGTGCACTGGGCCCAGTGGGGCTGGAGAGGTCCAAGTTGAAACCTCACTTTAAACACGACCTTGGGGCACATTCTGGATCTCAGCTGCCTCCTCTCAAAATGAGGAATAATTACTTCCTCAATAGATTGTTACAAGGAACAAACAAGATAATGCATGTGGAGTGCTTAGTACTATCCTTGACCTTTATTAAATGCTCAATGATCATAGTAGTAGCTATTAATTGTAGTAACAACATCACCATAACCTAAGACAGTTAACTGCATGCAGTGGTTACTCCTTTGTTGCTGACAGAAAAATTCATAGCTCTCATTTTGCTCCACATGGGCCACACAGCCCTTTTCTCTCTTCAAGCAATAATAATCCACTTTGAGAAAAACTAAATCAAAAATAAAAGTATCTTCTCTCTCCAAAACCACTAAATAAAACATCTAGGAACAGAGCCCATAGCTGCCTTAAATTTATTTATTTTTCTCGCTAAGTATGGAAAACGGGGACAAAATACATAAAAGCCAAATTATTTAATGTTCAATAGGCTACACTGGAGACCCTCTCACAAAGAATGAACTAGACTAGGGGTTGGCAAACTTCTTCTGTAAAGGGCCAGATAGTAAATATTTTAGGCTTTCTGGGTCATACAGTCTCTGTTGTAGCTATTCAACTCTGCTGTTTTGGTGTGAAAGCAGCCATAGACAATACATAAAGTTTATTTACAAAAAGAGGTGGCTGGCTAGATTTAGCTCACAAGCCAAAGTTTGCCAGCCTCTAAACTAAAGCCAGGTCTGTCGACATGGAAACATATTAAACAATGTTGAGCAAAAATGCAAGTTTCAAAACAATATGCATGGCATGATTCATTTCTAGTTTTAAAATATGAAAATACTGTATAATAATTATAGGTATGTAAATGTTAATATGTGTATAAAAATAAGCCCAACTGATAAACTCTGAATTTATGACAGAGAGGAGGAGATGTAGGGGCATCAACTGTAAATTTTTCATATTTCTTTAAAAACTGAATACCTGAGGCAAATAAGGCATAATGCCAAAATTCTACTACCTAGTAGGTGTAGTAGTAGATACACTGTTTAGTTAGTAGATACACAGAAAATTATCATATCATTCTGTTTTAGGATTACATTTGAAATACATCACCAAAAAATTTAAATGCCTAATAGGAACAAAATAAATTTCTTTGTTTTGAAGAGACAAGGCTTAAAAACCAAGTTAATGCATTTTTGCTTTGCATTATTATTATTATTATTATTATTTTTGAGACACAGTCTCACTCTGTCACCCAGGCTGGAGTGCAGTGGCACAATCTTGGCTCACTGCAACCTCTGTCTCCCAGGTTCAAGTGATTCTCCTGCCTCAGCCTCCTGAGTAGCTGGGATTACAGGTGCATGCCACCACACCTGGCTAATTTTTGTATTTTTTTTTTTAGTAGAGATGGGGTTTTACCATGTTGGCCAGGCTGGTCTCAAACTCCTGACCTCATGTGATCTGCCCGCCTCAGCCTCCCAAAGTGCTGGGATTACAGGTGTGAGCCACCATGCCCGGCCTTGCATTAATTTAATCAAATCCGTAAAATGCACTGGGTTAATGAACTACATTATAAATGAGATGATGTGGTAAAAAATAAAGGCACTCTATCTTTGAGACATAAAATTATATACCAGAAAATGTCCAGAGTAATTCTGATTTTTTAAAAAAGAATTAATGGTTCTCTTCATTACGAAAGTAGTTCATGTTATATATAAAAGGAGGAAAAAACCTGGGAAAAGAAAAGCACACAGAAAGAAGTAGTCTATTAATTGTCTTATCACCCAACCACAGCTGTTAACATTTGATGTGGATCCCCCCCTCAGGTTTTGTTACATGCATTGTTTTCTATACAAAAATGGCCTGCCATATATTTATGTATATATGTGTGTACATATACACCCACATAGGTATACATATATGTACATAATACATATACACATATGTATACCCATACATATGTGTATATGTATACATGTGTACATATATACACATATGCATATATATGTAATTTGTAGATAGCTCATTTGAACAGTGTTTTTAGTACAATATTCACTTATGTACCTTTCTTTTCCTGTATTTTTTTCTCTCAAAATTATTAGCATGCTATATCTCAGAGTTCACTTCTAACATCTTAGTTTAAAAGACTGAATTTCCAGTGATGTGGAGAAGTGTACCTTTCCTCCATTTGTCATCTATATGAGAAAAAAGCCCCCCAAAGTGCTCACTGAGGCACCACTCCAAGAGCGGCCTGTTCTAAGTCATTTACATAACCCTCAGGCTAGCTACCACCTCTGTATACCAGGGCTATCTTTTGAAAAACACAACATACCAAGCAGTTACTTGTTTGTCCTCAAAACATCTCTGAAGGATATAAACTAAAACAACCTGCAGCCTCCCTTCCCAAATACAGCAGCAGCTGTTAAGAAGATTAATAAGTAACTTGCTCTTACCCTGTAGGAGAAACTTTATCCCTTAGACAAGTCTTTACTGGAATCGTAGGCATCCATTAATGCTGCTGGCCAAATGCTTTGCTGTACCTATTACACCTATTATCAGCAAGCAACTCGGCATTAACTGTGTTTAGAACTCTGGGCTTACTGTGCAGTTGAAAAGAATACCATTTACTATCTTATGCCTCTGAAATGAACATATGGCCTTTCACAACTTTGTATCTCCACCCCAACCCCCTCCTTTAATTCCAATCCTGACTTTCTAGCCACTTCAAACATCTATCTGATCACCCATTTTGGTTAGCCAAGGGGGTTTAAGAGAGGAGGAAATGAGGCGGCTAGGAATCATACCCACTCAGCCAGGCCTCATCTCAACTGTGAAAAGCCACTCTTCAGGCCAGAAGGGAAAAGCATGGCCTGCAGTAGAGCTGTCCAGGGGCCTACACAGTCTAGTGACCAGGAGTTCACTGGTCCAACTCCAGCTGTTCACCGCTCACATGTCTCTGCTACTTCTCTGGGTCACTTTCTCCTTCTGCCCCTACACCAACCACGTCTCTTTTTTTTTTCCTTTATTATTATTATACTTTAAGTTTTAGGGTACATGTGCACAACGTGCAGGTTTGTTACATATGTATACACGTGCCATGTTGGTGTGCTGCACCCATTAACTCGTCATTTAGCATTAGGTATATCACCTAATGCTATCCCTCCCCCCACCCCCCCCCCCCCCACCCCACCTGGTTGTGTGATGTTCCCCTTCCTGTGTCCATGTGTTCTCATTGTTCAATTCCCACCTATGAGTGAGAACATGCGGTGTTTGGTTTTTTGTCCTTGCAATAATTTGCTGAGAATAATGGTTTCCAGCTTCATCCATGTCTCTACAAAGGACATGAATATCTTGAGTTTGAATGCCTAAAAAAGAACTTCTCCATTCAGATCTTACAAACCTGATTATCTCAAGTTCCACTGAACACCCAACAAACAAATATTAAAAGGTCAGATCTGCTCTCCAGGTCAATCAACTGTGACCATGGCAGATGGTGGGGAGGGTCAGGAAGTATAGAGATGGTCAAAAATAAATAATTGCCTAGGGCCACCTCTATCAATGAAAAATATACGCAAACAAGCTTCTGACAACCAGCCTATCTTTTAAATCTACCTTTGTCTCAAACTAAACACATGCAAAATGGAACACATCATATTAGTCTCAAACCTGCTTTTTCTAAGGTCTGCATTTTCATGAAAGTATCACCATCATCCATGCTCTTTAAGCACAGAATACTGGGGTTCTCTCTCACAAATATTCTTGCCACATCATGAAGTAGCTGTCCCCTGTCCTCCATTCTTCATTCCCATTGTCATCCTATATTAGACCTTCATTCTTACCTAGTTAACCTGGTAGTTAACCTGGTTTCACCACTTTTTGCTTTTCTTATTTCGACCCAACCAACTTACTACTTCCAGATTAGGCCTGCAAAGTGTAGCTCCCAAAGTTACTACTCCTTGCTCAAAAGTATGGACTAGTCTTCACCTACTGGCCATAGCAGGCCCAAAACGCTAACTCATGCAATCAACCCACAATAAGGCTTATGCCTACTTACCTAGACTTGCTGCATGCCTCACTTTTTATTACAGCTAAACTTATTCCTGTCCTAAACACAGAAACCATTCTGCTGATAGCCTTCATTATCCTCTCCAAGAACCACTTGTCAAAATCCTGTCATTCTACAAGTGAACTCTGTCCACATGAACTTTCCAAATTCCCCAGCCCCACAAGCTCTCTTACAGTTCATTGCTGTCCAAGAGCCACATATCTAACTTTAAATTAGGGTATTACAAAGCTTCAATCAAAAATCACATTCGAAGTAAAAAGAAACTGGTGAAATTAATCTTACTAGTATATTTAAACCACTATATCCAAAACACTACCATTTCAACATGTAATTAATGTAAAAAATGAGGTATTTTACAGTGTTCATACTAACTCTTAAAAGTCTGGTATTTATTTTACACGTAGAGACATCCCAAGTTTGGACTATCCACATTTGAAGTGCTCAGGTGGTTAATTTATTGGACAGTGCGTTACCAGCTCTTTCAAGATAAAAATCATGAGGCTTTCTTCATTCCCACTCCAATAGGCCCATATTAAACTTTAGACTTTAATTCTTGAGGGTAAGGATCGGACCTTCCTTCTAGTTGTATCCCCTAGAACAGGAATCAGCAAATTGTAGCCCACGGGTCAAATCTGGCTGCAAATAAAGTTTTATTGGACTATAGCCTTACTCATTCATTTACATATTGTCTATGCTGCTTTCACACTACAATGGCAAAGGTGACTAGTTGCAACAGAGACTATATGGCCCACAATATAAATAAAATAAAATATTTGCTATCTGGCCCTTTACAGAAAATGTTTGCCTACCACTTCTCTAGAGCAATAATTCCCAAAGTGTGGTTAGTGGACAAACCAATGTCTGGTCAGCAAACTGTTGTCAGTCCACATTGAGAAGAAGTTTGTACCAGAAAGTAAACAGACTTTTTTTTAACAAAGCTTTCTGAATGAAGGAAGCAGTATATTAATTAATAGTCTGACAAGCTTTTTATCCCACTACAACTGTTTGACTTTATTGTACCTTTTGTCACATAATTTTTAAAAATTTTATAACCAAACACATTTATTTTTTATTTAATGGCTTCCAAATTTCCAGCTTACATAAGGCAGTCTCTCTCCTAATTTGTACATATGGTATGTACATTTTCTCGTAGGATTTTATTTTTATATTTGAGCATTTAAACTAATTGGAAGTTTTCATATCATCTAAGTGAGGGCTCCAATTCTATTTTCTCTCATATAGATATCCTGTAGTATCAGAATCATTTAAATCTAGTTTCTCTCACTGAAATGAATGCTCCTTTTCATTTATTAAATCATATTCACTAGAATTTATTTCTGGATTCTTTATTGTTCCACCGACCTATGTATTTCTAAGCAAACATCATATTGAATTGATTTTATAGTTGTATTAATTTTGTATTGCTCCATAACAATATTACCACAAATGTAGAAGCTCAAAACAAAACACATTTATTATCTCATAGTTTCTGTGGGTCAAAAATCTGGGCACAGCTTAGCTGAGTCTTCTGTTTCAGGGTCTTGCAAAGCTTCGATCAAAGCATCAGGCAGGGCTGTAGTCTCATCTGAGGTACAAATGGGGAAGAATCTGCTTCCCAGATCATTTGACTATTGGCAGCATTCAGTTGCTTGCTGGCTACTGAGGGCCTCAGTTTCTTGCTAGCTGTCAGCCAGAGATTGCCCTGAGTTCCTTGCCATGTGGCCCTCTCTACAGGACAGTTCATAACATAAAAGTTTGATTCTTCAAAGCCAGAAAGGAACAGAGTCTTTCAGCAAGATAGACTTTACAATCTTATGTAATAAAATCATGCACACATAGTCATATGCATTTGATCACTTCATTATATTATATTAATTAGACGACAGTCTCAAGTCTCACCCACACCCAAGCAGAGGGGATTAAACAAGGGCATGAATATCAGGAGGTGAGATTATGGGGGACATCTTATAGTCTATCTGCCACAATAGTATATTCTGATAAGGCACATACTTCTTTTCCTCCCCAAAATATCTCTTGATTTCTCAGGTATTTATTCTTCTATGTAAACAATACAGTTTTATGAAGTACCATCTCTTTCCCCCTCCCCCAAATCCTGTCAGTATTCTATTGGGAAATACATTAAAAACATTTTTAGAAAACTGATATTTTTATGATACTAAATCTCCCCACCCAAGAACATCTGGTATCATTTAATCTGTTCAGATCTCATTTTATGACCCAAGATAGGATTTTATTGTTCTTCATATAAGAGCCTTGCCTTTCTTATTAACTTTATTCTGAATTAATTATGATTTTTGTTGCTGCTGTGAATGAAATGCCTTCCTCTCTTTCCTAAGGCTTATGCTAAAATAATAAAAAGAAATTAATTGTTGTATATTTCTCTTACATCCATCCATCTTATCAAATTCTCTTAGTAGTTTTTTCCTAACATCTCTTGGGTTATTTGGTTTACAACAACTACATCTGTAAAAAGATAATTTTATCTCTTTCTCCAATGTTAATTTTTTCTTACTGCATTTGCTAGATAAACCAAATCATAGATAATAATGGTAAACAAGAATCTCTGTCCAGTTTCTGATCGGCTCAAATAATTTTAGTATTTTACTACTTGCTTAAACAAATACTTACTGTTGGTTTTAACATTTGTTGAATGAAAATCATCTTTGTTAATAAAGATAACGGTAGATACTCCACCCTCAAGGAGGTAGAACGTAACTCTTCACGTAAGTGTGGACTGTGCATTGTGATTTTCTTTGAAAGAGTACCATATGAGAAGCGGGGAAAGAGCAACTTTATGGTGGAGAAACCTGACAAATTATCTCGCCCCGGTGATCAAAGTCAATATCAACAGTGATAAATAATGTTAGTGGTATGTATCCTTAATATGATATGATTGAAATAGCACTTTACCTCTGTGGTCTTCTTCCCCAGAGCACATAACTACATTCTAATCATGAAAAAACATCAGGCAAATCCAAATTGAGGGACATTCTACAAAATGCATCACCAGTACCCCTCAAAACTGTTAACAGTCAAAAACAAGAAAAGTCTGAGAAATTGTCACAGCCAAGGGGAGCCTAAGGAGACATGACTACTAAATGCAATATGGGGTAGCCTGTAACAGAAAAAGGATATTAGGTAAAAACTAACGAAATAGGAATGAAGTACAGACTTCTGATAAAATTTATCAATATTGATTAACTATAACAAATGTATCATATTAACGTAAGCTGTTAGTAATAGGGAAAAATAGTGGTATGATATATGGGAACTCTATGCACTATCTCTATAATTTTTCTGTAAACTTAAAGCTGTTCCAAAAAGAAAAGCTTATTTTAAAAAGAATAATGGAAGTCACCAATTCCTCATTTGACTCTAAGTGTCAGACTTATATTTATTCATCCTAGATAGGAATACCTTTATCCCAATGACAGGACCAAACTCAGTGAGTCCTATTTTTGGTTCCTGTTCAAACCACTGTGTTAACTCAGCTCTCTTTGGTAGCAAACTATAAAACCCTACAATTGAATCATTCTTAATTTCCAGGATGGGGAATATTCTGATCAATTTATTCATTTAACAAGTATTGATACGGTACCTCACATGTATAAGAAACTAGGAAAGAAACACTTTACACCCTAAGGAATAATGTTGCCAAAATATATATGTATCACACTTTAGTTTATAAAGCACTTGAATGTTATTTGACCCTCAACACTTGATTGAGGTGGGTAATCATAGATATTCTCAATTCTAAAGAGGAAACTGGGGCTCAGAGAGAATAAGTGATTTGCCTAAGGTCACACAGCAAATGTGCCAGCCGAGACTTCACATTAAGTCTAATTTTAAATCCTCTGCAATAGAATGCAATGGTTAAAAGAATATCAAGTGAGTGATACAGTTCAAAATATGAAACAGAAATCTGGAGGAGCTAGAAGTCTGCAAAAGCTTCACCAGAAACAGAACTTTAACCCAAATAGAAATGGGGATGTAGAAGGGATGTTTAGCAACATTTTCCACAGTCTTATCAAGCTTTGGGTTCCTTTTCAACCCCAAAGGGGTCTACCTTTGGGAAGTCCTAGTCTAATCCCTGGAAATCATAAACCATCAATTAGTATTTATGGAGTGATTAGAACAATGAACTGATCCAGGAGTTCTACACATCATCATGATGATATCTGAAGAATGAATGGGAATTGAGGTGCAGAAGCAACTTCATTTCACTAAGAATAGCAGTCTGAGGTAAGAATAAAAGTCTCTGTATTACTGATGAGAAAAAGATTGATTATTCAATAGCCATGGTAACTAGTAACCACCAGCACCAACTTTTAAACCTATTTGATTGAGGGCAATTCACCTCAGACTAATCATCAATGACAACTCAACTTGCTTCAGGGAACGCACTTCTGGAAGCCAATTACAATGAGCTTCACACAATTCAAGGTCAGCCAATCAGCAGCAGACACACTGCAGTGAACATGCTTCTCAGAGTCAATCAACAATAGTCTCACTCAAATAGCCATGCTTCTAAGGTCAAGTTCAACCACTCATGCCTCTGTAACCAAAACACCACTATGTTTCCCAAAAAGATCAGTAATCTGCTTCACTCACAGACTATGCTTAACACAGCTGTCTCTTACTTTGGTAAGTAATGAATTCTGGGTTTTGTTTTACATGTTGGATTATGGTCTCTCTTTGACAGAGGTTTGTCTTTGACAAACCAAGACTTTTCCCTAACTTCTCAGAACAACTATGAAAAAAAATAGATTCCCCCTAAGGAATGGAAACTACTCCAAACTCCAAGAGTTCACTTGAAGACCCTTGCCAAAGACCAATTAAGTGCGTAAGAAAGATGCTACATTGACTACATCTTGTTTTGTGGAATACTCTCCTCAATTCAGCTTTATGGTACCACAGATCATATCATAGGAAAGCATTCATGAGGTAAGAACTCATTTATATCAAATGGCATCACAGCCCCATAGAGCTACATCCCAGGAATCAGAATCGCCTTGGGATTTTTTTTTTTTAAACTCACACACCCAGGTTTCTCTTCATATCAATTAAAACTTAAACTCTATGAGATAGGACTGAGAATCTGTGTTTTTAAATGTCCTTGGTGATTCTGATACCCATTGCTTTAGTCAGGAATGATTAGCATGGTCTCCTAAGAGTGCAAGGCCATTTTGGTTTACTGAGAGACACTGCAGGCCTGGTTCCAGACTCTCAGGCAACGAAGACCAAATTAATATTGCCAGTACTAGGTTAGATACTCCGTAGCTACCTGCAGATCCAGGAGGCTCAAGTGAACCAAGCCTGCTATTATCTACTGAGTTCTCCCTGGATCAATGTTTCTCAATCCTAATTGCACAGCTGAATCACCTGGGAGCATATTTTAGCATATCAATTCTGGCACTCCGTCCAGACCAATTGAATCAGAATCTCTTAGGATGGGGTCTAAGTATCTTCTTTAGGGCCCCTTAGGCAATTCTATGGGCAAACAGGGTGAGAATCACTGATCTAGACTGTTCACCAGTACCTGTGTCTGACTCATCTCATCATCCTCTAGTATAAGGCACCTGGAATTTCTCCTAGAAACAGATGATGATGGGAAAATCCCACTATATCTTGTAGAAAGCACCAAAGAAAATCTTCCAGAGTCGAAATGTGATGTTTAAACTATTTTAAATGCTTTACACTAAAAGCCCAGACTTCACCACTATGCAATATATATATATATGTAACAAAACTGCACTTGTATTCCCTAAATCTATAAAAGTAATAATAAATGTTTTAAAAGGCAATAAACAAATAAATAAAATGCTTACCTGTTTAACTGATCAAATAACCAAAAGGAAAAACAAAACAAAGAAAACCCTCTCCTTTTTCCTCTACATCCTTTTCTTGATGAATAGTGAGGTTCTGCAGTAAGATGAAAAAAATTTTCAGCCAAGAATGAAAATCATTCTGTCATGGCAAGGGGAATAACAGCCAAAATAAGAAATTTAAGAGCAGCATTCCAAAAATCTGCTTGCAATGAGGAGGTAACTCAGAATGGAAGCTGCTGTGATGGAACTAAAGGAGAAAAAGACATCAGAATATATTTTTAAAGTCTGTTTCAAATGGGTTTAGCAGTGCATTAGTCATCTATGTCAAGAGTTTAACATGTTTAAACAAAGAAACACAGTCACAATGACTTTCAATTTTCAGCACCTTCTGAGGTGCTTACTTAAAGCAGTATATAAAGAACAATCACTGAATAAGTAATGCAACTCACAACAGGGTCAAATCAAGAACTCTAGTTGTGATTAGAATGGAGAAGAGTATTTCATTGTATTTAGACCAAAATTCAGCTAATTTCTAAGCAACGACTAAGTGAAAAAGACTTAATGTTCCCCAAATGTTATAAAAGGTAGTTCACACATCCTAACTGTATATTGCATATGGTAAATTAAGTTGATAAAATAAGAAAAAACTCCAGATTATAATGTACAAGTCCCATAATAACCATGAAGGGTTATCACTGTAGTAAAAGAAAAACCGCCAAGCAATAATCAGTTTAACATCAAGGTCCTCTCCCCAACACACACACCACACTATAAACACTAAATTAATCCAGCAAGGTCTGAATTAGGTCAGAAGACACATGGGACTTCATCTGGTGGGAAGAAATAAGAAGGGCAGAAAAAGCAGCAGCAACCTTCAGAGCTTCATTTCCATTTGTCCGGTCGCTGATGACCAGATGACCTTACAGAGGATGTGTCTTAGTAAGCCTGTTCCAACTTAGAATGCTTCCCTTGAAATCCAAAAGCTTTTTAAAAATTGAAAACTGGGTACCAATATTTATTAGAATAGCTTGACTATTGCTGTTTTAGATGCTGTATTCAATCACTCACAATCAACTGGGTATTTAATTAGTACCATCTAATGTAGAGATAAAGCTATAAAGGACTTCCAGTTAAAGATGACGGATTGAACACATCCATTTACCTTGGCTATCTCCCAAAACTCCACTGAAATGACACTAAAAGAATGTTTTTAACCTACAATAACAAAGAGAGGAGACAACCACAAAGATCTCTTCAAAGCTGAGAAAAAGCCAAATCTTATGGCAGCTGTGAGAGAAGCACAAAATAAAATATTTGCACCCGAACATCCCCAAAAGACTCAGGGGTTAGCAGCTCCATGCACACCTGGAAGTAGGGAGGAAAGGGGAGCTAAAATAAGTAGGTTCCAGTAAGAGTTTTTCGAAAAACAATTAGATTCCCCACCCTCACCCCTGCCACCAACTTCCTGTCTCTGGCCTCTACTCATTCTACTATAGGTTCAGATATTTATTCTTTGGAGGGTGAAAGAGTTGGTCTCTGAACTGGGGAATATAAGCACAGTGGACATGGATTCTACACCGGAAACAGGGGCTTAAGCAAAGGTTTATATACTGTATATAGAGACTTCTATATTCTCACCTTCTTTACTCAGAGAGCAATTAGAAGATTCTTCTGTAGGATATCTGATGAGACCAAAAGAAAAGACCTAAAGATATTGACCTTGGTCCTAAAACTCAACTGCCCAGCCAAATCACCCAAATTACAATTGATAAACACCTACTTCAGGCTAAGAGCTTCCAATCAACTTCGTAGTGCCCCCTCTTAAACATGTACAGAAAAGAGAGCAAAACATGACCATAAATTTGAGGTAAGCCTGTAATATGCCAGAAAACAGAATAGTCTGAAGGAAACTATGTAGGAAGAAGCAAACTCAAAAAAATTACTAATATTTTCAGAGAGATATTAAAACTATATTACACTCATGAAACAAAAACAGGATGCTAGAAAAAAAGAACATTCAGACCTCATAAAGCAGCTTCTAGAAATTAACATATGAAACAAATGAAAAATGCAATAGCAGCAAGATAAAGTGGAAGTGATCTCCCAGAAATAGAACAAAAAGAAAAAGAGGTAGAAAATAGAAGGGGAGAAAATTAGAAGATTAGTCTAGGAGGTCCAACATCCAAATAGGACAGAAAAAAATGAAGGTAAAGAAAACAAAAAACAAAATAAAATTTCCCCAAACTCAAGGACCAGATTGAAAGGTATACAGAAAATTTCCAGATTGAAAGGGTACTCAGGAAATAGTTAAAAATAGACATATACCAGAGCATATTGTTGTGAAATTTCAGAGCAAGCAAGAGATCGTAACGACTTTCAGAGAAGAAAAGCAGGATTCAAGAAGAATCAGAATAACATCTGATTTGTCAACACTAACAACAAGAACAAGACTTGGAATAGGGAGAGACAGAAAAATTCTGAGGATAAATGATTTCCAAACTACAATTCTACACTAAGCCAAACGATCAAATTAAGTGCAAGAGAAAAATAAGATTTTCATACCTGTAAGAGCTCAAAAAATTAACCCCCAATACATCATTTTTTCCAGAAAATTATTAAACTTGCTCTACCAAAATGAAAAAAAAAAAAAACACCAAGGAAGAGAAAGACATGACATCTCAAAAACCGAGGATCCAACATAAAAGGAGACAGGATTCACCAGGATGATGGTGAAGGGAGACTATATTGATGTCCACTGTTTCAAAGGCCCAGAAAATACTAGTCCAGATTGAAGATCAGAAAGCTTTGGGAGAAATGCCTCCAAGAACAAGAATCTGATATGACACATGAAGTGTTTGAACAGACTGAGTAAAGAAACAGATCTTGGGGAAAGTACAGGGATAAATTAGGAGTGAGCATGGCAACTAAAAAGCAAAGGACCAAACAAGGCAATTCTTAACTGCAGAGAAAACAAAAACTATGCAAGTAATCATAATATACACACTACATGGCTCAGCTGTGACTAGGTTTACCAAGTCATATTAATGAAATCACTGACGACCACTCTAACCAAAATATGACAACGATAAAATGATATATTAGGGTCTACTACAATATAGGGAAGATACGAGTATGGGAGAAAGGGGCAGGAGAGCTAAATCTTCATCTTCCATAGTGGGAAGACAGTACATAACATCTAAAACTGAAAAGTTGAGAAATAGAATACATGTGTCATTTTAAAATGCAGGTAAAATGCCAAAAGCAGCAGCTAGTAAACGTTGGTACACATTCTATTGACTACTCAATACCTGCCATGTAATAGACATTCAGTGAATGACTGAATCGTATTGATGTGCAAAAGAATAACTATAAACTAAAGTATGTGCCTAATATGGTTTGGCTATGTCCCCACTCAAATCTCATTTTGAATTGTAGCTCCCATAATTCCCACTTGTTGTGGGAGGGACCCAGTGGGAGATAACTGAATTATGAAGGTAGGTTTTTCCCATGCTGTTCTCGTGATAGTGAGTAAGTCTCACAAGATCTGATGGTTTTATAAATGGGAGTTCCCCTGCACAATCTTTCCTGCCTACCACCATGTAAGATGTAACTTTGCTGCTCATTCGCCTTCAGCCATGATTTTGGGGCCTCCCCAGCCATGTGGAACCATGAGTCAATTAAACCCCTTTCCTTTATAAATTACACAGTCTCAGGTATGTCTTTATTAGCAGCTTAACAACAGACTAATACAGTGCCCAAATTCAAACACTCTTTAAAATGTTAGGAGTTGCTCTTTAAGATTTTTCCCTCTACTTATATCCCAAGTACCTAAACTTTCTGGACAAAAAAAAAAAATTGTTTTAAATTATTTTTCCAAAAAAGATTAGTGATGTTTCTCAAATGAAAAACAAATCGCTGATATTTACCATAGAAGAATTTGATAGCACTATTGATAAGCTAATTACCTCCTTAGATAATCAAGGAAGAAATCAGGCCCAATATACACTTGAATTAAGCAAGGGAAATTTCTCTTCACACATGGTGGATTTAAATCTTAGCTTAGAACTCAGATGAGTATTTAAAATATGTTAAAAATGTGTAAATAAAACAGAAATTCACCTGGTAAGCAAAATATTTATTACATTTCTTTGCTTGATCTTGAAACAGTTACATTGGTTGTGAAGGAAGGATATTTTGTTATATACATAGGGCAAGATCTTTTTTATTCATGCTTAACAAATTCTAATTAAAAATTTAAATAACCAAAATGTCTGACAGACTAACTGATCACAAAAATATAATGATTGAACTATCATTAGGATAAGCAAGTCCTTGTAAAATCTGCTATTCCATCTTTTCACACATTTATTGGAGGAGCACATTTAAATCACTACAGGTAGACTAGAAATAACACTGTTTTTAAAAAACTTCCCCATTGAGGTGAGTTGAAATAAATAACTGAGCCCAAGAGTAGTCAATAAAATTTCATTTATTAATTAATTCATTCATTAAAGAAATAAGTATTTAGTGAGTAAACCTACTATGAGCCTGACATTGTTTGCTAGTCTTTAAAGCACAGGATAACTTACTCCTAGGTGTGTTTTTCCCTCCTCTTCTATAAACCTGAAAATAAAACATACAAATCAAGAGAAATGAAGGATCAGTTTACACAGCATTCAGGTGATATTATTTAACCGACAGACAAATCATCCCATCCCTTTGAACATAATTATATAAAGAGGTACCTACCTTTTGTCTTCAAATAATTATATAGTACACAATAGAGAATGTTTTTCTTCTCACGTGATTGTGTTGCACATGCCCTGCTACGGTGGTTCCAAACACCAATAAATATACAGAGTTTTGCATAACGCTCCATTTTTTCTTCACAGGACTTACTGCTATGTGAGTCCAGTAGTGCAGAGGTTGGTGGTACTGTTGACATTTTGAGCAAGGCAATTCTTTGTTGTGAGGGGTTGTCTCGTGTACTGTAGGATGTTTAGCAGCATCTGTGGCCTCTACCCACGAAAGGCCAGTATCATCCTCCCCTCCAGCTATGGCCAAAAATGTCTCCAGCCATTGCCAAATATGGGAGGGGGGCAAAACTGCCCCCTTTTGAGAACCACCACTTTAGAGAAACACCTCAGAGAGAGAGAGTGTGATTATAGACAGAAGAGAAAGCCAGATAAAACAATAATCTCTCTTTCAAAAGTGTAGACTTCTGGTTTAACATATGCTCAAGTATGTCAACCTTTATGATGCTACTGCTCTACCACCATTTTAAGTTCAAATGCCTTCTAGTTCTAAATCTAAATTAAGGTACAGAAAGGGAAAAATTCCTATTAAAACAACTCACGAACACAAAGGAAATAATTCTGTCTAATCTTTCCTCCACCTTCCACTTTAAAGAACACCAAGGTCGGCCGGGTGCAGTGGCTCACGCCTGTAATTCCAGCACTTTGGGAGGCTGAGGCGGGCGGATCACGAGGTCAAGGGATCGAGACCATCCTGGCCCACATGGTGAAACCCCGTCTCTACTAAAAATACAAAAATTAGCTGGGCGTGGTGGTGCGCGCCTGTAGTCCCAGCTACTCAGCAGGCTGAGGCAGGAGAATCACTTGAACCCAGGAGGCGGAGGTTGCAGTGAGCCGAGATCGCACCACTGCACTCCAGCCTGGGCAACACAGCGAGACTCTGCCTCAAACAAACAAACAAACAAGACCACCAAGGTCATCTTTTTGTAAACTACCTAGCATAGTCCCAGAAGTTTTGACAAATATTTGAGTACCTACTATGTGTCAGACATAGTTCTAAGTGCTGAAGAAAGATTTACCAATTGCATTTACTGAACTGAGAAATAATTCTTATAAACATTTAACAGGTAAATATTTGTGACGTTGGTTTTGGCAAAGGATTCTCAAATATGACACCAAAAGCATAAACAAAAAAAGAAAAAAATAGGTAAAATGGACTTCCCAAAAATAAACTTTTGTACTTCAAAGGACACCATCTAAAGATAACCCACAAAATAGGAGAAAACACTTGTAAATCACGTATCGGATAAGGGACTTGTACCCAGAATATATAAAGGGCTCTTACTACTTAATATAAAAAAAATCCACATCTTAAGATGGTCAAAGGATATGAATAAATATTTCTTCAAGAAAGATACACAAATGACCAACAAGCACATAAAAAAAGACAATCAGCATCATTACACATCAGGGAAATTCATACCAGAACCACAATGAGATACCACCTTCACACCTGCTAAGGCTATAATGAAAAAGTCAGGCAATAACAAATGTTGGCAAGGATGTGGAGAAATTGGAATCCTCATGGTCAAAGGGAAGGAGTACTTTGCTTTGTGAAACAGGCTGGCAGTTCTTCAAACAATTAAACTTAGAATTACCATGTGACCTAGCAATTCAACTCCCAGGTACATACCCAATAGAAATGAAGACATGTTCACACAAAAATTTGTACATAAATGTTTATAGCACCATTATTCATGATAGCTAAATGACCCAGTCAACTCAAATGTCCCCAACAGACAAATGGATAAACAAAATGTGCTATAATCATCCAATGGAATATTATTCCACCATAGAAAGGAATGAAGTACTGATATACACTACAACATGGATGAACCTTGAAGTAATTATGCTGAGTGAAAAAAACAGTCACAAAAGGGCAACTATTGTATGATTACATTTATATGAAATGCCTGCAATATGGAAATCTCTAGAGACAGAAAGTAGTGGTTGCTTAGGGCTGGCAGGGGGTGGGCATGAGGGTGGGAAGTTGAAATTGGGGGGTAAACGGGATAACAGCTAAAGAAACGGGTTTCTTGTGAAATGATGCAATGTTCTAAAATTGACTGGGGTGATGGTTGCACATATCTATGAATATACTAAATATACAGAAATATATACCACTTATATACTAAAATATGTGCTACTTATACTAAAACTCACTGAATCGTATACTTTAAATAGGTGGCTTTTATGGCATGTGAATCATGCCTCAATAAGGCTACTTAAAAATAATGTCTTGTTTAAAATATCCTCACACATCTGAAGAGATCTTATTCTTTTGGTTGTAAGTATGAAATGATTACAACAACCAAAGCCAGAACTGGCTTTGGTATTTAAACCATTGAAAATGTTCCAGGTAAACATTTAAGACTAAGAAAATCTTGAAAGTAGAAAAAATTAAAATGAAGGCATCAAGGAACTTCCGGAGGACATAAAATGCAGTGATTGTTTAAGATGTATTGGGGGCATTAAGTAATTAGATTCATAGGGGTGGAATGTAAGCAAGGAGAGTTAAAGTGCTCATATGAAAAGCCTCAGCCTGGAAGACCCCCTTCTTTACCAGCTTGCAGTGATTCTGAAAGAACAATATTTCTTCATGTGCACTGTACACCTTATTTTTAAGGAAGCTAAAAATACCCCCCCATATGATTTACTCCAGTAACAAATAGGAAGTCAAGTAAATGATAAAGGGCCAAACAAAAAGAGATTTAAGGAAACACATAAAAAGCTAAACCAGTTCCCAGGAATGGCTACTGGGAAGTTTCAGCAATCAGCATGTGTTATTGCTTTTTACAGGCAGAGCATAAGATGATATGATCCGTGCATAGCTCACAATTCCACTACTGAGACATTTCAACCTGTGTCGTTGTCAGTCCAAATAAAGTCCGTTTCTGTGTTTGCCTTGTGCAATATGCCAGTTAATCTATCCTAGCTCATTGCAGAGCTCCTGGTATGTGTGGTCTGGGGAGTCCATACCTTCCCCGACTTGAAGAACCACCAACGCCAGCGATAAGGAAATGTCCGGGTGCATTAGGAATATTTTTGATCCTCAATAAATCTCTGCTTCTTCCTTGACCATTGCAAACAGTCCGGTTTGCCATCTAGCTGATTCTCGGTACCTCATACAGCACTGTGCTCCAGTTTCAAAGCAAAATTAGGGCTAATGTGTGGTGGTGGGTGAGGGGCGGGGGTGGGGGGTGCAAGAAGAAAACAACCAAAGGTTGAACTGGCTTTTCCTACAGAGCCTCAGATTTCAAAATGACTGCCGTCGAAGCTAAAATGACCCAGATTTGGGGGACAAGGGGGGAAGAGGGTCGATATTCATTCCCCTGTGGGGTAGCTGTAGCTTGATTATGGGAGTAAGGAACTAGGGAAGACGGGGTCATCTACATGAAAAGAGAAATAACGGGGAATGGTCTTCAAGTACCACGCACCTCTCTCAGTGAATCACTGCAGTGTCAGCCCTGCACTGATTCCATGATTTGCCAAACAGGATGAGGTAAGGCACAAGCCTGGAGCCCCCTCCTCCTTCTCCTCCTCCTCCCCCTCCTCCTCCTCCTCCCCCCTCCCCCGCGCAGAAAGGCGCATCCCTCCCCGAGGTGCACCACGCAGCCCCCCGCGGCCCTGGCTGAGGGGTGACGTCACCCTTCTGCATTGAGCTTCAAGGACCGGCGGCAGCACTGGATAGATGGGGAGTAGAGTTGGGGCGCTATCTCTATCACCAACTGGAGCGGACCCTCCGCCAGGGCGCTGCGGATTGTGCTCATGCAGTGACAGAACGACCAGATAGGGAGTGTAAAGATGCAGGGAGGTGGGAAAGGAATCCAAAGACTCATCTCTTGGGTCACCAAGACACCTCAAAGATGCCCCCGGCTTATGTAAGACCCTCTCCCTTTCGTGCGCCTCCACGCGGTGACAACGCCTGCTCCCCATCGTGCGCTTGGGAGACTTCGGTCGCCCTTGCCCAGCCAGGCAGGCAAGGTGCTTCTGGTGCCTCCCTCCCGCAGCCCCGTGGGGTCGGGAATAACTGGGAATCTGAGATTAAACCCCACGCTCCCGTGTCCTCTCCCCGCCACAGGTTAGCTCCAAGAGGCGCCGCGAACCGGCTGGTAGGGGAAGGGAGAGAAGGGTGTACAGCGAGGAAAACAGACGAATAAACCCGCAACTTTCCACAGGAGCTGACCCTATCCCGGGAGATTAAAAAAGAAACTAATGCATTAACATTTTTTTTTGGAAGGTCGACAACCTGCAGTCACCGACACTACGCAGCCCCTTGCAGCCTGCGCAGGGCGAGGTCTAGGGTTCCAGCAGCCCCGACCCGCACCCTGCCAACCTGCATCCCCGACCCAGCACCCCGCGCCTGTCTCCTTAAAGAGGGGTCCGAGATTTGATTTTTGGTTTGGGTTTTCCTCCCCACTTCTTTTCTCAGAGCATCATCACACGGACCGATGAACAGCGACTCGGCCACCGGCCCGGCGTGAGCACTTACCCAGAAGACGAAGGAGTAGATGATGAGGAGGGTTTTGAGACAGGTTATCACAGGTTTGGTCTCCATTCTCCTCGATGCCATACTACAGAGCTCCGGCGGCGGCGGCGGCGGCAGGCGGCGGGCGGGCGCGCGGGAGGGGGAAGAGGCGGGGCGGGGCGGGGCGGCGCGGGGCGGGGGCGCGTGCCGCGAGAGGCCTCGTGAGCGCGCAGGCGAGGCCGTGCGCGTGCGTGAGCGCGCACCGCGCGAGGCTCCTACTGAAAAAGCCGGGCCGGGCAGTAACTGCGCATGCGGGAAACGCCGCCCGCGTCCGCAATACCGCGCAGGCTTAGAGCGCCAGCGGAGGAGAGACGCGAGGCCAGGCGAGGCGACACGGGGCGCGGCAGGACATGGGGGAGGGAATGGGGGAATTTAGAGGCCGGGTCAGAGGTCACGGGAACCTCTCCCAGTCCGCCCTGGCATTTAGATTTCTGCTTTGTACACAGTTGGGCGTTACATTTGCAGGTATGCCTGCACCTGGCTATGGGAAGTTTACGGGTGCCCCCTTGCCCGTCAGTCACGTTTCTGCATTTTGACACCCGCCAGGGCCTTCTCACATGGAAGTGGCCCAGTGGTCATGTCCTTGGCAACCAGCAGGCCTCGTTTGTGCCAGAAACAGACTGTGACAGGTGGCCAGAGATACAGCTGGAGGGATGAGCAGGAACCCCGGAGCTCAGACAGACCCCAAATCCTCGCCACCACAGGTATCTGCAGGCTCCTCCATTTTTTAGATTTGTCTTACATTTTGAAATAATCAAACGAAATGACAAGAAAGGTCTGTATGAGGCGTCATTCTTGCTGCACATACAATGTTTAACAGATAACAGGAAAATGTTTAATATGCCTGAGAATCATTTGCAGCACGCTAACCAGTACAGTCCACCTCCCTCCTGTAAAGGAAAGCCGCACTGAGGTCAAAAAATAATGTTCACAACCAATTTGGAGTTCCTCAAAAAGTTGAACAGAGTTTGCATATGATCCAGCAACTCCATTCCTGGGTATTTACCCAAGAGAAATGAAAATATATGCCCACACAAAACCATATACGTGAATGTTTATAGCGGCATTATTCACAATAGCCAAAAATTGGAAACAACTCAAATATCTGTCAGCTGATGAGTGGATGACCAAAATTCGGTGCATCCATACAACGGAAAATTATTCAGCCACAAAAAAGAATGAAGTACTACTGATAAATGCTGCAACGTGGATGAACCTTGAAAATATGCTAAGCGAAAGAAGCCAGACACAAAAGACCACATATTGAATGATTCATGTATAGGAAATATCCAAAACAGACAAATCCATAGAGACAGAAAAGAGATTAGTGGTTGCAGCGAGTGGGAGGCAGGAATGAGGAGTGACTCTTAATGGGTAAGCGGCTTCTTTTTAGATTAATGAGAATGTTCTAGAATTACATAGTGATGACAGTTGCACAATACTGTGAATTACTAAAAACCACTGAGTTGTATACTTTAAGAGGATGACTTTTATGATATATTAATTATATCACAATAAAAATGTACATTCCACCCAGATATGGTTTGTAGAGGAACACACAGATTCAGTGGGCGATTTAGCTTGATTGCTGAGAGACTAGTCAAAACAGCAACACTATCACAGGTTAACTCAATCGTGGATGATGATGTTAAGGATACATATTTGTGAAAGAGTGAAAAACAGAGTCAATAAGGCTTGGGAAAAGCCTGCCAAGGTCAGTTGTTACAGGAGTAATTATTACCTCTATCCAGTTATATGTGGTCTCAAGTCCATAAGGTAACTGTATAAACAGGACACAAACATGAGGAAGAGGAGAACCTGTTTAAGGAAATTGTCAACCATAACAAAAAGGTATGTGGGCATACAAGGGTGGAATATAGGTGCAGGTGAAAGAAGGGACAGGTTGAGCAAGGTGTCTGTTATAAAGGGGTCTTGGCACACTGATTCTCGATGCTGGGTGCTCATTTGCACCACCTGGTATTTTAAAACAATTATGAATGCCTGTGCCCAATCCCAGCTATTCGGAGTCATTTGGTGTGGGCTGAAAGCTCCGCTTTTTAGAAGCTCTTCAGGTGGTCTGAATATTAAGCAAGAGTTGAGGGGCATTGCCCCATACTGCAATGAACTTAAACCCAACTTCAGAGAGGAGCTTTCTCTTTCATTCTTACAGACTCCAGGCTGATTCCAACTGCTGCAGCAGCAGGGAAAGGATACTGAAGACTTCAAGCCCAGTGAGTATCCTTAGCATCAAAAGATCTTGGCCATGTATAATTATTCTCTAAAGGAGTCAGAAATCTCAATGTTCAGCCCACAGTGACACTGCTAAGCATCATAGATAATTTGGTGAGTTAATATATGACATTCACAAAAGACACCCATCAGTTTAAGCTAACTCACCATCTCACAGTTTGGAGCATTTTTGGAATATCTCTTAGGTCCAGATTCTTGAAAACTTGGACTGTTCTAGCAAAAATGAACCATTTAAATATAAAGATAAATATGAATATTCAGTAATGTAATCAGTAGATAAATTAACATAGCTTGTAGCTAGATCCTTGCTCTCCAATTGTGGCCCATGACATATATATAGGGTGACAAGCCATCCCAGTTTGCCCAGGACTGAGGGGTTTCCCTGCATTCAGGATTTTCATTGCTAAAACCAGGAAGGTCTTGTGCAAACCAGAACATATTAGTCACACTCACCCTGAGCTGGCAGCATTGACATCCACTGGAAGAGCTGTTTGAATGTGCAGAACCTCAAGTCCCACTCCAAGCCCATGTTAACAAGATCTCCAGGGGAGTCAGATGCACAGTAATGTCTGTCATCTATTATGGATTGAATTGTGTCCTCCCAAAAGATATATTGAAGTCCAGGCTAGGTGCGGCTGAAGTCCTAACCCCAGTACCTCAGAATGTGACCTTATTTGGAAATAGGGTTGTCGCAAATATAATTAAGACAAGGTCATACTGGAGTAATGGGGGCCCTTAATCCCAGCACTTTTAAGGGCTCATATCCTTAAAAGAAGAGACACAGGGAGAGGGCCATATGAAAACACAAAGACACACAGGGAGAAGGCCATTGTGACAACAGAAGTAGAGATCAGAGTGATGCAGCTGCAAGCCAAAGACTGCCAAGGATTGATGGTCACCTCCAGAAGCTAGGAAGAGGCAAGGAATTATTCTACCCAGAGTCTCAGAGAGAGGATGGCCCTGCTGACATTTTGATGTCAGACTCCTAGCCTCTAGAACTGTGAGATAATACATTTCTGTTTTTTTTTAAAGCCACCCAGCTTGTGGTACTTTGTTACAGCAGCCATAGGAAACTGTCACATGTCTAAGATTCACTGATCTATAATGCATCAATATATAATCACAGCTGCCACATCACCAAGCAACTCACAGTAGCACCATTTACAATAGCCAAAATATGAAAACAACCTAAATAAATGTCCAGTGACAAGTAGATTAATGAAATCTATTTCATGGCATATCTATACTATAGAATATTATTCAGCCATAAAAAGGGATGAAGTACTGATGCATGATACAACTTGGATGAACCTTGAAAACATTATGATGAGTGAAAGCCAGATGCAAAATGATGCATATGTATAATTCTATTTATATGAATTGTCCATAATAGGCAAATCCATAGGCAGATTAGTGGTTGCCAAGGGCTAACCCTAATGGAGAGTCATCGCTTAATGGATATGGGGTTTATTCTTGTGATGACGAATAAGTCCTGGAGCTAGATAGTGGTGATGGTTGTGCAACAGTAGGAATGTACTTAATGTTGAATTGTACACCTTAAAACAGGTAAAGTGGTAAATTGTATGTGTATTTTATAACACACAGAAATAATATGTAACCACAGCAAGTCCAAGTGTCTTGTGGCCTGAAGGAATGATGTAGGTTGGGGAGCTGAAGGAAGGTCAGCAAGGCTCAATAGCAGGAGGCAAAGAAGGTATAAAGAAGGCTGGAGAGAGGCCAGCCCATCCAGGTCTTTTTAGGTGACGTTAAGAATTTTAATCTTTTGCCTAAGAGTAAGAGAAGTGTTTGCTTTTTATTTGCTTCAAATTCAGCAAATAGTTCAAGGAAAACTGGACTGCTACCAAAGCATCTACCTGGTCCCTGCTCCTACTGTCACCCCCTCTATCTGTTGTTCACACAACAACCAGAGTGATCTTGTTCAAACACAAACCATTTCATATCACTCTTTGGGTTAAAATTATCTAGTGGCTTCTCATCATTGCACTTGGAATCAAATTTTAACTCTTTGCCCTGACTTAGAAAGCATATATGAGGCCAGGCGTGGTGGCTCACGCCTGTAATCCCAGCATTTTGGGAGGCTGAGGCGGGTGGATTTCTTGAGCTCAGGAGTTCGAGATGAGCCTGACCAACATGGCAAAACCCTGTCTCTACTAAAAATACAAAAATTAGCTAGGTGTGGGGGCACATGCTTATAATCCTAGCTACTCAGGAGGCTGAGGCAGGAGAATTGCTTGAACCCAAGAGGCAGAGGTTGCAGTGAGCCAAGATCACACCATTGCACTCCAGCTTGGGCAACAGAGTGAGACTGTCTCAAAACAAACAAAACAACAACAACGATAAAAGCGTATATAAGCTGGCTCTGACTCTCTCTGCCACTACTCCCCCTTTGGATCTGTGCTTCAGCTGCTCTGGCCTTCTTTCTGTTCTTCAAACAAGTAGGCTTCATTCCACCTCAGAGCCTTCACATTGGCTGATCCTCTCTTTGGAATGCTTTGCCCCCTAAACTTTGAATGATTGGTCCCTTCCTTCCTGTCATTCAGATCTCAGTATAAATGTCACCTCCTCAGAGAGGCCATTTCAAACAAAAATAGCCACCCAGTCACTATACGTTCCAATTCTCTGCATAGCACTTATCTAACATTTTCTTATCTATGAAAATGTGCTTAGGTGTTTTTTTCTTTCCTGTGTCTCCTACTAAAATGTAAGTTCTACAGGGAAAGGTATTTCTGTCTGTTTTGTTCACTATTATCTCCTTAGCACCTAGATATAGTAGAACTCAAAAACTTGTTGAACTAATGAATGGTGCACAGTAGTCCCTCAATAGATGATTGTTGACTGGTTGAATTGGGATATGATATTAGAAATGGGCCTTGAAGTATGAATAAGATGATAGTGTTCTTTGAGGATTGGAGAAGAAGATCATTACAGGTTAGGAACAGTGTGAAAAAAGGCAGTTTGAACAAAAGCAGAAAGCTCGCTCAGAAAAGTGGCAAGGCACACTAGAACACTGCTATGGTTTCAATGCCCCCACCAAAATCATGCTGAAACGCATTCCCCAATGTAGCAGTATTGAGAAATGTGGCCTCTAAGAGGTGATTGGGTCATGAGGGCTCTGCAGTCATGAATGGATTAATCCATTTATAGATTAATGAATGAATGGGTTAATGGATTAATGAGTTTTAATGAGAGGGGAGCTGGTGGCTTTATAAGAAGAGGAAGAGAGACCTAAGCTAGCACATTAGCATGCTCAGCCCCTCCCCATGTGATGTCCTGCACTGCCTCAGGACTCTGCAGAGTCCCCATCAGCAAGAAGGCCCTTATTAGATACAGCCCTGCAACCTTGGACTTCTCGGTCTCCATAACTGTAAGAAATAAATTCCTTTTCTTTATAAATTACTCAGTGTCAGGTATTCTATTATCAGCAAAATGAAACAAACTAATACAAGGACCTAGAGGAGGAAAAAATATAGAAATATAGGTTGGGCTGTGGTGGTAGAAGGCCCAAATTAGACTCACCAGTGTAGGCAGTAGGGAGCAGTGGAAGGTCTCTCAATAGGGGAGCTATGTGATCTGACCTGTGTTTTAGGAAAGTAACTTGGGAAGGAGTATGAAGGATGAGAGGTTGCCAAAGAAAGAGACAAGAAACAGGAAAAGAGTTAGGAGGTAATTGCACTTGCCTCATTGGGAGTTGAGGGAGGGCTCCACCTAGGGATGTGGCAGTGGGGCTGGAGAGAAGGGGCTGGCCTGACCACTTTGTCTCAACTGTGGCTATATGAAAATCCACTGGGGAGATTTGAGGTATGTGAATGCCTGAGCTCTATCCCTTAGGGATTCTGATTGAATCAGTCTGTGGCAGGACCCCAACAATCAGAATTTTTTAAAAGCTTCCCAGATGTTCCAGCTTGGATTAAAACCTCTGGGACAGATAAACTGTTTGGGAATAGAATAGACAGCACTCAAGACTGAGTGGATCTGGGTGATAAAAGAAAATATGACTGACTTTTTATTCTGAGTAAACTTGCAAGACAGCTTTTAAAACACATAACCCTGATAATATATGGTACATCCAAACAGTGGACTAATATACAATTATTAGAAAGTATGTATATGAAGAGCATTTGTAGTCAAAAAGGAAAAGTTTTGTTATTAAGAAAAGGGCAAACAACAACAAAAGTATATGCAATTTGACTTTAACTGTGTGAAAACATATAGAAAAGAGTTTGGATGAAAATGTGTATAAAATTTTCACAGTGGTGCCTCTGGGAAGGAGGTTATAGGTGATTTTATTTTCTCTATTTTATATTTCCTCTATTTCTGAACATTTCTAAATGATCATATATTACATTTGTAATCAGAAAAGAATATTCTATAAAGGAAGCCTTCTACCCCAAAGATTAAAATATTAAAGTTTTAGGATTTAAGGGGGGGAAACCCTGAACTATCTTGAAAACTTGCTTATATGAAATTTGAACATACCCCTGTTCATCTGTTTCTATATTTATGAATATATCTGAGTATTTCTAGGATCCCTACCTGAGCAGCCCAAATGACATTTTACCCTGGGATTCTGAAACATCTACAGGACTGAGACTAGACCTGTCAAGGGTATGTTTGCAAGTCATTCGACTGAAGATGGGAAAGAACTGAGCTTTGAAAACTTGGTTCAAGGAGCCTTGGTTAGTGTCAGAGGGTTAGAACTGTTCTGAGGATAGCCCAATATTGGCATAAAATGAATGATGCAAGCCCTTACCTTTCCTCCATAGGGATTTACCCTGAGCACTGGGGGTTAATGAGATGATTTTAACAAAGCCAGATTAGAAAAAAAGTTCATAAAGATATTGGGAGCACAAAGTTTTGTAGCCAATATAGCTTGCTTAACAAAACATAGCAGGGACAAAAGGTACTGTTCTCATTTCAACAGAATGACAGTTGAATGGATCAGAACATGAGGTAGAAACATGAGACTCAGACAACTTCCCCAAAACAGAACAAATTAAAAAGCCAATGCCACTTAGTAACAGGACTACATTCGTGAGATTTACAATGGTAGCACTCAAGTGATGGCTAGAGAGACTGGGTTTGTAAATATAAGTGCCACCTCCCTTCATGTTGGGTACTTCCTGAACATGGGATGAATTTGAGAGGGGTTAGAGTTCTTTAATTTTGTTTTTGTTCCTTGACCCAGTAATTCCTTCTCTATGAATTGCCCTAGAAAGATAAATACATGTATAAAATATATCTGCAAGAATACTAATTGCAAAATTCATTATTGGAATAGTGAAAATGAAAAATATCTAAATATTCATCAATAATGTTTTGCCATATATTCGTTCATTCTACAAATTTTTTAGGTACCTACTATTTGCCAGGCACTTTTCTTAGCACTGGGGATATAGCTGTGAGCCAAAAGACAAGGTCCTTGTCCTAAGGGAGTTTGTACTCTACATGGGAAGACAAACGATAAAATAAATTTCAGTATATCCATACTATAGAATTCTATGATGCAGTTTTAAAAGAATAGTTACATTTAACTGTATTAAAACCCAAGATCTACAAGGCAAAACACATTATACATAATTTTTAACTTCTAAGTTAGAGAATTGTAATATCCTACTTCAGTGATTATAATCACAAAATACATTAGAGTGTTTATGGGGAAAAATCAGGATAAACATACATGACCATCTCTGTATGGTATTAAGAAGAAATTCTACCTCTGCAGACGCTCACTTGATTTTATACAAGAATTATTTTTATAATAAAAATTAAAGCATTTAAAAAATTTTGTGTATAGAGGCTAAACCCTAAAAACACATTTTGAAAAACTGTTATCAGGACCTTATAGTTATTCTGTGACTACTGTTACATAGGGCAATGCAAGTAAAATTTTTGTGTATTTCAAGGTACAAAAATCATAACTTAAGAATAATCTGCAGATCTCAACCAAATGGGAATATAATGCGAAGAAAACAATTTTTGAGGTCAACTGTATAATTGTTGCTCCACATGCACAGAACTCCAGTGTTCTTCCCTTTATAATAAACACAAATCTGCTCTTGAATGTCTAGAACAGAATTACTTAGAGGTGCTCTGTTTTATGTATTACCTTTTTCTCGCTGAGCTGAAGGAGAACATATCCCTTCTTAAATACCTCTCCTAGAAATTAAATATCATTGTCCACTGGATTCAGAAACTATCCCACTGATGGCTTTGCTTTCCACACTTATGTTGTGTCTCAACACAGGAGATCAGTTTAAAACATTATATTGTTGTGCAGTAATTTTTCACTTGGCTCCCAGTTATACTTTCAATGTTCTCTCTGTATCTCAGGGAGCTAGAAACCCACAAACTACATTTTTCAGATTCCTTTCCTAATTAGCCTCCTGTTAGGTTTGCCATTGGGAAGCACTGGTGGAGAGACTATGAGGTGAGGGGAAAAAGAAGCCTCTTTCTTCTGTCTCCGGAAGTCCCTCCAGCAGTAGTAGCAGCAACAGTGACTATAGGCAGCCATTTCTTTCCAAAACATCTGTGGCAGTTTTAACAGCATTAGTAAAGCTATAGCATCCTGTATTCCTACTTAGTGGGAGCAGCACCCTCAAAAGCAGCAGTGTTAGCGTCACTCACAGATCAGCATTAAGTGATGGGTTGTGGGTCCCAGCTCAGGAGTAGCAGAGCTTTCTGGTCTCTAGGTAACACATACTGTAATCAATTGTAAAACTAGCCAAAATTCTTTCTCTCCCTTTCCATGACCTTTTTCAATGTGACTTTGCAGCTCTTCCCATAAGAAGTAAAATTTATTTCTTTTCTCTCCGAATCTGGGCTGGCTTTATTCCTTACTTTGAACAATAGAAAACAGTGAAAATGACATTGTGATACTGCTAAGCTTAGGCCTCAAGGGGACTCACCATCTTCTCCTCACTCTTTTGGAACCCTATGATTGCCATGGGAATAATCCCAGATTAACCTGCTAGAGAATGAGAAACCATGTGCATCAGAGTCTAGCCAGCACTCTTGTCTCCACTGATAACTCAAATATGTAAGGGAGCGCAGCCACAATCTGCAAAGTCAACCCAAAACCAACAGGAAGGAGTTCAGCTGAGAGACCAGAGAACTACCCAGATGAGCCCAGCCTACATTGCTGAGCACAGAATTGTTTTTAAAATAAACCCAGTAAGTTTAAGGTGGTTTGTCACACAGCAATAGCTAACTGATACACACGTTTGTCCTTTGTGTTTTTTCAGTACTTTTTGTACCTTATAGCAAATTACTTTTTTTTTTTTTTTTGTGAGCAACTAGGCTGTTTATTTCACCTGGGTGCAGGTGGGCTGAGTCCGAAAAGACAGCAAAAGGAGGTAGGGGCGGGGCCATTTTATAGGATTTGGGTGGGTAGTGGAAAATTACAGTCAAAGGGGGTTTTTCTCTTGCAGGCAGGGGCAGGGGTCACCAGGTGCTCAGTGGGGGAGCTTCTGAGCCAGGAGAAGGAATTTCACAAGGTAATGTCATCAGTTAAGGCAGGAACAGGCCATTTTCACTTCTTTTGTGATTCTTCAGTTACTTCAGGCCATCTGGATGTATACATGCAGGCCACAGGGGATATGATCGCTTAGCTTGGGCTCAGATGCTGACATTCCTGTCTTCTTATATTAATAAGAAAAATAACATAAAATAGCGTTGAAGTGTTGGGGCAGTGAAAATTTTGGTGGGGTGGTATGGAGAGATAATGGGCAATGTTTCTCAGGGCTGCTTTGAGCGGGATTACAGGTGGCGTGGGAACCTACAGTGGGAGAGATTAAGCTGAAGGAAGATTTTGTGGTAAGGGGCGATATTGTGGGGTTGTTAAAAAGAGCATTTGTCATATAGAATGATTGGTGATGGCCTGGATGCAGTTTTGTATGAATTGAGAAACTAAACGGAAGACATTGAGTCCTTTTCTGCATTAAATATATAGAGTAGTTTCTGCTTGCCTGACTAGATAACTGACTTAGAAGTACTATGTTCATAGAATGGAATTCTATACAGCTATGAAATTAATATTGAAGCAGAATAATTTGACACAAGGAAATTCCCACAATATTTTTAAAGTAAAAAAAAATAAAATTACAATGAAAGCACCAATGACATTCTTCACAGAGATAGAAAAACAATCCTAAAATTTATATGGAATCACAAAAGACTCAGAATAGCCAAAGCTATCTTGAGCAAAAAGAATAAAACTGGAGGAATCACATTACCTGACTTCAAATTATTCTATAGAACTATAGTAAACAAAACAGCATGATACTGGCATAAAACAGACACACAGACCAATGCAACCAAATAGAGAACCCAGAGGCAAATCCATACATCTACAGTGAACTAATTTTCAACAAAGTTCCCAAGAACATACACTGGGGAAAGGACAGTCTCTTCAATAATTGGTGCTGGGAAAACTGGATATCCATATGCAGAAGAATGAAACTAGACCCCTCTCTCACACCGTATACAAAAATCAAATCAAAATGGATTGAAGAGTCACATCTAAGACCTCGAACTGTGAAACTACTAAAAGAAGACATTGGGGAAACTCTAAGACACTGGATTGGGCAAAGATTTCTTGAGTAGTACCTCACAAGCACAGGCCACCAAAGCAAAAATGGACAAATGGGATCACATCAAGTTTAAAAGTTTCTGCACAACAAAGGATACAATCAACAAAGTGAAGAAACAGCCCATAGAACGAGAGAAAATATTTCTGAACTACCCATCTGCCAAGGAATTAATAGCCAGAATATATAAGGAGCTCTAACAACTATAGGAAAAAAATATAATGATCCGACCAAAAATGGGTGAAAGACCTGAATAGATATTTCTCAAAAGAAGATACACAAATGGCAAACAGGTATATGAAAAAGTAGTCAACATCATTGATCATCAGAGAAAGGCAAATCAAAACTACAATGAGGTATCATTTCACCCAAGTTAAAATGGCTTTTATCCAAAAGAAGGCAATAACAAATGCTTGCAAGAATATGGAGGAAAGGGAACCCTTGTACACTACTGGTGGGAATGTAAATTAATACAGCCACTGTGGAGAACAGTTTGGAGGTTCCTCAAGAAACTAAAAATAGAGCTACTATATGATCCAGCAATTGCACTGCTGGGTATATACCCAAAAGAAAGGAAGTCAGTATACTAAAGAGATATCTGCACTCCCATGTTTATTGCAGCACTATTCACAGTAGCCAAGATTTGGAAACAACCTAAGTGTCCATCAACAGACGAATGAATGAAGAAAATGTGGCACATATACACAATGGAGTACTATTCAGCCATAAGAAAGAATGAGATGCTGTCATTTGCCACAACATGGATGGAACTGGAGGTCATTATGTTAAGTGAAATAAGCCATGTAAAATATGGCTGTAATCACGCCTGTAATCCCAGCACTTTGGGAGGCCGAGGGGGGCAGATCATGAGGTCAGGAGTTCAAGACCAACCTGACCAACATGGTGAAACCCCATCTCTACTAAAAATACAAAAAAAAAAAGTAACTGGGCATGGTGGCGCGTGCCTGTAATCCCAGCTACTCAGGAGGCTGAGGCAGGAGAATCACTTGAACCCAGGAGGCGAAGGTTGCAGTGAGCTGAGATCGTGCCACTGCACTCCCGTCTGGGCGACAGAGTGAGACTCCATCTCAAAAACAAAACAAAACAAAACAAAAACTGAAACTCTGTACCCATGAAACAATAACTCCCCATTCCCCTCTCCCCACGTCCACTGACAACTACCATTCTGTCTCTATGATCTACCACTTACTGGCTTTTTGACTTTAAGTAAATAATGCATTTTTATTTCTCTCATTTTGGGTGAAAAGAGATTAATATCTTCTAGTGTATATCATATACAACTAATGACAGCTGAAATTATTATCATGTACATGGAAGTACTTTGTAAACCATAAGTACCACAAACATGTGAGTTATTGTAGTTATTGTTATGACACTATACCTAAGGAAGATCTCAAATTCTGGTGGTCATATGGGGTTATATATTAAAACATTATAAATTTTTGACCAACATCATGTCGTTATTTAAAAGCAAAATATGCTCATGGTATCACCAATCTTGTTTTCCTCTTTTTCTTTGAAAAACCAAATGAATTTTCTTTATGGATGAATTATCTAAAAACTTGTTCCTAAATGAGTTATTTTATATTTTAAGTAGTTTTTAGTTATGTAATAAAACAAAATGATAAATTATAAATGTATAAGGGTAGTTAGTTCTTTGTATCTCACAAACTGGTAATATTTCTGACAGTGAGGTCAACTGTGATAATCTTTAGCCTCAAGGGACCCTTATTTTTTGAGTAAAGAAGTGGAAAAATTTTATGGTGTGTATGAACATAGGCCTATCTTTCCACGTGGAGCTACCACCATTCTGTCCTGATGGATCAAATATATCAAATTTTTAAGAAGTACTAGTTAAAAGAAAATGTATCATGTAAATAGAAATTTAGCAGAAATCAAAAGAAAAAAATGTTTCAAAATGTAATAACTTAAGACCTATGTTTAGAAAAAAACCTATTTGCCCATGAGTTACCATCTGTGAATTGAAATAATGAACTTGGCTCCACACAGAGAAAGTAAAGCCTGATTCTGGCTGAGGGACTCTAAAATGAGAGTTTTTTTTGTTTGTTTTTTTGGTTTTGTTTTGTTTTTAATTAAAAAAAAAAAAAACTGAGTTCATTAAAAACTATGGCCCTCTCTGTAAAGAAACAAGCACCCATATATATTTCCAGTGGAAAATAGTACGTCTCCTGTGAAAGGCAATCTGGCAATATTCATCAAAATTACTCATGCGGTTTGGACGCAGGAATTCTACCTCTGGATAGGTATATGTACATACGTGTATGCACATACATATATAAGGAAATGTATAGGCAAGGTTGTTTGTTGTAGCTGGGTTTTCTTGGTAATAGTAAAAGTTTGGAAGCTACCCAGTGTCCAACAATTGGGGATTTGTCTAAGAAATTACCATACATGGCCAGGCGTGGTGGCTCACGCCTATAACCCCCGCACTTTGGGAGGCCGAGGCGGGTGGATCACGAGGTCAGGAGTTCGAGACCAGCCTGGCCAATATGGTGAAACCTCATCTCTACTAAAAAAAAAAATACAAAAATTAGCCAGGCTTGGTGGCACACACCTGTAGTCCCAGCTACTAGGGAGGCTGAGGCAGGAGAATCATTTGAACCCAGGAGGCAGAGGTTGCAGTGAGCCGAGATCACACCACTGCACTCCAGCCTGGGCGACACAGTGAGACTTTGTCTCAAAAAAAAAAAAAAAGAAAGAAAGAAAGAAATTATGATGCATCCACACAGTAAAATGCTATGCAACCATAAAAAGATTGAGGATGCTTTTTATGTCCTGATATACTACAAACTCTAAAATATATCATTAACTAAAAATGCCAAGTTTATAATATAGTGCATATGTAACTTTTGTGTAAAAAAGGAGGGATTATGAATATTTATTTTCAAACACTGGCAGTATAAACATAAAACAAGCAAAAAACAATGTACACCATCTCAAAACTGAGGTAAAATAATAAAATGTGTATGTTCAATCCTCCCCTTAGTATAACGAAATGTACTATTAATTGAAAAAATGTTTCCCAAAGCCTGCTGCTGGGTTCCTTCATCTGTCAAGATTTAAGCTAGATATCATGAAAGTCAATATGTAAATGTAAGTAAATCACACAGATATCTTCTATGTGTAGCAATGCCAAATTTGAATCATCATGTAATCCCTTCTTCAGGATATAAATTGACTTGATCATGGTACCTTAAAAAAATTAAGCTCTTGAACCAAGCTATGTCAGAGATAAAAGGTGAAAGGCTCTGAATGGGAATGGCCAAGTGGAGAAATAATAGTGGCGGGGGGACAGGGGTGGGGAGCCCCAGTATAAACCATACAAACAGATAAAGATTCAATAGTTGTGAATGTTGATGAATAGAAAAATATTCATTTTGATGACCGTAAAAGGTTTCCAAGTCTCCTCAAGTACTCACAGACACTGCATTATCTATATAATTTATTTAGTTATGAGAGAAATACTTGACATAATAAGCCATCCACTATCCTTTATGACCATCTAGAGGTGGGTGATGCCAAGAGAAATAAAAGGCGTGTCCATCAGATTGAGAAAACCTTGCTCTGGCATCAAGGATGATCTAGGTAAAAAATGAGAATGATGAACATGATTGCCAGGTGTTTGGGCCACATTCTGCTCTAATTATGAATCTCCTAGGATTATTTTTCCTGCAACCCCTGAAAATGGTAAAAGGGGCTAACACAGTCATGAATCATTAGGCCCATAAGCACTGGAGAAATAAAGTATCCATCCATTGTCTATATGGAGGGGAAAACTTGAAACAATGCAGGCCCTTTGCTCAGCCTGTGGGAGTAAGTGTGGAAAGGCTCTGGAATAGAAGAGCAGAATAGGATTGAATCCTCGTGGGCAGAATTCCAATTCCACCCTTCCATTGGCCCATGAGAAAATTCAAGCACCCTTGCCCCACTGTTGCTTGAAAGGGAAAGTGCATCTCACTTCCAATGCAGTACTCTCTCAATGTGTTATCAGGCAGGTCAGCATCAGCCATATTCACTTTCTTTTGGATTTATCTCTGAGAGTGTCAGACATCAGTCTCCCAAGCTTCAGAAGAATATGTGAAGCTGAGTGGCCATCTTGAAGCCAATGATGTAACTTCAAGATAGATGATATCCTAAGGATTGAAAACTATTGCTTTTGCTCCATCCTCTTTGCAAGTCCGATGCCTCACTCTGCCATGTGAATGTATTTGGAATTTACTGGTTTTCCTCCACCTTTGGGAAGTCAGCCAAAACTGAAAACAAAAAGTTGTATTATTTTATCCTCTTACGCAATTTCTCTCTTCCCTAGCAGAATGTGGAATTGAGCTTATCAGTAGCAACTCTTATAAAATTTTCCTGGACATCTCACCACTGAAGTTATTGTTTCTCTTGTTTAGTAAACCACAAATGAGCATTTATTCTTGTCTCTATATTCTTTGTCACACCTAGCACAAGGCCTCATTCAACAGATGCTCAGTACATGTTTGCCTGAATTGGGCCACCTGCTTTATTTTACATTGATAAAATCAGTCAGATGTAGATAAAATGTTTAAATGAATTACATTTGAGGTGTAGAATTAAAATTTAGAACTACTACCTTCCTTTTGAAATAAGAAATGCTTATCTTAAAAAACCTCATGGGCCGGGCGCGGTGGCTCACGCCTGTAATCCCAGCACTTTCGGAGGCCGAGGCAGGTGGATCACGAGGTCAGCAGATCGAGACCATCCTGGCTAGCATGGTGAAACCCTGTCTCTACTAAAAATACAAAAAATTAGCCGGGCACGGTGGCGGGCGCCTATAGTCCCAGCTACTCGGGAGGCTGCGGCAAGAGAATGGCATGAACCCGGGAGGCGGAGGCGGAGCTTGCAGCGAGCAGAGATGGCGCCACTGCACTCCAGCCTGGGCGACAGAGCGAGACTCCGTCTCAAAAAAAAAAAAAAACAAAAAAAAACCTCATGGCCGGGTGCGGTGGCTCACGCCTGTAATACCAGCAATTTGGGAGGCCGAGGCGGGTGGATCACCTGAGGATGGGAGTTCAACACCAGCCTGGCCAACATAGAGAAACCCTGTCTGTACTAAAATTACAAAATTAGCCGGGCGTAGTGGCACATGCCTGTAATCCCAGCTACTTGGAAGGCTGAGGCAGGAGAATCGCTTGAACCCGGGAGGTGGAGTTTGCGGTGAGCCGAGACCGTGCCATTGCACTCCAGCCTGGGCAACAAAAGCGAAACTCCATCTCAAAAAAAAAGAAAAAGAAAACAACTCAGTTTATCAGTTTCAAAAATATGCTCTTATGTTTTGATTACCAATTCCTAGATAATCAAGCCAAAATAATTTTCAACAAGTAATTAAATTATCTTTAGTTATTGGACAACTGCAATTGCCCTTTTAACTTTAAACCTTAGAAACAAAGCTTCTCATTGATTTCATTTTTCTTCAAATTTGGTATGGTTCTATGAACAAAATCAAATAATTTTAAGTTCTAGGGTACATGTGCACAATGTGCAGGTTTGTTACATATGTATACATGTGCCGTGTTGGTTTGCTGTACCCATTAACTCATCATTTACATTAGGTATTTCTCCTAATGCTATCCCTCCCCCATCCCCCCACCCCACGACAATATGTTTAATATTAGACGTGTTTTGGTCTTTATTTAGAAGTTTGGTGATATTTTTGTGACCAGAAATATGCCATAGGAACTCTTGTTTATATCACTCGTGTTTATATCAATCTCATCACTCTTGTTTATATCAATCAGCCTATGGGAAAGTTGGCTTCCTTAGGCATTGTACCTAAAATTGCAGTTTCCAAGAACCTGTAGACAACGTTAATTGAGTTTAGGGGATGTGATGGTTTAGAGACCTGTCTGAAAATTCTTGATTCCTTCCATCAAATGGTGTTGTCTAATCCCCTTTTCCTTGAACCTGGGTGAACATTTGTGGTTACCTCCATGGCTGGAATGTGGTGGAAATGATGCTGTGTGATTTCTGATATTATCTTTAAAAAGACTATATCACTTCTACATAGCTTTCTTTTGGAATACTCACTCTTGAAACTTAGCCACCATGTTGTAAAGAAGCCCAGGCCACATGGTGTCAAATGCTGGCTTCCCAAATATCACCAGAACAACACATTGAAAAGACTAAGTTGAATATGCTGCTTAAAGTGATACTTCATGGAATCTGAGAGAGTCTCAGAGCAGGAGGACAAGGTCTGATGCTATATTGAGTGCTGGGAGTTTGGTTTATGAGAGTCTTTCAACACGGGAGCTTGATTAGAATAGGATAAGGATCTTAGGATTGGTGGATACTACAAGGTAAGCGTTTTGAGGCTAGAGGCTCAAATAATCTTACAATGTCAACTCTTCTACTGAAGAATGATGATACAACTTTCAGGAACTCCTGTAAAGAGCAATAATTTTACTTGCAACTTTTGTCTTTCTGGGCAATAGTCTACTGGAATACTAAAGTTATACTAACAAAGACAATGGAATAGTAAAGTCAGGTTAATGTAGACAGTAAGCTGTGTGGGGGTAGACAGTTTGGTTCTTCGTGGACAGGCTACATGTAGGTGTCTGGCCAGTGGCCTCAGTTAAAGTCTCAACCTGAAAGCCATCATCAGTCACTAGACATGTGAGTGACTGAGATTTCATGTGATTCTATCCCCAAGCTTACACTGAATGAAACAGATTGTCTCTTGCCCAAATTTCACATTTGTGAGCAAAATAGATGTTGCTTTAAAACATTAAATTTTGGGATGGTGTGTGTGTTACGGTTAATTTTAGGTGTCAACTTGATGAGATTAAAGAATACTTAGAAACCTGGTAAAGCATTATTTTGGAGTGTGTCTGTGAGGGTGTTTTCAGAAGAGTTTAGCTGTGAGTCAAAATAGACTTGGTGGAGAAGATCTACCCTCTATGTGGGCAGGTACCATCCAATCTATTGGGGGTCCAGAAAGAACAAAGCAGAGAAAAGATGAATGTGTGGATCTGCTAAAGCTGGGACACACTATTCCTCTCCTGTCCTTGGAAAATAACTCCAGGCTCTCTGGCCTTTGGACTCCAACATAAGAGTATAAACTCAAATTCACAGCCCCACTTGTAACTACTGTACATGATGTGACCTAGACCCAGCAATCAAATGCATCCATGTAAGATTGTGGTTTAGAAGGCAGCAATCTTTGGTGCTTCCATTTCTCCTGGAGATGTGCCTAGCATCTACTGGTACAATGACAGCAGCTTTCTGGTGATTGCAAAGTTGAGTTCCTGCCATAGATGTGGTGTAAGGATAGTGGCAATGCAGGCTTCCCCTAGCAATCGGTGGCAGTAGTTTATCAAGTCTGTTTTGAGGCATGGTTTCAGGTCTATTCCTGGAAGTTTGGCTTCAAGCTCAATTTACCAGGGCTCTGAGCAATTGTGAGAACTATTAATGAATGACTTTTCTACTTAATAACCAACCTGATTGAGAAATTGGTACCAAAAGAGGTTGCAAGCAACAGATCCTCAGGAAAATAAGGGGAAATCTCAGATTTATTACCTCTTCTAATTGTTGTTGATATCTCTAAAGACTCAACCGGTAGTCCAAGACATGCTCAAATGAAAGAAATAGCTAATTATTATCTATGCTCATTAGGAATAATGTGCTCATTTTGGGCAAGACTCTGAAGGATCTAGTGGTAGTTGTAATAGAATAATATGAAAGACTTAAATAATTAAGAATTTGCAGTATAGCCTAGCTGCTTCTAGCTGAACTTGGCAGCTTAAAGAAAAGAAAAGCAACTTCAAAGCCTTAATGTCTTATATCAAGACAAAACCAAAAAACTGTGGAACTTCTGTGATTTTTTTCAAAGAATCTCTTATCACTTGCAGCCACTGGAGTGAGATAGTTGAAAACAAAACTCAAATTTTGATTCTTGGGCTGCTGCATAAAAACATTGGTTTACCAGATATTTTACTTAAAAGTTATATTTGGATTAGGAGAGAGTGGGATCCCAAGAATTGAAATGGGGACATATGGCAAGACTCATATAACTCACCCCAAACCCCATAGAATCTTTCTTTCTCTCCTGGTTGCTGAGGCTGTTCCTTCATTCTTTGAAGACCCTGTAACAACCTTGCTGAGAGTGTTACCTTGAAAAGGGGAGAAAATTCTATTTAGCCCACTACCTCTGATTATTGCAACACCTAAACTAAAATCAGGTCATGGCAGGCTCCAGTTGCCAAATTGCAAATTTACTAATGGATATTGGCAAGAATCCTAATAGGTTCAGTGGGTGCTATCCCAATGAAGGAAGGACAAAATACTAGATAAGGCTGAGTTCATTGTTTAAGAAGCACTTACCAGGAGATTCTGATTCCATTGTGTTAGGTTAAGATGCTGGGAGTAGTTCCAATTGTTTGTTTAGTTGAACTCAATAAGGGGGCCAGAGTAAAGGAAGTTGAGATGCTAAAAGTTTCTCAGTATGATATAGGTGAGGGAATCCAAAGACTTAGAAATTGTGTAGTGGATTTATTATGCATTACTTATTTACTCATTCAGCTCACATTGTTTGATAGATTTAGTAGACCTCCACTTTATACTTGAAGCTTCTGTCATAATCTTTTGTAGCAGTGTGTAAGATACACAGGTAGTGAACCAAGTTCTCGCCCTAACACATAGTTAAGTCTAAAAAATGATTAACAATAACTCATTACTCATTTCCTGACCTTTTTCAAACACAAAAAAACTCATACATTCTTTCTAAAGACAGAATGCAGGGCATTCGATTTGTGACTAGAGACAGCTAATGTTTCATGGCCTTGGAAGGTAGTGGGAAAAGTATTCCACATTGCTTTGCTTCCACTGGCCACTTGAAGTAGCAGCCGGTTGTGCTATGTATTAAGTTACAGCCTCAAGTTGCATGACATTGCCATGTCCCAATTTGTGAGATCAGTACAAAATTACAAGTTAGGTCAGTGATTTTCAGCTGTGAGTAATTTTGCCCACTAGAGGATATTTGGCAATGTCTACAGACATTTCTGACTGTCAAAAGTGGGATGGTGCTAACTGACACCTAGTGACTGGAGATCACAAATGCTGTTAAACATCCCATGATGCACAGGACAGTACCCCCCACAACGAAGAATTATGCAACCCAAAATATCAATAGTGCCAAGGTTAGGAAACACTGGGTTAGGTGTATGTAAAATATGTACTGGAAATAGAGGCTGACCAGCCCTGCCATGTTACATATAGAGTAGGGGTCAGCATACATTTTTTTAAAGTGCCAGATGGTAAATATTTTAGGCATTGTGAGTCATAAGGTCTCTGTTGCAACCATAGACAATAATCATAAATGAAAGTGCCTGTGTTCCAATAAAACTTCATTTATAGAAACAGGTTATAGGTTAGATCTGGCCTGCAGGCAATAGTTTGCCAACCCTTGATATAGAGATTAGCCTGAATGCTCTTACTACAGTATTTTTTTCTTTATTGTATGATGCTAATCTACAACAATTTTATTGTTTGATGATGCATTTATTTTTCAACAAACCCTTTTAGTTACAATGAGTTTTTAAAAGTGAAGTGCAGGCCCTCTAGCCTGGAGCCTCCCTTGGGTGGGTGCTCCAAGGATGAAGAGGTTTTTGTTGGCCAGGGTTGGGGAAGGAAGGTGGAGGGTGGGTGCTCACTGCACATGGAAGCAGGAAGCAGTTTCCAGTGGGCAGGGGAGTGTGCACACCACGGAGCCAGGTTGCAGGGGATAGGGGAGAGGTTAGGAAGAAGAGGAGGAGCATGCTCCCACATCTACCAACCCATTAAGTCTATTAGGGTCTTGGCTGGTTATATCTGAGAGTGTGGGACCTGTGCCCACCTCCTCTTTGGGAGGGGAGAGGGATAGAAAGTCCCTCACCTCTCAGCCTGCCTGAGTGGGAATTGGTATGTCTTCTAAAGGGTGAGGTGGCTTTGGTCCTGGGTTGTCAGCCAGCACCATGGAAGAGGTAGCTGGACACCTGGAGGATAAAGAGAAAAACTGACTGCCCCACACACCTGAAAATGGCCACCCCCAAAGGCCAAGGCTGCTGGTACCAGGAAGACATGCTGACTTTGCCACAATGCTTGAAAAATTACTTTACAGTCAATGACAGCTCCAAGTTCAAAACTACCAAGTCACATATGGAGTGGGAAAATGTAGCATTTAAGGACTTTTCTGTAGACATGTGCAAGCTTGAATGGGTAGAGATTTCTAACAAGGCCAGGAAGTTCCATACATTGACGGAATTGATTCTCAATGCTCAGAAACATGTTACAAATCCTTACAAAGGCAAACAAACAAACAAAAAAAACCCTGCAGATTTCCCAAGGAATTCCCTGATTCCTTATTTCCCTTCTTCATGGAGAAGCAGGACAAGTATGTGAAACTCCCCTTGAGATGAGCAATCTGGACCTGACCAAGATTATATCCAAGAAATCCAAGCAGCTTCCAGAGAAGAAGATAAAATATATTCAGGGCTTCCATAAGGAGAAACAAAAGTTCTGTAGAAACCTGACCCAATTCAAAGAGGATCACTCTGACCCAATCCAGAATGACAAGAAGTCAGATATCCCCAAGAAGCCCCAAATTCCCCAGCAACTGTGGTACACTCATGAGAAGAGGGTGTATCTCAAAGTGAGCCCAGATGCCACTACGAAGGAGGTAAGAAGGTGAAGGACTTCCTAGGAAGCAGGGGTCTCAGCTCTTGGACAACAAGAGGCTGAAAAGGATTAATAAAGCCCTGGATCAGCAGAAGGAATATGAGGAGACCATGTGGGACTATATCCAGAAGCACCTTGAGCCGAATATCAGTGGGGTGGGCATCACCAAGTTCACCCTCACCAAGGCTGAGAATAGCAGCTCAAGGACAAGTTTGATGGATGACCCACCAAGCCACTTCCAAACAGCTACTTGCTGTACTGAGAAGAGCTCATGGCTGACATGAAGGACACACCCAGCAGAGAGTGCATGGTGCTGTGCAGCCAACAGTGGAAGCTCCTCTTCCAGAAGGAGAAGGATGCCTATCACAAGAAGTGCATTCAGGAAAAGAAACATTATGAGGTGGAGCTCCTCCATTTACTTGAGAGACTTCCCCAAGGAGGAGCAGTAGTGGGTCCTGGGGAAGGAGAAGATGTTGAATAGCAACAAGAAGCAAGCCACCAGCCTGGCCTCCAAGAAGCCATCCCAAGATGGAGGTAAGGGCAGCTCAGAGAAGCCTAAGTGGCCCATATTGGACGCGCTCATTTCTTTTCTTTCTTTCTTTTCTTTTCTTTTTTTTTTTTTTTGAGGAGAAGTGGTAGCAGCTGTGGGAGGAGCAGCCTGAGCTTTCTGGGAGTGAGTGGACCTACCTGATGGCCCAAATGTGGAATGATCTGGGAAGAAGAAGGCCAAGAACAAGGCCCAGGAGGGAGCACTAGGCACAAGGCAAGCTGCCAGAGTCACCCAAGACAGCAGAGAAGATCTGGTAACAGAGCATCATTAGTGACTACATGGCCCGATTGAAGAACAACTGAGTGAAGGCCTCAAAAGCCATGGAGATGACCTGCAGTAACATAAAGAAGAAGGAGAAACTGCTATGGATTAAGAAGATAGCTAAACACCAAAAGTGATACGAGAGAGAGCCGAGTGAGATGCAGGCACCTCTGGCTGCTAGAAACTCTTCCAAGAAGATAAAGTTCCTGGGAGAAACCAAGAAGCCTCCCATGAACAATTTCCAAGAGCTGCTGTCCAATGGGGAGCTGAAACACCTGCCACTGAAGGAGTGCATGGTGGAGATTGGCAGCCGCTGGCAGCACATCTCCCAGAGCCAGAAGGAGCACTACAAAAAGCTGGCCAAGGAGCAGCAGAAGTGTACAAGGTACACCTGGGCCTCTGCATCAAGAGTCTGTCTCCCCAGGACCATGTAATTTATAAAGAGTACATCTCCAATAAACGTAAGAGCATGACTAAGCTTTGAGACCTGAACTCCAAGTCCAGCTGGACTACCCTGAAGTCCAATTAAAAGTCTGAGGAGAAGGAAAACAAGGATGAAGAGGAAGAAGAGGAAGATGATGAGACTAGTGACTCCTCTGATGGTGGGGACTCCTCCAAGTCCAGCATTGAGGATGAGGTCAAGGATAGGGACAAGAATAAGGAGGATGACAAGGATAAGGATGATGAGGAGGATGGCAGTGAGGATGAAGATAATGAATCCACCAGCTCCTCCTCTTCAAGGGACTCCTCAGATTCTGACTCCAACTGAGATCAGCCCCACCCTCAGGCAGCCAGTGAGAGCCCAGGAGCTCACCTCACAAAATATGGTGTGAATAGGGGGCTGGAGGAGTCCAAATCAGGATTCTACAGCCTCAGAGACATCAGCCCTGGGGGGTCCTCCAAGGAGAGCAACCACCTGACTGAGCCAACACCAGACCAGTTCTCCCCAACCCCATCTACCTGTGACTTGTGCTTCTGGCTTGGATGATGTAACAGGGAGCAGAAATGAGGGGTCCCAAAGAGTTCAGCGAGGTCCTCCTCAACTGTAGCTCAAACCAAGGTGGGGTGGGAGTTTTGGGGGAACCCTTTCTTTTTCAGAGGGGCTTCCTGCCTGGCCCCCTGTATTGGAACTGGAGGCAGGGAGCATTTTGGGAGGGGAGGGTAAGTGCCTTTGAGAAAATAGGCACTGCCCTGATGGCCCTCTCCCCTGCCGCCTGTAGGAAGGAGCTGCCTGGACCTGCTTATGGGGGAGGGGACAGAAGTGTGTTTTATATGCATATATATTAAGCTGTAAACAAGATGCTTCATTTTGAAAAACAAATGAAGCACATGATTATTAATAACAACCGAACTACTGACTTTCCGTGTCTCAAGAAAGTTGATCATGGACATGTAATTTGCACAAAAGTTTAGGAGCCATTTACCAGCCAACCTGGGAGCCAAAATAATATCATTGACTGGCTATATAAAATCTGAGGAGGTAGATCTGTGAAAGATACATAAACATTTATTTCAAAACTTCGTAGTTTCTTTTTTTAATTTATTTTACTTTAAGTTCCGGGATACATGTGCAGAACGTGCAGGTTTGTTACATAGGTATACATGTGTCATGATGGTTTGCTGCACTTAGAAAACTTCGTAGTTTCAAAACTTCATAGTTAATTTAAGAAGCCTGGGCCTGAAGATGGCAATTTAACATGTATTAATACGTCTTCAGAATGTGTATTTACATATCACTCAGTAAAGCATGACTTTTAATTTAGATCAAATCATCATTTTCCTAAATTAATGCCATTCATTTCTATTCCAAGTGTTCATGTGTATATATTAAAAATGAACTGATAGATGTTATTGTGTTCACTTCATTAGCAGAGCTTTGCAAAGAATTAAGTGAGGTCAGTTTTATATCAATGATATTGAATGCTTCAAATAAAACAATCTGTTAATTCCAATGATGGCTAAATTTTTTTCACCCAATTCGTTGAATCAAAGTAAAAGTTTTAGAAGTTCATTCTGTCAAAGGGAAAATATGATATTCTTTTGAATTCTATTGAAAATTCATTTTAAAAGTTCAACGTTGAGGATTCAGTTATTTGTTTTGTGATATAATATGAAAGTTGTTATTATTTTTTGTGAAGCACAGTGTTATGGTAAAAACAAGGTTTTTTTTTTAACTAAATGAAGTTGCCTATAGAGCAGACATGTACTTGAATTGGTTGACATTCACACATAATTCAAAATGATTGCAAAAGAGCTACGATATTATACCACCCAGAAAAGGCAGTTGTCAAAATTTACCAAGGCTTTATAAGCGCACACGTGCGCGCACACACACACACACACACACACACACACACACACACAGAGAGAGATTAGCTGAAGTAAAAATATTTTCTGATAAAGTTCATATTGAATTAAAAAATGTAGTACGGCAGCACGATTTCTCTCAAGCTGAGGAAAAATGTATATAAGAAAATCTGAGGGAAATTTAAAAATTAAAATAAATTTTAAGTACAATTTTCAAATTTATATTTTGGCCTGCTTCTTCCCAAAAAGGTTGTAGTAGGCAACACCAAAGTAACATTTCTATGAAAATAAAATATTTTTTCTGGAAACATTTAAATGAGCTAAAATTTACATTTCCCTATATTTCAATATTTTAATGACTACTGCGTATAACTTACTAGCTAGTGCAGTTGTTTTACTAAGATTTGTGCAAGAAGTCACCCTAATCTTTTAACTTTTATATGTGTAAAAATATATATAATATATAATATATAGAACATATAATGTAACAAATGATGCTCTTAGATATTTGCTCTAGGCTTCCTGCTAACCTCCACAGAAAGCACTTGGACTGTTAAGAAATAAATACAATGAGACAGAACAGGTCACTAATAAGGAAATAAATTGATAGTCCCTCTCTACTGCTCAGAGCTGTTGTTGAGATGAATTTAATAATAGGATCACCAAAAAGTTGTTGAGCTCCAAATACAAGGTCTCTTAAGAACCCACTAAGAAGGAGGAAATGGTATTTTCTGGCCCTCCACTACTGTGCCCTTTGTTTCTGTAGATATTTGTTACTTTCCAGCTGCCCAGTATCCACTGCCACTTCCCAGGGTACCCCAATTTTCTTTTGGTGAATATCTCCCCCTGATTAGGGTAGTCTTGGTGTAAGGTAATTCCAGGTTCCTGCCTCACCCTTTGGAAGCCGAAGACATCCAGTCTTTCCTAGCCTTGCCTAGTTTGAGAGCCAGGAAAGAGAAGTTGGTCTGAGCTCGGCAAATCTGATATTTTTAAATAAAGAATAGCTATAGTTTCTGCCCTGTGAGAGCATACCATTTTAATAATTAAAACTCTTTTTTTTATTATTGTACTTTAAGTTCTAGGGTACATGTGCACAATATGCAGGTTTGTTACATATGTATACATGTCCCATGTTGGTGTGCTGCACCCATTAACTCGTCATTTACATTAGGTATATCTCCTAATGCTATCCCTCTCCCCTGCCCCCACCCCACAACAGGCCCTGGTGTGTGATGTTCCCCATCCTGTGTCCAAGTGTTCTCATTGTTCAATTCCCACCTAGGAGTGAGAACATGCGGTGTTTGGTTTTCTGTCCTTGCGATAGTTTGCTCAGAATGATGGTTTCCAGCTTCATCCATGTCCCTACAAAGGACATGAACTCATCCTTTTTTATGGCTGCATAGTATTCCGTGGTGTATATGTGCCATATTTTCTTAATCCAGTCTATCATTGATGGACATTTGAGTTGGTTCCAAGTCTTTGCTATTGTGAATAGTGCCGCAATAAACATAGGTGTGCATGTGTCTTTATAGCAGCATGATTTATAATCCTTTGGGTATATACCCAGTAATGGGATGGCTGGGTCAAACGGTATTTCTAGTTCTAGATCCTTGAGGAATTGCCACACCATCTTCCACAATGGTCGAACTAGTTTACAGCAAGGACTTCATGACTAAAACACCAAAAGCAATGGCAACAAAAGCCAAAATAGACAAATGGGATCTAATTAAACTAAAGAGCTTCTGCACAGCAAAAGAAACTACCATCAGAGTGAACAGGCAACCTGCAGAATGGGAGAAAATTTTTGCAATCTACCTATCTCACAAAGGGCTAATATCCAGAATCTACAAAGAACTTAAACAAATTTACAAGAAAAAATTAAACAACCCCATCAGAAAGTGGGTGAAGGATATGAACAGACACTTCTCAAAAGAATACATTTATGCAGCCAACAGACACATGAAAAAATGCTCATCATCACTGGCCATCAGAGAAATGTAAATCAAAACCACAATGAGATACCATCTCACACCAGTTAGAATGGCGATCATTAAAAAGTCAGGAAACAACAGGTGCTGGAGAGGATTTGGAGAAATAGGAACACTTTCACACTGTTGGTGGGACTGTAAACTAGACAAATGTGATACTCTATCCCCAAACTTTGGATCTTGAGGAATTGATGCAATGAAGCAAATGTAGGTCATGCGTTTATTGGTTACTTCCTACTTTAAATTAGTTGCTATGAATTGTGTAGCCTAGGCCTACAGAGTGACCTTGGTTTCTGTAAGCCCAGGCCTGACTTTCCAGCCTCTGCCTTCGGTTAAGCCAAAGATCATTTCAATTACTTGCAAACAGGAATCCCAAATGACACCTCTTCCTTTAGCAGTGCTTTCCCCTACATCTATGTCAAGTAAATTACCCTATGACCTACCCACCTTGCTTCTCTCTGAGGGAAGTCATATTTTTCTAAAAGTAATTTGCACTAAGGCCTTAAGAACTCAGTAAGTTACTCTTCCTAGGAGTCTTGGAATAGTGGAAAGTTCTTTAAGGAGAAGATGTTAGATAAGCTTCGAAAGGTAGATGTTCAGACATTTGGTTCCTATATGAATATAGAATGAAATGCTACAATTTATTGAATACTTTACCATATGGGTGTTACCGTGCTAAGTGAGCACTTTGCAGACAATCTCCATGATGATACTTTGAAGAAGGTATTATCATACCCATTTTATAGATGAGCAATGAGAGGTGTGGAACAGTAAGAATTTCCTCAAAGTCATCAAGCTAATATTTGGGAAAGCCAAAATTTGAATTATGTTATTTGACTCCAAAGTCATTTTCTTAGCCATTAGCATGTACTGCCTCTCTGTATGGTAGGAAACTTCTGGGGAAAGAAGGATTTTCTCTCTTGGGCACTCTAGAAGCATGTTTTGCCATTTCTATGTGGGAACTAGCCCAGCACATGTACCCAAGTACAACATGCCAGCATGGAGGCTGACATTTCTTCCCTGTGTGAAGCTGGATAGTTTGGTTGGGCCAGGGCAGCAGTGTTCTTGTCCAGTTGTTTTTTTTATTCCAGGACCCAACTATTATTTTAGTAGATTAATGAGGTATAATTTACGTATAGTAAAATGTGCAGATTTTATGAGTACAGTTTGGAAAATTTTAGCAAAAATATACAACGTGTAACCACCAGCTCAAGATATAGAACATTCCTATCTCCCAGAATTAAAGTCAGTTCCCCCACCCACAGAGGCAACCAGCTTGAAAATTACCACAAGTTGTGCTTGTTTTTGAACTTCAAATCCTTTTTTTGTAAGACAGGGTCCCATTCTGTCACCCAGGTAGGAGTGCAGTGGCACAAACATGACTCACTGCAGCCTGGACCTCCTGGGCTCAAGTGATCCTCCTGCCTCAGCTTCCCTAGTAGCTAGGACTACAGGTGTAAGCCACCATGACTGGCTAATTTTATTTATTTATTTATTTATTTATTTATTTATTTATTTATTTTGTAGAGACAGAGTTTCACTATGTTACCCATGCTGGTCTTGAACTCCTTTGCTCAAATGATCCTCCAGCCTTGGCCTCCCAAAGTGCTGGAATTATCGTTATAAGCCACCAGGCCCAGCCTGTTTTTGAACCTTATATAAATGGAATCATACAGTATATACTCTTTTGTGTAGGGCTTCTTTCGCCCAACCTAATGTTTTTGAGATTAATCCATGCTGTTGGATGCATCCTAATTAGTTCTTTCTATTGCTCATTCACTGTATGAATATACCCCAAAGTTTTTTGTTTACTCATTTTCCTGTTGATGGACATTTGGGATGTTTTCAGTTAATGGCTAGTCTGAATAAAGCTGCTCCGAACATTCTTGTCCAAGTCTTTCTATGGATATATACATGCATTTCTTTTGGTTAGTACATACTTAGAAGTTTTGGGATTGTTTTTTGCTTGCTAATTTATTTGAGTCCTTCGTAGATTTTGGATATTAGTCTTTTGTCAGATGTATAGACTGTGAAGATTTTCTCTATACAAATGGCCAACAAGCATATGAAAGAAATGCTCAGCATCACTAATTATCAGGGAAATGTAAATCAAAATCACAATGCGATACCACCTCACTCCTGCAAGAATGGCTATGATCAAAAAATAAAAAAAAATAGATGTTGGCATGGATGTGGTGAAAAGGGAACCCTTTTACACTGTTGGTGGGAATGTAAACTAGTATAACCTATATGGAAAGCAGTGTGGGGATTTCTTTAAAAACTACAAGTAGATCTACTGTTTGATCAAGCAACCCCACTACTAGGTATCTACCCAGAGGAAAAGAAGTCATTATACGCAAAAGATACTTGCACATGCATGTTTATAGCAGCACAATTTGTAATTGCAAAAATATGGAACCAGCCCAAATGCCCATCAATCAATGAGTGGATAAAGAAAATGTGGTATATATACCATGGAATACTACCAGCCATAAAAAGGAATGAAACAATGGCATTCACAGCAACCTGGATGGAATTGGACACTATTATTCTAAGTGAAGTAACTCAAGAATGGAAAACCAAGCATTGTATGTTCTCACTCATATGTGGGAGCTAAGCTATGAGAGCACAAAGGCATAAGAATGATACATTGGACTTTGAGGACTTAGGAGGAAAGGGTGGGGGTGGCGAGGGATAAAATACTACACATTGGGCACAGTGTACACTGATCGGGTGATGGGTGCACCAAAATCTCAGAAATCACCATTAAAGAACTTATTCTTGTAACCAAACACCACCTGTTCCCCAAAAAACCTATTGAAATAAAAAAACTAAAAATTAAAAAAAAACCCTAATGCAGGAACAGAAAACCAAGTACCACATGTTCTCACTTATAAGCGGGAGCTAAATGATAGGAACACATGGTCACATAGAGGAGAATAACAGACACTGGGGCCTACCCAAGGGTGGCGGATGGGAGGAGGGAAAGGAGAAAAACAAACAAAAAAACAAAAAACCTAACTGTTGGATACTAGGCTTAGTACCTGTGTGACGAAATCTATACAACAACCTCCCATGACATGAGTTTACCTATATAACAAACCTGCACATGTACCCCTAAACCTAAAATAAAAGTTTAAAAAAACAAAAACAAAGTCATAAGAGGAAAATATGTAATATTTCATGATTGTAGTTAACCCAATTAGATTAATTAGAATATAAGTTGAATCCTAAGCATTAATTATTATCACCATCAAACTCATTGAGTCTCATGTTTTATATTTGTTTCCTATAGAAATATCCTGTATCCACAGATCAATTTTCAGATGCTTTACTTTCGTTTCTGTAAGTTCAACTTAATGTGTTATGGAGGTTATGAGTTAAATAAACATTTGGATATGACACAAAAAAAGAAATTGTTAGGCAATGAGGAAGGAATGTGTTAAATTTCATTAGAAATGACAAGGATGTACAAGTTTACATTCCTATCAGCAATGTAGGAGCATTCCAATTACTCCACATCTTCATCCACACTTGAGTGGGTGTTTTTTATATTTATCATTTTAGTGAGTATGTAGTTTTATCTCACTGTGGTTTTAATTTGTATTTTCCTCATGACTAATAACACTGAGCACTTTTAATATATTTATTGGCAATTTGGATATCTTCTTTCGTGAAGTGCCTGTTCAAGTCTTTTGTTCATATTTTTATTATTGTTGGCTGACTATAAAAGTGTATGACACCATACCTGACCAGCCATACAATCTTCATTCTAAGTGCATGTCAGAAATCTTAATCACCGACTCAGTGACATTCAATAGTTACCCAAAGCTAGGCTGAAAGAGGTCATATTTATAAGGATTGTCTTGCATTAGATGTTTCTGCCTACTCTTCAAGGCCAGAGGTTTTAAACTGGCAGTGATTGACCAGCTCTGGACTACAGAAGCATTTTGTTCAGTTATTGTTTTCACTGGTATAGTTGCTAATATATTAAAAGTCAAAATAAATCTGGCAACACAGGGCTTATGCTTCCCTCTGGGAATATTGGCTGAGGCTGAGTAGTAGTAGCTGCCCTTAGACTGTGCATGTGCTTTCCAGTTTGACACAGCCCCAGCCCCTACTCCCTATTGTCTTATTCCCAATCTGCTTCACTCACTTACATTACCTACGTGGCCTCCATAGACATGGGGGAATTTCCACTCTGGTCACAGAACCAGGCTGGGTTTCTGTGAGAAACTGGTTTATTATTTCCCTATGAGTGTTGTGAAATAGATAATTCACCACATTTCCCTCTTAACTCTACAAATGTACAGGCAAATTTGTGACTCAATTGCAAGAGACCTCATGCATTTTATATATTAAACCTTATATTTAATCTTGTCCCTAACCTTATCATTCTTTATCTTGAATTTTTTTTTACTTAAAATATCTTGCAGAAAATGTATTTAAATTTTTTTGGAACAAAGCCTCTGCATATCTATTAGGAGTAGTTTCTTTAAAAAAGGAAAGCCAGCCATTAGCTATGGAGCCCACATAACTCATTTTCTTCTCCATCTCATGGAGGATGGTCAAGGGGAACGAGGTAGTGTTAAAAAAAACAAAAGATCCCCTCACCATTTGACATAGGTGTGAAATTTCTCAGCAGGCCCTAGGCCTAGAAGCTCTGAAGAAAATAAGATCCGTGGTGAAAACAAGAAGGAACAGAGTTTACACATATCTAGTCAGATCATATTACAAAAAAATATTGCTATATCACTACACACGTATTGAAATGATAATGCAGAGAAACTGGACCACTCATACATTGCTAAAGGGAATGGAAAATGGTATGGCTACTCTGAAAAAGAACATGACAGTTTCTTACAAAACTAAACACATGCTTATCATACAACACAGCAGTTTCACTTTTGAGCATTTATCGCAGAGAAATGAAAATGTATGGTCACACACACAAAAAAGTACGTGGATGTTATAATATTCAAAAACTGGAAATGACCCAAATGCTCTTTAAGGAGTGAACACTTAACTGTGGTATATCCATACCATGAAATACTACTCAGCTGTAAAAAGGAACATGCTATCAATATGCATAACAATCTAGATGGATCTCCAGGGAATTATGCTGAGTAAAAAAAGATAATCTCAAAAGTTTACATACCACATGATTTCATTCAGTCCATAATGAATGAATTTTATATAACATTCTTGAAATGACAAAATCGTAGTTATGGAAACCAGATTAATGGTTGCCAGGGATTGGCAGGTGGTGGTGGCAGAAGAGAGGTGGCTGTGGCTATAAAGGGTGCATAAGGAGTTCCTTGTAATGGGACTGTTCTGTAAATGATCTGTAAATAATAAAAAATAATAATAATAAAAATTTTTAAATTTTATTATTATTATTATTATTATTATTATTATAGAGACAGGATCTCACTATGTTGCCCAGGCTGGACTCAAACTTTTGGGCTCAAGCAATCCTCCTGCCTCAGCCTCCTATGTGGGACTATAGGCATGGGCCACCACACCCAGCTATTCTCTATCTTGACTATAGTGGTGATCACATAACACTACAAATGTGATAAAACTGCATAGAACTAAATACACACACATGACTGCATGTACAACTGGTGAGATCTGAATAAGTTTGGTAGACTGTATCAACATCAATTTCCTGGCTGTCATATTGTACTATAGTTAGGAAAGATGTTACTATTAAGGGAAACTAGGTAAACAGTAAATGGGATCTCTCTCTCTGTATTACTTCTTAAAGCTGCATGCAAATCTACATTTATCTCAAGGTAAAAAGTTAAAAAAAACCCACTACACAAAAGTATTGATTAAAAACTTAACTTGAAGCCAATTTAACCAATATTAAAGCAAAAGGATTTAGGTAATTGTGTACAATTTAATAACATAATATATATTGTCCATTATATACTTTATTGGTCTGGCAAAGAGCCAGTTTCAGTTACTATGGCTGTGTAACAAATTACCCCAAAACTTGGTAGCTTGAAATAATGACAACATTAATTTTGCTCACAAATTTGTAATTTGAGCAAGAGTCAGTGGAATGGCTCATCTCTCTGCTCCGTATGGCATTGTTTGTTTTCTTTATTTTGGAGGGGAAGGGATGCCTAAAGACTGGGGGCAGAAATCATCTGAAAACTCCCTCGCTTACATGTTTAGTGATGGATGCTGGCTGATTTATGCTGAGATCATGGCTGGAAATGTCAACTGGGACATCTCCATGTGACCTCTCCATATAGGTTAGGCTTCCTCATAACATGGGGTAAATGATGAGAGTCTCCAGAAAGATAGAGAGCCCAGTGGAAATTAATCATATTTATGAGCTAGCCTCGGAAGTCATGCAGTGTCACTTCTGCCATAGTCTCAGTCCTGTCCAGATTTAAGGGGAGTAAATGTAGACCACATCTCTTGATATAGGAGTGTTAACATCACAATGTAAGGTGATTGTGCTGGAAGGGATATATTATGGCCATCTTTGGCAAATACAATTTAGTACAGGACCGACACAGAATAAATAATACACAATTTTAATAAATGAAAGGAGAGAGAGAGTGACTAAACAAGTATATGCTTTGTTACCTCTTTTTGCACCACCCTTGCCCTCTTCTTTACCCTGCTGAGTAAATACCTTCAGTTCCACATTTTGAAAACCTGGTTCTCAGAAATATGTTAACACTTCTCTCCCTAGAATATATTGACTATTGTGGTGGCTTTGGAATGTGTCAACTTGGCAAGTCTCAACTACATTTTTAAGATATCCCCTTCCTATATGTTTCTGGTTAAAGTGGGCCAGAAGATAAATTCTTACGTAAGATTTGAATAGCAGAAGAGAACAACAGCCATTTTGTAACTCACACATTGTCACTGATCTGCTAACTGTCCTCGTTGGAGAGAGTCAGCAGCTGGGCTTTAACTGCTCCACTCTCCCCTGACTCCTCTTTCCGATGCTTCTACTCCTGCGTAAGGTGTGTGAGTTTAGCCCTGTGATGAAGGCTCCCCAGCCTCCACAGAACAATCATACTATTAGGTCCGTGCAAAGGTAATTGCAGTTTTTTGCCATTTCTTTCAATGCTAAGGTCAGAATCAACAAGAACTGTCACAGGTTTCAGCCCATCCTTGTCTTCAGCTTGTGCTTGTGGGTTCCAACTTATTGTTGCTTTCCCTCATTTCATAGCCATCTTCCCTTCCCTAACTGCCTGCCCTGTGGACTTTAAGCTCCAGCATCACAAGCGGCAAAGATAACCTTACCGAGACTACTTAACCAACTTCCACAATTGTGTAAGGTTAAATCTGTTTGTGTGTGTGTGTACGTGTGTATGTAGTGGTTTTCTTTCTCTGGTTGAACCCTAGATGATACAGATGGCATCAGAAGTCCCCAGGTCAAGTATTAAACTTCCTGTGAATTAATTTTAAGCAGCTTTATTGAGGTCTAATTGGTATACATACATATTGATTAATTTTTTCATTCATCCCACATTCAATATATATTTAAGCCTCTTCTATATCTCTATTATGTAGTCTTTATTTTCAATAAGGCAATTTCTTTAAAAGTGGGACAAAGTGTGATTTAACTTTTGATATTTTTGAAAGATCTGTTAAATAAATAGATGAGAAAATATTTTTTGTGGGAAACTAAACCCCATTTTTCTGTGCTGGAAAGAGATTTAAGTATTCAAGACTTTTCAGGAATAATTTTGTTTTTTTGGGGGACTTTTAAAGGCCAGATGAAATGCTGGGATTTCAAGCTGTGAGATAGATGTTTTGGTTTTAGGCAGGGGAGGAGGAGGAATATTTATGTACATGCTGTTGTTTAGCTTTCACGTATGCTGTGTCTTTGTAGCACCTCCTGAGGAGCTGGAGAGAGGCAAACAAGGAGAGAACAAAGAACCTCTTCACACACACACACCCACACACACACACGCACCCACACACACACACACACACACACAGCCATTCCTGGGTATTCTTTACTCTTTGGCTCTGAGGAAGGGGAATTGAGTTGATTTGGTAATTTATCCAAAATAGCCTCCATCAAACCATCTCATGATAGTCTTACTGACACAGGCTACTTAGCTGCTTTTAAACTGCATAAATCACAATTTAAAATCTGTTTCACAGAGGGAAACATTACTGTGACTCATTTTTCCTTGAAGATGGATAAGCAGCAGCTCATGCATTTTTAGAGAGTTCATATTTCTGTGGAGCTACATCTATTTTGCAATTTAAAGATTTCATTTTCAGCTGGGCACAGTGGCTCACGCCTGTAATCCCAGCACTTTGGGAGGCCAAGGCGGGGGGATTACTTGAGGTCAGGAGTTCGAGACCAGCCTGGCTAACATGGTGAAACCCCACCTCCACTAAAAATACAAAAATTAGCTGGGCATGGTGGTGCACACCTGTAGTCCCAGCTACGTGGGAGGCTGAGACAGAAGAATTGCTTGAACCGGGGAGGTGGAAATTATGGTAAGCTGATATCATACCACTGCACTCCAGCCCAGGTAACAGAGCGAGACTCCATCTCAAAAAAAAAAAAAAAAAAAGATTTCATTTTCATGACTGATATTAAAAGCCTGTAAGACCCCTAGGACTTTGTTTAATTATGTGTAATGTCTAGAGTACCTAGCATTTTTATGATGTCTAAATATTGAAAAATTTAAAGCACATCACTTGGCCAGAGCTTCTGAGTCTTCACACATCAAAGTATACAAATGAAGAAAAAATGTACACCTAAGTTTTATCTAAATTAGACCAATGCAACTGCTGCACACCTGGGACACACTAGGACGACTGTCCCAGTTGTTAATATATTTAAATACTTCCATACTGGTTGGTCAAGAGACGTCGCACCGAGCTCCACAACACTCCCCCTCCACCTGGCACTGAAACCACCTCTGCTCCTTCCCCAGGACCCCACAGAACACTCTTTGACCCAGAAAATAAAGAGCTATTGCCCACCACATTGGGCTGCCTTCAGGACCCTGCCCCAACACTCAGGTGGGTCTTCAGTCCAGTGCCTGTGCCATATACAGGTATTAAATATTTTGGCTATCTCTTGTATACAAATGTGGTGGAGAAGGGGCTGGCATGGAAGTTGGGAGATTTAAGTTAGAGTCTTTGATTAACCTCTGATATGGTTTGACTCTGTCTCCATTCAAATCTCAACTTGAATTGTATCTCCCAGAATTCCCACATGTTGTGGGCAGGACCCAGAGGGAGGTAATTGAATCATGGGGGCTGGTCTTTCTTGTGCTAATCTCGTGATGGTGAATAAGTCTCACAAGATCTGATGGTCTTATCAGGGGTGTCTGCTTTTGCCTCCTCCTCATTTTCTCTTGCTGCCACCATGTAAGAAGTGCCTTTTGCCTCCCTCCATGATTCTCAGGCCTCCCCAGCCATGTGGAATTATAAGCCCAATTAAACCTCTTTTTCTTCCCAGTCTCAGGTATGTCTTTATCAGCAGCGGGAAAATGGACTAATATGACCTCTCTGAACCTCAGTTTCTCCCATTTATTTATTTATTTAAAAAATTATTTGGCTGGGTGTGGTGGCTCACACCTGTAATCCCAGCACTTTGGGAGACTGAGGCAGGCAGATCACTTGAGGCCAGGAATTTGAGACCATCCCAGACAACATGGTGAAACCCTGTCTCTACCAAAAATACAAAAATAAGCTGGGCGTGGTGGCCCATGCCTGTAATCCCAGCTACTTGGGAGGCTGAGGTTGGAGAATCGTTTGAACCCAGGAGGTGGAGGGGCAATGGGCCAAGATTGTGCCACTGCACTCCAGCCCAGGCGACAGAGCAAGACTCTGCCTCCAAAAAAGAAAAGAAAAGAAAAAAGAAAAAGAAAAAGAATATATTTTTTTAGAGACAGGGTCTTGCTGTGTCACCCAGGCTGATGGCAATGATCATAGCTCACTGCAGCCTCAATCTCCTGGGCTCAAGCAATCCTCCCACCTCATCCTCCTGAGTAGCAGGGACTACAGGGGGTACAACACCATGCCCAGCTAATTAAAAAAAAATTTTTAGTAAAGACGGAGTTTTGCTATGTTGCCCAGGCCAGTCTTGAGCTCTTGGCCTCAAGTGACCCTCCCACCTTGGCTGGCATGAGCACCCAGCCAGTTTCTCCCATTTATAAAATAGGAGGTTTGGACTAGATTATATCTAATGACCCTTTGAGTTCTATTCTGGGATTCAATGACTTAGACACATCTGAACATTTTTCATTTTTATCTGGAGGTTTTGGTGTCTTGCAGAGGGAAAAGAATGGCTAAAAGGAGTTGGATAACTTGTTCCAAAAAGCTGGCCAAGCAGTTGGACTTGTCAAGAAAAAAGGCAGTGGAAACAAAACAGAGAACACTGTATAAAATCCCTGCCCAACTATGCTGGGAAAACCATTTGCAATTCTGATTCTAAAATCTCTAAAAAAATTCATATTGGAGGTGGAAAGTTCCCAGAGAAGGGCAGCTAATAGATTGGACAAACTGGCGATCTCTCTCTTTGAAGGCAGTGGAAGATTTGTGATACTTCTGCTTGGAAAAGCAAAGATGAGTAACAGAGTCAAAGACTATACATTTTTGAAAGACATAGAGGGATGATCACTGACTTACTCGTTAAGCCTTTATAATCCTGCACCTGGAAAACAGCTCTTAAAGATTGAAGGGACTAAATTTAGAGTCATAGTCTTCTCTGCACACTGATAGCTGTGAAGTCGGGGTGATAAACTTGTGAAATTCGTTACCCCAAGAGGTACTATGAGCTGTTTACATTGATCCAAATAAGATAGATACTAGTTTATGGTGATGAATATATAAAATATGCAGGGACAGTGATGTTCGGGGCACATCAGGGAAGACAGTGCTGATCTCTTCCAACCCAGTATTGCCACTCTCCAAGAGAGAATGTAAGCCAAAATGACACCTGGATATGCTCCCAGAAGGGCAATTTGCTTTTCTCCTTTCCCCATTTTTTGTTTTTCTTTATTTTCTTATTATTATCTCATATAAGTAATGAATGATCACTTGCAACAGGAAAATTTAAACGGTTCAGAAGACTGTGAAATTAAAAGTAAGTTTTTTCCCCTGCCAACATCCCTCTTCTTACAGGTAACCACAGGAAAATGTGCATGTCCATTTTTACTTGTAAAAAAATTATGTATGATCATATGCATACAGTTAATAAAATATCTTAGGTATTTTATCCACTTATTTAATTATTTTAGTGGCTTTAGATTCCATCATGTAAATAAATAATAATTTATTTTACCTACTAATGAACACTTAGGATGTTTCCAGCATTTGCCACATTTGCAATGTTACAATGAATATTTTTGTATCTTGTATATATCTTGTACCTCAGTCCACTTGTTTGTTAAGGTGCTTTTACACAATGAAGTTTCTGGGAAAAGTACTACTACATTAAATTATATCACATAATACATTTTGATAAAATGGCCACATTTTTCCACCAACTTATGCTCTGTTTATGAGTGTTCGTCTTTCCCTATGCTATCATGATATCGCAATTTCTGTATCTCCACATCTTTATGCATCTCCTCCTGGCTAAGCAGAAATGTATTCAGTTAAGTATATTACTACACTCCTAAAAGCACAGATGTTATGAGGATAGCAAAGTGATATAAATAAGAGTGGGAACTTGGAGAAATGCCATATAACAATATCTCTGTTGGCCAAACAGATACAATCACATAGAGTTTTCTGATGAATTTTATTTCCAGGTCCCCAAACAGGGTATTTGATCTGAATTTCATTTTAAAATTTTATTCTATTATACGTATCATTCATAGAAAAGAGTAAGGCTTGGAAAGTATAAAGAATGAACACCTGTGTAGAATCTTGTTTATGGCAATTAGAGGTTGAGTTGGCTAAAATAATGGTAGTTTTTATTTCTGTCAACCTGATCATTAGGTAGATCACACAGCCTCCTCTTCCTGCATCATTCTTTGCCTCACCCTCCCTCTACCTGTGTACAGTAAAGTAGATGTGATTAACAGAGCTTATCCCTTTAATTTTGTGAGTATTTTGAATGAGTTATTTACAGCAAACATTGTGGGTTTGTTTGGATTAAAAAGTGAAGGGATTCAGATGCCATATATCCCAGGATTATATGCACATTACTAAAAACCAGAGCCTTACATCCAAGGAATGAAACACTAGCTGTGAATTTTCCAGCATTAATAAGCAGATCAGAACATAGTTGATGGGGTGGACCTGGAGAGAGATCTAGGTGAGGGGTGTGTGTGTGTGTGTGTGTGTGTGTGTGTTGGGGAGGTGGGGTGATGGTCCATGTGCTTCTGAAACACACCTGCTGTCTCTAGTTATGTAATTTGGTGAAAGCATGCCAGGACTTGGCAGCTAAATGATGGTAAGAAATAGCTCTTCTCTCTCCTCTGCCTCAGCTTGCAGCATATGGTCCCAGAGACTATTACACGCAGGAAGATAACCCGGATGTCCCATGCCTGAGCCAGTTCTCACCCTACTCTATCCCAGCTGCATGCTATAACACCACAGAAACACAGACCTTTGTGTGTCTGATCAAGAGGAAGGTATTTTTCAAGAAGGAATGTGGAACCTAGACTAGAAATTTCAGCAGGCTTATAGCTCTGGGCATTGGTTTGCCACTTCCTGGCACTTTGGTTTTTATTACTATGGCTTCACTTCCCACACCCTGTGACCATGGCCATTCACTGGCTTCGTGTTGCTTTTTCACTTGAACACCATACAGCATTTTTTAAGCCTCAGTAGTTAGAGGGATTTGTTTGCAGAACCTAATTCCCATACAAAATAAATAAATAAATAACCATCACTTCCTCTTTTGCAAAGCTGCCAACTTGTTTACTTCAAGGGGCAATTATGTCACTGCCAGAACCACACTGATAAATAATCTCCTTGTATTTGAATTTTAAAATGAAGCTCTCTAGAGGGTTAGGCTCAAAAAGAACCAGTGATAGCTTACTTTGCTGGACTCAAATTCAAGTTAAAATTTGCATCTTAAGAAGAATTTATTTCTTTCTATTTTGGACTGAAAGAGAGAATAATGATGAAAGGGAGTTAAGACTTACCTTAGTAATTAGGGAGTCCCAGTGGATTAGACTTGCTAATAGAAACCAAATTAAAACACATTTTGGAGGCATTTTGTTAGAACTTGTAAATACCCCAGAGCTGGTTCTGGATTGTCAGCTTTTTTTACTTTTAAGTTTACAATTATGTTTTTGTTGTATGTTGAATAATAAGTAGGACTAGAGGAAATCGGTTTTTATTAAACCATGCACAAGTCTCTAATACTTTAGAGCTTGAAATAGCTTCATAATTTCTTATAGTCCACATGTCATGGCCTATCCTTTCCTCAGAGAAGCCTGACATTAGTAGAGAATCAATATCGCTTCATTTGTGTCTGGAGATTGGAAAATGCTGCACTTAGTAAGTTCACAGCCTCACTGCCAACAGGCAGGCACCTGCCAGGTTGAGAGGGTACAGCCATCTGGAACAGCAGAGAACGGGGTGAGGAAAGCTTTTTCAATTTGCAGAGAAAGCAATTACTACATAAAATGAGTGAGATGGAACCAAAAAATGAATGTCCTGTCTAACCACCTGCTGTTCTTGATCTAGAAATAATTCAATCCTTTGGTTATTTGCAGGGAGCTTTGGGAAGAAAACACATTTCATAAATCCCCATGGCTACAGAGATTGCTGCAATAGTTATCATCATGCCTAATGCCCCTGGATTCCTGCAGACTGTTACACGACTCTGTTGACTCTGAGTCACCAGCACCTGCTGCTGTGAGGAACCTTTGGGTCCTCACTGCTGATAAACCCAGCATGAGAGTCTGGGAGTGATGGATCCAAGAAGATGAAATGGCTGCCTTGGGCTCATTGCAGGTATTAACACTCTCAGTTTTACCTCAGGTGCTAGTCAGAAGATTGCAATGATAAAGGTTATTCCTTTAACCCACCACACGACGAGTCTGAGAATATAAGTCATGGACCACATAACTTCAATGGGCAATTATGTCACTGACTCTTGAAATTATCTTTCAGTCAACCATGGACCACATATATGACAGTGGTCCCATAAGATTATAAAGGAGCTGAAAAATTCCTATGATGTGTGCCTAGTGACATTGTAGCCATCATAATGTCATAGTACAATGCATTACATCTTTGTGGTGATGCTGGTTTAAACAACCTACTGTACTGCCTGTCATATAAAAGTATAGCACATACAATTATGTAGGGTACATAATACTTAAATATGATAATAAATTACTGTTACTGGTTTATATATTTACTGTACTGTACTTTTATCTTTATTTTAGAATGTACTCCTACTACTGATAAAAAAAAAAGTTAGCTGTAAGACAGCCTCAGGCAGGTCCTTCAGGAGGTATTCCAGAAGGCATTGTTATCATAGGAGATGACAGCTCTGTGCATGTTTTTGCCCCTGAAGACCTTCCAGTGGGACAAGATGTAGAGGTGGAAGATAGGAACATTGATGATCCTGACTCTATGTAAGCCTTGGCTAATGTGTGTGATTGTATTTTTGTTTTTAACAAAAAGTTTAAAAAGTAAAAAATAAATAAATAATTTTAAAACTAGAAAAAAGCTTATAGAATAAGGATATAAAGAAAGTTATCTTTGTACAGTTATATAAAGTGTATCTTACACTGTTATTACAAAACAGTAAAAAAGTTAAAAATTTTTTAAGTTTATAAAGTAAAAAGGTTACGGTAAGCTAAGGTTAATTTATTATTGAAGGAAGAAAAATATTTTTATAAATTTGTTGCAGTCTAAGTGTACAGTGTTTATAATATCTACAGTAATGAACAGTAATGTCCTAGGCCTTCACATTCACTCACTACTCACTCACTGACTCACCCAGAGCAATGTCCAGTCCTGCAAGCTCCGTTTATGGTTAAGTATCCTATACAGCTGTACCACTTTTATACCATATTTTTGCTGTACCTTTTCTATGTATAGATACATAAATACTGACCTTTGTGTTACAGTTGCCTACAGTATTCAGTACAGTCACATGCTGTACAGGTTTGTAACCTAGAAGCCATAGGCCATATCACATGGCCTGGTGTGTAGTAGGCTATGTCATCTAGGTTTGTGTAAGAACACTCTATGATGTTCACACAAGGACAAAATCTACTGACACCGCATTTCTCAGAATGTATCCCCATCATTAAGTCACTCATGACTGTACTGGAAGGAGTCTTTAATTGCATCTGTTCTTAGAATTCTAGGACTCTTTCCTGTGGTCTTCATGATGCCAAGCAACAAATATTCAGTTCAGTGATTAATCAGCCCAGTTCTTAGTTTTGTTTCCCCAAGAAGGAAACTGCAAGACAAGTATTCAAATGTATGTAGCTTGTTTGGGAGGTGATTCCAGGGAACACTGTTAGGTGAATGGGGAAGTGAGACAGATAAGAAGAGGAAAATGGGCTGGGTTTGGTGGTTCATGCCTGTAATCTCAGTACTTGGGGAGACCAAGGCAGGTGGATCACTTGAGCCCAGGAGTTATAGACCAGCCTGGGCAACATGGCAAAACCCCGTCTCTACAAAAAATACAAAAATTAGCCAGGTGTGCTGGCACGTGCCTATAATCCCAGCTACTCGGGAGGCTGGGGTGGGAGAATCACCTGAGCCTGGGAAGTCAAGGCTGTAGTGAGCCATGATCATGCCATTGCAGTCCAGCCTGGGTGGCAGAGCAAGACCTTGTCTCAAAAAAAAAAAAAAAAAAAAAGGAAAACAATACCAAGTTCTCCAGCAAGATACCACTGAAGATACCACTGTATAATCTCCAGAGAAACTTCAAGAGATAATATAGAACAGGAGTTGGCAAACTACAATCCATGGGCCAAATCTAGCCTCGTTTTGTATAGCTTGTAAGCTAAGAATGGTTTTTATGGTTTTAATGGTTAAAGAATATCAAAAGAAGAAATTTGTGACACATAAATTACCTCAAAAAATCAAATTTTAATATTCATAAATAAAGTTTTGTTGAAATGCAGCCATGCTCATTTATTTACAAATCGTTTATGGCTACTTTTGTTGTACAAAATTACAACTCTGTACATTGCTGTAATCTCTGTACAGCAGAGTTGAGTAATTGTAATAGAGATAATGTCACTAGCAAGGCCTAAAATATTTAGTATCTGGCCCCTAACAGAAATAGTTTGCTGTCCTGTAATGTAGAACATGCACCTCAGAGTTATCCCATCTAAGGAGCTTGAGAGCTGGGGTACTTATCCAATCAATTTTCATCCCTCATTTGATGAGGGCTGCTCCTGGACAGCGTTAATTTCCCAGCACTTAATAGTCTGCCTTGCCATAAATGGAGAATACCCAGGAATTATGAGTTCTATGAAAATTCGTCCTCAGCTCAAAAAGACATAATTACATATTTCCCCTAATTAAACATGAAAACATGCATTTTACAAATTCCTAGTTTTTCTAATTCCCGAGAAAACTCGGTTGTATTCTGGGCCCAAGACCACAGAGTGAATTAAATATTTCTGCCTATTTCTCAATTATGGATTGAATTAAGCAGTATAACAAGTTATATAGAGCCTCTGTGGAGGATGGCTGGTAGTATAAAGTACCTTTTCTTAATCAACAACAATCCATGATAATGAGTAAATTGGAGCTGAGAATGTCTTTATCTTCTGCATAACTTCACCAAGTGGATAGTGAGCTATTTCAATTAGAATGATATCAAAACCCAAATGGAGATTATTGATATAGATTTAATTTCATAATATTATGCTTGTGAATAACTGAAAATGATAAAACATAAAAGGCAGAAGCATTGTCTAAATAAATGCAAAGTCAGTATTCACCGAGGCAAAACTTGTTCTGGTAGCAGATTCTAGACACCAGTCATTCCCAAGACTGTATATCCTCTGCACAGCCACTTTCTTTTATTAATTCATTTATTTTTTTTAACTTTTAGGTTCAGGGGTGCATATTCACGTTTGTTATATAGGTAAATTGCTTATTGCTGGGGTTTAGTGTACAGATTATTTCATCACCCAGGTAATAAGCATAGTACCCAATAGGTAGTTTTTTTATCCTCATCCTTCTCCTACCCTCCCCCCTCAAGTAGGCTCTGGTGTCTAATGTTCCCTTCTTTGTGACCATATGTGTTCATTGTTTAGATTCCATTTATAAATGGGAACATGTGGTATTTGGTTTTCTGTTCCTGTATTAGTTTGCTTAGGATAATGGCCTTCAGCTCCATCCATGTTGCTACAAAGGACATGACCTGATTCTTTTTTATGGCTGCATAGTGTTCCATGGTGTATATGTACATTTTCTTTATCCAGTCTACCATTGATGAGCATTTAGGTTGATTCCCTGTATTTGCTATTGTAGATAGTGCTGCAATGAATATATGCATGCCTGTGACTTTATGGTAGAACAATTTATATTCCTTTAGGTATATACCCAATAATGGGATTACTGAGTGAAATGGTAGTTCTACGTCCTTTGAGAAATTGCCAAACTGCTTTCCACAACAATTGAACTAACTTACATTCTGACTAGCAGTGTATAAGCATTCTCTTTCTTCCACAACCTCAGCAGTCTGTTCTTTTTTGACTTTTTAATAATAGCCATCTGACTGGTGTGAGATGGTATCCCATTGTGGTTTTGATTTGCATTTCTCTAATGATTAGTGACATTAAGCATCTTTAAAATATGTTTGTTGGCCACGTGTATGTCTTCTTTTCAGAAGGGCCTGTTCATGTCCTTTGCCCACTTTTGAATGGGGTTGTTTTTTGCTTATAAATTTAAGTTCCTTATAGGTTGAGGATATTAGACCTTTGTTATATGCACGGTTTGCAAATATTTTCTCTTCTTCTGTATGTTGTCTGTTTGCTCTGTTCATAGTTTCTTTTGCTGTGCAGAAGCTGTTTAGTTTAATTAAGTCCCATTTGTCAATTTTTGTTTTTGCACAGACACTTTTAAAATGAGGCTTAAACATACCCAATTTCATACAGCCTTATACCCTAATTTACTTAGATGTTCAAACACCATCAAACACTTTCTTTCTTTAAAAGAACAGCAGCACAGCTTAAAATCCAAAATGAGAAATTCAGAAAACAGCCAATTAAAAACAAAATCAATTTCTTATTCTGAAATGATTTCAAGTTTTTCTTTGATCACTAAAACTAACCACAATTGTTTCCTCCAATAAAATTGTTAAAGGTTCATAAGTTTTAGATGTTGTTTATCTCCAAACATACCAGTATATTATTAAAAAGAAGAAAGTCTATTTGTCCAAGCCCAGATTCACAGTTAGAACGAACTGTACACTTAAATGGTCTTCTGTATGACCCTCTTATTCCATGCTGTACATGCTAGAGAATGCCCAAATTAAGTGCTGCCAAATGTCATCATGCCCACATAAACTGCCCTCTACTAATTTGAAGGGTTAGCCTTTCTGTCTTGGTATTATCCCACAGACATACATGCCTCCTAAGCAAAACTGTCCCAGTTTTCTGGTCTTAGGAGGATGGTTGCTGATAGTAAAGTAGGAAAGTACTAATCTTATCTACACTAGCCTGCTTCTGTTTTTCTGGCTTGTCATGTCTATTGTTCTATGGCCAGCAGGCACTTTTCTTTCCACTATTTAAGGTGGTCTCAATACTTCCACTCATTCATTCAACTATTTATTCTTTTGATAAATTTTTGAGTTCCAACAATATGTCAGGCAACTCTCCTCACTTCATCCCCAACTGCCACACACACTTGACTTGTCTCAGATAAAGCAGATAGGGGGCTGGAGGAGTGCACTCTACTAGGGTCTTCCACATTACCACAACCACCAGAACCACAAAATAGATCTTCACAACTTTAAATGGAAGAGCGAAGATATGGTTGCTGACTCCAGGCTTGAGACATTCTGGGTTGAATCCCCTGAAAAAGCTTTTCAGGAAACCAATGTGATTTTATCAGCAAGATTTACCTTGTGAACCTTGAAGGCCTTTAGATATCTGTGTAGACCAGGCTATCAAAAGAAATAAAAGTTATTAAGCATTGAGAGGTCAGAGTCCCAGGTAAGGTTTAGGCAGTATAGCTTTGTGGTTAATGGCATGGCTTTTCAAATGGATGATGATTCAAGTTCAGCTTTATCTATGCCTTTAAAATCAGTTTCGTAATCAATATTAGAAGAATACCACGTGTCCTCCGTTAGGCCGTGCAGTGTAGTATATGGCAATAGCAATATGAGTTCTGTTTCCTCTCTCCTTTAAATTATACCTAAACGTTTTCCTTAGGGTTCCAACCTTAGAATAGTAGACTTGCAAAAAATGTTTATCTATTCCTAGTATACACCAGTGTTACATCTTTTCCTCTTCTATTGAATCTCTTTGTTTTAAACAATGACTAGCCTCTTATTTCCATATTCTCGGAAGGAGTCCATTATACCATGTATCAAATCTCATTGATGCCCATGAGATCATATATGCCTCAGAATATTAAAATATTAGATTGTCTGTTTATTGCTTTTAATTATCAATACTCCTTGGTTTGTTTGTTACATAGGCAGAGTAACAAACACCTGGTAAGCATGCTCTAATCCCCCTTCCTGCACAGGGCAGGCATTGCTAATCAGCCATAGCTCTCTAAATGCAGCTTCAGAATATTTCCCAACACAAAGTTCAGGAATCCTTTATCAAGATGTAGTCTATTGGACATTCTTGGTATATTATGATATGAATCCTATTGTTGGGGTTAATATCAAGAAAATTACTTTTGAGATAGGTTTGAGCCAGTTTTTAATTTGGAAGGGATGAAAAGAGAGAAAGAGAAGAGCAAACAGAGCATTGCTCATACAAAGCAATGTTTTTCTAAGGAGAATGCTTATCAGATTTAATTTCCATTCTAGCAGATGGGTTTTAACGTTTAAACAGAATCGCTTGGATTTGAAGAGACCTCTCGTGGGTTATTTAGCTCTTATCTCAGGACTACTACAAGATAGATCTCATTATTTTTCTTAAATCCTGTCTTAAAAATGAATGAGTGTCTAATGAGTCTTTAAATAGTGATTTTACTACCTCCTGTGGTAGCATGTGTCGTAACTTCTGTATTCTACTAGCTTCATAACTTCAGTGTTCTAATAGCTACCAATTCTGCTCTAATATTTATTTAAAATTTCCCTACAGCATCAGAAGTCTATTGCTGCATTTTCCACACTTGCTCTGTTTTTAACCTTTGAAGCTAGTTACAACTGGCAGTCACTGAGGAAACATAAGCTGCAGATGTCATGGATAGACTGGTCACCGCAACCACCTTGGACTTAACAGTTGCTCCTGACCATTTCTTAGTTTGAACTTCATCTTCTCCTAAGTTCAAACATGAAGGATGGTTGGCAATCATGCATCTGGCCCTTTGAATTTAATATAGTACTGTTATCTTGGGTGTTGACTTTCCTCATTTGCCTGCTTCTCCATTTCTTTGTATCAGCCAGGAATCCCTGCAGTGCTTCTCCCTATTGTTCAGCACTAACACCTGTATAGGAGGAATTGAGGCAAATTCTTCTAAAGCCTCATTTAAAATGTTGACACTAAAGCATGATTATATCTGGACTGTGCATGTCTAGATCTATAAATTTGGGTTCTTCCCACCCATAAATGAAGTGGGTAGTTATCTTTTTGTTATGATTTGAGTTGATAGCCTTTCTGATAAAAAAAATCTTCCTTACTTAGAAGTGCTGGAAATTGAATCACTGAAGAGTCTTTTCTCTTGATTAATCACAAGGCAAACCAAGGTTCTCTTTTAAACTGATGATGATTTAGAAGGGTTAATCCATTAGGTCAAAAACTCCTTAGTATAAATTAGATATTTTTCATCCCACTTTCCTCCCAAATAAGTGAGTATAAGTAGTACACTAGAGTCCTTGAAAGAGATACTGAAAGGATAGAAATGACAGCAAAAATAAGTAATGGAAAAGCACCAAAGAAAAATATTGCTTATTTCTCCATGTGACCATGGGCTAGCCTGAAGTCAACTCAAATCCACAAATGTAAGACTTTTTTCATGGTGTTTCCTTAAGGCTACATTCCAAATCAATATCCCTACTACTTGTCAAGTGTTCTTTACTCATTAATCCTACCTTTGGCTGCCTGGAACTTCAAAGGTTACCTTCATGCTATCTTATTACTAGGGCCTGCCTGGGAGGCCTTTCTTCTTTTTTGCTTTCCACCCAATCCTTGGCTTCTCTTCAAGGCCAAGATCATTACATACCCATTATAAAACCTTATCTGAGACTTCAGACCTTACTCTCAATTTACTTAGCAAACATAACTCTAAGGCATGCAAATGAAGAGGAATGAAACGATGTTCATTGTGTACCCACTATGTGGCAAGCACTGTGCTAAACATGTATCATAAGGTATCTCATCTTAGTATGTACAGCCATATCAGGTAGGTTTAATTATCATTGTAAAATGAAAATGAAAAAATAACATTAATTTTTTTATAGGAAACAGAAATCTACCTGGAAAACTGTCGCTCACCTAACAGAGTTGAGAAGGATGTTATGTCTTATGTTCTTAAGGTAAGCCATTAGATAGAACAGTCTGGAAGATTCTAATTCAAAACCTGTGAACATTTCATTTCACAAAAAAATTGTCTAGCTAGTGCTGGGAAGCTTTTTAGTATCTGGATGTCTGGAAGGTCTATAAGTGAGATGAGGTAAAACTTTTCTGGGAAAGAATGTAAATAAAAGAGTTATTAAGTAATTATTGGTGACATGTAGCTTAGATTCAGCAGCATGCCACTTTGCCAGTATCTATTCTTTAAATATAGTCACTCCAGCTTTGTTTTTATTAGTATTGGCATGGTATTAATATATCTTTTTTCATCCCTTTAATATACCTATATCATTATATTTGAAGTCAGTCTCTTACAGACAGTGTATAATTGGATCTTTTTCAAAAAAAATCCATTCTGACAATTTTTGACTTTTACATTTCCATTTAATGTGATTATTGATATGTTTAGATTTATACTTACTATTTTATTATTTATTTTGTGATTGTTCTATTTTTCATTTCTTTGTTCTTCTTTTTCTTCCCTTTTTGGATTATTTGGACATATTTTAATATTCCATTTTAATTTGTCTATTGTATTTTTACTGCCTTTTTATTTATTTATTTTTACTTTTATTGTGTTTGTTTTTTACTGATCAGAGAAAAGGAAAACACTACAAACACTATTTTTTGTGTTTTTTCTAGGGATTATAATATATGCACTGAACTTTTCTGAGTCTACTCTGAATCGATATTTTACTGTTTCAAGTGAAAAAAATTACCACCATTATAGGTCCCTTTCCCCTACCCCTTTTATACTGTAAATGCCTTTTATGTAGTACCTCTACATATATTGAAAATCCTATCACAAAATGTTATGTTTGGCTTTCAATCATCAAGCATATTTTAAAGAACTCAAGAGGAGAGAATATTCTATTTACCCAGATGTCTACCATTTCTATTGCTTTTCTTTCGTTCCTGATGTTGCAGCTTTCTCTCTGGTGACATTTCCCATCTGTCTGAAGAATTTTCTTTAACAATTCTTTGAGAAAACATCTCCTGGTAATAAATTTTCTTGGTTTTAGTTAATCTGATAATGTCTTTATTTTACCCTCATTACTGAAGGACTGGATTGACAATTCTTTTCTTACAGCACTTTAAAAAAATGGCATTTCACTTCCTTCTGGTTTCCATGGTTTCTGATGAGAAATTTGCTGATATTCAAATTGTTATTATCATGTAAGTCATGTGTCATTTTCTCTGGTGGCTCTCAAGATTTTTTCTTTGTCTTTAGTTTTCAGATGTTTGATTATGGTGTGTCTAGGCACAGATTTTTTTCAGGGTTATCCTATTTGAAATTTGTTGAGCTTCTTAAGTCTGTAGGTTTATGTCTTGCCAAATTTGGGGAGTTTTCAGCCATTACTTTCTTACGTATCTTCTCTGCAGCATATTCTTTCTCATTTTCCTTTAAGGCTCCAATGACACAAATGTTAGCTCTTTTAGTATTGTCCTACAGGACCCTGAGGCTCTGTTTGTTATTTATAAAAATATATTTTCCTCTCTATTATTTGGATAGGATCATTTCTATTGATCTCCCAACAAGTTCACTCTTTCCTCTGTTATCTCTGTTTTTGTATTGAGCCCATCTTGTGAGTTTTTATTTTGATTATTGTATTTTTCATTTCTAAATTTTTCATTTTATTCCTCTTTATATCCTTTATTTCTTTGCTGAGGCTTTCTGTCTTCTCATTTATTTTGAGAGTATTTCCTTCTCTTTTTAAATTTTTAAAAAATGTTTGTGGGTACATAGTAGGTTTATATATTTATGGGGTACATGAGATATTTTGATACAGGCATACAATGTGTAACAATTGTATCTGGGTAAATGGGGTATCCATCACCTCAAGCATGTATCCTTTCTTTTTGTTACAAACAATCCAATTATACTCTTTAATTATTAGTGTTTTAAAGTCTCTGATAATTCCAGTGTCTGTGTCATCTTGGCGTTTGTTTCTGTTGGTTGTTTTTCCCATGAGAGTTGAGCTTTTTTTGTGGTTCTCTCTATGCTGAGTAATTTTGGATTTTATCCTGGACATCTTGGAAGACTCTAGGTTATGAGACTCTGTGTCTTTCATCCTGTAGGGAATGTAGTTCATTTTGCTGTGATAGACAATCAACTTCATTGGGTTCAGGCTGTACATTCCAACTGGCCTTCTTTGAATTGTGGTTCCAATGTCAGTTCAGTTTCCAAAGCTTTTGCAGTGCTATTCAGGTCTGTCTCATATGTGTGAAACCCACAGCCAGTTTAGAACCTAAGCAGTGTTCTGTCCCATAATTTCATTCTCAAAATCTTTGGTATATTGTTTTGTGTGAGATCCATACATGCATAACTAGGGAGGGAGCCTAGGACTTCACAATTTTATGGGGTTGTTTTCCTCATGCTTCCCAAAATGTCCCCATTACTTTTTCTTCCCTGGGGCTCAACTTACAGGCTGTGACCGTCTTACAGTCTAAGAAAGATGGGGCTTTATATAACTATGCTGTGCTGCACACTTCCAACAACTGAACCTATGTCAGTCCTGAACTGAAACAGCAGGAGGGCAGATAGAAAAAAAAAAGGGAATGGGGATTCACCCCACCCTTTTGGAACATAACCATCCTGATCAGAAACAGTGGTTCTCCTCCCTCAGAATTTTAGGCATCCGTAGGCCCCCAGTGCTGCTGCTGTTCTGCTGCTACTGTAGTTACTGCAGGATGGCCTGGAGTGCAGAAGCACAGAGAAAAGGGAAAAATCTCAGAGGACTTCCTGCAACCACCCTCTCTCTGAGCATCAGGAGATCTCTTTCTTGCTCTTCAAGACAGAATTAGAGAGCTTTTCTGTCCGTGCCTGAGTACCCACTTCTAGGTTTCAGGATGCCTTCATTCTAGGTCGGGGATAACAGAAGAAAAATAAATGATAAACTCAGTGTCAATTTGGTAGTACTTCAGATTCTGGCCTGTCTTCTCTCCTAGTCTGCCCACCACTGTTTAATTTTTAGAGTCCTCAAATAGCTGCCCCATGCATTCTGTCCAGGTTTTGTAGCTGCATTGAGTGGGAGAAGCAGGGTGGAGTTACCCCCATTTTACTTGGAACCAGAACCTTCTATTTCTTTTATATCCTGCTACAAATATATCTCTGTATTTATCACAGTTACTTTTGTTATTTTTATAACATCTTCCCCCTAGAAAAAGCCTCTAAAACATGATGTTTTGCTATAAATACACATAATGAAATGGTTAACACATCTATCAAGTCAACATATCCATTATCTCACAGTTACCATTTTTTTTTTTTTTTACGGTAAGAGCACCTAAAATCTACTTTCTTAACAAATTTCCATTATACAGTATTAGGTATAGTCTTCATGCTGTACATTAGATCTCGAGACTTATTAATCCTACATAACTACATCTTTGTATCCTTGACCCACATCTCCCTATTCCCCTCCCTCCTATGCCCAGGTAACCACTGTTCTACTCTTTGTTTCTATGAACAGGATTTGACTTTTTTAAGATTCCATATATAAGTGAGATCACACAGTATTTTTCTTTCTATGCCTGGCTTATTTCACTTAGCATGATGTTCTCCAGATTCATCCATGTCCACAGTGTCACAAAAGGCAAGATCTTCTTTTTCAAGTCTGAATAGTATTCCATTGTGTGTTTGTGTGTGTGTGTGTGTGTGTGTATTTGTCCATTCATCCACCGATGGACACTTAGGTTTGTTCCATACGTTGGATATTGTGAATAATGCTGCAATGAACATGTGCATGCAGCCATCTCTTTAATGTGCTGATTTCATTTCCTTTGGATGTCTACCCAGAAGTGGGATTGTTGGATCATATGGTAGTTCTATATTTGTAGTTTTCAGAGAAACCTCCATACTGTTTTCCATAATAGCTATACCAATTTACTTTTCCACCAACAGTGTGTAAGTGAACGTCTTTCTCCACATCCTCTCCAACACTTATTTTTTGAAATGTTCTCAGGAGAAACCTGTAAGGAAGGAAGTGAGGGAAGCAGGAAAGGCAGGGGAAGAGGCTAAGCAAAAATACGGTTTCAGCAGAAGTCTAGCATCAGCCTGATCCCACAGGAAGTTCTAGAGCAAAGACAGCACCACACAGTTGTCTCCTTGGAGGCAAAGGGACTGGATTTTTGCTCCTACATACCAGTCTGTCATTGACTGTGCTGGTGGGTACATAACCTCTTAGGCATCTCTGGGTGAGGTTCCCATCAGCTGAGAGTAATTCTCAAGAGAACATTGCAGCTGTGAGCTGTTAGCAGCCAACACTCATAGCTACTAAATATAAAATAAATAGAGCTAGTCACAGTTCTGGGTAAGATGGTGTAAGCAGCTGGGGATGGATGCTCTGGGTGAGGCATCAGCACCATCATTATAATGATTAATCACACATTTCAGTGGTGATCGTCACTGAATGCTGCTATTTCCTTCCAAAACACAGAGAGAATCACTAACTAGTTGTGGCATTGCAGGAACCATGCCTGCGCTGAAATAATCAGTCTCTAGGGTAATGATTCTGAACATTAAGTGTGCATGAGAATTACTTAGGGAGCTTGTTAAAGATGCAGATTCCATCACCAATCCAGAGATTCTTATTCAGTAGATGGGCTGTGAGAGCTGCATTTTAACAAGGACCCCTGTGATTCACTTTGAGATTATGGAGGTGGTCATACAACCTATTTCAATGATGGCAAACGTCATTCTGCTTTAATTGTGTTTCCTCAACTAAGTCTGAAGCTCCTATGGGCAGATGTTAAACTGCAGTAATTTCCCCTATAGTGACGTTCACAACCATAAAATGTTTTATACAGAATGTTTTAATTAAGCCCTTATCAATTCATTGTTCCTGTGATCCAAGTAACATAGGGGGCCTGAAATGAGGTGACTGTAGGTATCTGAGGCATAGATGAAAACTCTCAAAGCAGGTGCCATAGGAGTTGTAGAATCCCAGGAGGCAGCTAGCCCTATCAGCAGTGAATCATAACTTTTTAAAAATAATCTTCAGACAGCCCAGGGATATCAGAGGCTTACTGACACAAAATGCCCATCTCTGCCAAGTGCCCTGCACTGTGAATAGAAATGTATGGCTGGGATGGGCCTGGGAGTCTAGCATCTGTTTTTACAGCTGTGATTGTCCATTCAGATTGGGATCAGCATCAATTATATCATCTTTCACTATAAAGAACGGAATACTGATCAGGACTCAGGCCTGCCTAACAATACCAGCTCTACTTTGGGTAGCCAGACAATCTAAGATCAGAAATGAAACAGTATTTCTAAAAGTACATTAAAAAAAACTAAAATGAATGTGAGAAACCAATAGACTATCAAGTGTTCCTTTCTTTCCTTTGTAAGAACTAGGCTACATGCTGTGACAGCAAAGGATTTGCTTAGGAAGATCTACTTAATTAGATAAAGTATCTTCCCTTAGTAAATCTGAAAAATAAGCAGTTATGCTCTGCTGCATTTTTATCTTCTAAGATTTTATTAGTTTATCCAGCACACAGTACTACACACTAAAATAAGGCAATTATTTTATTATTTATTTATTTATTTATTTTGAGATGGAGTCCCACTCTGTCACCCAGGCTGTAGTGCAGTGGCACCATGTTTGCTCACTGCAACCTCTGCCTCCCAGGTTCAAGCAATTCTCTTGCCTCAGCTTCCCTAGTAGCTGGGATTACAGGCGCCCACCACTATGCCCAGCTAATTTTTTTTTTTTTTTTGTATGTTTAGTAGAGATGGGGTTTCTCTACTAATGTTGACCAGGCTGGTCTCAAACTCCTGACCTCAGGTGATCCGCCCACCTCGGCCTCCCAAAGTGTTGGGACTACAGGTGGGAGCTGCTGCACCCGGCCATTTTATCTATTCTTGGTAATCAAGTGGAAGTTATGAGGTTGATCCAGCTGTAGTTTAGGAAATCTGACATGCAAGGGAGCATGTTAAGATTTTATGGGCCATTAAAAGGACAGAATTTTAAATGATTACTGAGATCAAAATGTCATTTATTTTCATAACAAATAAGTGGTTTGGGATTTGTTATTCCCAAAGTGAGTATCACTGAGGCTGACCCTTGCCCAAAGGCATATTTATAAATATATGGGCCTTTACCAAACATGTGAAGCACCTAGTTGTTTATATTCACTTAATGACTGACTCTTTGTCTGCTTCTGACGTGTAGTTAAATGAGCTTGTTGTTGGCTGATAAATCCTCCCAGGACTGAGGAGGTCAAAGTAAAGAACCAGCATTTTGTGGCAACCCATGATCATCTGTCTTACTTCCTTGAGGAAAGATAAGCCCTGAGCTGAGGTGATCAGCAGCAGGCAAGAACTGATTAATAGGCATCGTTTTTTTCTGGCTGCTTTGTGTAAGCAGCTAGGCTAGACTAGTCATGCCTCTGAGAAGGGGTAAAAAATGACAGGATGAATTGGGGAAGCAACCAGGGAGTCATAATCCTGTGAAGCCATTTTGTCACCTGGGTTTAGTAGTTTCTAGAGGAATCCTGCGTGTCAGTGAATTGGGCTGGACCACGTGTTGTAGGCTAGGCTTTTATTCTGGGAAGTCCACTCTGAGACGGAGCATAGGAGACAGGATGTTTATTAGGGTGCACCCTTGGGACCAATATCTGGGGAAAGGAGGGGAAAAAAGCAGAAGCAGGTAGAGGGAGAAGATAAACTGTGATGCAGGCCCAACAACAGCCTAGGCAGACCCCCAAGGGAGCTCTGAAGTTAGAATGGCCTTTCAGAATTGCCCCCCGTTGGGCCAAGGTGGCTGGGAATTTTTTTTTTTTAATTTTTTATTTCTATAGGTTTTTAGGGAACAGGTGATATTTGGTTACATGAATAAGTTCTTTAGTGGTGATCTGTGAGATTTTGGTGCACCCATCGCCTGAGCAGTATACACTGAACCCACTTTGCAGTCTTTTTTTTTTTTTTGAGACTGAGTCTTGCTCTGTCACCCAGGCTGGAGTGCAATGGCATGATCTCAGCTCACCGCAACCTCCGTCTCCTGGGTTCAAGCAATTCTCCTGCCTCAGCCTCCCAAGTAGCTCGCCACCAGCCACACCTGGCTAATTTTTGTATTTTTAATAGAGATTGGGTTTCACCATGTTGGCCAGGATGGTCTCGAACTCCTGACCTCAAGTGATCTGCCCGCCTCGGTCTCCTAAAGTGTTGGGATTACAGGCGTGAGCCCCTGCGCCCAGCCCTCCAATTTCTGGCCTTCTATCCCTCACTCCCTTCCCACTCTTTCCTTCTAAGTCCCCAAAGTCCATTGTGTCATTCTTTTGCCTCTGTATCCTCGCAGCTTAGCTCCCACTTATGAGTGAGAACACACAATGTTTGGTTTTCCATTCCTCAGTTACTTCATTTAGAATAATAGTCTCCAAACCCATCCAGGTTGCTGAAAATGCCATTAATTCATTCCATTTCATGGCTGAGTAGTATTCCATCATATGTATATATATAACATTTTCTTTATCCACTCGTTGATTGATGGGCATTTGGGCTGGTTCCACATTTTTGCAATTGCAAATTGTGCTGCTGTAAACATGCGTGTGCAAGTGTCTTTTTCTGAAAATGAATTATTTTCCCCTGGGTGGATACCCAATAGTGGGATCACTGGATTGAATGGTAGTTCTACTTTTAGTTAAGGAATCTCCACACTGTTTTCCATAGTGGTTGTACTAGTTTACATTCCCACCAGCAGTGTAGAAGTCTTCCCTTTTCACCACATCCATCCCAACATCTAATATTTTTTTATTTTTTGATTATGGCCATTCTTGCAGGAGTAAGGTGGTATTGCATGGTGATTTTGATTTGCATTTCCCTGATTATTAGTGATGTTGAGCATTTTTTCATATGTTTGTTGACCATGTGTATATCTTCTGCTGAGAATTGTCTATTCATGTCCTTAGCCCACTGTTTGATGGGATTTTTTGTTTTATTCTTGCTAATTTGTTTGAGTTCATTGTAGATTCTGGATATTAGTCCTTTGTCAGATGTATAGATTGTGAAGATTTTCTCCCACTATGTGCATTCTCTGTTTACTTTGCTGACTTTTTCTTTTGCCATGAAAAAGCTCTTTAGTTTAATTAAGTCCCAGCTATTTATCTTTGTTTTTATTGCATTTGCTTTTGGGTTCTTGGTCATGAAATCCTTGCCTAAACCAATGTCTAGAAGGGTTTTTATAATGTTATCTTATAGAATTTTTACAGTTTCAGGTCTCAGATCTAAGTCCTTGATCTATCTTGAGTTGATTTTTGTATAAGGTGAGAGACAAGGATCCAGTTTCATTCTCCTACATGTGGCTTGCCAATTATCCCAGCAGCAAGGTGGCTGGGAATTTCTATTCCTGCATTGGTAGGTCACTGGATATGGACAACCCCAGAAGGTTATCAAGGAAACTACCTCTTGGTCACAGTGGTTCACTTCAGCTGAGGCAATCCCTGAAGAAGCTGAGAGCTAAGGGCTGTCTGCCATCAGTGCTCCTAGCACCAGAGACAACAAGAACCTCATTGAAGAGGGACCTGGACAGTGCACCAGAGTGGCCAGAACACCTGGTAAAATTTGGGCTGTGGCTTATCTGAGTGATTATGCCAGGTAATGGGAACTAGGAACTGTAGCGCTAGTTATCAAAGGCAAGTCATGCCACTTGAATTTTGTTGCTTATGCCTCTAGGATACATTTTATTTCAAGACCTGACAGGGAAGGGCAGACTTGAAGAGTTCTTGACCTGGCCCCAGCTCTGTCTACAGCAGTAGGGCAAAGCTAGAGTGGAGTCAAGAGTGGAGGTGACACAAGACTGGGTTGTGCATGGAACATCAGAATGGTGGGTGGGTTTGCCATTCAAGGCCTTCAGCAAGTGTCAAGCAGTCAAGATAGGGCATCTAATATGAAACATGGGGTAATAGTTGGAAGTCCATGCAGTCTGTTGGGATGTAGGGGAAGGCAAAGCACTGGGATACAAATGATAGCAACTGCCCCTTAAGTGCTTGTGTAGATAAGGATCCCTGCTAAGTATTTAACACATACCATCTCATTTAAAACTGCTTATAATTTTGTGTAGTATGTATTATTATTTTCATGTGCATGGGCAAATAAACCAGTTCAGAGAGGAGATTATTCAAAATTATACAGCTGGTAAGTGGCAGAGATTCTGGAGACAGACTGCCTGCATTTGAATTCTGTCGCTTACTAGATGTATGACCTGGGGCAAATTACTTAACGCCTCTGTTCCTGAGTTTCTTCACCTTTAAAATGGGAATAACACCTACCTCTTACGGCTGTTATGCGCATTAAATGTATTAATAGCATAAGAGCCAAGGGCAATGCCCAGCACAACTTAAGAACTATATAATTGTTTATGAACTAAGTGAATAGGCCAGTCGAACTCCATAGCCTATGTTCTTGACTATTATGCTAGCTTGGCAGGACTCTGATTCCCAGGATGTGCAGTGAGAGAGCTAGGCAGCCTAAGCAGTAGGAAGTACCTAAGATAGTAGGCAACTAATCACTCATTCATGTACTTATTCACAAATATTTATTGAGAATCTCTATATATGTGCTAAGCATTTTTCTGGGTAGTAGAGATAAAGCAATGAACAAAACAGCCAAATTCTCAACCATCATATAGCTTATGTGCTAGTGGGGAGACAGGCACTAAACAAAATAATTGATAAATGTGTAAATAATGGCAGGTAGTGATAAGAGAAATGAAGGCAGGGTAAGAGCACAGAGAGCCCTGGAGCTGAGGCTATGGGAAAGGGCTGAGTGTGTGTTATTTTAGAAAAAGAGATGAGGAAAAAGCCTTTCTGATGAGGCAACATTTGAGCAGAGACCTGAATGAAGTTGGGAGGAATTCAGGCAGTAATCTGGGAGACAAGCCTGGGTAGAGAAAATAACCAGAAAGGCAGGGATGGCCCTTCAGAGTTTAGAAGGAGAAGAAATCTTGGGTGGGGCAGTTTTCTTCAGTGGAGGCAATCTCCGAAGGGAGCTGAGGGCAGATGGCCATACCCCTGCAGTGCAGCTCTCCCAGCAGCTGGGGAAAGAAGTGTTTCATTCCTGAAGGGCAATCTGGGTGGTACAACTTCCAGCACCCTGTGCCTATCTTCAGTAGCTTGTTCTACTATTTGGCTTGCTCCTGAAGAATCCAATCTTTCTCACCAAAGAAGTTATGCTGAACATTTTGAAAATTTCATCAAAGTTCTTGTGTAAAAGTGCAAAAGTTGAAACGTTATTTGGGGTTTAAGTACTAAAAAGTTAATATTGGACACTGATTCCTGAACAACACAGGGGAAAGGAGCAAAAATCTAAATCTGAAAGTTTTTAGGAAGGGAGTACTTGGCAGATGGATGATTTTAAAATGTGATGCCATGAATTCTTTTGCAACTTGATAACACATCAGTACTGCCCACACATTCTAGAAACCATGTGAATGAAGAAGGCTGTCATTAGAGCTGAAAATTGCATTGTGATTTTGGCAATGGTTCACTCTTAGGCCAGGTTCAGATTTCCCAGTTTCTGAACTCTAACCAGTAATTGCTATTACTGTGTTTGGGAGATGATTGCTGGAGATTGTGGCAAAAAGATAGAATTCTCTGCCTTTTAAGGCGTCTTAATCACAATTTTGGCAGCATGGAAGCCTTCAACTTAGTAAACTGAGCAGCCATTTCCATAGCAGAGAAATAAGCTACTGTTTGACTCAGAGATGGAGCTTTCAGCTGTTGTTTGTTGACCTGAGCTGAGGGAAACAAGATGACAGATTGGACAAGCAGCACACTATGCAATTTATGCCCTTCATGGACTGTCAAACATTAATTTAATTTAATTTTAATCATTACCATCTGGTACTTATATAGAAAGTCAGGCCCAGATAGATATTTCCTTATCTTGAATTGGTGAACAGAGCTGTGTTTTGGCCTGCAGCCATGTCCATACACCCCAAGGAAGGGGCAAGAACACTGTGGGAGGGCAGATTTGTGTGAATGCCAGGCATGCAGCTATCACCAGCCCTGAATGCTGTAAAAGGGACCTGCTGGTGCTAGTCCCACCATGGGTCATGGCCCCTTCTCCTGTCCCACTCATGGAGGCATAAATGCTCAGTCATGTCTTTGTATTCCTTGACATTGAGAATGGGAACTGGCTGAGGATGGTCTCTGGATGAATTGAGGCATCTGATTCTGTGGCTTAAACCTCTTAAGCAGGTAAAGTGACGAGTAGCCACATTTAATCTGTTCATTAGGAAATTATTAAGCACTGATGACCTTTGAGGTTCCATTACTCTGAGCATCTGTTATTTTTTGTGTCAATCATGGTGCCAGACCCAGCAGGGAATATGGAAGAAGTATAAAGCAACATTCCTGTCCTAGAAGCCAACTCAGTCCCAGGAGGGATTCTCTTTTCTTCTCAGTCCTCAGACTGAACCTCAAGTTGTTGGTGGCTGGTAGGGAGTAGAAGGGTTGCCAGTGAAGTCCCAGAGGAGTAAGGGAGGAAGAATGGATGAGAAAGCCCTCCATGTTCCTGAATTTCAATTTTTTCATGCAAAATAGCTTGGTACCCATGAGGCTAAAGGATGCCTTTCAGCAAGCTAGCTCTGGCTTCAGGAGACAAACACTGAGCCCTGTTCATTGCTTTGTGGGCAAAGATCATATGACCTACTTGAGAAAGGACAGCAAGTTTCCCCCTTTTCTTTGAAAATAGAAACAGGTCTTTTTTCCCCTGATTTCCTGCAGCAATGTTAAATACATGCTTATTGCCCCCAAAATCAGATAATACAGAAAAGTAGAAAGTAAACACTTGGTCACACACAGATAGAGACGACTGTTAGTATTTTAGTACACACATCTTTATACACACAGACACACACACATCACATATATATATACACATATGTATACACATATATATGTACACTTATACATACACACATATATTTTTAAAAATTGGATCATGCTATAGGTAAGGAAAAGCAAAATCTCTTGTCAGGTGATTTCCTTCTCCAACCAGATTTCAGTATGACCAGAAAGTACATTCGGGGGCTTCAAGCAGGAAAGAGAGTGGCATTGCAAAATTTGCCACTTCAAATTTCAAGGCTGGATGTTGTTTCCAGCTCAAGCTGTATCTGTCCAACCCACCTCTTGGCAACTGCCAAGGACAGACTTGCCAGCTCGTCTGAGATATGAGGCCACCTCTATTCAGGATATGAATCTTGTTTCTTTCTATGAAACATTACATTTTTCCTTTGAAAAAAGTAACAGAAAGCACTGTTCATCATGGAGGGATAGAGGCAAATACAGCATGGAAGAAACATTTTCAAGAGTTAAAATAGAGCATGGTAAAGAAAGAGAGAATCACTTCCTGCCCTCTTTTCTGACTATAAGAAGTTTAAACCATATTTTAGATTTTTCTTTATGTTAAAAGAGAAGACTATTCATACAAAACTCATTTTGATCTATGTGCATCAAAATTAAATGGACGTGATCTACAAGTGTATTTTGCCCCAGGTCAGGATGAGATTGCAGCTATCTCCTTGAGGGGATTCCAAAACCTTCTGGGGAGAGACCAGAGAATAGAGGCCCACAGAGCCAGGCCATGTAAGGAATGGTGGAGTAAGCCAGGTGTGTTTCCGTGGAGAAGGGGGAAGTCTTAGTTTAGTGGGAAGATGGGCTGGACTTATTTTTTATTCTTCTGGAAGCTAGAACCGAAATGAAAAGATCAAAAGTATTATGAGGTACAGAGCTGACACATGAGATTTGGGAAGGTGGAGAAGAAAAAGGGGTGAAGACAGCTAATATTTATTGAGCACCTACTATGTGCCAGAAGTTGAGCTAAATTCCTTGTATTATCTTATTTAATCTTCACAGTAATCTTAAGAGGTAGATAATATTGCTGGTATTTTATAGCTAAGGAGAGTAAGATTCAAAAAAGTTAAGTAACTTGCACAAGGTTGCATAGCCGTTAAGTGGCAGAACCAAGTTTAAATTCACGTTTGTTTGGCTCCCCTACATCACACTCTCTAAAAATGGCATGGGCGAGCTTCCTGAGCTAACGTGTTCCTGGGTACCTCAATGCATTCAAGAAAAGACTAGATGGTTATTTGTTGGGGATGTTCTTCAAGGGATTTGTGCATTGGTATAGAGCTGGAACACATGGTTTCTAAGGGCCTTTCTAACTGCATGTTCTAACAAGGTCCCTCTAAAACATATCACTCTTGCTTGTCTTCAGGACACCTACTGGGGGCATGATTAGAATTTTATTTTTGGCTAAGGCATCATCCTCAGAAAAAGAAACTGAAGATAAATCCCCATACATCTTCTCTTGGAGGACCAACTCCAGCAGACATTGTTGGTATGGTACTCATAACCCCTCAGCACTCACCATGCCCATACATGCCCATGAAGGTTCTTCTGCAAACACCTACAACTCTCTATCTCAGGGCTTGCTTTTGGTTCTTCAAGGGCAGGCCGGAAGTGCCAGAAAGTTAACATCTTTGGAAGTAGTCCTCAGCTAATGACATAGGAGAATTAGAAGATAACTATTCCAGCTTCCATGGCCTTGTTTGGGATAACTCTAAGGCATGCTCCACACAATCTCCCAGAGTTCCTCAGCAGGAATGAGTCCTAGGTCCCCATAGGGGTAACTTGCTGTTACCCCTTCACTGTCTCATTTTATTATTATTTTATTTATCCCTTCACTCTCTCATTTCCCCTCTTCCCTACTAGTGCTTCCAGGGATCACCTTCCAAATAAACTAGTTGCACTCATTTCCTTGTCTCAGGGTCTGTTTTTGACGAAACCTACACTAAGACACCAACATATACAGGGTTTCTCAACCTCAGCATTATTGACATTCATTTGGGGCTGGAGATGTACCAAATGACAAATACACATAAAGCATTTTACTGTTTGTGTAACATCAGTTTGGGTTGCGAGGGATATTTTGACTTCTAAGTACTTGTGTGAAGCTATTTACATTTGTACATATACAGATGTATTGTTTGTCTGATGCGGGGGAGAGACAGTGCACAGAACAGTGTCTCCCCTTAAATACTGATTTTTAAAAAATTGATATAGAGGCCAAAAATGCTGCTCTACACAGTAGATGCCAGTTGTGCCCTCTCCCCAGCTGTGACAACCAAAAATATCTTCAGATATTGCCAAATGTCTTCCAGGGGACAAAATCAGCCCCAGTTGAGAAGTGCTGCTTGCTTGAGGTACCTGTGGGAAGCACAGGGAAGGTAGGATTTGGGGAAGCAAACCTGTTAGGGTGGGCCATGGGCAAGCTTCTCAGTGATTTTAGTGGAGGGCACAGGTGGGGTGAGGAGGAGACTGAGTGTGTGTGTGTTTTGGGAGAAGAAAATGAAACAACTCTTATTTCATAACCGCCTGGTGCAAGGTGGTCCCTTGTCTAAAGCAGAACAGCTCAGAACTAAACTCAGTACCCCTTATAGTCTCTTTTAGAAAAATGATAAATACACAGAAACCATTTTACTGTTTGTGTAACATCAGTTTTCAGGTGAGTTCAGTTTGGATGACAGGTCCTTAAGCAGCTATTTCACAGCCTGTCAGTTTTTCGGTTGCTAGGGATATTTTGACTTTTAAGTACTTGTGAGAAGCTATTTAAAAAATCAATATGTGGTTCCAATATGGGGAATGCTGTCAAACGGAGTAGAGGGTCAGATAAAAGATGCAAATGCTTTCTTAGCTAGAGCTTTGGACCTGATTTGGCTGGTATGTTTACAAATGAGACCCCTGATGAGAGTGACGGAGTTTCAGGGATAGTAAAGGAGACTACAGATGTAGGTTCCAAAACCCCTGTATTCCCTGTAAATGGAAGTAGCAAGGAAGAATAAATATAGGTTAATACCTATAAGACAGTCTTCATCTTATCTATTAGATTCCTGGTTAAAAAAAAAAAGGTTCTGATTGGGGTTCCTCATTACGGCTGAATTCTGATACCTTCCAAGGTCAAGCAGGGTAGCAAGCTGGTGCTGCATACTGTACACGCCCTACCCAAATTCCCTTCTCCCTGTTTGATATGCTCAGCACCCAATTTCAGGGTGCTTTTCTGCTAGTTACTAGTACCTGTGACCTTCTTTGGTGGCTTTCTCTTGGGCTAATGGAGTTGCTTCACTTGTACATACCTCCCATGTACCCTGGGGTTTTTTTTATCACCCTCGGGAGGCCCACCACCATTGGGCAAGAATATAAAAGCCCAGTTCCCTTGTCTCATGTGGAAATAAACTCTAGGTGTGATTTGCACCCCAGAGCTCCACCTTGAGATCATGACTAAGCTGTGATATTTCCTGACATTGAAGCTTTGTTTATTGGCTTCTTTCTCTGTCCTGCTTTCCCCACTTTGTTCTGGTCTCCCTGTGGGAGCACCTTCCCAATAAATCACTTGCACAGGAATCCTCATATCAGGGACTACTTCTAGGGAATCTGATCAAAGATTCTCAAGGCATCCCAAGGTCTATATTTGAGTGAAAGGGAAGGTGAATTTTACCACTCACATGTAATGTTTCAGAATCTTACCCTATCCTACAAAATAGGCACTTATTCTTTTTTTCTTTTTCTGTAATGGATGATTATCTTGGTCTGGAGAACTGAGAAAACATACTTCTGCCACCTTTGCACTACTCCTCCTGCGTCCACAACGATCAGTGCCTCAGGAGGCATTGTTGATGCTTGCTCAGCCAAGAGAAGTAAGAGGAGTTGCCTTTGCTTGTGTTCTAAATGCCTTGATCTTGAACACTCAAAGCTGTACCTATGTGCTTTCATGCTTGAAAGGGTGTAGCCACCCACAGAGGGTGATTCAGCAAAACAGGTCTGCAGTGAGAAAAGTTGGATCAAAAACATATTGGGATCTGCTTCTGATACTTACTGGGGTTTGAGAGGATCTCTACAATTTTATTCCAAAACTGATCGATCATATAGCACCATTTTTTGAGTTCTTTCTACTTGTTTGGCAGCATTTTCTTGTGCATTTTATCACTTAATCTTTGTAGCATACTTGTGAGATATTAACATCTCCATTTTATAAGCAAGAAAGCTGAGGCTAATAGAAGTTATATTACCTGCCTAAGTTCACACTCGCAGTGACGAAGCTGGGTTTTGAGCCTACCTTGGTCTGATTCTAACGGCTGTGTGCTTAACTACCTCCAGAGTATGGCTCTGATATTGGCTCTTTTTTTTCTAAAGTAATGAGGGAAAGATTTGTCAACATTTGCACAAGGCAGAAAACTATCTCATCTGGAAAGGTTTATATAGACATTTTTATCTTCCAAGAAGAATAAGTAAATGTATAGGAAATTGAAATATATTAAATGACCCTGACATGCTGCAATGCAGATAATATTTTATATGGTGAAGTTTTCTCTAAGCTTACCATTTCCTTATCATAAGGTCAATATGATGATTAATGGTTTATGTACAAGGTAGAAAACAATCATTTTCTTTGCAGTCATTTGGAGAGTATTGCATCTGGTTTAATTTATCTCTTATTTAGTTACCTGCTAGGGTTGTTCTTGGGTTTGAATTTTTGTTTTTCCTCCTCCTTTACACTGCCAGCCTCTTTTCTGCCCTAGAACCAAGGCCAGGAAGACTGCAGAACTATGCACTCATGTTTTATCCAGTTAATTCCCCCCAGGATTGAAAAATGTGACTATTTCTGAATACTAACAGTTTTTGCAAACTTCAAATGCAATATGAGAATACTTTTGGACTACAACAATCCATGAAATTAAAAATGACAATATATCCTGTATTTAGATAAAGGATATGTGTTCATATTTTACCTTAAGCAGTAAAGGAAGACTCTAGGCTTCTTTTTGAAATTTTAAGATGTCAGTTTTCAGCAACAGAGAAAATACAAATTGAAAGTTGCTGAAAAAAATGAATTTTTATTTTTATTTAGTCCAAAGTCCAAAGTTCAAAGCAAAACTCTCTTCTCTGGGGTTCAAATCTTGTTTACCCTGAATAGAATATGCCTTCTTGTTTGTTAGAAAACACACAAAAGTGTTCTAATTGTGAAACAGCACCAAACAAGTGGTATTTAGGAAAATAAAATACTAAGCATGGACTCACAAAGCCAGAAGAGACCCTGTGAGAACATCTTCCAACAGGAAATGGCCAACTCATTCAACTTATATGGATTATTTTCTATTTTGGTAGGATTTATAAATCTGTATTTTTCATCTTTTGCACTCATTCACATGATGTTTCAGTTAATGGAGCAAGGTCCTGAATCCTAAGAAGCCACCAGTACCTAACAAAACACCTGGTACATATGCCATTCAATAGAACTTTCTAGAAGAAATAATTAGGTCAATGAATAAAAATATAAAGTGATGAATAGAAAATTTATGATAGGGTTCTTACTGGTATGATTAAGTAGTAAAATGGAAACAAATCATGGTCAAGTTCAATGTTTCACAAACTCTATTCATAGTATAGGTTTTCTTTTCCTTCTCAATGGGTAAGGTGACCATGTAATATATATTCCAAACAAGGACCCTTTTGAGAGGGAAACGGGTGCTATTAATTATTATACCAAGACAACAGGACCACTTTGGACAAACTGTAACTAATGGTCACTCCCAATGAGGGATTAGGAGCAGGAAAAAAATATGTGTATAAGCCTCTAAATTTAAAAACAAGGGAGTTTTAACTCATAAATGAAGATTTAGAGGGATTTCACTATGAATACTTTTGATGTTCTTACCTCATCTTAGAATTATGGTAAAAAATGAGCCAAATGACAAATAAAGACTCCTTTCTAACAATTAGGAAAGAAAGAGGAATTAAATTGTTATCAAAAGCTACAAGGAGAACTACAAAACACTGGTAAAAGAAATCACAGAAGTCAAACACAAAAAATAGAAAAACATGTGCTCATGGATTGGAAGAATCCATACTGTTAAAATGACCATACTACCCAAAGCAATATACAGATTTAATGTATCCCCTATCAAATTACCAGTGTCATTTTTCAAAGAATTAGAAAAAAGCAATCCTAAAATTTACATAGAACCAAAAAAAAGAGCCCAAACAGCCAAAGCAATCAAGCAAAAAGAACAAAGCTATAGGTATCATATTACCTGACTTCTAATTATACTACAAGGCTATAGTAACCAAAACAGCATGATACTGGTACAAAAATAGACACATAGATCAATGAAACGGAATCGAGAACCCAGAAATAAAGCCACATACCTACAATCAACTGATCTTTGCCAGGTCGACAAAAATATACACTAGGGAAAGGACACTATATTCAATACATGGTGCTGGAAAAATTGGATAGCCATATGTAGAAGAATGAAACTGGACCCATATCTCTCACCATATACAAAAATTAACTCAAGATGGATTAAACACTTAGATGTAAGACCTGAAACTATAAAAATCCTGCAAGAAAATCTAGGAAAAACTCTTCTGGACATTGCCCAAGTCAAAGAATTTATGACTAAGACCTCAAAAGCAAATGCAACAAAAACAAAAATAGAAAAATGGAATTTAATTAAACTAAAATGCTTCTGCACAGCAAAAAATAATCAACGGAGTAAACGGGCAACCTGCAGAATGAGAGAAATATATTTGCGAACTATGCTTCCAACAAAGGACTAATACCCAGAATGTACATGGAACTCCAAAAATTCAACAAGAAAAAAACCAAATAACCCCATTAAAAGTGGGCAAATAATATGAACAGACATTTCTCAATAAAAAACATACAAGCAGCCAACAAATATATGAAAATGCTCAACATCACTTATCATCAGAGCAATGCAAATTTAAACCACGTTGAGATGCCCTCTCACACCAGTCAGAACGGCTATTACTAAAAAGTCAGAAAAACAAGAGATGTTAGAGAGGATGCAGAGAAAAGGGAGCTCTCATACACTGTTGGTGGAAATGTAAATTAGTACAACATCTATGGAAAACAGATTGGAGTTTTCTGAAAAGCTAAAAATAGAACTGCCAAGATCCAGCAATCCCATTACTAGGTGTCTACCCAAAGAAAAATAAATTGTGATATCAAAAAAACACCTGCACTCCTATGTTTATCACAGCATTATTCACAATAGCAAAGTTATGGAATCAACCTAAGTGTCCATCAATGGATGGTTAGAAAAAGAAAATGTGATATATCTACACCATGGAATACCACATAGACATAAAAAGAAATCATGTCTTTCCCAGCAACACGGATGGCCCTAGAGACAATTATCCTGAGTAACTCAGAAACAGAAAATCAAATACCACATGTTCTCACTTATAAGTGGAAGCTAACTAATGGATACACATGGATATATAGAGGGAAACAATAGACACTTGGAACTGCAAAGTGGGGAAGGAGGGCGGTGAGGGTTGAAAAATTACCTATTGGGAACAAAGTTCACTATCCAGGTGATAGGTATCCTAAAATCCCAGACTTAACCACTATGCAATATATCCATGTAACAAAAGTACATTTGTAGCCCCTTAATCTATTTTAAAAATTAAATTTCTTTAAGAAATTTGAATATGTACAATGTTACTAATAAACCAGGGTCCTGGCTGAATGATGTCATCAAAATAAATCTTACATGCAAGAAAAAAAAAAAAAAAAGCTAGGCTGAGAGATTCTGCACCCCGTGATCCCGCCCAACCCCACCAAGCCCCACCGTCCCCACCCCCCTCTCCCCACCCTCCCCA
>NW_026652282.1:33942591-33959907 GCF_009828535.3 Hylobates moloch | reverse complement strand
CCCACTCTGCCTCTCCCCATGCTGCCTCTCCCCACCCTCTAACCCTGCCTCTCCACTCACAACTTCCGTGACTATCTGCTCAATTATCTCTCGCTTCTGGGACCAGCTAACAAGCTTTTGTGGTTAGCTCCTGGTTGCCCGCCAACCATGAGCACCCAGAGCCGCCAAAAGTATACCGCTGGGGTGGAGGCCGCTATTGACCGCCTGATCAACATGCATCTGCAGGCCTCCTACGCCTACCACTCTTTGAGCTTCTATTTCGAAGGCGACGACGTGGCTCTCAAGGGCGTGGGCCACTTCTTTCACAAGCTGGCTGAAGAGAAATGTGAGGGTGCCAAGCATCTTTTGATGTAGAACCAGCGCAGCAGCTGCGGCCTCTTCCAAGATGAGCAGAAGCTGCTCCGAGATGAGTGGAGTGGCAGCCTGGCCGCCATGGAAGCCGCCCTGGCCCTGGAGAAGAACCTGAACCAGGCCTTTTTGGATCTGCATGCCCTAGGTTCTGCCAACACAGACCCCAATCTCTGTGATTTTCTGGAAAAGCACTTCCTAGACCGAGAGGTGAAACTCATCAAGAAGATGGGCAACTACTTGATCAACCTCTGCAGGCTGGCCAGCCCCCAGGCCGGGCTGGTGGGGTATCTCTTCAGAAGGCTCAAGGACGACTGGGAGCTTCCAGAGCCCAGCAACCTTTGAGGTGCCCCTCTGCATTCTTCTGGCTTCGGGATTTCGGCCTGAGCTTCTCAACATCCAGAAGTACTCACCAAGCCATGGACCAAATGGAAACAATAAAAGGTTCTTTTTGCAAAATTAAAAAAAAAATGCTAGGCTGAGGGAAAAAAATTGTTTGCAGAATAGCATGAAGGATCTGCAGTCGGTTTAATGCTCTAGAGTTTTTAAGAAATTGTTCTTTTGTGAGTCACGTGTGTATTTTAAGGATCTAATAAAACTGCATTTTGTCTGTCAAGAAAAATACAGTTTCCTGTTCACAAAGTGTTGCATACAGTTTTAGTGGTTTAATAATTTCCCTGAGGCCATTCTGGGTACTGGATTGTTCTAACTGTTATCCTTGGTTTTGCCCAGCAGAGCAGAGAGGCAAGTATCTAGAATATATCATATTGTATCCCTCCCTCTGAAACCCCTAAACTCATGATAAAATTGCTTTTCCTGATTTTTCAAGTTAATGCGATGCCATCTACCTTTTCAGAGAAATGCAGTAAGAGCCCTGTGAAATTCATCTTTGCATCTCCCATTTGGTTGCTACAGAGAATGCTGGCGGTTACATCACATGCTGACCTCTTTATGAAGCCTCTCAAGAGAAATTTCATTCTGGTCTTAGTATTAGGAATACCAGCGCTTCACTTGGATAATTGGTTTGTTTTTGTTTTTGTTTTACAGACACTGTAAGTGATGTAACTAATTAAGTTTCCTTTTCTAGACTGCCTGCTAGAAAGCTTAGAGACCAATTTGTAGTCTACCCAGAGTAAATGAGTAGAATTGTATAAGCATTTTAGTGTAAGCTTCATTCTTGTCCCATTTGTTATTCATTTCTTGGTGTATGTTATGGATCCTTTGAAGCCACCTTAAACCCTCTCTGGAACAAGGCTGTGTTTTAAGTAGATAAATAAAGTAAATTTTTAAAATGCAGATTAAAAAATGGCTCTGCAGTTTATTTTAGAGAAAAGGGAAGATAATTTTAAGGAACACTAAGAGAGCCAAAGCAATTAGAATGGAGGTGGGTCAGATGGAGGCTAAATTATAGAAGCCAAGAGAAGAGAAGCAGCAAGTGTAGCATTTTATTTAAAATGCGTTTCATTTTTCTAGCCAGTTATTTCCTCCTAAATCTATACATTTGTGTCCCACAGATAGTAATAGGTGTGAATTGTTTTCTTTGCACTTTGAAAAGCTGGAGTTACAACTTTATCTCAAACCCCAAAAGTGAGAAGAAAAATTAATTCTTTTCCTACAGTTCCTTTGCTTCCTGAAGCAGGAAGACCAAAGGCATGCTATCATTTCTTTTATCATGGAAGGGTCAGAGTCATAGGAAGAATATTTTGCAGAGATTGGGACAACTATTTTGCTTAGTTAAGGAGTAAACTGTATCTTCCTGTTTTCATGCAAAGTATTTTGATAATAAAGAAGAATATACTGGAAACTGTTTCCCTAGAGAAAATTTTTCCCATTTGCTGGTTGTTGGCAGTAAGAGATGTACAGAAGCAGTTAACAATTGTCTTCAGATTTGGATTGAAAACTCATATCTCTGTACTTAAAATATGTACTTAAAGTTATTTTCAAATTAGCACACAAATATAAACACATAAATCTGAATGAGAAAAAAAAATCACCTAATCCTATGAGACCAATTGAAAGGCTGTAATTTGAGGTAAAATGTTTGTGAAGAAGGGTAAGAAAATGTATTTCCAAATAATACATAATATTTGTCAAACCATTACTTATTATGTTTTTTAATGTCAAGAATGGGGTTGTAGAAGAAAGCTTTATTAAAGTCTCCCAAGTAGATTAAACTGTTCTTTGGTCATCAAATAATTCTTGGAAAATACTTACTTGCTAATGACTTAAGGTTCTCGGCAAATTTATTTGTGGAAGATGGGAATTTGATGACATTAAATTTCAAGAGATTAATTTGGAAACAAGTCCCACAGTGATTTCCTCTATGGATAAACATTGTGTGTGTGTGTGTGTGTGTGTGTGTGTGTGTGTGTGTGTGTGTGTGTGTGTGTGTGCTTGCACAGAGAATTATAATAATTCTTGTATGACCAAATTCCTTATACCAGCCTTCAAGACTCTTCTTAGTCTACCCTGTAGAATTTATTAATACCTTTTAAACTGAATTTTCTATTACTTTCCCATTGTTGAAGTTTTGGGGGTGCCAATTGCTCATCCTGCCTTGCATCCAAGAAGCCAGATTGGAAACAAGATAGCTTTGCTGATGGTAAAGCCAAATTGGAGAATGTGTGAGGGCTTCCTACTGCCACCCCCTGAATTAAACAAACCTCATGGAGACTCAGAGGAATGCTGGCAGCCCAAAGGAAGTAGGGAGAGCTTGGCAGGCCCATCGCCTTGTCATTGCAGTGCCCCTGTGCCCTGGCTAATACGCACCAATAGTCACTGGGCTCTGAGAGTTCTTCACATTCACACTACTACTTCTCATGGATTAGAAGTGTGACAAGGGTCTCCTGCAAATGACTGCAAGAGCTCTCTGCCATAACCAAACTTCTCAGTTTGCTGGTCCCAGGACGTGTAAAGCTCCTTTGGTTCCCCTCACCTGGAATGCTCTTCATAGCCCACTTCATTAAATCAAACCCAGCCTGCTTTTCAGCCTAGTTCCAATCTGCCTTCTGTGAAATTTTCCCTGACCAACTCAACCCAGTCATTTGGCATTGGTTCACCTTGTTTGTTTGTTTGTTTTGTTCTCCAAATATTTATTGAGGTCCTACTATATACAAGACAATGTACTTGAAATAATGCTGTTAACAAGACGAAGAAGCTCCTTAATCTAAGGAACATGCAGTCTAGTGTTAAAGGCAAATACTAACCAGATAATTCCACCAATAAGCTATCATGGACTATGGTGAATGCTGTGAAAGAAAAGTTATGGGTAGCCATGAGAGCTTCCCATCTGGAGGCCTGATATGGTCTCAAGGCAGTAGGTGAGGTCTCCATGGAAGAGACTTTGAGTTACATTCTGAAGGATGAATAAGAGTTACGTACACAAGGGATGGGGGTGGAGGAAGGATGGTGAGGAGCCGTCCAAGCAGAAGTAGCAGCATGTGCAAAGACCCCCAGGTAAGAGAGGGCACAGTGCATCTGAGGACCTGAAAGAAGACCAGAGTGGCTGACAGCAGAGAGCAAACAGGAGAGGGGCTCGAGATGAGATGGGAGAAGGTGTAGGTAAGGACTTTGGCTTTTATCCTAAGAGAAGTAGTGAGCTATTGGAGGTTTCTGAGCAGAGGACTGATATAAGATTTGTATTTTATAATCACTCAGAGTGCTCTGGGGAGAATGAACTAGAGAGGGCCAGAGAGGAAGTGGAAAGACTAACATGGAAGATAAAAGTATAGGGAGAGGAATTAAGAGAATGGGAGCATGTAACCCTATGTTGGTTGAGAGGTAGTACAGTAGAGCATAAAAACAGTGGCTCTGAAACCAAACTGCCCAGCTTTGTGCCCTGGTTTTGCCATGTACTGTCTGACCTTGAGCAGATTACCTAAGTGTTTTCAGTTTCCTGATCTCCAAAACGGGGCTAATACCTGTCTACTTCTTATGTTATGTGAGGATTAAATGGTGAATATATGTTTAAAAACTTAGAACAATGTCTAGCAAACAGTAACTTCTTATTAAATGTTGTGGCTACTCTGTTAAACATAAATTATGCCTAGAACCACAGAATGGTTTTTCTCACTAACCAAAACAAAAAGAAAACATTCTTCTGCTTGAAGATGGGCATTCAAACTGTTTTATTTATTTGTTAACTTTTTAATTTCTTAGAGATGGCGTCTCACCATGTTGCCCAGGCTACATGCAAACTCCTGGGCTCAAGCGATCCTCCTGCCTCAGCCTCCCAAAGCAGCTGGGACTACAGGAATGTGCCACCATGCCTGTGCTCAAACTTTTTTAATAACAGTTATTCTGCGGGAGAGTCCACAAAATGGACAAGAATGGCCTTGAAGGAAATACAGATCTCAGAAGGGTATTTTTAATAGAAATGCCCTTAAAGGAAGCACATGTCATTCCTGGGAAATTTATGGTTGGCTTCACCACCAGCCTGCTTTATTCATTGTGGCTCCCCCTCTTTGCCCCTCCTAAGCCATTGCTCTGCCTGGTTTCAAGCACGGGCTCAGTCAACACTGGGTTCTGAAGATTTTACTGGGGATGAGGAAGTCCATGCATCAACCATAGGCTTCATTCCAGGAATGGCCCCCTGATATTTCATGTCTTGAGGCTAGTCAGGTCACTAAAAGGTAAGAACAATGCCTATAAACCAATAACCCAGCCTGATGTTCTGGAATTAGGTCACAATGAAGGATACTTGGACTACTATGTGCCAAACACCTGTTCTAAAGCCATTCTCAACATTCCTGATTATAAATGCAACCTCCTAGTGGTTCTGGTTTTACATCTATGGGACTGTGTGATCACAAGAGCAAAAAAGCTCTCGTGTATCTGAAGACCAGGGTGGCCTATAAACCTAGAACTAGCTCAGGACAAAGGAGAGATTGCACCAGCCCACAGAAAGCACCAGAAGGTCAAGTAGCTGGGAAAACCTGGGCAGGGGAGGCCCTCTCCAGAAAAAGTAGGCTGCCGGACCACACAGCCACAGAGACACGATGAGAAAACAGACAAGCGCCCTACTCAAGATCACAAGGACAACAGGTTTTCACTGAGAATTGGGGTAGGAGTAGGAAAATTGGCAATACGCCAGTTGTCCCTAGAATAAATCAGGTAAATTCTGCTCCAGAGAGGGCAGAGCTGGTGGTGCTGTTCTTCAGGGCAGCACAGCCTCTTTCTGCCACACCTTACTCAGCCAGGGCTAAGTTTGTAGACTGCAGCTGCTGGGTCTCCTGGCAGATGTTCTGCTCCACTGTGCCACACTGAGCTACGAACGCCTGACACCAAACCTTTCCTTTTTGATCTATTGTCTTTGAAATTTTCTGGCAGGATCAGTGTGTCTGCTTTTCAAGTTTCATAAATTTTGTTGTTGCAGAGAGCTTCAGTTTGCAAATCTTTGGCCAGAAAACCTTGCTGGAGTCCAGTAAGCTGTTTATTCAACTCTTACAGTTCGTCAACTTTCTTCTCCACAGGCTTCACCAAATCTTTCAATTTCTCCAGTTCAACCTCTTCCTCTGGACTGTTCTTTTTCCCAATTAACATGACTTGGCAACCATTTTGTATTCCACATGCTGACAAAGGTATCTACATTTCCTTCAGAGATGTTCCCTTAAATATGAGTTTCTGAAAAGACAGTGGAACCCCTGTGGCCTCTCCAACAACCTGGGTCAGGTCTTGGGCAATTGCTTCACCGCTGGACCTGCTGCAGGGTAACGTGAAGGTCATGCTTCTCATTGCTGTGAGTGACGGTCATGCTGAGCTTGGCTGCCACTATTTCCTCCTTGGTCACCTTCTCGCTCCAGGCTGAGCAGGGGTGGATTTTTTTCTTCACCTGTGGTGAGCTTGGCCAGGGAGTCCAGGGTCTCCGACTGGTGAGGTGCCTGGCCTAGCCAGAAGCCCAACCACTTCCAGACTGGATTCATCTTCTTCTCTTAGTTCTTTTATGACTCCCACTAGACTATAGGCAAATGGAAGCTGGAAGGCAGGTAGCACAGTGGTTGAGCAGTGGGCTCTGGGCCAGACTACTGTGGTTAAATCCTGCCTCCATTCTAACTCACCTTGGCCCAGTCCCTTCACCTTTCTCAGCCCCAGCTTATTCATCTGAAAAACTGGACACATATGCTCATAATCATAGCACTACCCAACTCATAGATCATAGTGATGATTCAATGAGATAAACCATGAAATGCCCTTAAGCAATGGCCCAGCATATGCTAAATGCACAATAGATGTTAGCTACTTTAATCAGTTGTGTCCTAGCTGTGCTAATAACATCTCAAGTTTGCTTCCCAGTTTCAGTAAAACAGATAACTTTAGATTCTAGAATCTCCTTTAATGAGCATTCCTCCCTCTAAATAGCTCCTATAGGAATAGGAAGTAAAGTGTAGGAATTTGCTCATTTTTTGATGTGATGTTCAGTGAGTAGGAGGGGAGAAAAAGAAAATGAGAGGACCACTCTCTCCTCAACCAAATAAGTAGAGCCATCTTATTTAGGCCCTGGGATTGTTTTAATCACTATACTGCTAAAAAGCAGCCATGGCAGCATTTTAACCTCTTTCTCAGGAAGGACAAGCTGCACAAAGGGGTCGTTTCAGAAGTAAAACTAATGAACTACCGGCTGCTAGTCTGCATAGTTTCCAATTCTTGGAAGTCTTCTCCACCCACTCTTCACCCACAAATCCTCCTCCTTCCACTTTGTGGTAGCCTTGGATATACCAGAGTGAGGGAGCAGGGACTGAATTGGCACAATCAGAACTCTAGGCATCACTGAGGCCTTGAACTCTTTTGCACTAGGGCCTGTTTAAAGCTCCCGCTCTTCAGGTACCATTTAGAGGACTCTTCCTCTCTGGAAAGAAGCACAGGCTTACAGGTTGAGTTACAAGTGCTACTTATTTAGAAAAGGGAAATATCTTTATTACACGCATGTCGTGTTATTTATCTCTGTAAGCTGTTTAGCCACCCTGATGAATAATTTATTCATTGCAATAATAATAAAGCAGGTACTAATCCCTGGGGGATTGGGGTGGGGACACATATTAGGAATGAGTTTTGAATTAATGTAAGCTTTCTGCTTAGTGTAAACTCCCCAAGAAGCAAACATTCTCCTCAGGATTTTAGCAATTCTGATTGCATGGTGGTTAGATAGGGGAATTTTCTTGCTTTTTGAAAACACACATTACGAAAAAGATACTTGCACACGCATGTTTATAGCAGCACAATTTGCACTTGCAAAAATATGGAACCAGCCCAAATGCCCATCAATCAACGAATGGTTAAAGAAATTGTATATATATATATATATATATATATACTACTCAGCCCTAGAAAGGAGCAAATTAATGGCATTTGCAGCAACGTGGACGGAACTGGAGACTATTATTCTAAGTGAAGTAACTCAGGAATGGAAAACCAAGCATTGTCTGTTCTCACTCATAAGTGGGAGCTAAGCTATGAGGATGAAAAGGCATAAGAATGATAGAATGGACTTTGGGGATTCGGGAAAGGGTGGGAGGGGGTGAGGGATAAAAGACTGCAAATTGGGTTCAGTGTATACTACTCTGGTGATGGGTGCACCAAAATCTCATAAATTACTACTAAAGAACTTCCTCGTGTAACCAAATACCACCTGTTGCCTAAAAACCTATGTAATTAAAATTTTTTTTTAAAAAAGAAAACATGCACGAAAGTATTTAGTGTTGCTGGGCACAATATCTCTAACTTGCTTGCAAATGGTTGGGAAAGCAATTGGTAAATCTTGATGAAAGGTAAACCAGAGTTCTTGTACTATTATTGCAACTTTTCTGTAAGTTTGAAATTATATTTAAATAAAAAGCTGTCCCTGAAAAATCAATCTCAGATAATTTAAATCAGACTGACTATTTATTGGGACTCAGTTGCTCAAGGCTATACTTTCTCTGTGTCTGGCAACTGTTCTGTCACCTCGTTTGCCAGGGGGGGAAACTCTGACAGAGAGTTAGTAGGTTTGTTTTATGTCAGTGATTATTTGTCTCCTCTGATGGACTGTAAGCTCTTCTAGTACAAGAATTTGTTTTATTCATCTTCGTAACTCTTGCATCTACCATGGTACCTAACTTATACTAAGTGCTCTAAAACAATTTGTTGAATAAACAGTGTAATGGCTTTTAAGTGACCATTTGGAATTAGATTTCCAGTCGCAGGGCTTCATAAACAATTTAACCAACAGAAAATTCCATATTCCTTTTTTATTCCAAAATATAAATTATATACTCTCAGATTTGTTATCTAACTCTTATCACCCAAAAGTATGTCAACAATTTTTTAGAAGAGAGAATAGCCAAAACAAGGAGGCAAAGGAAATCCTATTATTTTATTGCTACGCAAGTGATATTGCTGCTGGATTAAGTATTTTAATTTTTCAGGGCTTATGGTTTATATCTTCAAAGGAGGATCTGTGCTTCTTGCTTTTCTGTTGAAAAAAATCTATTTCTTTTAGCCATTATATACATTTAGGACTAAGCAGAGCTTCAGGATTCAATATTCTTCTCAACCTGAAAGGTCACAGAGCATGATGGAAGATCGAGTTTGCTTTTCGGTTTTAATCTCTTCTATTCAGCTCTCATTTCACCCTTGTGAGTGCTATCAGTACCTGTACATATAATCTTATTCTTTTGGGCCTTTCTCTCATCACCTCATAAAAAGCATCTCCTGATGTTCAGAACTTCTCTGATGTTCACAGTTACACCTCAGTATTACTACAAGCTGACCAAATGCTCACAGCTAGGCCATTTTTTTCCTGTGGGACATAAACAATCTCACAGAATACCAAACACAGATAAAGATACCCTGAGACCATTAGAAAATGAAACAGAACAAGGTCACTTCATAATTTTGTCTAAGCACAGACGAAATCCGAGCCACGGTGCCTTTCACAACAGGCCCAATCATAGGATTGCCCCCACTTCTGACAGCATCTGATCGAGAGCAAATCCCTGCTTCTTTGTTCCCCTCCCCAACATTCATCCAAAGCCCCAATTTTGTAATAGTTTCTTTCTAACACACTCTTACTGAGACACTGTAAGGTCCCCCATGATGTGTGTTTCCTCACTGCAATGAGTAAAAACCCATGTTGTTGAATTATAGCCGTGTTCCTGGTCATCCTTGGCTGAAGAGCATTGGCACACTATTCTGGGGAATATTCTTCCTGACCACACATTCAATCTACAAATATTTGAGGGGTATTTTAGGGTATCCAAAGAGGGTATGTCCAACTCCTTGTTTTATTTAATCAGAAAGTATCTATTGGTAACGTTCATTAATTCATTCCAAAAGTATTTATTGAGCATTGACTCCATAGCAGGCACTGAACTGGGTGCTTTGGATAAAGACACATTACTTTCTCAATAAGCTCACATTCCGACAGGCAGGACTTCAGTACAGTATGATAAATTGTATAGTAGAAGTAAGAACCAGGTAGTGGTTTGCAAAAGAGGGCATGATTACTTGGGGAAAACTTGGAATACTTTAAGAAAGAAGAGCTACTTAGCTGATCCTGACAGATTATCAGTGTTGACCCATTGGACAAGGGAGGAAAGGGTATTCTGTGCAGAGAGAAGGCACTTGAGGAATGGCTGGGATGCCTGGGATGAGAAAGTGGATGGTAAAGAAAAGTCTGGAGAGGAAGGCAGGGCCCCCCAATCATGAAGGGCTTAAGGGATTTAATCTTGCAGTGGCAAGGAGCTCACCAGAATTTATGGGGGGAATCAATATAAATATAAGCTGTAGCCCCTGCACTCAAAAAGTTTTCATTGTTGTTGGTGAGATAAAACTCACACATAAAAAACAACCAGAGAGCAACATAAGCAATATAAAATTGTAGTTCTCCTATCCTCTTGCTCTACCCTAGAAATTTCCTGTAAATAACTCCCATACCCATACGGTTATTTGCCAGAGGGCACTCTCTGGCCATGGGAGCATGCTTGGTTTGCCAGTAGGGTAGGACAGAAGTATCAAGTGTTAACTTCCACCCCGTCCCTAATAGTGACCCTAAACCGATTAGGGATGGAAATGAGTGGATACATATCTGAGCATCCTCAGCAATCAGCAGGATATTTCTGAGGCATATTTTACCCAGTATCTCAGAAGGTGGCCAGTGACATTGAGCCCCAGTTGTCCACAGTAGTAACCCTTTCATTTACACCCAGTATATAGATTTTCCTTCTTTTCTTTTGCCATGCTTCCTAAGATTATACCCCCTCCTCCAATAAACGAATTGCAGTCAAAACCTTGCTCAAGGCCCACTTTTTCCAAACCTCATACAAAGACAAGGGTCAAGTATTAAATTATGTTTTACAGTCTCTATCGGCTCTAAGAACTTCTGGAATAACCCATTTTTTTCTTCCAACCAGCATGCCTCACCCTTCTGCCCCCACCACCTTTGCTCTATATATTGCTCATTACCTTGCCCCTAGGTAGGTACCAGACTATCCTCAGGGTGTTGATGACCCCAGAGGATACTCAGCCTGGAAAGCCTCTACTCCCGTGAAAAGCTACTGCTTTTCGCCAGGCGCGGTGGCTCACGCTTGTAATCCCAGCACTTTGGGAGGCCGAGGTGGGCGGATCACGAGGTCAGGAGATCGAGACCACGGTGAAATCCCGTCTCTACTAAAAATACAAAAAAAATTAGCCGGGCGTGGTGGCGGGTGCCTGTAGTCCCAGCTACTCGGAGAGGCTGAGGCAGGAGAATGGCGTGAACCCGGGAGGCGGAGCTTGCAGTGAGCCGAGATTGCGCCACTGCACTCCAGCCTGGGCGACAGAGCGAGACTCCGTCTCAAAAAAAAAAAAAAAAAGAAAAAAGAAAAGAAAAGCTACTGCTTTTCTTCTAGTCTCATCTAGGTGAGTGAGTTGGCTGCCTTGCAACTTTCAAAAAACTCGTCACATTTTAGGGGCACTGAGACCAATGCCAGTCATTTCAGCTTCCTAAACATTCATAAATACAACAGCTGGGGCTTGGTAAACACATTTTTCCAGCTAGGGGTCACATAGAGTTCTGTGAGTAATGATAGCCTTAGTGCTGGACTTGGCCGTAAATTTATTCATCTAAGCATCCAGCGCATGTACCTACTCAGACTCTAGAAGAACATTTGAGCCTATTTCTCTGAAGCAAATATTAATGAGCCGGATATCTATTCTTGAGTCAGCTTACATTCCAATTATTATTAGCTGCTTACATCACTAAACTTGTATTTAGCATGACACCTGTTGCAAAGAGGATCATGTTTCTTTATGTCTGTAATAGCAATTTAAATCTCTAGGATCAGTCACAATTTGACATTTAATTTATTTCTATTACAACATGGACTGGAAAAAATCTTTTTGGCATGGTGAGATCGAGTAAGAAGCAAAACCAAAAACAGAAATTGGAATGTGATACCTTTTTAATAATTGGCCAAAGCTAGTAAGAACTTTGAGAGTATATGTTAAAACATGAAATTTAGTAAGTTAGCAGGTTATGAAATCGCCATTTAAAAATCAGTGAGGATGGTGGTTAAATGGGTATATATTTTTACTAAAACTCATTGAACTGTGTACTTAAAATCTGTGCATGTTGTTGCATGTAGATTAGACCTTAATAAAGCTGATTAAAATTCACATATACAAACAATGAAGTTAGAAAACATAATGGAAGAGAAGACGTCGTTTAAATGGCAAAGGATAAACCAAAATAAGTAAAATACAATACTTAGGTGAAAACTTACTTTAAAAATTTTCGAAACCTACATGAGAAAAACTAAAACACATTTCTGAAATATATGAAAATGCCCATGAACAAATCAAAAGACATACCATGTTCTAGGTTAGGAAGATTCATTATCATGAAGGTGTCAATTCTTATAAATTTGCATACTGACTGAATATTTGACAGTATTAAAGAATTATTAATTTTTATGTGATAAATATATTACAATTTTAAAATGTTTAATCTTTTAGAGATAGATCTTCAAGTATTTATGAATAAAATAATATAGTTATCTGGGGTTTGCTTCAAAAGAATTCAGTGGTAGGGAGAGGGGGGAAGTAGGTGAGAATATAGGTGAATCAAGATGGTCATGCGTTTATAACTGTTGAAACTAAGTGATAGTACAAAAGAGTTTATTATTCTACTCTCCTTAGTTCTCCATATGATTTAAATTTTTTTCATATTAAAAATTTAAATAAAGCATAATCTGTTTTTAAATAAAGTATATTTGGAGACATAATTAATAATTTTCTATTTCTCTCCTTGTTGACCAAACAAACAAAACCTCAAATATAAACCAGTATCTTCCAAAGCCAAAACAAAAAGAAAGGGGGTGGAAGAAAGAGAGGAAGGAAGGAAGGAAGAAACAAAGGAAGGAAGGAAGAAACAAAGGAAGGAAGAAAAATATGTATTGTCAAATAAGGTTAGAAAATATTGCAGACTTTTTTTTTTACTCTCATAGATTCACAGTACATATTAGCCAGTAGTTCTTTCTAAAATTGATTAATTTTAATTTTTTTGTGTGTGACAGTCTCGCTCTATTACTCAAGCTGGAGTGCAGTGGCACAATGTCGGCTCACTGCAATGTCTGCCTCCCAGGCTCACGCCATCCTTCCACCTCAGCCTCCCAAGTAGCTGGGACTACAGGCACGTGCCATCACACCCAGCTAATTTTCGTATTTTTTGTAGAGACAAGGTTTTGCCATGTTGCCCAGGCTGATCTTGAACTCCTGGGCTCAAGCCATCCACCCACCTTGGCCTCCCAAAGTGCTAGGATTATAGACATGAGCCACCATGCCTGGCCAGTTTTACTTTTTAATTGACAAAAATTGTATATATTTTTTCATGTACAAATGTTGTTTTGAAATATGGATGCAACTGTAGAATAGTTAAATTGAGCTGATTAACATATTCATTACCTCACATAGTTTTTTTGTGGTGAGAACATAAAATCTACCCTCAGCAATTTTCAAGAATACATTAATAACTATAGTCACCATATTTTACAATAAATGTCATGAACTTATGCCTCCTGTCTAACTGAAATGCTGTCTCCTTTGACCGACTTCTCCCCAGTCTTTCCCCTACCCTCACCCCACCCCGTGGTAACCACTGTTCTATTCTCTACTTCTATGAGTTCACTTTTTTAGCTTTCAAATATGAATGAGAACATGTGATATTTGCCTTTCTGTGCCTGGGTTATTTCACTTAACATAATGTCCTCCAGGTTCATCCATGTTGTTGCAAATGACAGGATTTAATTCTTTTCAATTCCAATATATACCACATTGTCTTTATTCATCTATCTGTTGACACTTAGGTTGATTCCATACCTTGGCTATTGTGAATAATGTTGCAATGAACATGGGAGTGCAGCCATCTTATTGACATACTGATTTCACATCCTTGGGACATATATCGAGTAGTGGGATTTCTGGATCATATGGTAGTTCTATTTTTGTTTTTTGTTGTTGTTTTTGTTGTTGTTGTTTTTGAGACAGAGTCTTGCTCTGTCACCAGGCTGGAGTGCAGTGGCGCGATCTCGGCTTTCTGCAACCTCCGCCTCCCAGGTTCAAGGAATTCTCCTGCTTCAGCCTCCCGAGTAGCTGGGCCTACAGGCGCATGCCACCATGCCCAGCTAATTTTTGTATTTTTTTAGTAGAGATGTGGTTTCACCATGTTGGCCAGCATGGTCTCGATCTCTTGACCTCGTGATCCGCCTGCCTCGGCCTCCCAAAGTGCTGGGATTACAGACGTGAGCCACCGTGCTTGGCCTTATTTTTGCTTTTTGAGGAACCTCCATACTGTTTTCCACAATGGCTGTACTAATTTATATTCCCACCTACACTGTGTAAGTGTACCCTTTATCCCACATCTTCTCCAACACTTATATTTAATCTTTTTGATAATAGCCATTCTAACAGGTGTGAGGTGATAGTTCATTGTGGTTTTAATTTGCATTTCCCTAATGATTAGTGATGTTGAGCATTTTTTTCATATACCTGTTGGCCATTTGTATGTCTTTTTTGGGGGGAAATGTCTATTCAAGCCCTTTGTTTATTTTTTTAAATCAGCTTGTTTTCTTGCTATTGAGTTGTTTGAGTGTGTTATATATTTTTGATATTAACTTCTTATTAGATGTATGGTTTGCAAATATATTCTCCCATTCTGTAGATTGTTTCTTCACTCAGTTGATTGTTTCCTTTGCTGTGTAGTTTTTTGTGTGATATAACTTCATTTGTCTATTTTTGCTTTTGGGGTGATATAAAAAAATCATTGCCTAGACCAATGTTACAGAGGTTTTCCTGTTTTTCTTTTAGTGATTTACAATTTCAGGTATGTTTACGTCTTTAATCCATTTTGAGTTTATTTTTGTGTATGGTGTGAGATAAGGGTCTGATTTCATTCTTCTGCATGTGGAGATCTAGTGGTTCCAACATCATTTATTGAAGAGACTGTTCTTTTCCCACTGTGTGTCTTGGCACCTTTGTCTAAAATCAGCTTAACCAAGAAAGTGACATGCGTGTGCACTGAAAACTATAAAACACTGCTGAATGAAATTGAAGAAGACACAAATAAATTGAAAGATATCCTGTGTTCATGGATTGGAAGAACTAATAGTGTTAAAATGTCCATACTATCCAAAGCAATCTACAGATTCAATGCAATGTCTATCAAAATTTCAATGATTTCTTTTCACAGAAATAGAAAAAAAACGACTCCTAATTCATATTGAACCACAAGGACCCCAAATATTCAAAGCAATTCTTATCAAAACGAACAAACTGGATTATCACATTACCTAACTTCAAAATATGCTATAAAGCTGTAGTAACTAAACAGCATGGTATTGCCATAAAAAACAGACACATACACCAACGGAACAGAATAGAGAGCTCAGGAATATAACTGGTGATTCTTAATCAGGGTGAACATCAGAAATATCCAGAGAGGGATTATTTTCTGTTTCCTAGATCTTGGTGGGGCCCAGTCAATTCTAGCTTTTAAAAGTTCCCCAGGTGATTCTTGTACATCTTTGAATGAGAGTCACTGATTGCAAGCATATAAAATGCCTAGAAAATTTCTGCAGTCCAGAAACTTGTTTGACATTGCTTACTTTGATATTTCCTAAACTTATGTGACCAAGGAAACTTTTTTATCATGTAACAGCTATTAAGAGCTCCCCAAAGCTGTGTTCTGTAACAGACAGCAAAATGCAAGTTTGAGCTTCTTTGAATGCTGTCTAAAAAGTAGGAGTTTGGGTTAGATTACCTCCAAGGTGTCTTCTAGCTGTAAAATTTGCAAATTGTAGGGTCCAGATCTTTAGAGTTTAAAGAGTGACTACTGACATATTTAACTTGTGCCTTTGAATTCAGCCAAATGATTTCTTCAATTAATAATATACCAGGAAATTGAAACATGCCCTTAGTCCATATTTTTGACAGCTTTCTGTCCTCCAAACTCACTCTCCTGTCTCCTTCCCCCACCTTTCAGCTCAAATATAACATCTGAATAAAATTAGTAAAACCTTCTAATGTATTTTTTTCACTTTTTAGTGGGAGGAATAGAATTTATGGCACTACCTTAAAAAATAAATTCTGCCAATAGGATAATTACAGCTTTCAAAGAGAAAAGTTTAAGAAGATATCTTTTTATTGACTCTTCCAATTAAAAAGCAAATGTCAATGTGAGCTGAGCCCTTTGGGAGTTAGTGGTTGTTGCTAGGGTGACCAACCATTCTGGTTTATCTGGGATTGAGCTATTTCCAGGAACACAGGACTTTCAGTGCTAAAATGAGGACAGTTTCCAACAAATCAGGACAGTCGGTTGCCCAAGTTGTTGCCAACCACTATTTGAAAAAGATGCAGAAGGTGGGCAGTTTTCTCTGTGGGTCAAGGGACATTATGCATTTGCCTTTATCTTCTAGCTTTTTTCTACTCCTACCATCATTGTGACAGACTGTCGCTCAATGTCATCCATCTCATTATTACCTTTTCTTGCCTACTCAAAGGATGCTTTCAGGCAGCTGGGGTAGTTGGAGGGCTGCATCTTTTTCTATTTTACATCTGTCTTCTCTGACTTCTGATCTGTAATCCCATGGCAACCAGAGGAATAAAGAGTTGGAAAAACATCTTTGGTTGATTTCCATTTACATGACAATGTGCTGTATGTGGGTGAGTATGCAGGGGCAGAGAGAGGCACACGTTGGGAAACATGCAGTTGACTGGGAGGTGCTGAACACAGCTTTGCTTAGGGTTGAGCAACAAGCCAGCTGGTGCCCAATTTGTACTGTCCCTTATCGATTGATTAATTAATTGAAACAAGCACAAAACCAAAGGCTTATTTTGGATGCGTTAAAATAATATCTTTACCCAATCCTCGCTGGTAATTTATTTGTTGTTTACTTGGTTCCAAGGTTATGAAGTACCTATTACACTGGAAAGTTAATGCTTTTCAAGCAGTTTATCACCACCATCCTAGCTAAGTTTATTGGGCCATAAAACTACCAGATGTGATAGATTATTAGTTAGCATCTATTGGTAAGTCACTGAGCTGGAGGTTTCAAGTGCTACACTGAATAACAAGGTTGACTCTGTTTTCCAAGCAGCAGCCTTTTAAAAAATACCACACTCTGTTTGGGCATGGTGGCTCATGCCTGTAATCCCAGCACTTTGGGAGGCAGAGACGGGTGGATAGCTTGAGGCCAGGAGTTCGAGACCAGCCTGGGCAACATGGTGAAATCCCATCTCTACTAAAAATACAAAGATTAGCCGATGTGGCATGTCTGTAGTCCCAGCTACACAGGAGGCTGAGGCATGAGAATAGCTTGAACCCCAGAGGGGGTGGTTGCAACCTAGGTGACAGAGTGAGACCCTGTCTCAAATATATATGTGTGTGTGTGTGTGTGTGTGATATTTTATATATATTTCATATATATACACGTATATATATATTTCATATATATATACGTA
>NW_026652282.1:33928064-33942253 GCF_009828535.3 Hylobates moloch | reverse complement strand
TATTTCATATATATATCATATATGTATTTCATATATATCATATATGTATTTCATATATATATATTTCGTATATATATTTCATATATATATATTTCGTATATATATTTCATATATATATATTTCGTATATATATTTCATATATATTTCGTATATATATTTCATATATATATTTCGTATATATATTTCGTATATATATTTCGTATATATATTTCGTATATATATACGAAATATATATATATATATAATTTATTATCTCTTAGTTTTTCTGGGTCAGAAATCCAGGCACAGCTTATCCAAGCCTCCTGGCACAGAGTCTGTCATGTGCTACAATCAGGATGTTGACTATGGCTGCAGCCTCATCTCAAGGCTCCAGCAGGGAAGGACTCACTTCCAAGCTCACTTATGTGGTTGCTGGCAGGTTTCAGGGCCTCAGTTCCTCATTAGCTCTTGAGTGGAAGCCACTCTCAATTCCCTGCCACATGGGCCTCTCCAACAGAGCAACTTGATTAATCAAAGGCAGCAAAATGTTCTGCTAGCAAGATAGAAGCCAGTCTTGTATAACTAATCATGGAAGTGAAATCACTTTAGCCACATTCTATTTGTTAGGGGCAAATTACTAGGTCCAGCTCACACCTAAGGGGAGAGAATTGTACATGGATGTGAATACCAGGAGACAGGGCTCATGCGGGGCCATATTAGAAGTCTTCTTTCCATGAAGTAGTTTCAGAAGGAGTATAGCAAATTGGTTGGCTGAGCTGCCTCTGAAGCCTTGTTTGGACTCTTGGCATTGCCACTTACTAGCTATATAGCCTTGAAAAAAGTTACTTAATCTCTTCAAAGGCCAGTTCACTCATCTATTAATCAGAATAATAATTAGCTCTCCAGGCAGTTGAGAGGATTAAATTAAGGGAAATTACATATGTGGACATTTAGCATAGTGCCTGACACATGACAGGTACTCAAAAACAAGACTTGTCCTAGCCACGGTTTCCCAGCAGCAGACCCTGAGAGACAGAAAGATGGATTCCTATCTCATCTTCCTATGAAGATGAGATGAGCAGAGGAGAGGAAAAAAGGGCGAAATTTCGGCAGCCATTCTGCAAGAGGTAACTTCAGCCTGAGCCTGCCAGGAAATTCTGCAGTGTGAGGCCTCCAAGTTGTATCATCCTGAAGTGAGACAGTTGTGCTTTCAGAGTCCCACATTCTATAGCCATTGGTTAACAGTCACCATCAGGTAGAGATGAGGGATGAAAACTCTCAGAACTAATCCTCTGACCTGTGGGCAAAATAGCTCCAATAGCCTGAGGGCAGCTTTCAAAGAAGAGCCCACTGAAAGGTGGCAATTCAAAGAACACTGAAATCGGTGGAGGAAGGACACATATAGTAAAATGGCAAAGAAATCTGAAGGAACCTATCTGGAGCACTGACACTGTTCAGTGTATTACTCAATAAAACATAAAGGTTCCAGTCTGAGTAGTGACATAAAACAAGTTCACAGAAAACTGTAATCAAATACACAATATAATACTTTCTGTGATGGGAGTTTCAGCTGGGGTCTTGGCAGAAGTTTCAACCGGGTCTTTATAAGAGAAGACGTCCAAAATGATACTGAATGTTAGTCAGGGTTTTAACAAGCGGTGATGAAGGTAGTGGCATGAAAAAAAGGCATGTAAGTAGACAATCTGGGGACAGGTCTACGGAACAATAAATAATTCCGTTTTCTTGTAGGGTATCATAGAAGCCAAGCATAGATGGACTGGGATAGATCACAGAGGAACTTAAACATATGGATGGTAAATTTTCACTTAACTAAAAAGAAGTAGGAGCTACTAAGTTTTTTAGCAGGTGAGTAATCACTGCACTCCTTCAGGAAATTAATTTGACTCTGTTGGATATGATGGATTGGAGTAGCAAAGGAATGAGGGAAAGGGAAAGGTAAATTAGAAGGTTATTAGAAAAGACAATATGAATGATTGTGAGGATTGGGAGTAGGGTAGTGGTAGTGAGAATGGAATAAGGGGGCAGATGAAAATGTTGCAAAGGCAGAGAGCTTACAAATTTGGCAATTGATTAGATACTGGGAAGAGCAAAGGATAGGCTTTGAGCTTTTGGGAAAAGGAGATAATTTGTGAGAGGACATAATGAATTTACCTTTGGACCTGTTGAGTTTGATATGCTGTTGGATTATTCAGGGAGTAATGTCCATCAGGAAGTTGTGAACATATGAATAGAGCTTGAAGAAATAACTAAATTAAGAGAAATAGGTTTTGTAGGTAAAACAATGGACTTTGATTAATTCATCAAGGTTCAAGAGAAAGAAAAAATAAGAACCAAGGACAGAGTCTTGGAGAGCCTTTAGAAGCAAGAGGGGGAAGAAAATCAGTGCAAGAGTCAGAGAAGGAGTATCCAGAATTAGGAGAACAAAGAGGCTTCAGTGTCATAAAAGTCAGGAGAAGAGAGGCTTGAGAACATCAAAAGAGGGAGAGAGGTGGAGAGGAATAGAAAGAAGGATATAGCAATTGGATTTACAATTAGTAGGTTATCTGTGACACTGGTGAGTGGTTTCAGAAAGGTGGCAGAAATGAAATCCACATTTCAAGGGGATAAATGGTGAGAAGATTATGAGAATTCTTTCAAGAAGTTTGAGTGCAGTGAGTTTGGCAGCTCGTGGGAGGCAGGATATAATTATTTTTAATATAGGATAGACATGAAAATATAAGTGAGGGGAAGGGCCAGTAAAGCAGGTGTAATTGAAAATATAAATTGATGGAGCCAGATCTAAAGTGGCACCAGAAGACAGTGAGGTCAAGAGAATATTCATATTCTTCCTTTCATTTTGGGCTCCAGTCGAGTAAGTAAACCCATTCATGACAGCTTCCTGTAGCTGATGTTATTATCAGCCCCCCCGATTCCCTTTAAGCTTAGAATCTGTCAGATCGTGAGTCAAATAGTGTCTCTAGTAAAAAGTGCTTAATTTCTGATGAAGCTTGCCATTTGAAAAGTAAAATGCAAAAGATGACTATATCAGGATGATGAATAGCAGATGCTTAACTAGCAGGGAGAGCTCACAAATCCACCCACAACACTCATCGGTATGGAGGGAAGCAATAATCCTAAAACAAAATGCAATTTACAGACCTAATTTTTGGTTTCTGTGAACTAAAGTTTGCACCAGCATACAGATAAAACAACCTTCAATTGGACTATTGCCCAGTCACTCTTGATATCTATAAAGGTAAAGATTAGGGGACAAGTTTGTTAGTCAAGTGCTCTAAATAGAACCAGAAATAAAAGGATCTTAAAACTAGTCACTGTATTGTTTTTCATCTTCAATATGTTTTGTTTTTATTTGGATTTCTTTTCTCAGACACTAGGAGAAGGGATTTGGTATTCTAAATTAGGCCTAGAATGAGGAAAATACAGCTATCTTTATGACATTATTAGTATTTTCCCAGAGTATTACCCTGGATTACAAAGATGAAATTGAGCTTCTTAGATCCACCAGGACTCCAACTTGTACAGAAAGGGTCAATGGCAGCCCCTGTTAGGAGTTTAGTGGTGGGTGTAAGGACCTCTGAAACCAATTCAGAGCCAAGCTATACTGTGTAGCCACCTTCCTACTGTTAGGTTTATATATGCCATGTTAAACAAACTGGAAATTAATTTCGCCATATGGTGTGTACACGGAGTGGTTTTTTTCACCAATCTGTAGCCCACACGAAAAAAAAAAAAAAAAACTAAGGGCCAAACAATGGAATTTAAAAAAAATCATAGATGTAAATCAAGAAAACATTGCTGAAATCAAAGGAGCCTTGAATATACAGATTAAAATGGTGTACTCAGGAAAAACTGGTACTGAATGCACATTCCAGTTATTAATATCTCAGCTCCAAACCTACCCTTCTATATTCCACTTGGTGATGCTGGGACTGGGACCTGCAAATTACATTTTTCATCAGCCAACTGGCTCCTTGTTAGGACCTGCCAAAGAGGGGATGTGATGATTAATATTAGGTGTCAATTTGACTCCATCGAGGGATGCCTAGATGGCTGGTAAAGCATTGTTCCTGAGTACGTCTGTAAGGCTATTTCCAGAGGAGACTGACATGTGAGTCAGTGGACTGAGAGAGGAAGACTGCCCACTCAGTGTGAGTAGGCACCATCCAATGGGCTGCCAGTGTTGATAGAGCAAAGCAGGAAGAAGAAGGGGGTATTCAGCTTGCTTGCTCTTCTTTCTTTTGCTCACTCTCTCTCTCTCAGAGCAGTATACCTCTTCCTCCCCACGCCCTTGGACATCAGACTCCAGGTTTTTCGGCCTTGGACTCTGGAACTTGAACCAGCAGCCTCCCCAGGGCTCTCAGGCCTTTGGCCTTAGAATGGGGATGCACTATCAGGTTTCCAGGTTTGGGGCCTTACAGACTTGGACTGAGCCATGCTACCAGCTTCCCTAGGGGCCACGCTACCAGCTTCTATCTTTCTCCCCCCGGCAGAGAGCCTGTTATGGGACATCACCTTGTAATTGTGTGAGCTAATTCTCCCTAATAAATTCCCTTTCATGTATGTACGTGTGTATATATATACATATATGGTATACGTTTTAACATTTTATATATATCCTATTAGTTCTGGTCCAAGCTAATACAGAAAATTGGTACCAAGTAGCGGGGTGTTGCTATAAACATACCTGAAAATGTAGAAGCAGCTTTGAAACTGTGTAATGGGCAGAGGTTGAAGAGTTTGGAGGACTCAGAAGAAGACAGGAAGACAAGGGGAAATTTGGAACTTCTTAAAGATTGGTTAAATGGATGCGATCAAAATGCTAACAGAAATATAGATAGTAAAGGCCAGGCTGACAAGGTCCCAGATGGAAATGAGGAGCTGATTGGGAACTGGAGCAAAAGTAGCCCTTGTTACCCCATAGCAAGGAACTTGGCTGAATTTTGCCCATGTCCTAGGGCTTTGTGGAAAGCCATACTTAAGAGTGATGACCTAGGGTATCTGGCAGAAGAAATTTCTAAACAATAAAGCATTCAAGAAGTGGCATGACTACTCTTAGCAGCTTACAAACAGATATGGCAGCAAAGACGCAATCTAAATTTGAAATTTGTAATTAAAATGGAAGCAGAACATATAAATTTGGAAAATTAGCAGCCTGGCCATGTGGTAGAGAAGGAAAGAGCATTTTCAGGGGAGGAATTTAAGGGTGCTATGGTGCATCAACTTGCTAAAGAGGTCAGCATGACTAAAAGGGAGCCAAGTGGTAATAGAACAGTGGGAAAAAGGCCCCAAAGGCATGTCAGAATTCTTTGACGCAGCCCCTCCCATCACAGGCCCAGAGACCTAGGAGAACAGAATTGTTTTAGGGTACAAGCCTGGGGCACTGCTACCTTGTACCACCTTGAGATACTGCTCCTCACATCCCGGCTGCTTTGGCTCCACCCACAGCTTAAAGGGCCCCAGATACTGCTCAGGCCACTGGGCCTTCTGGAGGGTACAATCCATAAGCATTGGCAGCTTTCACCTAGTATTAAACCTGAAGGCTCCCAGAATGCAAGAGTAAAGGAGGCTTGGTACCTTCCACTTAGATTTCAGAGAATGTATTGGAAAGCTTGGGCTCCCAGGCAGAAGCCTGCCACAGGGGTGAAGCCCCCACAGAGAGACTCTACTAAGGTGATGCCAAGGGGAAATGTGGGCCTGGAGCTCCCACAGAGAGTCCCTGCTGGAGCATTGCCTAGTAGAGCCACGGGAGCAGGACCCTACCCTCCAGAACCCAGATTAATAGAGCCACCATCAGCATGCAACCTCAGACTAGAAAAGCCACAAACATTCAATTCCAACCAGTGAGAACAGCTATATGGGCTGAGCCTGGCAAAGTCATGGAGTCAGGCTGCCTGAGACCTTGGGAGCTCACCTCTCACACCAGTGTGCCCTAGATGTAGGACATGGAGTCAAAAATTACTTTGGAGCTTTAAGATGTAATGTCTGCACTGTTGGGTTTCAGATTGTATGGGGTCTGTTACCTTTTCCTTTTGGCTGATTTGTCCATTTTGGAATGGGAATGTTTACCCAATGCCTGTATCACCATTCTATCTTGGAAGCAAATAACTTGTTTTTGATTTTACAGACTCATAGGTGCAAGGAAGTTGCCTTGAGTCTCAGATGAGATTTTGGACTTTTGAGTTGATGCTGGAATGGGTTAAGATTTGGGGGGGACTATTGGGAAAGGAGGATTGTATTTTGCAATTTGAGAAGGATATGAATATGGGGGAATGGGGTTGAATGATATGGTTTGGATGTGTGTCCCCTCCAAATTTCATGTTGAAAGGCAATCCCCAATGTTGGAGGTAGGGCCTAGTAGGAGGTGTGTGGGTCATGGGAGCAGATCCCTCATGAATGTCTTGGCGCCATCCTCATGGTAATGAGCGAGTTCTCCTTATACTAGTTCCCATGAGAGCTGGTTGTTAAATAGAGCCTGGCACCTCCCTCCCCTCTCTCTTGCTTCCTCACTTGCCACGTGATCTCTGCACACCATGGCTCCTCTTTCCCTTCTGCCATGAGTGGAAGCAGCCTGAAGTTCTCATCAGAAGCAGATGCTGGCACCATGCTCCTCGTACACCCTACTTAATTGTGAGCCAAAAACACCTCTTTTCTTTGTAAATTACTCCCCTTCAGGCATTCCTTCATAGCAACACTACACAGACTAAGTCAGGGGCCCTATAGGGATATTGTAAGGCAGGAGAAGAGACCATTCTTTCTCATTTTTGCATAATGCTCCTGGCAACATTGCCCCAGCAACATCAATTTGTTGGTTCCTGTCTCCAGTTTCTTTGGCATTCTCACAACTTACTGATCCTGCCTCTTTCAGAGACAACAGCAGCAGCCAAGAGTACACATTCTTCAGAGGTCTGAGGATCAGCTCTGCAGGGCCCCTTCAAGCTCCTGAAATGCTAGCACCAGCCAGGCAGCACCCCTTCCTAGAAGGTTGGGGTCCCTGCCTCCAAGCTTCTAGGTCCTGATAATTACTTCCGTTTGTTGCCACCCCTCCCACCCCGTCTTAGGAATGGTAGCTGTTTCCTGCAGGTATTATCTCTGATGATCACTCTGTGTACTTACATAGTTGTCCCGTATTTTAGTTGTACCTTATTTTTCAGTTTAAAGATTAGATGTTATTATCTTTATATTCACTTTTTTTATATTCTCAATTTGGATTTTATCCATTATTATTCCTTTTTGCATTTCAGACCTTATGTCTGCCATTATTTTCTCCTGCTTGAATGACAATCCTTTAGAATTTAATGATGATCTACTGATAAAAGCCTTTTATTTTTCTTTGTCTAAAAAGAGTTTTTTTCATTTTTGTTTTTGAAATATAGTTTCCGTGGGTATGAAATTCCAATTTGACAGTTACTTAATCTCAGAATATTAAAGATATTCCACTGCCTTCTGGCTTCAGTGGTGGCTATTGGTCTGATAGTCATCTTTTTATAAGTGTTTGTTAGTCTTTTCCTCTCTGGTTGCTTTGGGTATTTTCTGTCTTTGTTAATTCACAGTTTCACTAAGATATATGAAGGTGTGGATTTTTCTTATTTTTCCTGTTTGGGATTTATAAGAATTTAATAATGAGGTTTGGGTCTGTCAACAATTTGGGAAAATTCTTATCCATTATCTCTTTGAATAGTTGTGTTCCACCATGTCTTTTAACCTTTTCTTTAATAGATTTTATCTCCTATCTCTGGGCTACATTCTAGATCACCTCTTTAGATCTCCCAGCTCATGCTATCACAACACATTCCTCTGTGGCTCAGCCTCTTGCCTCCCATACTGCAGTGGTGCTGCAGAACCGAGGCTCCCAGTTGCACTTTCTTTTTTTTTTTTTTTTTTTTTTTTTTGAGACGGAGTCTGGCTCTGTCGCCCAGGCTGGAGTGCAGTGGCGCAATCTCGGCTCACTGCAAGCTCCGCCTCCCGGGTTCACGCCATTCTCCTGCCTCAGCCTCTCCGAGTAGCTGGGACTACAGGCGCCCGCCACCACGCCCGGCTAATTTTTTTGTATTTTTAATAGAGACGGGGTTTCACCGTGGTCTCGATCTCCTGACCTCGTGATCCGCCCGCCTCGGCCTCCCAAAGTGCTGGGATTACAAGCGTGAGCCACCGCGCCCGGCCTGCACTTTCTTTTTGTTAATGTGGGCCGTATCTTATGGCCCTCTCAGGAAACATGAATTTAAGTGGCGTTTGTTCCTGGCGCGCTCTCTGCTTTGTAGTCATCTACCTTGCCACGTCCTCCCAATTCTCATTTCCCTCCTCCAGGGACAGTCCAGGAAGTTGTCTGGCCTAAGGAGACATCCAATGAGGGAGTGAAATTCCAGTCTGCTTTTCTAACAGGCTATAACTTTATGAGTGATTCTCTTGAAACTCCCATCTTGGCTTTGACAAAGGAAAGTACCCTCACCCCGAGGTCAATCAGAGAAAGGTTGATGGTGATGATGAAGGGTCACAACGGCTTACTTTACAGATACAGAGTCACGGGCTCTCCCTGAGTTCTCCCATAGTATATACTAAGGGAAGGGAAGGGTAGGGTCTTTTTTTTTTTTTTTTTTTTAATTTCCAGTTTATATTCTTTGCAGTGGAGCAGCTGGCCTCAACTCTAGATGGCTATCTAAACTTAGATTTAGGGTACTATTTAGTCTTTTATTATCAGCTTTAGGCCTTAACTTTAATTCCAGGGAAACAGAAAAATCTCACTCAACATCTAATCACACATTATTTTTGAGAGAAGTTGCTCAGCCATTGGGATACTCAACTGTTACTGTCAGTTGTATTCCTAACTTCACTCCTTAACATACTGTGCTTAACTCAAATAATTTAATGAACATGGGTTTAGAAGAATTATTAAATCTTTCTGAGCTCTTAGTTCTGATATAGCAATTTCTTTTATAATTTCTAAAATTCTATCTAAGGGATAGTTTGTTAAACACTTTAAAATGTATGAAATCTATGCAACTCAATAGACCCTATTCTCATCTTGGGTATTCCCTAAAACAGCAGCAAATAAACAAAAACATCTACTTCTGGTGAGCTTTTCAAATTACAGCAAGTATAAACACAATCTATTGATTGTCTGGGATGCACACACACTAGCGTCATCCATTAACAATGTTAATTAGAGGAATCATCAATTAAAGTATAGCAGGCCTTGGGCTGAGAATAGACATTACAGAAAACAGTCATGATCTGCTAATTATCTAATCACTAATGGACATTAGTGAGTTAAACAGCATTTTGACACTCATAAAAACAGTAAAATTTTTAAATAAGGTGGCATACGCTTTTTGTAAAACAAGTTAAATAAAACAGAAAAGTATTAGAAAGAACATAAAAATCCCCACAAATCATCTGACCTGGAGGTGAACACTGTGAATATTTTGGTGAACATCTTTATAGACAAATTTTAAAAGAATCACAGTTTGTCATGGTTTTGTGTATCACAAGCATTACCATTTCAGATGCTTCTCAATATTCTCCGTAACTTCCTCATATTCTTTCATTTTATAGACGATTAATGATTCACCAGTGTCTATTTGCAGACATTTGCATAAGGGAGTGGGGTTAACCTCCGGAAAACTAGAATGTAAAGAGGTCATGGAGCCTATTTAGAAGCATCAGACTTTAAGAGTTGCCTATAATTTTAAGGAAATTCCTGAGCTTTAATGAGGAAGACTGTATCTAAAGGCACGACATGGAAAATTAGTTTTGCCCTGTTGATCCTATGTTGGTGTTAAATCAGTGGCAAGTCCTTTTTGGTTTTCTTCTGTGTGAATCTTTAGTTTTCTTTATGGTGTCTCCTTTAATCGCTAAGCAGGACTGCCACCTAGCTTCAATTGCCTAAGCTTTCAGAATGTCAGAGCTTCCATTAGATAATGAGTGGCCAACTTGAAGGTCCCTTCAAATGCCTCTATCACTTTCACTTAAAGTGCCTTTATCCCAGGCCAAAGGAGGTCTTCATTTGGCTTTGCTGTATTATCGTTGCAGACAATGAAGATTTTGGAGGAAAAAATAGAATTATTACTCTTTTGTGTGATCAGAAGATAACAGGAATGAGCAGCCCCTTTGGCTACCCAGAGGATGGAGCCAAAGGTATGCCATGGTCAAGTATGGTGGGCAGGGACATTCTTTTTCCCCAAGGAGATCCTAAACTTCATACATCACTCACAATACCAGGTATTTTGTAATAGAAATAATTATTTAATGACTGTCAGAATCAATGACTCTCAACCCTGGCTGCACATTAGAATTATCTGGGATTCTTTTAATCAGTATCAATGATTACGTCCCACCTCCAGAGACGCTGACTTAATTGTTCAAGATTCTTCTCAGACATTGGTATTTTTAAGATTCTCAGTGATTCTAATTAATGCCCACGTTTTCAAACCACTGATTGAAATTAATAGAAAGGAGAGGAAACCTCATTATATCTATAGTTTAGATAATGAAAGAAGCCAGTCTGGGGCTGGGTGCAGTGGCTCATGCCTGTAATCCCAGCACATTGGGAGGCTGAGGCAGGCAGATCATCTGAGGTCAGGAGTTCGAGACCAGCCTGGCCAACATGGTGAAACCCCGTCTCTCCTAAAATAAAAAATAAAAAAATTAGCTGGACATGGTGACGTGCGCCTGTGATCCCAGCTACTTAGTAGGCTGAGGCAGGAGAATCGCTTGAACCCGGGAGTCGGAGTTTGCAGTGAGCCAAGATTGTGCCACTGCACTCCAGCCTGGGCAACAAGAGTGAAACTCCATCTCAAAAAACAAAAAACAAAAAGCCAGTTTGAGCAGATGCTCAAATTTTGAGGAAGGAAAAATGGGAAAAAGTAATATTTTTTTCATCTTAGTCATGTTTCAGTGCTGTTTCCTTATAGCCAGGATGACCACATAATTTATCATCCAAATCAGGACACTTCTGAGAGTGAAACAGGGAGCTATTAACAATTATGCCAGAACAAAAATTAACTATAACTGTCCAGGCAACTTGGGACCAGTCGTTGCCATGCTTAGGTACATGGCTTGCCTGTCTTCTTGATCTCAATAGTTGCCCAGAAGTAAGCTATACTGTTGTTGATGTTTTAGTATTTACCCATTGGGAGACTTTTAAGTCACTTTTAAAACTATGTGTCACCATCATATCAAATTCTAGCAGTCATTTTTTGGAAAGTTATTTTTTGCGTGTTTAAAAGATGCATGTTCTCAATATTCTTATTTTACTTCACCACCTTTCTCTTGAAGAAGAGATAGGAAATGCAACCTACATACATTGCCTTAAAAATTTTTTAACCACTGTGGATACATTTTAGTACCTCCAGCCAAAGTTAAGTGAGACAGAAGTTAGAAACCACTAGCTGTAATTAAGTTTTTAGCTTGTGTGTGGATCTTGCACACAGAAACTTGGTCCATTTCCCATTAACAAGGATAATTAAATGTTAATTGGACTTAAGACATTTGTGAATGTATAGTCTTAATTAATTACATTTATTGATTAGCTTTATTCTTCTGGCTAAATGAAATGTCTGTGAGCACTCTTTAAAGAAGTAGAAAGTGCCATGTAAGTGAAAGACATTATTATATCACTGAAGTTTGTGTTTTAAAACAAATAATCCTAATTTTCCTATGAGATTTGGTTCAATGGGTTTTCAATAGTTTTCTTAACCTGAGAAATATTTTAGCAAATGAAATTTTACTTAGAAGCTCAATATATACAATAGGTTAAAGACCTGCTGCTTGGGTTGAAGTGGGAAGAGGAAATTGGGGTGGGGACGAGGGGAAGGAGGCAGTACTTTGGCTATTCTGTTCACTCCCCGTCTTTCAGAATAAAGGTATAGGAAGACAGTGGGAGAGAAACTTTGGGCTTTGAAAATGTATGTTTTGTTCCTAGTTTCAGTCCCAGCTTTCTGCTAATGCCCAAAATATTAACTTACTTCCGGGGGTTTCCTTTTCAACTGCTAGAGGATAACACAGTCTGCCATCTGCCTGCCACTCAGGGATGATATTTGAGCCAAAGATGATAAATATGGCATGCTTTGATTTGCCAATGAGAATTTAATTAAATCTAAAGTACTTTAGGTTTATATAATAAAATTATTACTAATTAACAAAAGAAGCAACAGGTCCAGAGACAGAAAAGAAGACAGAGATTTAGTTGCTAAGTTAAAGAATATTTCAGCAAGAATCTCGCTCTCTTTACATCTTCTGTTATTCATAAAGCCAAGCTAATAGATCTACATGATATTTTACCCAAATTTCCTTCTCTTACAACCACTTTCCCATCAATTGGTGAATGAACAAATTGTGGTATATCCACACAATGGAATATTACTCACTAGAAAAAACTAAATGAACTTTTGATACACATAACATGTCTGAATCTCAAAACCATTATGCTGCAGGAAAGAATCCAGGCACAAAAAAAACCATACACCCTATGATTCCATTTATATGACATTTGAGAAAAGATAAATCAAATCCATAGTATCAGAAGGAAGATTAGTGGTTTCCTGGGGCTAGAGGTGGGGAGTATTGACTAGAATGGGGGTACAAGGGAGCACTTAAGGGTTTGGGAAATGTTTTGCATCTTAACTGTTGACGCTTACACAAGTTTATACATTTGTCAAAACTAATCAAAATATACACTTAAAATAGGTGCACTTTAGTGTATATAAACTACATGCCAATTTCATTGATTAAAAAGTTTCATTTTCTTTCCAAAGAAAGAAAGGTATGGGAAGAGAGTGGGAGAGAAACTTTGGGCTTTGAAAAGTTTTCTTTCAGTTCTTTCCAAACTGGACAAATACTAGTTTGTTCTTGGCACTGATGCCAATGGAACAAGATGAAATATTACGTTGAAATACTCCTATGCAATATATTGATCAGTTGATCTGCTGTTATCTCCTAGACACTATCGTATCTACTTCTAAAGCTTACACTCTAGATGTGAATGTTATTATTGTTTCTACTTCTATGTTTACTCTTAGCTTCACATTATTGTCTGATTTATTTAATTTTCTTTCACCTAATGCTTTCTATTTTTTAGGATGACATGCAGCCATACAAGCTATATATGTACTAGAAGTACAAGGTAAGTATAAATTTTTTAAATAAAATAAAATAAACTTATCTGGGTTTTTAAAAATTATAGCCAAGAGCAATGTGTATTTTTAACTAACTGTATGTATATGTATGTATGTGTGTGTGTGTGTGTATATATATATATATAAAATACAGCATGCATCTCACACACACAAACACAATTACTAGCCATTAATAGATTTAGAAATCCAATGAAGTTGATGGATTTGGGAAAATAGTTCGTAACTGTGACAGGTTCAATAAATGAAACATTTGCTGTGTTCTATGAGTCTTCTCCTAAAATAGAAACTGATCAAATAGGATTAACAGTGGACACCCTGTAGTTGAGAAACCTGGCAAAAAATAACTCTAAAAAAACTCATTAGAAAAGCATAGTATGGATTTAGATGTTGCTTTTCATGTTACTGGTAGCAATGGAGATGAGTAACAATAAGCCCTGTTCTTGTATTTAGGAATACTGAAAACCAGCTTTTCTTTCCTGGAATCAAAGCTATCTCATGACACCAATGAAATGTGTTGTTTAAAGGAGATTTGCTACTGGGAAGAGTGCCCAAAGAAAAGTAAATAAATTAGGTTTCAGATATGGAATTGAGGGAACAAATTTAGGAATAATCCTTATTAAGTACTTTCATATCTTATATATGAAATATATAGAAATATGTCCTTGTAATAAGGATAAAAAACATACAATTCTATTTGAAGGTACAGATGGTGCCTGTATGTGACTGAGCTAGGAATTGGCAGTGCAGACATGCTAATAAAATTAAAATTATCTAAGAAAATATCAAGTTCAAAATTTGTTCAAAATCCAAAAAAGAAAACTAAATAAACGATACAATATATAACATATAGCAACAACTGCAATCTACAATTTTTGTATCAATTAAAATGCTAATTTTTTGTATGTTGAATACCTTTCCTTTAACTTTTTCATAAACATAAACGCTCTATTGGCAAGTATATTAATTTCTCTTTCCTTCACCATGAATAGTCATAAAGAAATATGATTATCACATAAACACTTTTCTTTCCTTAAGTTCAAAGTTCAATAAACTAGGGCC
>NW_026652282.1:33907820-33927577 GCF_009828535.3 Hylobates moloch | reverse complement strand
AAAAAAAGTAGTTATAAACTAAAATTAAATTTCAAATGTTGAAATGTGCAACAAAACTTAGCATCAATATTATCCCTACCCTTGACTCTTGCTACTTCAAGAGTGGTCCACAGGTGGACCAGAAGCATCAATATCACCTGAAAACTAGAAATGTAGACTCTCAGGCCCCACCCCAGCCCTGTTGAATCAGAATCTGCATGTTAACAGGAAGTTCGGGGAATCTGAATGCAGTTTACCATGAGTAGCCCCGTCCCAAACCAGTAATATAATCAGAATTATTCACAAAATGGCTACACTAAACCATTCCAGTTTGCCCTATGTCTGAAACTTTCAATGCTAAAATTTGGAAAACCCCAGGCAAATCCAGATAAGATGGTCACCCCAGAATTGATCAAAATTCAAGTTTAGAATTGAGGAGGAAAAAAATATGGCTGTGGAGAAATTACATCCTGGTCAATTTCCATTCATGTTAGCTCTTCTCCCGTAGCCTGTTTCCACTCACTAATTTTAAGTAATAATAAAATAAATGAAATGAGGAACAGCTTTCTGCTCTCTGTGATGTTGAAATCTGAGAGCTCTTTAGGTCCTCCTATAAATCAAAACATGAAAACCAGGGTCAAAGCCCTAAGAGATAAAACCTGCTTTGTCAATAAACTTCTTGCCACTGGGCTAAAACACTTGAGAGTTTCAAGCAAGGTATTCTGTTCTATTCCTTTCCTGGTTTCTCATTCAGGATTGTTGAGCTGGACCTCTGGCCTGTGTGTGATTATCTTATAGTTGAAAAACCTCTAAGGAAGGCCACCTGGGATAGAACTGTTTGCTCTCATTAGCTAAGAAAACAAAGCTCTGTTTATTCCTCTTGCTAGTGTCAGGGGAACTCTGGTTTAATTCCAACACAGGTCTGGGTGTTGATTTCACACAAAGGGATTACCCTATGCATCAGTGAAAATTCTAAGGTACCCTCAAAGGAGACATTTGACTCAACACTGTGTGACTAGGGAAAACTGGGTGTACATAATACATCATAATTTTCTTTTAACACACGTGATTAGCAAATTGTTATAAAGTCAAATCAAGTAAATAAGATGCCAATAATATTGTCTCATCTATCACGGACATGGATATTTATTTTGAAATCATCCCTGATACATGTCTGTTTTGTACAGTGCTGACCTCCTGTGAGTGTGGAATGGGTAGTCACTCATTAAAGTAGTTGCTGCCAGTGCTCTACCCATAACCTCTTCAATGTCTTCACCATGTTCATGCTTTCTGGCTCCCTGAAGGCTTTCATTTCCAATATGTACATTTCTTAGTTGGATGACTGCTCTCAGGCAGCTGAAGCCTGATTTGCCCAGCGATATAAAGAGCTGGAAATGCCTGGGGGCCTGTGTCCCCTGAGAGCAGCCCTTAACCAATCAGTGACAGACAGTGAAAAGAAAAAAATATTCTACCTCCCTTGCCACCTGTAGGGGACAATTCTGAGATGTGTTTCACATGGTCTCCGTAACTCCCCTATGAGATTGACCCAGAGCAGTATTCTCTGGAACCTTGCTTGCTATCACACCCTGGCTTAGCCTCCTTCTTTTTCTTGTCCCGTTTTTCATTTAGTGTACTGCCTTTTTGTGGGAATATCTGCTAATAATTCACGATCACATGAATCCTTGTCTTATGGTCAGCCTCTGGGGCACTGAAACTAAGACATTCATGTTACATAATTTGAAGAGCATTTAAATCTCTTCTGTCTTAAAGAGACAGACTGTCTATAAAAATAGATACACAAATGAACCTCAAGCACGTGCAAGGATGCTCTACTTAATCATGGTAAGATAAACACATCCAAATTTAAACTACACAGAGATACTATTTCTCACCCATTCAGGGGCAAAACGAATCTCAAGGTTTGACAACATATTCCATTGGTGATGTTGTGAGGAAACAGGCATTCTCATTGGAAGTGCAATGTTTTTGGAGAAGAATTTGTGACATTAAAAAAATTACATATGTATTTATCCTTTGACCAGCAATTTCACTTCTAGAAGTCTAGGAAAAATTCAAGATGACATATACCAAAAACTTCATTTCACCACTATTTGTAGTAGCACAAGCTTGGAAATAACCCAAACGACCCTCAAGGAGACTGGTTGAATAAACTATGCTACATCTAATCAATGAAGGACTAGTTTATGTTTAAAAGAATGAGGACGATCTCTTTATATCATTGTAGGTAATCTCCAAGATATACTGTTAAAACCAAAAAAAGCAAGGTGAAGTAAAATATGTATAGCTTGCCACCTTTGGCACAAAAAAAGGTCTTCGGACACACACACACATACACACACACACACACACACACTTGCTTCAGTAAGAAACAATGGAAGGAAAAAAATTAATAAAGAAATATTACTTAGAGGAGGGGGAAGGAAATATGTGGGGATATATGAACAAGAACAATGAAGGAAGTTAGGACTCTCTGAATGTACCTTATTCTATAATTTTGACTTCAGAATCATAGAATAATTTTTACACACAACCAAAATTAAATTAAACTGTAGTGATGGAATCTAATTATAGTTCAGTTTGGTGGCATAACCACAGAAGTACTATTTCAAGTGATTTGTAAATGAAACCCTTTTAACCCCCTTAAATTCTTTGAGGAATATATCCTAAAGACCAAATAACCTCAAAGAAATCTTACACTGCACTCAATAGTCTTGTTTTTAATAATAATATTGTTATTTTTGAGACTATGACATATAAAGCAGGAAAATCAAATGATCAATTATTAATATGTTAATATTATTAGGATATTTTCCATTTAAGAGAAAAGGGATACACATCTAAAGTAAGTTAAAAACCCAGTAATCTTAAATTTTTCCTTGGAACTAACAGTATAAACTCATGATTTGCTTTTCACTTTCTAAAAATGTACACATTTTGTAATTCTGTTCACTGAAAAAATGTAGAAGCAATGAAAATCCAGTAGAAACTAGAATCCCTAATGTCCCAATTATGGTCTCTAAATAGCATTTGCCACAAAAAGGAATCAGGGCTCCTTAGAGTAATGTTTGGTTCCATGTCTGGAGCAGAAATGTATAAAAAGAATCTGAGACATCACATTGTTCCACAGAGCAAGGAAGCTATTGAAGCCTACTGAGGTCATGACAAAAAGGCAACAGCATGAGGGGGCTACTGCTGGTGAAAGATGGGACAATTTGAGCATCAAAAGAAATAACGAGGCACACCAGATATATACATATTTATGAATTCACAATGTTATTTGAAAAAAGGGAGGCTTCTTTGGAGGTTACTAGAACATCAACTCTTCTGAAAAATCAATAAAGAGACATAATCAAACATTTATTCTATTTCTTGTACAAGCTATACTTTAGGTAATGACATAATTGGTGCATGGCATTTCCAGCAGCAATCATCAAAACCTATCAACATCATTAGGTGGGTGTCAATGGGGACCTTTATAATGGAAGAAACAGACTTACAACACCTGAACCCAATGTCATCAGTCAGGTCACAGAAGGAAACAATATGGCATAGCCAAATAAGACAGTTGAGGACAGTTTAATAAAAAGACTGCTGATCATGGTATGGATGTGTTTAAGGAAAACCAACAAGGAATAATGAGGTACCCTAGGAGTCCCACAAGAAGGATGCCATTATTGCTTCTCGACCTTTTGGCTAAGACAAAGTGTAGTGGAGAAGGATGCCATTAACCCAGAGCCTGAAGAGGTAAAGGGAGCAATTACTGGAACATAGAGAGAGAACTGTAGCTATAAGAGAAGGCCAAGCAATGGGAGTTGTGGCCTTTGGTGGAGAAATACAACCACTGCCAACCTGTGGCAACTCAGAAGAGAAGAAACCAAGGGAATAAATACTCTGACTTCACTCCATTCCCATGCAATGATCTACATGTGTCTACCATTAGACAGCCAGGAATCAGAAGACAAAGAATTCTGTTTATGCAATCTATAAAAGTAGCTCTGGGGCAAAGAGCATGGTAGAGAGGAGTGGAGAGTATAAATAGGAAAAACATATCTGACATGCAAGTGATAAATCCTTTCAGTACCAGTCTGAATCTTCAATAGACCCAAACAAAAGACCAGACTTCATAAGGATGCTCCCAGCATTTAGGATTTTTGAATTCCTCCCTCACTTTGAAAACCAATAAGAAGCAGGCTGATGTTGCAATCAATTCCAACAGAGTCCTCAGGATAGAGGCCATAGGGACCCTATTTGTTCATCCCATTTTCCAGCTGGCACACTAAAACACCCACAGTGAGATGCAAGATTTGGTTAGAATTCTGAGCTTCAGGAACTCCAGAAACAGATAAAACTTGTAACGAATTCAATCTGTCTGGCCCCTTGCAGCTCATTTAAGTTGACTTTAAACATAAAATTATCTTCAACAAAATCTTGGCAAAATTTTAAATCTTTCTTCCTTTCTAACTAATTATTTCAGAGTTCCTATCCTTTCTACCCATGAAAAAAACCTAATGACTTTTGTCACTTGATAACTAGGGTGAACTCTCAACGAACTAGGTATAGAAGGAATATACCTGAAATCACTAAAGGCCATATATGACACATCCACAGTCAACATCATATTGAATGAGGAAAAATTGAAGGTCTTTCCTCTAAGATCTGAAACAAAACAAGTGTGGCACTTTTACCACTGTTACTTAACATGGTACTGGAAGTCCTAGCCAGAGCAATTAGGCAAGAGAAAGAAATAAAGGGCATCCAAATTGGAAAGGAAAAAGTAAAATTAGCCTTGTTCACAGATGACATAATCCTATATTAGGAAAACTAAATACTCTACCCTCCCCAAAAAAACCCCTGTTAAAACTGATAATTGAACTCAGTGACATAGCAGGATACAGAATCGCCATACAAATATCAGTAGCATTTCTATATACCAACAGCAAAAAAATCTGAAAAAGAAATCAAGAAAGCATTCCCATTTATAATAGCTACAAAAAATACCTAGAAATAAATTTAACCAAAGAAGTAAAATATATCTATAATGAAAACTATAAAACACTGATGAAAGGAGTCAAAGAGGAAACAAAGAAAAAAAAAGATATCCCATTCTCATGGATTGGTAGAATTAATATTATTAAAATGTCCATACTATCCAAAGTGATCTGTAGATCCAATGCAATTCCTATCAAAATACCAACAACATTCATCCCTTCAAAAAATGATGCAGGGAAAACTGGATATCCATATGCAAAAGAATGAAATTAGACCTCTGTTTCTCATCATATACAAAAATCAACTTCAGTCAGGTGCAGTAGCTCATGCCTATAATGACAGCACTTTAGGAGGCTGAGGTGGAAGCATCACTTGAGTCCAGGAGATTGAGACCAGCCTGAGTAATATAGGGAGATCCTGTCTCTACACACACACACACACACACACAAAATTAAAGTGTTATCCGGGCATGGTGGCACGTGCTTGTAGTCCCAGCAACTTGGGAGGCTGAGGTAGGATGCAGTCAGCCATGATCATGTCGCTGCACTCCAGCCTGGGTGACAGAGCAAGACCCTGTCTCAAAAAAAAAATCAACTTAAAATAGATTGACTTAAATGTAAGACCTGAAACTATGAAACTACTAGAAGAAAACATTAGAGAAACACTTCTGGAAATTGATCTGGGCAAAGATTTTTGGGGCAAGACCATAAAAGCACAGATAACAAAAGCAAAAATAGACTAATGGAATTACATCAAACTAAAAAGCTTCTGCACAGCATAGAAAACAATCAACAGACTGAAGAGAAAACTTACAGAATGGAAGAAAATATTTTCAAGCTATCCATCTCACAAGGGGTTAATAACCAGAATTTGTAAGAAACTCAAACAACTCAATAGCAAAAACAGAAAACAAAAATAATCCAATTAAAAATGGGCAAATGATCTGAATAGATATTTCTCAAAAGAAGACATACAAATGGCCAAGAAGTATATGAAAAATTGTTTGACATCACTCATTATCAGAAAAATGCAAATCAAAACCACCGTGAGATCTTATCTCACTTCAGTTAAATGGCTATTACCAAAAAGACAAACAATAACAGATGCTGATGAGGATGTGGAGAAAAGGTAATGCTTTTACACTGTTGGTGGGAATGTTAATTAGTACAGTCACTATGGAAAACAGTATGGAGTTTCCTCAAAAAACTTAAAATAGAACTACCATATGATTCACATATCTGACTCCTGGGTATATATCCAAAAGAAAGGAAGTCAATTTAGCAAAGAGATATCTGTACTCCCATGTTTGTTGCAGCACTGTTCATAATAGCCAAGACATGGAATCAACTTAAGTGTCCATCAAAGGGTGAATAAATAAAGTATGGTATTCAATAAGATTCAAGCTGAGAGCAAAATCGGTAAAGAAATCATAGACAACACAAATAAATAAAAAACATTCCATGATCATGAATTGCAAGGATCAATGTAGTTAAATGGCCATATTGCCTAAAGCAGTCCACGGATTCAATGCTATTCCTTTCAAGCTACCCATGTCATTTCTCATAGAACTAAAAAAAAAAAAAACTATTCTAAAATTCATATGGAACCAAAAAGGAGCTCGAATAGCCAAAGCAGTACTAAGGAAAAGAAGAAAACTGAAGTTGTCTCATTACTCAACTTCAAACTATACTACAAGGCTTCAGTAACCGAAACAGCATGGTACTGATACAAAAACAGACACATAGACCAATAGAATGTCATAGAGGACCCAGAAATAAAGCCATGCAACTGTAGCCAACTGATCTTTGACAAAGTCAACAACAATAAGCACTGAGGAAAGGATTCCATATTCAATAAATGGTGCTGGGATAGCTGGCTAGTAATATGCAGAAGAATGAAACTGGCCCCCTACCTTTTACCATATACAAAAATTAACTCAAGAAGAATTAAAGATTTAAGTGTAAGGCCTCAAACTTTAATAATCCTAGAACAAAACCTAGCAAATACCTTTCTGGACATCAGCCTTGGGAAAGAATTTATGACCACGTCCTTAAAAACCATTGCAGGCTGGGTGCAGTGGCTCACGCCTGTAATCCCAGCACTTTGGGAGGCCAAGGTGGGTGGATCACTTGAGGTCAGGTGTTCAAGACCAGCCTGACCAACATGGTGAAACCCCGTCTCTACTAAAAAAAAAATACAAAATTAGCCAGGTGTGTTAGCACATTCCTGTAATCTCAGCTACTTGGGAGGTTGAGGCAGGAGAATCGCTTGAACCCGGGAAGCGGAGGCTGCAGTCAGCCAAGATTGTGCCATTGTACTCTGGCCTCGGCAGCCAGAATGAAACTCTGTCTCAAAAAAAAAAAAAAAAAAAACAATTGCGACAAAAACAAAAATTGAAAAGTGGGACCTAATTAAACTAAAGAGCTTCTGCACAGAAAAAGAAACTATCAGCAAAGTAAACAACATACAGAGTGGGAGAAAATATTTGCAAACTGTGCATCTGACAAAGGTCCGATATCCAGAATCTATAAGGAAATTATACAATTGAACAAGTGAAAAACAACCCCACTGAAAAATGGACAAAAGACATTAACAGACACTTCTCAAAAGAAGACATACAAATGGTCAGCAAACATGAAAAAATGTTCAGCATCACTAATCATCAGAGAAATGCAAATCAAAACCACAGTGGGATACCATCTCATACCAATCAGAGTGGCTGTTATTAAAAAGTCAAAAAATAGCAGATGCTGGCGAGGTTGCAGAGAAAAGGGAATGCTTATATGCTGTTCAAGGGAATGTTAGTTCAGCCACTGTGGAAAGCAGTTTGGAGATGTTTCAAAGCACTTAAAAATAAAAGAGAATTGCCATTTGACCCAGCAATCACATTGGCTGGATATATAACCAAAAGAAATACATCGTTGTACCAAAAGACGAATGCACTCATATGCTCATCACACCACTATCCACAATAGCAAAGACATGGAATCAACCCATCAGCGTGGATTGGATAAGGAAAATGTGGTTCATATACACCGTGAAATACGATGAAGCTATCAGATACAACAGTCATTTCCTTTGCAGCAACATGGATGCAGCTGGAGGCCATTACTCTAAGTGAGCTAACACAGGAACAGAACACCAAATACCACATGTTCTTGCTTGTAAGTGGGAGATAAACAATGAGTATTTGTGGACAGTAGACACTGAAGACTACTGGGGAGGAGGTAGGAGGGGAGCAGGGGTTGAAAAACTACCTATTGGGTACCATGCTCAGTACCTGGGTGATGGGATCAATTGTATCCCAAACCTCAGCATCATGCAATATATTCAGTTCACAAACCTGCACATGTACCTCCTGAATCCAATATAAAAGTTGAGCTTATTTTTAAAATGTGGTATATATACACAATGGAATATTATTTGGTCAAAAAAGAATGAAATTCTGTCATTTTCAGCAACATGAATGGAACTGGAAAACATTATGTTAAGTGGAATAAGCCAGGCACAGAAAGACGAATATTGTGTGTTCTCACCCATGTGCGAGCTAAAAAGTTGATCTCATAGAAGTAGAAAGTAGAATGATGGTTGCCAGAAGCTGAGAAAGGTAATGGGGATGGGAGGATGAAGAGTGATTGACTAATGGATATAAAAATACAGTTAGATAGGAAGGAATAATTTCTGGTGTCCAATAGCACAGTGGGGTGACTATAGTTAACAGTAATTTACTACATATTTCAAAATAGTTGGAGATTTGAAATGTTCCCAATACAAAGAAATGATAAATGTTTGAAGTGATGGATATCTTAATTACCCTGATTTGATCACTACACATTGTATGCATGTATCAAAATATCACATGCACCTCATAAATATGTACAGTTATTATGTATCAATAAAAATCTTTTAAAAATAACTAGGGTAATCATAATATACAGTCAATTTTCATTATTCATGGATACTGTATTTACAGATTTGCTTGCTTGCTAAAATGTATTCATAACACCAAAATCTATACTTGTGGTGCTTTTGCCATTGTTCATAGACATGCTCAGAGTGACAAAAACTTTTAGCCACTCAACATGCATTCTCCTTGCTTAGGTTGAACAAGGTGACACCCTGCCTACTTGTTTCAGCTCTTACACTGTAAACAAGTATTCTTTTCATGGTCTGTTTAGTGCCACATTTTCCTCATTTTTGTGCTTTTACTTAATGATTTTGCTGTTTAAAGTGGCCCCCATATATAGTGCTGAAGTGCTGCCTATTGTTCATAAACACAAGAAGGCTATAATATTTCTTTTTTTTTCTTTTGAGATGGAGTCTCGCTCTGTCGCCCAGGCTGGAGTGCAGTGGCGCCGATCTCTGCTCACTTCAAGCTCCGCCTCCCAGGTTCACACCGTTCTCCTGCCTCAGCCTCCTGAGTAGCTAGGACTACAGGCGCCCACCACCACACCCGGCTATTTTTTTGTATTTTTACTAGAGACAGGGTTTCACCGTGTTAGCCAGGATGGTCTCGATCTCGTGACCTCATGATCCACCCACCTCGGCCTCCCAAAGTGCTGGGATTACAGGTGTGAGCCACCGAACCCGGCCTATAATATTTCTTAAAAAGAAAATGTATATGTCAGATAAGTCTCCTTCAGGCGTGAGATAGTGCTGTTGGCCGTGAGCTCAATGTATAATCTGTAACTATATGTTAATGTATAATGAACCAACAATATACATTAAATAAGGTGTCTTTAAACAAGAACACACAGAAAACAAGGTAATGTACTGATTGGTTGATAAAAATGTGACCAGAGCGTTGCAGGAACCTGACCTTATGTTTTCCCTAGGAGTGATAGTTCAGTATTCACCAATTTGGTGTTTGCAGTGAATTTATAGAACATAACTCCTGTGCATAAAAATAATAGACTCTATTAAATAAAATACTCTGGGAAGTGAAAGAAGGCAGGTATGGACAACAGACACAAGCTGGGGCTGCCCTTGTCACCCCACTAATAAGATTATATCTAATGTGTTGTAGCCAGCTCCCACTAACCTGCAGAGCTGATTGTGGGCACCCCTTTCCAACTTCACATTCATTGATTCCACATTGCTAGCTTGATATTGGCCATTGTGGGATTATTTACACCATGGAAATAGTCAAACCCCGTAAATCATGGATTTTTTTCCCCCTGGGAGAGCCAGTTGTTAAACATTTACCAGCACACCACTGACTATAACTCTTCCTTTCTGTAATTCTCCCCTCAAATTTTTCACCAGTTGGAGGGGTCTTTCCTCAGGTCGTTGATTATCCCATATACTGCCTAGAAAATGGAATTAATTTCTGTCTCTAGTTAATTCCTTTTTTGAACACTTCTTCTCGAGTGGAATTGACTAGGAAGCCCCAAATATCCCAAACATAACCATGACAAAATGTGATGAATTATCTAGATCTCACCAAATATGTTGAATTACAGGGAAGCTACCACCAATGATATCAGCCGCCTGCAGCACTGAAGAGAGGAATGCTAAGGCAGATGCCTGGAAGTATGTGGCAAAACCCCATACTTTTTGTCTTTGTCTGCTGATGCCCATTGCCTTCCATTGTGGAATAATAGCTCCTCCTTCATTCCACTTTCAATGTCTCTCATATCAAACTCTAACTGGAACTGTGATGGCAAAAGTATCTGGGAAATATAATTTCCAGGCTTTCAGTCCTTGTGGTACAAGAGAGAACTTAGAAGGCGTGGATAATAATGAATATCAGTAAACTCTATGTGACATAGAAGGTAAATAACTCTGATATTAATATATATTGATAAATTATTCAATAAATGTTTCCTATGTGCAAAGCAATCTGCTAGAGCAGTAATTTTCAAATTATGGGTAAAAATCTGTAATTGGTTGTAATATAAATTTACTATGTTGTGTTCAATATTATTTCTTAATACAATTAAAGCAGAATAGAAGAGAAATATCAAAGTGCATCACACGTAGTATGAGTAAATTTTTTTCGTAAAACTTTTAGGCAGATATATGTATGTATCCACTTGTTTGCTAAGTAAAATGCATTTCTTACTGTCAATTACAGTCAAATAAAGTTTTTTTTAAAAACTTTGCTGGCCGGGCGCTGTGGCTCATGCCTGTAATCCCAGCACTTTGGGAGGCCTAGGCGGGCAGATCACGAGGTCAGGAGATCCAGACCATCTTGGCTAACACGGTGAAACCCCGTCTCTACTAAAAATACAAAAAATTAGCCGGGCGTGGTGGCGGGCGCCTGTAGTCCCAGCTACTCGGAGAGGCTGAGGCAGGAGAATGGCGTGAACCCGGGAGGCGGAGCTTGCAGTGAGCCAAGATTGCGCCACTGCACTCCAGCCTGGGCGACGAGCGAGACTCCGTCTCAAAACAAACAAACAAACAAAAAAACGTTGCTTTAGAACAGGGATCAGCAAGCCTTTTCTGTAAAGGGCCAGATAGTAAATATTTGAGGCTTTGAGAACCATACAGTCTCTGTTGGAGCTACTCAACTCTGCCTCTGTAGTGTGAAAACAGCATATATAATAAATGAATGGGCATGACTGTGTTCCCATAAAACTTTATATACAACAACAGGTAGGTGACCAGTAAGATGTGACTAACAAGCCATAGTTTGCCAACTCCTGATTTAGAGTGGTGCTTCTCAAACTATCTGCATTAAAGCACCAGTTTTGTTGTTCTTTTTATTCCTAATTAATTGCAAGCCAGACCAATACATGGTTCTGCTGCCCAGGGCAAGTATACAGTTCACACCACATGCGAGTCATTCTAGCCAGTTCAGCAACACTCAGTCTGGCCTATGCCTTGTTCTACTAGACGAGCGTACTCATCATGCACTTAGACAGTATGGTAATAGTAAATTTCTATAAAAGATCTTAAATATTTACTGTCAATTTGTGTACTTACCTTGTTGCAAACTGGCAACCAACTGTTCCCAGACCAGCTCCTCTCCATGAACCACATTTCACTGCTTTAGAAAATACAAAGAAATAAAAGATACTGCCATTGTATTCAAAAGGTTTGTAAGCTAATGGAGATGAACTTGTTAACAAAGAGCAATAATACAATAGGTGCTCTAATACAAAAGCTAGCTCATAGCACTCAAAGTACATGAACATATTTTTCCCAAACCTAATTTACCTGTCTGGAATGGCATATGCCATTTACAAAATTTCAAATAAATTATTTAATGCGTATCAGCCATTATTAAAACTTTGTATTTGATAATAAGATGTATGTGTGTGTATCAGAATTTTATATATATATATATATATAAGAATTTTTTACCATCTTTTTTGTTTTGAAAGGTGCTCTGTGAAATTTAAGAGGAAAAAGTCCTCTCATAGACATCATTATGAACAACTCTTTGTGAATGAAGACTTGGAAAACATCCAACTCAATTACTGCTGGAGCTGCGGTTGACCAACTAGAGACAGAAGCTATTGTTATTTCCATGTCAAATGGCTTGCTTCTGTCTCCAGTGAGAACCATTACTCTCCATATGCTAGTAGCAAAAAGATTTAGGAAGTATTTTTAGATTTATAAATATATAATATGGTAGATGAGAGCCAGATCATAGTGCGATGGAGTCAAACTTCTTGACATGAAAGTTTCTGGCAATTCCGCCTCCCCATTCCCTCGAAAACGGACTGTTTTCTTGCTATTTCTTTTTCTGCCCAGCAAGGAGGGACTTGTGATGACAGACTGGTTTGAGAGCTTCGATGCTGGAGAATCAGAAGAAAATGGTGAAGCAGGGTGTGTGATCAAGAGTTGCATGGAATCCTGATTTGCTAGATGTGGCTAGATCCATGCAAGCATGGGTTGCTGATGTCAACTTCAATTTTAGTTATGTGAAATATACTCCTTTGAAAGACAACACTATGTGAGGGATGGTTTTATAACAGTAATATAGTTGCCTTTAAACTAGTAACATTAACTAGCAACGTTTTACCTTGTCATTTTCCTCCCTCAAAGTACTCAATGTTTGAAGCTAGATCTTCAAAATCTGTCAGAGCTACTTTTTTTTTGATGAATGCAAAACCAACATGGATAATGCTGAAAGAATCCCATGAGTCATAGATTTTAACACTATTTTTGGCTCTTATAATATTGACTCAATTAAAATTTGGGCATTTTCCCCTTTATAAGAACCTATGAAATGAGGAAGAGATAATATAATCTCAGTTTTACAAACAGATAAATTTAGATGCAAGAGATTAGATACTTGATCTAGAGTCACTTGGTGAATTGGGTCTCCTGATAAATTAAATTACAAAACTGGCATGGACTCACAGAACTTTTTGTCCCAAAGAGAATGACTAGATGATTTTGGCAATTGGAACAGCTACAGACAAGAATGAGGAGAAGCTTCAATCAGCTACTGATGTTCCAGCAGGCTCCTCATCCTAATATCCTGCCATGAACACCAGCATGCTCCACAGAGACATTACTCTTGAAGAAGGATCATTTGGGACTTTTTGTGTTTTGAAAAAGGCTTCACTCCACCTATATCCCAGACCCACACCTCCAGCTTCTCCTCTGCTCACATATTACCCAAGAAATGTCATACTCTTCACTACTTTAAGTTGGACTCACAACCGGGGGGATTTGGGACAATGCATTTTTATAAATAAAATTTTTATTTTATACAGTATGTTTTGAGGGGAAAAGACCCAGGAAATATTACCAGGACAAAAATTGGACAGAAAGAGGACAGAGTATGAATTTTGCTTGAGTTTATTTTTTATTATGCCATGAAATAGAAAGCTTGGAACTATTCTTGATAGCATACCCATGAATAAATGGGTCAAGGAGGAGCACTCTGAATCAGTCCTGTCACTAATCAGAGAAGGGGAAGTTGCCAGGCTCTGAAATACTTCCCCATGGGCAACAGATCTATTAGGTAGATATCGTCCCTCTCCCTGCTGGCAGAACACGATTAATATCATGGGAAAAGCTCAAGGATGATTAGGAAGCACACATTTTATTTTTAAAAAGCCTGTCTAAAACCTGAAATGTACGTATTTAATTTTCTCCAGAAATGGTTTGCAATCATCTTCCCTTGTCACTGCATTTTTCAGGATAGAGAAAGCTCATGCCTTTGTGTTTGTGGTACACGTCAAGTTCTTGGAGTGACTAATAGCACTGCATTATTGGATGATTCAGGAAGGACATTTAGTATTGTTAATGTATTATTTTAATAAGTACATTTAAGGCAGACTATTTCTCCAACTTAATTGCCTTTGTGAAATTCCACTGAGTCTTCCTAGTTTATATAATAAGGTTGACTCTGTTGGAAGGGTGACCTGCCTGCCTGGCCAGAGGGAAGAGAAATCGCTTTTTGGCCTAAACTTACTCCCATCATTGATTTATTTTCCCAGATGCTTCAGCACAATCTTACTTACCTGGATCAGGGATACTGCAAGGAAGAAAGCATTGATCTGGGTCAAGAATGGCTCCATATTGTGTTTCTCGTTTTTCTAAGGCAGGAATGCAAACTCAGCATCTGGCAAATGGGTTGTATACAACCTTCTTTAGGTCATAAACCTTTTGAGTATCTGATGAAAGCTGTGTTGATCCAGGTCCTCTGAGATGGGATTAACTGTGCAAGAGAGTCATTGAGGGAAAGACCTGTGAGGGAAAATGGCGCGAGAGAGGTGGTTAGGAGTGCCATCCAACTCTTAGGGTAGGCTAGGAGTGCCATCAGACTGAGAAGGAGATTATGACCCCCAGTAGAGGAGAGATGAAATGAAGGTAGGCTAGGTGGAAGTGCCTTAGGCTTTAATGCATGTCTAAGAAACTTTTGGCAAAGCTGATAAGGAGTCCTCGGGCCACAGGGGCAGGTCAGAGGAGTCCTGCATCTCCCATTGAGGCACCTGCCCTAGTGTCCCTGCCGCACTTACTCATGGCTGAGAGCAGCTGGTGGGGGGCATGGCTTCAATGAGTTGATGGATTTCAGAGCAGCAGTAGGTCAATTATAATTCTGACAGTCGGGTCTGAGAGGGACATTCTCATGGCTGCCACAGTCTCCTTGCACTGCACAGATCTACTTTGCCACACAAGGTCAGGGAGAAGATCCTATGTGGTTTCCATGAACCTCTTTTTTCTGAGGAAAAAACTTAGTAAAGGAAGGTTAATAAGACGAATTACAACCCCTGTTCTGCAGCAGGTCTTGGGGCTGCCTCTTCCTCAACTGTCACCTGTGCAGGTTTTACTGGTTTACCTGATGGTTTAATCCAAATCTTCTTTCCTGAGAGGTCTGAGCCCTTGGGAATCATACACTTCTGAGGTTGTAGTCACCACACTTGCCCATTCAAAGTCACAAATGGGCAAGAGAGTATCTGGAGGCACCAAAGTGTATTATCTGGGCAACATGCACACATTCCTCCATGCTCCCATTGTATAAAAACAGCCCTACTTCCTCCTGATGATCGGCATCAATTATTGCCATAATTGTGACCCCTCTTCTTGCCTGCTGGCCCCTGGACACAAGTAGTTCTAAGTGTCCTGGTGGCAGCCATAGCTTAGAGTTCCATGGGACCCTTCCTACATCCCTTGGCAAGAGTGTGCCCTCTTTGAGGAACATAACCACCAACTCTGCAGAACTCAGAGTTGATGAGACAGGAAGCACAACGTCCTCCAATGGTAAGTGAGGCCACTCATGCTTCCACCCTTTGTCCTCTGGATCTATGTATTTTTTCCTACTGGGGACACAGCACCAGATAAAAGTCTCATATTTAATACATACATGGTGTCCTGAAGGATGACGCCTCCTTCTTTCAGAGTGTTGCCTTCAAAGCAACAATTTAGTTACCCCTTTCAAAGACCATTCCAGCATTGGCTGAGGCCATCTGCCTCTGGACACTGTGGTACCTGATATGACCAGTGAATCTCATTATCATGGGGTCATTCTCACCCCTCCTTTGCAGTAACATGAGTCCTCTGGTCAGATGTTATGTTGCATGGGATTCCATGCTTATGAATCATGACTTTCATAATCCCTCGATAGTGATGCTGGCTGAGATTCTGCAGGAAGGAACAGCAAACCTATGCCTAGAATGGTTATCTATCCCTGTGAGGACAAACTGGTGGCCCTTGCAGAATGGAAGGCGCCCAGTGTTTTTGACTTGACAACTGACCAAGGGATAGTGTCATATCTGGGAGCTCAGTATGGGTCTCTTTTGTTGACAGGTTGGATGTTCAGAGGCAGCATTAACTAATCAGTCTTGGTAAATGGGATTCCGTGTTGTTGGCCTACATCTCTGCCAAAATGACCCCTCCATGTAGATGCCCATGGTGCCAATTCTGGGCTGGATGATGAGAAAGGCTGGCTAATGTCAACTGGCTGAGTCATTTTGTCTGCTTGTGTGGCAGATATTTTCTGGTGGATATTTATGTGTGATACAAAGATCTTCATACTTTGTACCCACTCCCATATGTCCATCTACATACCCCTACCCGAGCATCCCTGGTCTCTGATCTAGTCTTCATTTCCAAGCTTTTGACTAGGTGGACAGACCATTGGCCACTGCCTGTGAATCTGTATATATTATTATTTCAGGCCACTTCTTCCACAGAAAGTAGATGACCAGATGTACCACTTCTGCTTCCCATTCGGAAGATTTTCCCTCTCACTGTCTTTCAGGGCCACTCCTCAATGTGGTTACAATGAAGCCATTGTTCATGTTTAGCTTTCAGTCACATAAAAAGCAGAGTCATCTGTAAACCAAGAAAAAGGTTTATTCTCCTTCAGCTATTTATATATGAATTCTCCTTCATATGGCTACAGGTGCAAACCAGGGAAAGAGAGCTGGTGCATCATTTATGGATGACATGGGGATCTGAGCTACCTGCTCATGCAATTTACTTGTGTTTTCGAGTATTGCTTGGACTCCTTCCTAGATGTACCATTTCCATAGTATGATGGATTGATGGTAGGTCTATCCGACTTTATGACTTGGGTGGGTCAGAAAGAACCCAACTCATAATAAGTAGTTCTGGCTGCATGGTCACTTGACACCCATGGTCAAGTGTTTTGTCTTTACTGGGGCCCAGTAACATGCCAGGACCTGTTTGTCAAAAGGCATAATGTTTTTTGCTGTGGATGGCAGGTCCTTGCTCCAGACTCCTAGGACCTACATTGTTTTGCTCCCGCTGGAGCTTGCCATAAACTCCACACTGTATCTTTTTCCACCACTAACACCTGTAATACCATATGGTCTGCTGGATTGTGTGGCCCAAGTGGCAAGATTGCTTGTAGCATAAACTGGATCTGCTGCAGATTATATTCCTGCTCAGGATCCTACTCAAAGCCAGCAGCCTTGCATGCCACCTTGTATACAGGCTAGAGGAATATTCATGGGGTGGAATGTGCTGCCTCTAGAACCCAAAGAGACCTACCAGGTGCTGGACACCCACAGTAGTGCATGTAAGATACAGCACTGCGGTTTACTTTAAAAGTTGTATCCAAGCATGATCCTGACCACTGAACTCCTCTATTGGGACACTTTCCCAGGTCACTACCAGCAAAATCTTTAGCAATAGAGCTACCACTTTGTGCTAGGGACTAACCAAATCCCACCTGTTAACCAGCACAACTCCTAGTATCACTTGTATAGTCCAGCTCCTCCAAGAAGTAGATACTACATGGGATTAGTCATGGAAGAGATTTATTAAGGACAGTGCCTGTGAGGGAAAATTGGGAGTGAACCAGGGAAGGCTCAAAGCAGATCTGACCCTGGGTGAAGGACAGAGAGAAGGGAGGAAGGAAGGATGAGAGGAAGGTTGAGTGGATGCATCTTAGACTGAAGTACAGTTCTGAGGGAGTTCAGCAAGGCTGCCAGGGAGCCCTTGAGCCAGAGTTGCCATCAGAGGAGTCCTGCGTCATTGTCTTGGAGCAAGCTGTGGGAAGTGTGGCCTTGGCATCAACTCAGTAATGGATTTCAGAGTGCTGGAGCCATCAGTCAGTATGCTCTTGGCAGTAGATCTGAGAGGTACATATTCATGGCTTCCCAAAAAGCTCTGATTCTCATCACAGAAAAAAGTACTAATATGCACATAAAATGCTGTGCATAATTTTATGCAGTTAATTGATCCACGCAGATATATTCGTTGCCTCTCATGGGTGGTTAAGAAAACCTGTTTTCAGAGTTCATTGTTGATCTCACTTAGCAAGAATAGATTTCTGTGAGCTTTTATCTGAAGGATATGCAACACATCAAAAATCACTATAAATTGCTGCTATGGTTTGAATGTGTGTATCCCTCCGAAATTCAGGTGTTGGAACTTAAACCCCAAGGTGATGGTTTTAGAAGGTGGGGACTTTAGGAGGTCATTAGGCCATGAGGGCTTCTTCATTGTGAATGGGATTAATGCCTTTTTAAAGAGGCTTTACACAGCGTTCATCCCCTTTTGCCCTTCTGCCTTCTGCCAAGTGAGTACATAGCAACAAAGCACCATCTTGAAAGCAGAGACAAAGCCTTCACCAGACACTGAATCTGCTGGCACTTTGTTACTGGACTTCCTGCTTAAAGAACTGTGAGAAATAAATTTCTGTTATTTATAAATTACCCAGTCTCTGATATTTTGTTACAGCAGCAAGAATAAACAAAGACAGCTTCTTGAGGAGATATATAGCCTCTTCATTTATAAAAAGGGACCATATACTCTTAATATAATGTAAAGTACTGTATGAATTGTAGATAATCTGAATTTGTCAAATGGGTATCAAATAAAGATACTAGCCAAAATTGTCCCTTGTTAGAGATAGCTTTAGCAGTAGGAATGAGAAGCAGCAATGGCTTTTCAATCTCTTGTTTTCCTCCTTTCCCCATCTTTCCCCTGGTCTTTCAGTCTTGAACCCCTCTCTTTTCTCGTAGTTTGGCAGAGCAGAAATTTGGTGAATCTACCATTTGCAGAATGTTCAGACTCTCATTCTAATAAAGAAGGTGTCCAATTTATTTAATCAAATAAGATGATTTAAAAATGTAATTCCTCTTTGACAAGCAGTTCAGTTGAAGTGATGCAGTAGAATACATTTCCAAATGCAGACTAAAGATGATCTTGGGCAACTCATTTATTTCCTTTGCTTTGGATTTCCTTACCTTTCTCAATGTTTACAAATATACAGTTATTTATTTACTTATAATCTTAATTGAGATAAAATTTAAATACTACCCAGTGCACAAATACTAAGGCAACGGCTCAATACATCCTTACAAACAGTTATGTAAAAACCAACCAGATCAAGTTAAATTGCTAGGTCATAAGACATATGGATGTTAGCTTTGCTAGATACTGCTAAATAGTTCTGCAATGTGGTTGTACCAGTTTATAGTCCCATCAGCAAGGTATAAGAATTTTAGGGCCAGGCACGGGGCTCAAGCCTGTAATCCCAGCATTTTGGGAGGCCGAGGCGGGTGGATCACGAGGTCAGGAGATCGAGACCATCCTGGCTAACATGGTGAAACCCCGTCTCTACTAAAAATACAAAAAAAAATTAGCTGGGTGTGGTGGCAGGCGCTTGTAGTCCCAGCTACTTGGGAGGCTGAGGCGGGAGAATGGCGTGAACCTGGGAGGCGGAGCTTGAAGTGAGCAGAGATCAGCGCCACTGCACTCCAGTCTGGGCGACAGAGAGAGGCTCCGTTTCAAAAAAAAAAGAATTTTAGCTGTTCCATATCTTATCCTTACATACACTAGGAACTGCAATTCCTTTACATTTTAGCCATTCTGGTGGGGATTTACCACTT
>NW_026652282.1:33861306-33888219 GCF_009828535.3 Hylobates moloch | reverse complement strand
ACTAAGTCTACTGTCACGGACATAAGTGAGGCATTAATAAGACTGTGAAATGTTTTAGCACGTGTCAGGGAATTCAATTCCATTTTATCTGACCATGATTATTTTTATCAATAATTGATATTAATTTTTCTGAATAATTATTAGGGAAGAATTTCTTTAAAATATTAAATAACTACAGGGTTGATTCTCAAATACTTGTTTCAATGATTTGTGTCATGTGTTTGCCACACAAAATGGACAGACACTATCATTTTCACTATGGCATCTTAAGGAACCTAGCAGAAACTGAGGCAAGACACCAAAACTATCACTGCATTGTATGTGTCTCATTGCCCTCAAGTACAAGGTGATACTGAAATGTAAGTTGCTGATGGCAGGGTCTCCCCCACTAGACACTGATCCTTTGTATGATTTAAAGCAAAGCACCTATTCGGGTATATGAAATACTAAAAAGTGCCCCCTCTCCATGGACAACATACAAAAAAGGCGTTCCTTCCTCCTGGCTACAAGGCCTGTAAGGAGACACAAGGCTTGGTAATTGAAGTGCAGACTGGGTCTCAACCTTTATTCATTTCTTTCACCTGAGACCTTTACACAAACCACAACCTGCAAGGCAGTAGGTGGCATTCTTGGTTATAGGAGTCTGATCATTGTGACTTGAGTGGTTTTCTGTTATTTAATATGACCCTTTATATTTGTCAAAGGATATCAACCCTACAAAATTGCCGAGCGGTACCATGTCTCAGATATGCCTCAATCATCTCCATGTAAGACATTGATGAGCGCTCCCAAGACAAAAAGGCTCAAAAGGAATGTGTTCTGAATACTTTCTTCATATGTAGTCCTCACTGATCTTTATCACATGAGAAGACTTGCTGTGGAAATTTGGCACTGGACCAAGGGGGCTCTGACATTTTAACTGAGGTTCTAGGGTCTCTTGTATAGGAGATCTACGATGGCACTGCCATGCTGATTCTCTGTGGAGATCTTTCTACCCAGGGACATTACCAAAGTCAAGTAATTAGCACAATATCCAGATAGAAATATCTGATATTGAGGCCAGTTATGGTGGCCCACGCCTGTAATCCCAAGCACTTTGGGAGGTCGAGGTGAGTGGATCACTTGAGCTCAGGAGTTTGAGATCAGCCTGGCTAACATGGTGAAACCCTGTCTCTACCAAAGATACAAAAATTAGCTGGGCATGGTGGTGCGTGCCTGTAGTCGCAGCTACTCGGGAGGCTGAGGCAGGAGAATTCTTTGAACTCGGGAGGCAGAGGCTGCAGTGAGCTGAGAGCATACCACTGCACTCCAGCCTGGGTGACAAAAAAAAAAAAAAAGAAAAAAAAAAACTGACATTAAATTTTTTTTTTTTTTGACAGATCTCCCTGTCACCTAGGCTGGAGGCATGGTGTCCGCCTCAGCCTCCTGAGTAGCTGGGATTACAGGTGCCCACCACCACACCCAGCTAATTTTGGTACTTTTTTAGTAGAGATGGGGAGTTTCACCATGTTGGCCAGGCTGGTCTTGAACTCCTGACCTTGGGTGATCTGCCCACCTCGGGCTCCCAAAGTGCCAGAATTACAGGCATGAGCCACCATGCCCAGCCCTGACACTGAATCACTTTTCTAAAGTACCTGGAAATTTATCACTGAAAACAAAAACAAAAACAAAAACAAAAACTGATGACATTGAAATCATTGCAGTGTAATCCCTTATGGTTTCTACTCCCAATGTTATTGTGGAGAAATCCTGGAAGAAAAGAGCTCTTTGGCTAGTTATATTAGGTGACAGGATTTATTATGTACACCAAAGATGCAAGGGTCATTTCTAGAGTTTTCGTTAGACTTTGGAGTTGTAATATCTATATAGGAAAAGGGGTAAGAAGAAAGAGGAGACAAAAACAGCTTTGCTAAAATTAAGGGTGAATTTTCTTCCCCTATTTTCTTTTTTCCTGACAATATAAATAATGCCTGATTAAGATAAAAAGTTAAGAAAGCAAATACATTCCTACAGAATTGGGCTGAGAATGAGGTTAAATTGTATGTACACAATAAAGAAAGCTATAGAGCTTTTTGAGGAAAAAATGACTATATTTTGGCAAGAAAATTATTACAAGTTCTTTCCAATTGAGGGAAGAAGACTATACCATCCATTTAGTTCAAAGAATAACCAGGAATGAGATGGGAGCTCGTTACTATGGCAGACCATTTGGCAAGTGGAAGAACACTTCTTTCTATGTAGGCAATTTGAGGGTGAGCCTTCCACAATCCATATGACACCTTGTTACACTCTCTGCTGAAAGATATTCCACTAAACTCCACTCTCTTTCTAAGTGCTTCCAATAAATTACCATGGACATGAAAGTCACCTTTGACATTTACTGGAAAATTTGATGTTTTTTTCTGTAACATTATGAGCCTCTTTCCCCCACAAAAAATGTTTTATTGCACCTTCATTGCAAATCTAATTTGTAATTCATCCCTTGCTTACTCATTTAAGTCAGAGCTGTGTGCTGAAGAATATCAGTCAACCAGCCTGGAAACATTTTTCTAATAGTAAATGTAGAATGTAAAGGAAATTACGTTATTTTGTCTTCTGTAAAATGTATAATTTTTTTAAAAAACTTCACTTATGTTATTTAACATTTTAACTAAAAAATTCAAATTATATCATAATAATTCAACAATTCAAATGTTAATTACCCACAAGAGAAATCTAGTTGTAATTACATTATAATAATTCAATAATGTAAATTTTTATTACCCCAAAGAAAAATTAGAGGAAAAAGATTGGCTAAAATGTTGCAAGTAGTAGATTTATGGAAATATTCAGCATATGGTGTGAGTAGATGCATGACAAGCACAGACGTGAAAAAAATTAAATTGTTCTTGTTGGAGAATTTGAACCTAAGAAAATGCTACTCTAGGTATCCATGGTTTTACCACTTGCTAACAAAAGCTTCTTATGGCTTGTAACAGTAAGTACTCATTACAGAGAAGAGATGCATGCTCTTGAAGGATTCCCCACTACCACATTCTCACAAGTTATTGGAAAACACTTCAGAGTTTGGGCACAGTAATAGCTATATTTTAAGAATTTCGTTATTTGCCTCCATAAATGAATGCCTGTCTACCTCATTGGCCTGAAAATTGTACCACATCGGCAAGATGGATCATTTGGCTTTCTAGTTGGTCCTAGGGGACAGGAACACAGCCCACAGATTTACCAGTAGCTGACTGCCTGGTACATGTTTACTTATAAATTAGCGTAGGTGATAATTTATTTAGGTAATAAGCATAGATTACACTTAATGGCTTAGACATTATACATTATGAACATAGTATTTTATGTTGAAGTAAATGTATATGATAATTAATATGACACCTAAATATAACTCAGAAATTGTGTATTAGAGAGTTTAAGCAAAGTTAAGCGTGTATTACAGTGCATCAGCACTTAAATTAAAGGCTTCAGGAAAGTTTCACAATGGCAAAGCAATATCATACGGTTCACCCATACCATGTGTTAGGGATTTGTTTATTTTTTAGATTCTCTTCTCCTTTCCCCCATAAACCGACTCGTTCTGTTACTGAAGAACATTGCTTCTTTCTTGACAAGTGACACAAAATCAAAATTTAGGCTTCTGGAGCTGAGGTGAGTAATCTGTCAGCAGGGACACCATGACAGCCTGATGACACAACAAAGACAGAAAGAAATGGATAAACATTAGCGACAGTCTTCTTAGGGACCTAGAGAAGGTGAATTAGGTTTCAGCTTTGCAGTGTTACAGTTAAAATGTGTTTTCTCAAGAAAATGGTAAGAGAACAGTTCTGAACTAATATTTATTTATTTATTGGAGGAGGGTATAAACGAAAGTCAACAGAGATCAGACTGATCCAAATAGACACACAAACACTGCATAATTAGGCCTAATTCCAGGACTAGTGGGTCACAGAGTTGAAATGAGATGCTACAGTGGTAGCCGTGATTGAATTTTCCAGTCATAAGTAAAGTATTGGCTAGTTTTAGAGAAATAGCATCTCTCCTATTCCCGATCCTTGTGTTTATACTGTGGTTTGATCTCTCACAACCTAAAGAAGTTTAGGATGAATCAGATGTAGAGTAATCTGAGCAATGTCTGCTCTCTGAAGCTGGGTATTCCTGAAAGAGTATTATCTCTATAGCCAAGAGTATACAGCTTCCCCTTGGTCTGTCAACCACAAACGATAATCTTCGCTTTTACTCTTCTCAACCTCCACAAGAATGACAATAATATCAGAAACTATGGTGAATGTTAACTGAGTGCTTACTAGGTATTAGATAGAATACTAAGTACCGTATCATGTATTGGTCAAGAAATATTTTTCAAGCACTGTGCCAGAAGCTTTGGTGAGCTAGAGGGAAATGTTCACGCATTATCTGATTTAATACAACAAAATTCTAAGGTAGCTTTTATTATTATTATCATTTATAGTTGAGGAAATCAATCCTTGAGATTGATAGTGCAGAACTGGGTTGGAACCCAGGTTTTCTCTGACTCTATTCTTTTTAGAAATTATTATTTTTTTGATTGATAAATTATAATTGTATACATTTATGGAGTACAGCATGATGTTTTGATATATGTATACAATGTGCAACGATTAAATCAAGCTAATGAACATATCCATCACCTTACTTACCTGTCTTTTTTATGGAGAGACATTTGATATTTCTTCTCTAAGTTATTTTGAGATATAAATTATTATTGACTATAATCATTCTGCTGTGTAATAGATCTCAAAACCTATTCTCCCTGTCTACCTGAAACTTTGTACCCTTTGATCAACAACTCCCCATTGCCTTCTTTCCCATCCCCCATCCTCTGGTAATCATCATTCTACTCTCTACTTCTATGAGTTCAACTTTTTTAGAGTCCACATACAAGTGAGATCATATAGTATTTGTCTTTCTGTGCCTGGGTTATTTTACTTAGCATAATGTCCACCAAAAAACTGTTAGAACTGACAAGGGAATTCAGTAAAATTGCAGAAAATGAAATCAACATACATAAATCAGTAGCATTTCTAATATACTAATAATGAACTATCTGAAAAGAAAATTAAGAAAATCACATTTGCAACAGCAACAAAAAATTACTTAGGTATAAACTGTATCAAGAAGGTAAAAGACCTGTTTACTGAAAACTATAAAACACTGCTGAAAGAAAATAAAGACACAAATAAATGGAATGATATCCCATGTTCATGGATTGAAAGAATTAATGTTGTAAAAATGTCCACACCACCCAAAGTGATCTACAGATTCAATGCAACCCCTATCAAAATTCCAATGTCATTTTTCACATAAATCAAAAATACAATCCTTAAGTTTGTAGGGAACCACAAAGAACCCACATAGACAAAGTGATCTTGAAAAAAAGGAAGAAAGCTGGCAGCATCACCCTCCTTGGTTTTAAAACATATTATAAAGACATTTTAATAAAAACAACATAGTACTGTCATAAAAACAGACACATTAACCAACAAAACAGTAAGGAAAGCCCAGAAATGAACCCATGCATTTATGGTCAATTGGTTTTTGACAGAGGTGCCAAGAACACGTAATGGGGAAAGGACAGTCTCTTCAGCAAATGATATTGAGAAAACTGGATATCCACATGCAGAAAAATAAAATTGGACCCTTGACTCACACCATATAAAAATCAACTCAAAATGGATTAAAGACTTAAATATAAGCTCTGAAACTGTAACACTACTAAAAGAAAACATAGGGAAAAAGCTCTGTCTTAGTCCTTTTTCACGCTGCTGATAAAGACATACCCGAGACTGGGAAATTTATAAAGAAAAAGAGGTTTAATGGACTCACAGTTCCAATGGCTAGGGAGGCCTCACAATCATTGCAAAAGGCAAAAGGCATGCCTCACATGGTGGCAGGCAAGAGAAAGAATGAGAGCCAAGCAACAGGGCTTTTCCCTTATAAAACCATCAGATCTTGTGAGACTTATTCAGTACCATGAGAACAGTATGGGGGAAACTGCCCCTATGATTCAATTATCTCCCACCAATCCCTTCCACAACACGTGGGAATTATGGGAGCTACAATTCAATATGAGATTTGGGTGGGGACACAGCCAAACCATATCAAGCTCCATGACATAAGTCTTGTAACTTTTCACATATGACCCTGAAAACACAAGTGACAGAAACAAACATAGACAAATCAAATTGCATCAAAGTTTCTGCACAGCAAAATAAACAATAAATAAAGTGAACCGACAATCCACAGAATGGGACAAAATATTTGCAAACCATACATCTGTTAAGGGATTAATATCCAAAATATGTAAGGAACTCAAACAATTAAAGAGAAAGAAAACAAATAACCTAATTAAAAAATGGGCAAAGGACCTGAACCGGCATTTTTCCAAAGAAGACATACAACTCATCAAGTTCATGAAAAAATGCTGAGTATCACTAATCATTAGGGAAATGCAAATTAAACCACAATGAGATATCACCACACACCTATTAGAGTGGCTTTTATTTTAAAAAAATGAAAGATAAGCGTTGACAGGAATGCAGAGAGGGGGATCTCCTGTGCATTGTTGGTGGGAATCTAAATTAGTACAGCCTTTATAAAAAATGGTATAGAGGTTCCTCAAAAAACTAAAACTAGAACTCCCATATGATCCAGCAGTCCCATTTCCTAGTATATATCCAAAGGAACTGAAACCAATCTGGTGCAGGGATATCTGCACTTCCATGTTCACTGCAGCATTATTTACAATAGCTAAGATATGGAATCAACCTAAGTGTCCATCAATGGATGAATGGATAGAGAAAATGTGGTGTATATATCCAATGGAATAGTATTCAGCCTTAAAAAAGGAAATCCTGTCATTTGTGACAACATGGGTGAATCTGGATGACTCTACTCTTAAAAGGTAGTTTTGTGGTCTCTCAGGTACTTGTTCTTACACTTCAACCATACTGTACATGTGTTCCTAGCCTATATCAAAAGTGCAGGTCTTATATTTCAAAGGTGTTAACTGAATACACTTATCAAAGTTATCACATGCCAGGCCCGGTGCTGAGTGCTGTATGTGCATCATACCATTTAATATCCTTTCCTACTGTATGAGATGGTAAGAGATGTAAAATAGAGATAGAGAAACTGAGATGTAGGAATTTTCCTGAGTGGTGCTGGTGAGGGGTAGATCTGCACCTACCTGTCCCTGGGTCCTGACTACAATGCTCACATGACTCTGATCTCATTGAATCCTCATAACCTTAAGGGGTTGGTTCTATTTTTTATCCTCATTTTTCATATGAATAAACTGGTCTTAGTGAAGTTAAGGTACTTGCATAAGTTGATTAGGAGCCCCAGATCACAGAGAGAGCCAGAATTTTAACCTGATTTCCAAAACTTATGTTCTAAAACCAATTCCCTATATTGCCTTTAGGCTGCAAAAATGTATTGAGTCCATCTTTAAAGTATGTGTCAGGCAAACTTCTAGGTATAATAAAGAACGTTACAGACAGGATTACTGCTTTCATAAAGAAGTTTTCATTATAGTGGGCGGACAGGCAACAAACAGACAAAAAATATATAAAAAATATCAAGTAGTGCCATTAGAAAATAAAATGTAAAAAGGAGATAAAGGAGCCTTGGGAACCACTTAAGAGTGGGTGGTGTGGGAAGATCTTGCTCAACAGTAACATTTAAGGTGATGTCTGAATGACAAGAAGGAACTAGTTTAGCCAGGGCAAACTTTGGCATAAGAATGCCTACCAGGCAAAAGACACTGTAAACTTCTTAATGGGTTCCTGGGAGCCCCTCTCATTTTTGCTTTGTTTTTCATTGTCTATGGATTGTGTCAACCTTATTTCCAAACAAAAACTTACAAATTCAACTTGGATTAGGATTGTCAGATTCAGTTAAATAAACACGGACAGACAAACAGTTAAATAAGAATTTCAGATAACAACAAATATATTTTTTACTATATGTTCTAAATAGTACATGAGACATACTTAGACAAAAAATTATTCATTGTTTATCTAAAATTCAAATTTAACTGGGTGTCCTCTATTTTATCTGGCAACTCTAACTTGGGGAGAAGTAAATGACTATAAAATATTGTGAATTACATTCGCCATGGTGTTTTGGACTTAAGAGTCATATGTGGATAACAGTGCTTTGAAGTGTCAGCCTTTTTTCTTTTTTCAGGGTCCCTTTAGGTTATTTTAGCTCCAGTGTAAAATTTATAGGCAGAGGAAAAACATCTATCTACTTTTTGTGAGTCCTACTGCCTTATTAATCACTGAAAAATACAAAAGCAAGCTTCATGGGGAGGAAAAGGGTGATTTTTGTTTTTAAACAAAGGGATCCAAAGACCTGTGCACTATGAAGACAATGATGCGATTAGTGAAGCGTTCTGAACAGCACTACTGGAAATCTCTTAGCATGGAGGCCTTAAAAAGCTACTCTGAGTGCTGAAAGAGGGCACTTCTGCTTTAAAAAATGCTACACCATTAAAGAAAAAGCCCTTCGTCCTATTTTAGTGTATACCTTACATCAGTCATTACAGGCATCTCAGAACTGGAGGGCCACATTGTGGCTTTCCTTTCTTATTTCATCCTGATTTTAAATCAAGTTGCATGCGTGGTAATTATTCCCTAGAGTAGTGCTGTCCAGTAGAGCTCTTGGCAGTGATGGAAGTGTTCGATGTCTGTGCTGTCCAATACCAATAGTGTAGCCACCAGCCACATGTGGCTATTGAGCATTTAACAACTTGGTTAGTATAACTGAGGAACTGAGGAACTGAATTTTCCCTTTTTTTTTTTGTTTTGTTTTGAGACGGAGTCTTGCTCTGTCGCCCAGGCTGGAGTGCAGTGGCACGATCTTGGCTCACTGAAACTTCTGCCTCCCAGGTTCAAGCAATTCTCCCGCCTCAGCCTCCTGAGTAGCTGGGATTACAGATGTGTGCCGCCATGCCAGGCTAATATTTTTGTATTTTTAGTAGAGACAGAGTTTTATCATGTTGGCCAGGCTGGTCTCAAACTCCTGACCTCAAGTAATCCCCCTGTCTCGGCCTCCCAAAGTGCTGGGATTATAGGCGTGAGCCACTGCGCCTGGCCTGAATCTTCAATTTTGTAAAATTTTAATTAGCTTAGATTTAAATTTAAAAAGCCATATGTGCCTACTGGCTAGTGTATTGGATAGGGTAGTCTGGAGGAAGACAAGTATTAAAGCATCTTAGAAAAATGTATCACAGCAGTGCTGAACCTAAAGGCCATTCTAAATAAGCTGTATAAGAATAATTTATTTGCGGCCGGTTGCAGTGGCTCACACCTATAATCCCAGCACTTTGGGAGGCCGAGGCAGGTGGATTACCTGAGGTCAGGAGTTCGAGACCAGCCTGGCCAATATGGCGAAACCCTGCCTCTACTAAAAATACAAAAATTAGCCAGGCGCAGTGGTGGGCACCTGTAATCCCAGCTACTCTGGAGGCTGAGGCAGGAGAATCGCTTGAACCCAGGAAGCGGAGGTTGCAGTGAGCCGAGATCGTGCCATTGTACTCCAGCCTGGGTGACAGTGAGACTCTTGTCTCAAAAAATAAAAATAAAAATAAAAATAAAATAATAATAATTTATTTGCCTATGAAATAGGAATGTAGCGTGGATAATCTCTAAGGTCTCATCCCACTTGAAAATATTATGCTTCTGTGAACTGTACAGGCTGTGTGGTGGCTGCACACTATTCTCTTTTTTTCAATCTCCAATGCATGGCAGAGGACCTGGCACAGAGTAGATGCTCACTATATGGCTGCTGAAATGAACTGAACTCAAAGGGACCTCCAAATCATCTAGCTCAGAGACATAAAGAGCGCAACACATGCATCACCACCTCCTTTCTGGTGTCCGTGTAAGGCACGTTAATCAGTTATGCCACTCTTTCTGTCTCACACTATAGGCAGGCTCAAAATCCTTCTCCACAGAATTCCTGTAGCCCGGTGATGAGATTAGGGATCTAAGAATTAAAACTCATTTGCCATCTCTATGGCTCAATCTGCTTATTTTACGGGAGAGGACACTGGGACCTAGAGAGTTAGCTAAGATGGCACAGCTGACTAGTATTAAGGCCAGTTACAGAAGTCAAGTCTCATCACTCCCAGGTGAGCATTCTTTCTACTTTAGACTCTCTACTTTCATTTTAACATGATTCTGTCTCTTGGTTTCTTTAAAATATTTTCCTCTAATAATAGTGGGTAACTCAGGGGTATGGGGAATGGGGAGATGGCGGTAAGATCTAGATGGATGGAAAAATGGGTGGATGTAAGATTTCACCATAAATATTTCAACCATGTGAATACATTATGTATTTAATTTTTCAAGTAAATTGGTTTTAAAGACGTTGTTTAATAAGCTCTTTAAAAAATCAGAAGTTCAGAGCATCTCCATAATTGATGTTTTGGAAAGTTTCCCTTTAGTTTTCCCTACTGAATTTCTACAAAGGATCTACTTTGATGGATTTATTTGGTTTATCTTTGTAACTTCAATTGTCTTCTGATGAAAAACAGAGCTCAAGGAAAATGTTTTGCTGTGTCTCTTCCTGAGGTATGTGGTTGGAGAGCTCACATTTTCTTTGTCATCTAGATCTTTGCTACTCAAAATGTGGTCTGCAGGACAGTAGCACCTGCATTAACTGGGTCCTTATTAGAAGTGCCGGCCTGGCACAGTGGCTCACGCCTGTAATCCCAGCGCTTTTCGAGGCTGAGGTGGGTGGATCATTTGAGGTCAGGAGTTCGAGACCAGCCTGGGCAACATGATGAACACCCCCCCCCTACTAAAAATACAAAAATTAGCCATGCATGGTGTCGCCTGCCTGCAATCCCAGCTACTCGTGAGGCTGAGGTAGGAGAATTGCTTGAACCCGGGAGGCAGAGGTTGCAGTGAGCTGAGATCACACCACTGCACTCCAGCCTGGGCAACAGAGCGAGACTCTATCTCAAAAAAAAAAAAAAAAAAAAAAGATGTGCCAAATCTCAAGCCCCATCTTAGACCTACAGAATTCAAATCTGCACCTTAACAAGACCCCCTAGGTAATTTAAATGCACATTAAGGCTTCAGAAGTACTGGCCTAGATAACAAGGCAATTGACATTTTGGCCAAAGTTAGTGTCCTGAGGTGGCAAGCTGGAAAGATGTGGTGAAAAAAATCATCCCTGTTATTAGATATGACAAATTTAGGCCTAATATACAAACTTCTATTGAAAAGGGAGTCATGGTTGGCTGCCAAGCAGCCATAGTTGAGCTTGAACCCCTGCTTATTTTATAGGGTCTGTGTCAGATCAATAGTGAAGATGATGATAATGAGGGTAATAATTATGATAACAATATTTACCATGTGTTATGTACTATACTAAAAGCTTTACACATATTACTTTAATGTTCACAATAACCCTATTCCAATTTATAGATTAGATAAATAATTAGCAGCTAGTCCTTTCCAGCTTGCTTTTCTCTACTCCAGAGGCTGAAAGCTAAAAACTACATTTCCCAAACTCCCCTGCAGCTAGGGTACAGGCATCCCACTCAGCTGCATCTACTCCAGACTTGGATGCAGAAGTGAACAACATGCAGTGGAAGCCGTCTTCAGAGAGATTGGATCTTCTGCTGCATATGCAGGTAGAGAAATCTATTTCAGCTGTGGTGGCTATAATGGAGTATCTGACATCTAGTTTCAAGGGCCTTAGGTACCAGGCTGTGTCAGTGGTGTTCTGGCTACAAAAGAACTACAGTGTCATTGGGCCATTTTTCTGCCTGTGTTGTCCCTGGCTATATGGTGTCCAAGAATTATTCACTGCACTTCCTTTCCCAATAGATTCTGGGAGCCACTTAATGTCTCTTAATACATTACTTTCCATTTATCTACCTAGAGTGGACTCCCGTTTGCAAGTAAGATCCTGGCTGATACAGTAATTGAGACCAGTTAAGTCACTAAAAGCTAAAAAATGGTGGAGCTAAGTTAGACATGTCAGTACTATTTTCCAGAGCAGGTGACATTTGGGATATTATAAAGTAGACATATGGTTAATATTTCCTAGAATGACAGTGATGAAGATGAAACTAGTGGCTTTATCTGAAAGGAGCCATTAATTTTTAAGATAAGTTTTGCCATGAAGTTTGGAAATGTTCTATACCTAAAAACGCACGTATCCCTATGGCCAAACTCAAAGAACGAAAACAAGTATCTAGTCCAGTCATAAAGTAAGGCATGTAATGAGGACAAAGAGAAGGGAAAAAGTAAGATGTTTTGAATGCCCATTTTATACAGGAACTGAATTAGGGGCTTCTCTAAACATGAATAAAGAGATTCTAAAATAAGAATTATACAACTTTTAATGGTTGACAAACTGGTGGCTGGTGCTCAGGCAGATCAAGGGTGGTAAGAATTTTGGTTAAAATGGATTTATTTGAAAGGAGATTAATCTCACTCCATGCAAATACACTATAAATGCTAATAAGCACTAATGATGTATTATAAAGTTTCTGGAAAAAAATAGATGTTACATGAGCAAGTAATGTAGTTGGATAATCTCACTTGCTTATTATTTCCCCAAAGGTATGAATGACCAAGTTGGAATCACACAAAGAACGTATCCTCCATTCCTTGTTTCTTGCTTACCATGATTGTCCACTTTCTGTTTTCTGCCTCTGGGAACACTAGTGATCGTGGAGAATAAAAGACTTCATCGTCCACTTCTTCTGGCTTTCTGGGCAAGCAGTGTAAAAATGTCCAGTCAGAGGCAGCAACTTTAGCAGTCTAAAGAGATGGGGATAAGACCACTTTTTGACTATTATATGTGGCAGTCATATTTGTTTTCTTCAGTATCTAAAAACACACACGGCCTGTAGTCAGAGATCAATGCAAATGGAGAGACAAAGGAGCAGAGTGATGGTTTTATCTCAAGACACCTGGGAGAAATGTAGATGGTACTTTCAATTTTTTTTTTTGAGACAGAGCCTTGCTCTGTCGCCCAGGCTAGAGTGCAGTGGCAAAATCTCGGCTGACTGCAACCTCTGCCTCCAGAGCTCAAGCAATTCTCCTGCCTCAGCTTCCTGAGTAGCTGGGACTGAAGGCATGCGCCACCATGCCCAGTTAATTTTTGTATTTTTAGTAGAGACGGGATTTCACCATATTGGCCAGGCTGGTTTTAAACTCCTGACCTCAAATGATCCGCCCACCTCGCCTCTCAAAGTGCTGGGATTACAGGCATGAGCCACCATGCCTGGCAAGTCTTTTTTTTTTTTTTTAAATTTAGAGAGCATCACTTCAAGTTACACCAGTAACTCAGTTTTCTGGTATTCTATTTAGTGGAACAGTAGACCTTTCAGTAAAGAACTCTACTAATGTAATATGTGGCTGATAGCAAAAGTCACCAATTATAGTCTACTATATTTAAAAAGTTGCTTTGGTGTGATAATATTATATTTAGAGCTTATCTCCAAATTATTATTTTTAGCACTTGACACATATTCCATCACTAGTTAAAACAATTTAGATAAAAGTACTGAGGTAGGGGTGAATTAAACAGGATTATAAGCACTATGCATTAGATTTTTCATTCTTAATGCAAATGTACTAGCAGTTTTAATTTTCTCCAACAGTTAATTCCTGAAAGTTACATTTCCCTATACATTTCTATTGTTCACATACAGATTCAAAACTACATTCCTTCATACCTTCTTACCTCAAAATTACTGCCTTTGTACTAAAATTTTGTTTTACCTCCCACCCAAGCTCTAGGTTCAGAATATTTTGAATTCTAAAATACCAGCAAAATTACATGGAAAAAAGTAACATTTATAAGTGCCATACATCAATAAAATGACTGTTCTTCAAGCCTACAGTTCCAGCACCAGAAGCACATATAAGATTGGCCAAGCAAGTGTAAGTATGAGGCGATTTATATAATTTAAAATATCTCCATGAAAATATATTCCACATGATAAGGGATTAGCCATAATATATAAAGAGCTCCTATAACCAATAATAGAAAAGGCAAAAAAATAGAAAATGGGCAAAAAATGTAATAGCAATTTATAGAAAAAAGGGCAATGCCCAATTAACATAAAAAAATGCTTAACTTCATTAGTAATCAAGGAATTGCAAATTTTAACAAAGATGAGATGCCATTTTTCCTCCAGATTTAGAAAAATTAAAAATGTAAATAAAAGCTAAACATGGAGAGGATATGGAAAAATAACTATAATATACAGCTGCAGGAGTATATATTTTTAATCTTCTTTGGGTGAGCAATTTAGCAGCACTCTCATATTTTAAAAAATATATACCACTTCACCCAAAAATTCTTCTTCTCAGATTCTTATTCTCCAGTAATATTTGCACAAAGAAATATGTATAAGCAAGTTCATTGCAGCATTTTTGTAATCAGCATTCTCAGAAATAGCCTAATTTATCAATAGGAAACATTTTAAGTAAATTATGGTTCCACTTATCCTTTGGAATTCTATGCAGCAACTAAAAAGAATAAAAAATATCTAAATGAATGAGCAAGAAAATCTAAGATCTGTTAAGTGGAAACAGTAAGAATAATAATAAATAATAAATAAATAATGTCTAAAATATCACTTAAGAAAAATCAATAGTTATGTGTGTATTGAGGCATATATATGTAAATGCACAGAAAAGGTCTGCAAAGAGACACATCAAATTGTTAAACAGTGGCTACCTCTAGGAATAGTCTCTGTTAAAGAGATGGGAGAAAGACGTTTTTACTTTTTATTTTTCAAACTTCTGTTCTATTTTATATGTAATAATAAAGAACTTGTACTTATGTATTACTTTATTAATATAATATTAATTGTACTTGCTTAATCCCTTTCTCCACCAAAGTAGATTTGTTGCTTTGCTGACAAAACCCCTGTGCATTTGGCTTTTAGGGTATTCCTCCAGAATATTGCTTCTCAAAGTGTGGCCCTGGAGGCAGCAGCATTGCATCACCTGGGAACTTGGTAGAAATGCAGATTCTCAGGTCTCAACCTGACCTACTGAATCAGAAACCCTGGGGGTGGGACCCAGCCAGATGTGTATTAACAACTCCTCTGGTGATGCTAATACCTGCTCAAGACTGAGCAGCACTGCTCCAGATCTTACTGGAAGACAGCCAAACAGATGAGTCCCCTGGGAAAGCCCTGGAGAGCATTAGCAAAACTAAACTGGATTTAGAGGTCCTCGGAAAATAGAGGCAAGGACTAGCCTGAGGAGCATAGTTAAGGGGCTTTTCTTAGGGGAGAAACCATAAGAAACTGCATGCATCGGAAGTAACCTAATTTCTCTAAACACACAAAGAGTAAAACACTGCAATGCCTCGACTCTTGTGAGAGGGAAAAGCCTGCTCCTCTCTTCTCACTGGGTTTCAGATTCCTTCATCCAGCACAAAAATGCCTTTCCAAAGGACACAGCTAATCTTCGGAAGGAGAGAAGTCCCTAGGGGACACAGTCAGTGAGTCCTTTTATAGGGAATGAAAGGACAGTCTGCTCCCCCTAAAGTGAATGAGTGATTAGATGGTTCTGGCCTTTATGAATGGAATTAATGAACCTTCCGAGAGGCATCAATTTGTACCTTCATTGTAACCTGGTAACCTTGGAAAGCCTGGAGCCGCTTTTTCTTCTCCTCTTCTTGTCCCATGCTTATCCAAGTGTCTGTAATTAATACATTGCCTCCATGCGCTGCTTCCAATGGATCATTTGTCAGCAATAGCTTGGTACCATTCTAGCATACATAAGCACGCTGGTTAAATAACTTCATGGGACAGTAAAAGGCAATAATAGCTTTACATGTAAAGAGCATACCTCTTTGGCATACTGCTCTGCCAACTTGGTTACACTAGGATCTGGCTCATAACCCTACAGGAGGAAGAATTTAACTGTTATTTAGGTAATTTTATGATACGTGTGTTCTTACATATATATTATTTTCTTTTCAATATCTCCTCTCTTTCCCTTTTTCAAGATGTGGCCCCACCATGTTCAGTAGAATATGATTTTTACATCTAGAATTCCAAAACTCAGTAGTGCCTTTTGGAATTTAAAAAGACAACCAATTGCCCCATCTTTCACTATCTCTGACTTCTTTCATCATAAAGGCAAACGTAAGGCATGGTGCTTTCCAACTCTTGGAAGCACCTCTTCCGGTTTCCATAATGGCTTAAGAGGATTATATTCAGAAGTGTGCAAACGAATGCATGTTTGTCTGTCCCTGCACATGCTATCTTTTTTTTGTCTGAAATTCTTTCTTCCACCCACTCCATGTGGATAACTTTTTCAGGTCTCAGTTGAAATGTCCCCTCCTCAGAAAAACCTCCCCTGACCATCCCAGCTAAATACTAACAGCTCCCCCTCCCCCATTACACACATCTCATTCTTTTGCATTCCCCAGCAAGCGTTTTGAGGGCAGGGTGCTTGTTTTGAAAGGCATTGACAGAACAAATACATTGTTTTTGCTAAGATTACATATTTGTTCAGGATGGTTTGGTGAGGGCAGAGTCGGACTCTGGAGAGGCAAGCGAGGTGCCTAGGGCCAAACATTTAAGGAGGCGCTAGAAAAAATTTAAAGAAACACACATTCTCAGGGTCATGCATGCACAAATTTTGCACCCTAGGTGCCTCGCTTGCTCAGTCTAGTTCCTACTCTAGGTGAGGGGACATCATGGGAACAGCTAAAGCTCCCCAAGATATCCCAGGTTCCCACAGGCGGTCTCCCTGCGCTCTACCCTCACTCTCCAACCTATTCTGTACACAGCAGCAAGAACTGTTTTCTCTGAAGCCTCTGATGTTTACTACTTGTTTCTTAAGTCAAAGCTGATTAAGAGCATCAAGGCTCCCCACCTCCATCCCCTGCTTCTGTCTCTTTTAATTCTTCTCAACATCTTGCTGCAGGAAAGCCAATCTTATTGTCATCCCTGTACACATCTTGCCCTTTTCTGCCATCACAGCCTTTCACCCTTGAACACCTCCTCTCTTGTCCCCTCCTGGGCGTCTTCATCACAATGTGTCAGCTCCTCAAAACTCTAGCCCAGCCTCACCTCCAAGACCCTCCATATGGAAGTCTTGTCAGTTCAAACCCCGTAATTATCCTCACCTTCCTCTATCCTTCTCATTTTCCCAAGTTCTTAGCATTGATTATGAGTTGATTTTTATCACTTTTCACTGAGGCATTGTGGTGAACGCTGTGGTATGCTCCCCAGATCCCCCTCCATGAATAATCATGAATGAAGGACTTATTCCCCCAGCTGCTGGGAGTGCTGCCAGAAGATGGCTTTCAGCTGTCAGCCCGCTTTGGGCACTGCCTCAGCTGCAGAGAGCAGCCGCACCCAAGGTCACACACCCTTTCGGGGCAACCCACATTCAGTGACTGACAGGAGGCTATGAAAACCTGACCCCCCTCTGCCCAACTCCAGACAGCTGAATGAACATCTCAGATCCAGAACTTTCCATAAGATCAGCCAAGGCTGTTGTTGGGCCTGCGTCACAACTCAGCTTCTCCCTCTTCTTACTCCTGCTTCCTTCCCTTCCTTTCCACGGTTGTTGATTTCAAGGGCACATGCTAATAAGCATCCTGCCTGTCCTGCACGCTAAACTCTGAGTCTGCTTCCCAAGAAACCCAACCTGTGACAGGCATGTCTAGGTTTATTTGTGAAACTGTGTTTATTTGCACGATTGTCTACCATAGTTTCTTCTTCTATTAAAGCATTCTTGAAAGAAGAAACTACTCAGATGTTGATGAAGATGCCTGCAGATATTTTAGCAGCTTTACCACCCTCATATAGCCATGAATTCTGGAGCCTTGTTTATAGAGATTTGGGGAAAGTAATTAATAAAGGCTAGCTAATTTAGCAACTAATGTTGTGAACAGCCATACTGGTAAACATAAATGAAGAGACTTGGATATTCCCCCAGATGCCTCCTACCCTGAAAATTTAGCCTTCCCTTTGGAGAGTAGGTTTTATACTCCCTAAGTATAATAATTCTTAGAAAAGGAATCAATAAGTGCTTAGAGAACCAACAGAGAAGTCTGGAAATTAGAAAATCACCCAACCTTGCATGTACTGAGGCATGACTTAGAATACAGAGAGGAATTCTTTACTCACATCTCAGCTTTCAATACTAAATCACTCACTAGCCTTTACATAAATTTTAAAACCAGACGAAGAAGGTGATTAACACACCCAGTTCAGTCTAAGTATTCACTTAGAACAATGTTAAAATCATTACTATTGATAGTTTATGGAGCAATTTTACAATCATGGACAAAATTATTTTTTCTTGAATATGTAAGTTATTCTTGGTTAAAGAATGGGGAAATAGATTAATCATGGCCTTGGAAACGTTTCAGTGTTTCTAAAATTTACAATAAATCTCCTAGCTTTATCTTTAAAGGAAACAGGTCTACTAACAACTGAAGACTTACAAATTGATGGAATGACTTTTGCACTATCAGACTTTCCAGAAGACTTTGCAAAACTCTTACTCCCACCAAGGTTTAACCAGGTTTTAGTACTCTTTATCATTTAAATAAGTTTCTGCTTAAGAACAATACTGCAATTACTCTGTAATATTAGAATTTTTTCCTTTGATGTTAATAAAACATCTTTGGCATGCAATAAAATGTTTAAACCATATATTTCTTCAACAGAATAAAGCCTTCCAAAAGATCTTCATAGCAGGGAACAATTATTGTTAATGTATGTTTCATCTGTGGGAACCAAATGCAATAAGAGTTTGCATTAATACAGAGCCTTTCTTCAAACTAGCTTTGTATAGAGAGTGTACTCACCCTTCCCATAAAGTGAATAAAAGCTGCCTTAAGCACATATCGGATCTGACCCTTATTTCAGTTCACGCTGAATAAAAGAGGAGAATCATCTGTTGTAAGGGTCATCTCTCTGAGTCCCTCAAATTTACTATAATAGGATGACTTTCACTGCATGCAGTACATTTTTTCTATGGCAGGTGTACTTGGTTGAATAGTGTTCTTCAAAATTCACGCCCACCCAGAACCTCAGAATGTGACCTTATGTGGAAATAGAGTCTTTCCAGATGTAATCAGTTAAGATGAGTTCATACTGGATTAGAGTGGGCCTAAATTTAATATGGCTGGTGTCCCTATAAGAAGAGGGGGATTTGTACAGAGAGACACAGACACAGAGGGAAAGTGATGGAAGCAGATATTAGAGAGATGCAGTCACAAGCCAAGGAATGCCTGGGGCTACCAGAAGCAGGAAGAGGCAAAAAAGCATCCTCCCTGAGAGGCTTCCGAGGGAGTGTGGCCTGTCAACACCTTGATTTCAAACTTCTAGTCTCCAAAACTGTGAAAGAGTACATTTGTATTGTTTTAAGCCGTGCAGTTTGTAGTAATTTGTTATGGCAGCCCTAAGAATCCAATACAAGATAAAAACACCCGGTGAAAGCATTTGGTGGTGGTTAGTTTTGTTTTGGCTGGATGCAGCAGACGATGCTGGTGCTCTACTCAGAGGCCCCCGGGGATCCCTTTTCATGGCTTCTGCTCCCTTCCCCGGTTTCAGTGTTTTTAACACCTAGTGCATGCAGTTTGTCTTCAGGGGACAGCTCTCTGGCTACCAGGCTGCTTTTCCCATCAAAAGTGCCAGGGGATTTACCACTCCACCTCTTCTGCTGCCCTTGACCAATGCTGGGATAACTTTAGGGCATAACTTACACTCCAGAGCTCACCGTGAGATCAGGCTGAAGCTACTTTCTGTGGGACTGTGCATGACATGGGACTAGGGTGACCAAATCACCTTGGTTTGCCCGGACTCTCAATTTTAGCACCCCAAACCCCATGTCCTCAGGAATCTCTTGATCTTGGGCAAATCAGGATGGTTGGTCACTGTAAATGGCATCCTTGCTTAGATTCTTCCCTTTCCCTGTCCTGCTCCCCCTAATCCCTTAGGGATCTCCCTTGGGAGTACTTCCTTAATAAATCACCTGTACACAAATCCCCATGATGGTGTGCTTGTGGGGAACCTGGCCTAAGGTTGATATTTAGTAATGGTGCTGGAATATTTATTTTTCCATGTGAAAAAATACATATAAATAAAAATATATACCATCTACATTTGTGTAAGTACACTGTATGATGTTCCCACAACAACAAAGTCATCGAAGGACCCATTTCTCAGAACGTATCCCTGTTATGAAGCCACACACGACTGTACGGTCAAAATAAAGTCTCCCTCCTACCTTTATCCTCAAACCTCCCAGTTCCTCTCCTCAGAGGCAACAATTATTACCAGTTTCTTGTGTATCAAAAGGGTTACATTGGGCCTATGAAAGAAGTCATGTATTCCATACGTGCTGTGAGAGATAGCAGCAAGGTAGGAAGTATGCAGGGGTCATTTTCATAGCCATGTGGGGCTCAAATTTTCTAAGCCAAAAGGCCCCCAGAGTTGAGTTTTGAAATACTAAGCTGGTGTGTAGATGCCATCACTGTGATCCTCACATTGGATTCACATTTTTCTACCAAATTGCAGCATTAGAAAAATGACAGTATCATTCCCATGGGTTGAGAATTCTAAGCTGCCTGGATTTTGTTGCTTTCTTCAGCCTTTGTGGTGGTAATGCACGATGCCAGTCATCATAATGGCCTACAGCAGGGTATTCAAAGGGATAATTCAGACATGCTTTTAACACTAACTCATAGAATAAAAGGCATCAGCCAAGACTATCTCTTATTGTAGAGATGGGAAATTGGACTCTCAAGAGGCCAGATAGCTATTTAATAGTAGGGCTGGTAACGTAGCCTAAATTCTGTGGCCTCACCTGTGCTATACTTAAATGGAAGAGAGCTTTTTTTGTCACTGGGTGATTGCATCTGAGGATGATTTAAGAGAGGGGTTAGTTTCAAGGCAAAAAGTTTCCCTACCTTTGGAGTAGCTGCCTGAAGGTGCATTCCGAATTTTGCTGCGCTCATCATGATGGAGTGCAGGATATTGTTCCCATCCCCGATCCAGCTGAGGGTAAGACCTTTCAGAGAGCTATAGTGTTCCTAAAAGGCAAGGGATGAAGGAGATGAAATCCAGGAGTAAATTCGCTTATGTGTAGCAATTATTAAGGTTAAAATAAATAGTCTTAATCTCAATATTAGTGCCTTGTTAGAAGGAGTGAATTCTCAATTTTTTTTTTGCATTACACAGGGCAATTCAATAATATGAATGTACAATCCCAAAAACGTGGTAAAATGTCTTAATATCTTAAACCAAGACACCATAAGAACTTGAACAGAGACTAAGAGTTTCATACATTTCAAATCTGAGTCTTAGTTGTATTCATTCATTGGATACAAATGAGCACCATTAATATCCAGACACTGAGACACTGTCCTTGGCCCTGGAGATATAACAATAAACAAAGGAGACAAAAATCACTGCTTTTATGGAGCTGAAATTCTTTGGTATGAGAAAGGGGAAATACAGAATACCTGGAACAGTGTAGCATGGTGGCTCAGAGCATGTTCCCATTATATGAAGTTGACAAAGATGCTCAATAATACTGTTAGTTGGCTGGGTGCGGTGGCTCATGCCTGTAATCCCAGCATTTTGGGAGACCGAGGTGGGCGGATCACCTGAGGTCAGAAGTTCAAGACCAGCCTGGTCAACATGGTGAAACCCCATGTCTACTAAAAATACAAAAATTAGCCAGGTGTGGCACACACTTGTAATCCCAGCTACTCTGGAGGCTGAGGCACGAGAATCACTTGAACCCGGGAGGCGGAGGTTGCAGTGAGCTGAGATCATGCCACTGCACTCCAGTCTGGGTGACAGAGTGAGACTCTGTCTCAAATAATAATAATAACAAAAATAATAATAATAATACTGTTGGTTGTTTATGGCTATAGATATGTGTAAAGATACTAACATCAGGATAATAACATATTTGTGGAAGGGAAGAAAATGAGATTAGGCAGAGTTACATGGTGGGTTTCAACTCTATCGTTAATGTTTTATTGAAAAACAGCAAAGAATTATAAAGTAACTTAACATCACGTTAAGAATTGACAAAACTGTGTGAACACATGAATGTTTGTTTTATTTTCTTGAAGTGTCTGTAGGTTTCATATATTTTATATATTTAAAAAGATTAAAAAAGGGAAAGACTAAGCAATTTGGAGATCACAGAACTACTAGTTAGCTAAGCTAGAATTTAATTCCAGATCCATCCGATTTAGATTCCATGCTCTCAACAAACTGCTATTTATTCATTCAGCTCCTACTTTAAGTATCTCCTATATGAAGGCATTGCACAAGGTCCTACAGGGGACATTATGATGAATAGGACAGCTCATTTTCCCTCAATGAATTTATAATCTAGTAATGATAAAGCCCCAGGGGAAGCATTAAATTATCTGGGGTATATGTAAAGCCACACCCACAGACAGCCACTTTGGTATCTGACATAATTGTATCACCTTCTCTGCATGGATCTCATCCTCATGTCCGAAGTGTTTTATTTTGAGCTTAACCTCACATTTAAATGTGTGTAGTTTATTCAAATGTGGAAGAAGATGGGCCTATCCAGTTTATCTTGTCTCCTCAGAGTTATCCATAGACACAGAAACCATGGCTGTTAGGATTTCCAGGGGCAATATAATATAGATTGGCTGTGGCAAACCAAACAAGAGGAATCTTTCAAAGTTATTCAAGTTCCTAATTTGGGAGGACTAGAATGGCTAAATTTGAGCCCCAATTCTATAAATTCTGCATATTCTTAACCCTACTTTTAAATAACCAGTTTATTAAAATGATAGAAAGTGGCCCCCTCTTCCAGAGTGACTTAATAACTAACCTTTTTGAATATTCAAAGCACACTCCACCAGTCTTCACTCCCAAGCCACAGACTCTGATGTCTATAGAATCACATATGGCTTGTCCATTTTGTATGCTCCAGTGTTCTCTATTCATTCATTGTGTTAAATATGGCACCGAAAAATCAAAGGGATTGACAGAACAGAAGATGAGACACGGGCTAAAAGGGTTTGGGGATAGGGTTGAGTATAGAGCGATCTTAGAGTCTGTTTTTAACAATGCCCTGTTTTCCCCAGAAAATGCACACATAAGCTGTAATTCTTTGTCAAGCTGGTATTTGAAAATAAAACACCAATACCATGATTTAAGTAAACTGCTTCACTTAAAGCAAGTCAGGAATTATTTGATTTTGCTCTTTTGTAAGACAAATAAATAAACCAACCTGGAGCGTGAGGTAATCAGCCAGGATCTGGATAGGATGGTACAAATCTGACAGCCCATTGATAATTGGGATGGATGCTTCTTTAGCCAGGGTGTCCAAATCTGATTGTTTATACACTCGAGCTAATACTGCATCTGTCATGCCAGACAATACACTGTGGCAAACCAAGAAAAAGATAATCTAAGGCAATTATGCTTAATAATGCCTTACTTAATATAGGATCAGAAATAATAACAAGAAAAACTAATAAATAGAATTTTTACTACATGAATAGAATTTTTACTACATGAAAACAACCTACCAACATTGCAGGTTTAAAAGGTAATATTAAACATGTATTCATTACATAAGCCAGATGTTCTACCTCCCACGACGTATCCAGTGACCAGCGATTTCACATTTTTTATGGAGATAATTGTGGGCCCAGCAGATATAATGATGAGTTATAATTGATAAATGGCCATCGGTTAAAAGGGACAAGACCAAAAGCAAGATATACAGAGAAACATTAATGACCTGCCATATGGCTAATTTTCTTTCACATCATCCAACAGAAAAAAGATACATTTTCACTGTGGAATTGCAAGTCCCAGTGTGGCAGCCATGGAAGTGCACACACAGATCGCCCTACAGAAGAGAACTTGCTGTGAGGAGAGCCATTGGCTGACACTCTAGCTGCTACACCTTCGGATGCCCTGCAGCATTCCTGCCAAGGCCACCCTCCCCAGGCTGTTCCAACCTGATGATGGAACACAGTGGGGAGAATAGCGCTGGGCCATTCCTGCCTGACAGGGACCTCTCTGATGGGCAGTCTGTGCTCTGGGGCTCCCCATCAGCCTGGCTGAGACTTTCTGAGAGCTGTGCTACTGGCTGAGGCTCTACCTATCCACCCATCCTTCTTCCCCACAGGGGTCAGACCTGCCTCCCTGTCTGAAGGCCCTCTTGGCCCATTCCTGTTGCCTCTCTCTTTATGTTTCTTGGTGTTTCCCTCAATAAATCTCTTGCAAGTCTAATTCCTTCTTGAAATCTGCTTAGTGGACCTGAACTGACACAGAAAGCAATAAACTCTGGTGCTTACAAAATTCAAGAACTCCTTGGCCCCAGGGATTAGAGAATCAAAGATTAAAAACTATATTCCTATAACAATATTTTTCTAGACTTACGGATCAGATTTTTTCTAATTTTTAATGGATTTATCATGCCCATGGCTCCCAGATTTTTAAATTTCATGAACCAGCAAGATTTCCAAAAATAGGTGATCAACATAAGATTTGCAACTCTTTATTTACCAAATTAAGAGCATGAGAAAAGCAAATAAACAGGTATGATATGTTACTACCTTAATTAATTTAAAAAGGATATTTTAACATCAAAAAGGTGTGAAAGACAATTTCAAAGAATAATCCTTGAAATGAATTATTTGAGCTTTATGAAATTCACTATATAATTCTTATCCTTATTTTTCTTATTCTACCACTTCTGACGGAAGCTTCTCCAGACCAGGGTCAGTGGGGATAGAGATTTGTAAACCACTGCTTTGAACTATCTAAGCGCGCTGTATTTTATAGCACGAGGAGTGAATAAAAGAGCCATTTAAAAAAAATGTGATATTGGTTAACTTTTGATGGTGGACTAAGACAAGGGGTTTTCAAATTTTACTGCACATGAAAGTCACTTGGAGAGTGTTTGTTTGTTTTTGAGATGGAGTCTTGCTCTGTCTCCCAGGCTGGAGGGCAGTGGCTTGATCTCAACTCACTGCAACCCCCTCCTCCCAGGTACAATCGATTCTCCCACGTTAGCCTCCCAAGTAGCTAGGATTACAGGCTCGCCACCACACCCAGCTAATTTTTGTATTTTTAGTAGAGACAGGGTTTTGTCATGTTGGCCAGGCTGGTCTCAAACTCCTGACCTCAGGTGATCCTCCCACCTCGGCCCCCCAAAGTGCCGGGATTACAGGCGTGAGCCACCGCACCCGCCAACTTGGAGAGTTTTTTAAACTCTTGATGCCCAGGCTATATTCTCTATCAATTAAGTCAGAAAAATCAAAATCTCTAGGAGTGGGACCTAGGGATCATTATTTTAAAAAATATTCTTACTATATTCTAACACGCTGCCAAAGTTGAGAACCAAAGCTAGCACCTTGCTCCTCAGAGTAGCAACATCAGCATCATCTGAGAGCATATTAGATCTTCAGAATTTCAGGCCCCACCCAGATTTACTGAAGCAGAATCTGCATTTTAACAAGGTTTCCAGGTGATTCATTTGCATATTAAAGTTTGAGACTCCTAAGAAAGAGGGAATTGAGACCGCCCTATTTTTGAAAGCATCATCTATTATTTTCTTAAAATCCTAACCAGGCAATATATCAAGAGTAGACAAAGCTTCTGAGATGACAGCCCACAAAAACAGAAGACTCTGTCTATAATATCCTTGGCAGGGAGGGAATTGAGGGAAAAAGGCAGCTAAACTCCTCTGAGCAAAGAATAGTTCACCACCTTCTGTTAAGGCCCTTCTCGTTAGAGAAGCAACTACCCTTACTTATTTGATGCCCTAAGACAATGGTTCCCAGACTTGGGTGTGTATCGGAACTAAGTGAAGAACTAATACTAATAGATTACACAGAAATAGAGTAGGTCCTAGGCCTTTGTCCTCTTACTAAAACAGACATTCTGTTTTTCATACTATAAGAATGCAGGCTTCCATCATGGAAAAGTAACTTAAGTGGAGGTAGATATGTCAATAAGGTATATAATTATAATCAACTATCAATTCCCTATATCAGATGAATTGGTTAATTTTATGATGTCTAAAACCCCAAGAAAGAGAGAGAGAGAAGCAGAGGGTGGGGGCAGAGGGGTGTTTAATCCTAGAGGTCATACTTCAGACTTCTTTAAACATGTAGCACTCCCTAAAGCGTGTACAGACAAATAAAAAAAGTCTGGATTAACATTGCAGTTGACCTTCTGGAATCTCATAGCCAGAAAAGCAGATTTGACTTCTATTATAGCCTCTCAAATCATTTTAGGCAGCTAGAACCTTTGGCTGCCAACCTGTTATGGTTTTCTCGAACTTTACAGTATGTTGTTGAATTTTGCTAGATTTAGTGTGTGTCACATGCAGACATTATCTTAACCTTAAAGATGAAGAAATCAAGGCCTTTTAAAACCGTGAAGTAATTAGAGCAAGGTTAGGAAAGAGTGAGGAAGATGAGACTGAAAGACAGAAATGCTAGCAGAGCAATTGGAGAAGTCAACGACCTGTACACATGAGTCTTTCAAGAAGATTGAAAAAAGGCAGGTGTGTTTTTCTCTCTTTAACAAGTCCCCATCCCCAAAACTCCCGAAGCAAAGCAGTCAAAAGATAAGCATGCATTTAATTTTTCTATTTATAATGTCAAGCTGGTATCCCTGGAACCTCTGTGGTGTAATTTCATGGGAGTGTGCCTGGTTGGCTTTATTCAGGTTGCAACACTTTTCTAGAACAGAGGTTCTTTACTTTGGCTGCACATTAGTATCACCTATGGAGCTTTTATAAAATCCTGATGCTATATTCTGCTTTTTGGAAGGTTAAATCAGAAGCTATGATAGTGAGACCCATATCAACATTTTTTTTTTTTTTT
>NW_026652282.1:33859319-33861206 GCF_009828535.3 Hylobates moloch | reverse complement strand
TTTTTAGTAGAGACGGGGTTTCACCGTGGTCTCGATCTCCTGACCTCGTGATCCGCCCGCCTCGGCCTCCCAAAGTGCTGGGATTACAAGCGTGAGCCACCGCGCCCGGCCATATCAACATTTTTAAAGCTCCCCAAGCTAATCCAATATGAAGACTAGGCTGAGAACCATTGTCCTAGAAAACAGAGAGTGAGAGAGGAGGTGGGAGGAAAGTGGGCTACTGTGCTGCTGGGTGACACAGTGGATCAATGTAGAGGAAGAAACTCTTAGTAATTGCTGAAATCTCATACAATAAGAAAAGTAAGGGATAACGATATGATAAGCTATACTGGAAAGAACAAGATTTTACACACTTATAAAAGAAGTATTTTCTTTAAGCTCAGTCACTACCCAGAGAAGTCCCAAGGCAGCAGCAGTAGCTGTAGTCTTGCCCCACTTGACACTTGTAAACATCCCTAGTGACCAGATTTTTGTCTCTAATATTGTTCTATTTAAAAAAAAAAAGAACCAGAAACCATTAGAGGATAGTCAATTTCATGTTATTGGGCAGAATAAAATCAGAATAGGTCTATAACATTTTGTTCTTGCCAGGAAACAAGAGTGATTTGTTTTTTAAATGGCAGAGGCACTGCTGAAAGAAAAACAGTCAGCTTAAAGGAGCTCCCATTTTTCAAGTTGTGATCATTTGTAGTAATGAAAATCATGAAATGAAATAAATTATGTTTCTAAAGGGACATGATTCACATAAGAAAAAAGTTAATGTAAATAAAATGTACAAAATTATAATAGTAATATCAAAGAAGAGTGAATATTATGTACATGTAAATTTATTTACTTAAATAAGTAGGAAAGTGTTTATATATCACTATGTAGATACATATTTGTGGGGTTTTGTTAAGTATATTTCTGTTCATATAGTATAGATATGTATTGTTTTTATCTGCATAAGCCACAAATTACTAACATAATTTGTAAGCCAAACAGTCCTAGAAATAGTAGAAACTGTACCATGAATAAACAGGCCTCAGCAGCATTTGTGGTCTTATGTATAAGTGAACTAGAAAAGGAGTCCAGCGGTTAGCTAGCACCAGTCGCATATGCAATTTCCAATGAGGAAAACGATAATAACCATTTACTCCAAAATACTAACTTAGTTAAATGTCCATAAAAAGAAGTCTAATTTTTTTTTTTTCAGACGGAGTCTCTCTCTGTCGCCCAGGCTGGAGTGCAGTGGCATGATCTTGGCTCACTGCAACCTCTGCCTCCCAGGTTCAAGCAATTCTCCGGCCTCAGTCTGCCGAGTAGCTTGGATTACAGGCATGCGCCACTATGCCTGGCTAATTTTTGTATTATTAGTAAAGATGAGGTTTCAACATGTTGGCCTGGCTGGTTTCAAACTCCTGACCTCAGGTGATCACCCGTCTCAGACTCTCAAAGTGCTGGGATTACAGGCGTGAGCCACCGCACTTGGCTAAGAAGTCTAAATTTTAAGATTCACTTTTCTGTTTCTCCGGAAATGAAATCTTTTGATGATTTAACTAATTAATTACAACACAATGCTATTAAGAAAGGTGAATGTTTTTAAATATCGAAATCAGGCCAGGTTAATATATTATTAAATATTGCAATGAGTCGTGTGCTGCCAGAGATTAAAAACAAACAAATAAAACTTAAATCTTCTAAATTTCTTTAAAAATCAGAATCCACGGCAGGGTGCAGTGGCTCACGCCTGTAATCCCAGCACTTTGGGAAGCCGAGGCAGGCGGATCACCTGAGGTCAGGAGTTCGAGACCAGCCTGGCTAACATGGTGAAACCCCATTTCTACTAAAAATACAAAAAAAAAAAAAAAAATTAGCCGGGCGTGGTGGCACGTGCCTGTAATCCCA
>NW_026652282.1:33857474-33859240 GCF_009828535.3 Hylobates moloch | reverse complement strand
AAAAAAAAAAAAAAAAAAAACAGAATCAATTTAAAAGATAAAATTACAGCTGCTCTCTGTCATCCTCTGGCCTGCCTAAATGTTCAGGGGACAATGACAGAGCATAATTTTGATCATGGCCATTTCAAAAGCATTTGAACTGGAATTAGTTAGTTGGCCAGGTTGGGTTGGGCCACCATAATTTGCATGTCTATCTCAGGAAGACTTGGCTTTCAGAGGGGACAGCACTCAGCCCCAGGAGGAGCCTGCAATTTGACCTTATCTCAGAGTTTGTGCCATCCATGGGGATACAGGACAGTAAGGAACGAAACAGAACCTGCTGTCTAAATGGGGGAACCTGCACGCTGGGGTGCTTTTGTGTCTGCCCTTCCTCCTATGGATGGAACTGTGAGCATGTTGTGTGCAGAGAGAGCTGTGGGTCTGTGCACCATGACATCTGGCTGCCCAAGAAGCGTTCTTTGTGTAAATGCTGGCATGGCCAACCCCTCTGCTTTCCTGAGGCATTTCTACCTGGTTGTGATGGCCTTGTGATGGATGAGCACCTCATGGCTCCCAGGACTCTGGAATACTACCATCTGCATGTACCACTTTTATGCTAGCTGGCATGTGCCTTTCCATACAAAGTTACTCTTAACTGACATTTACCTATTTCCAGAAATAACAATTTTAGATATCATGCAAATTTCATGACCAGTAAAGTCTGCTGCTCCAATGTCCTAACTGAAAGAAGATCATTTGTTAGTTGCCTCAAAATAATGAATACAATTTTGGGAGTCCAAGGCAGGCAGATCACAAGGTCAGGAGTTCAAGACCAGCCTGGCCAACATAGTGAAACCCCGTATCTACTAAAAATACAAAAATTAGCCGGTTGTGGTGGCGTGAGACTGTAGTCTCAGCTACTCAGGAGGCCGAGGCAGGAGAATCACTTGAACCAGGGAGGCGGAGATTGCAGTGAGCCAAGACCGTGCCATTGTACTCTAGCCTGGGTGACAGAGTGAGATTCTGTCTCAAAAAAAAAAAAAAAAGAATGCGTTCCCATAATGGTCCCTAACACTTCCTCACTTCCTTAACGTACCAATTACTTCTTACCTCTGCCCTGCCCTCCCCTCAGAAACTACTTTCCTTTTTCAAAAGAAAGTCAGCCGTATGTATATTGTGCCCAAGTCCTGTTTTCTTGATACATGTAACTCTACCAAGGTCTTATTAACATGGTCTTTTAAACAATTGAATTATATCTTCAGATTATTAAAGGCTAATCCTAATGTGAAACTGAGGATAAAGTTTTCAGTAGAGTTGATCAAAATCAATTAAAATGGTCTCTTTCAAATGAAAGAAAGCCTCTTTAAAGGGAGGCGATGGAGGGAAGGATCAGAAAGCGCTGGGGTAATAGAAATCTGTCTGCATGTGTGCCACGGAGATGGGGTAAAAAAGAGGAAGCAAATGGGAGAGATGGACAGGAAAAGAGAAAATGAATTACTTGACTGATGATAAGGTGGATGTACAGAAGCAAGTTAAAAGGCTAAATTGAAGGGCAAGTTTCCATCATCTATAGAAAGTTATATAAGACAGACTCTCCTTTTTTCTAACAGCATTGTAAAAAGAATGAAATCTCCTTGGAAAAAAATTATACCTAAATTTCCCCAACAAGATTGCTTAGTAAATTATGTTTTCTCCAAACTATGCAATTATTTTAACTGTTACAAAAGAAAATGTTCACAATATATTTAGTTGTAAACCAGGCAATAAAATTATATATTGTAAAGCCT
>NW_026652282.1:33823228-33837754 GCF_009828535.3 Hylobates moloch | reverse complement strand
GGGAGATAGAGGTTGCAGTGAGCCAAGATCGTGCCACTGCACTCCAGCCTGGGTGACAGAGCAATATTCCATCTCAAAAAAAAAAAGTGAATTTAAAATGTTTTTTTATGTACTATACAAATGGGGGAAGAGAACAGTAACTCCCACAGCTTATTGACATGTAATTAGAAAGCAGTATTAATTGTTCTGGGTTCAACATGTGAATTTTTTCCAAAATATATTAATATTTCATACTGGAACCACCTTCTTACTTAACTCCATTGAAATCCCCATTCAGTTTTCAATGACCTCGAAGGTGTTTGGTTTGGAGGTGTTTTCTCAGCTAGGAAAATGCTACTCTGTTACGACATGGGGCACTACAACTTCCACTTAGATCAATGATGAAGCCCTCGTGTTTTAGCTACACATTTGTCATGCATCCTCACGGGAATACAAAGACTTTGCTTCTGGAAGTCATTTGAAAACAATCTGGAGAGTCTGAATGTGGGGTGGGGCGCTTCCTCCTTCCTCTTCTGTAGATGGGCTTCCTGATAGAAGGAGTTTTGGAACAAATAGATTCTGGCCAGCTAACCTCCCTCACCCACGAAGTGTCAAGAACATAGGCCTGGGCCTGGGGAGACCTTTTCTCTTATTTCAGGTGTTTTATAGGAACATCAACCCACAGCAGTTGCGGTCACTCCTGTCCTCAGTTTTTCTTAGGAGCTTGGAGAGCCAGCCAACTAGATAAAATCAAAGCCGTGTCAAACTTTCTCAACCTGAAACCAACTCTTTAAAAAGGTTGAACAAGCTTGGAATATGAAATGCAGTCACAATTAAGCAGTCTAAATGAAGCTACTGTATTAATTGTCTTTCAAAGATAAATTGCTCAAAATGCAGAATTATGCTTATAACTAAGAACCATATCCCATCTCTTCTCCTACCTGGATACCATTAATTGTTTCTTTGCTAATCTAAATGCTTTTTAAAACGCTGTCACATCATTGTGAATTTTTTGACATTATCCTAATGATTCTATATCTAATATGCATCCAAAATTAAAATTTGTCACTGGGAAAAAAAGGATCATCTTCTTTTTGTTTAGATGGAGTTTCACTCTTATTGCCCAGGCTGGAGTGCAATGGCGCGATCTCGGCTCACTGCAACCTCCGCCTCCCGGGTTCAAGCAATTCTCCTGCCTCAGCCTCCCTAGTAGCTGGAATTGCAGGCATGTGCCACCACACCAGGCTAATTTTTTATTTTTAGTAGAGACGGGGTTTCTTCATGTTGGTCAGACTGGTCTCGAACTCCCGACCTCAGGTGATTTGCCTGCCTCGGCCTCCCGAAGTGCTGGGATTACAGGCATGAGCCACTGCGCCCGGCCTTCATTTTTGACTTGATAGAAAATACACAGAGAAAAGAAAAGGGGTATAAAAATAAAATCTTGGCCAGGCACGGTGGCTCACGCCTGTGATCCCAACACTTTGGGATGCCAAGGTGGGCGGATCACTTGAGGTCAAGAGTTTGAGACCAGCCTGGCCAACATGGTGAAACTCCATCTCTACTAAAAATACAAAAATTAGCCAGGTGTGGTGGTATGCACCTGTAATCCCAGCTACTTGGGAGGCTGAGGCAGGAGAATTGCTTGAACCTGGGAGGCAGAAGTTGCAGTGAGCCAAGATCACGCCAGTGCACTCCAGCCTGGGCAACAGAGCAAGACTTCATCTCAATAAATAAATAAATAAACGCTTTTCAGACAAATGATTTCTTAGGTTCGATCCAGTTGATAATGAATTTCAGCATTCCACATGAAAAAAGTGCAATGACTTGTCATTCAATAACTGATTTTTCTGCTTTTTTGTATGCTTGTATGCTCCATGATAATCAATTACCTTGACTGTGAGGTTTCATTACTTAGCTACTGTTTAAGAATTTTAATGTATTTTTTTCCCTCTTTCTTTGGGAAGGCTGCCTTTAAAAAGGCGGACTGGTAGTAATGGAACGTAAAAAGAAAATGTTACATACCTCTCCTTTCTGTTTTATCCTAAATTTCAGATCTGCTGATAGCCATAGCATATATTTAATTTCTTCTCCGGTAAAGTTTTTTAGAGTGAGAAGGTCACGGCCCTTCAGCTGCACTTTATTTTGTAGTGGTTGTCCACACCTATAAAAAGAGATTTAAAAGGGAGAAATATGTATTTCAGAAAAGACCCATGTACTATGGTGATTCATCGTTTTATTGTTGATAAAGCATTCTTTTCTCTTTTTTTTTTTTTTTTTTGAGACAGGTTCTCACTCTGTGGCCCAGGCTGGAGTGTGGCACAATCTCAGTTCACTGCAGCCTCTGCCTCCCAGGTTCAAGCGATTCTCCTGCCTCAGCCACCCAAGTAGCTGAAACTACAAGCACATGCCACCAAGCCTGGCTAATTTTTGTATTTTTACTATAGATGGGGTTTCTCCATGGTGACCAGGCTGGTCTCGAACTCCTGAGCTCAAGTGATCTGCCCGCCTCGGCCTCTTGATAAAGCATAGCAAATGCCTTATCTTCTTATTCTTGATAAAGCACAGCAAATCACATATAACCTCGTGTGTCTCTGCAAAGTGTTAATGCGTTGAAATTTGATATGGCCTTGATTTATATTTTATATGTCCAGTATTTTGGATGTTTGACAGAAAAAAAAAGAATTTGTGAAAAGAGATTGAATTCTTATTTGCTTGAAATAGCCACATGAGTGGTTTTGTCACTTACTAGTCACACAACCTAGGGCAATTTACTTACCCACTCCCTGCTTCTAAATTTCTCACCTAGAAAATTACTATAATAATCTTACAGAGTTGTTGTGACGATAAAATTATTTAATACATGTAAAGCAGACATTGTCTGGAATATAATAAGTATTTGATAACTTTTAGCTATTATTATTAAAATCATTAGGCTGTACAAGCAGCATTTGTAATGCACAATAGAAAATAATTTCGTATTTTCCCCCTACTGCCCTTCAAATCTGTTCTTGGAGCTTGTTCTTTTTATCCCTGGATGAAAACACAATGGACGCTGTAGCTTTTCTACTAACTCAGAAAAATACAAAGAGCCCTCTGCTTATTTTACTACCTCAAAGAGTCTCAGTAAAATAACATGTAACAAAAATATTATAATAATAACAGTGATTTTAAAAAAACCTTAAGAAATTTACTGCAGGTTAACACCTTTTCCCTTCCAGCTTATGCCTGATTAAAGCTGGCCTTCTCTATGGGGAAAGAGGGGCCAATGTGCTATTTCCTCTGTTTCCTTACTTTCAGTTCCTCTAAGTGAAGCTAAGGGAAGGTGAGGAGTTAAGAGCCAGCAAAAGCCTGGTTCTGCTCTAGCAATCTAGCATTGGTGCAGGTGTCTCAAACACCTGACTCTCTTGTGGAGTGTTTTTGGAGGTCCTTTGGAGAACCCCCCCTTATCCTTAGGAATTTCTCACAGCAGTCTTTGATGCAGACAATTACATTTCCTCTGGCATCCAAGGGAACACATCTAGCCTCTATTTTGCTGAGATTTCTCCCACCCCTTCAGGAGGTCTCTTGGTCATGATCTGAAACAATACCATGCTAGGTCTTTTTTTCTCATTCCCTATTGGTTCATGGGACGGTCTCCATGTTCTTTGCCCTAACAAGTGTCAGGTCCATCCTGGTATAGGTATGGTCCTGACATCAGTTTACTGTGGGCCCTAGTGGAGCCATTTTCTTGGACTTGAAGTGAAGGAAGAGTATCCCCTTCATGGGGGAGGGGGCACATGATACACAATAGAAACACTCTCTATAAATTATCTTCTAATTTCCAACCCCTCTCTTGGTTTCTGCAACACATTTTATAAGCTGAAGGTGGTAACCAAGGGATTCCAAACTGAATTTTGTCTATTTCCTTTGCAATTCCATTTTTAGTGGTCTAGCATCTCACTTTAGAATGAGGGAAGAATCAGTACCTACTGGGCCTGGGCAGAAACTAAAACCGAAAAAGATCGATTTTAACATTTTGTTATATTGTGATGACAATAATTGTTATTTGCGGTAATCATTCTATAAAATGGACATCATTTTTCTCTCATCATTCCCAGTGTTATCTGTGTTTAACAATAATTGGTATTTTCTACCATTCGAAATTATAAATAGCCAAAGGCAAATTGTGGTTCACCACGTGTACTAAACATTAATTTCACTAGAAGTAAAATAACTGTCACAAAATGATCATGCTTTAATTTTAACCTAACAAGACAGCTTGTGCTACTTGGGATGAAGAGTTAATCATCTGTTGGGATTTATGGAGGCCTTTTTGCAATGGTGATAAGCTTATAGGTGGGAAAAGCACAAATTCACTCAATTTGTTGTTTGCTGCATGATGTCAGTAACTTAGACAAGTGAATATTGCACTACATATGTTTCTTGCAGAGTTGATTGGTTCATTTAATGTTCAGTGGGTGAATAGATATTTTTCGGTAGACATTTTGTGAGACTGAGCCCTTCAGAGGTCTCATTAGTAGGGAAGAGAATTTCCATAAGGATTGAGAGTTTGTGGGTTGGTTGGCTAATCGGTTGATTGACTGAAATTTTTTTTTTTTTTTTGAGGTGGAGTCTTGCTCTGTCGCCCAGGCTGGAGTACAGTGACACAATCTCGGCTCATTGCAGCCTCCACCTCGTGGGTTGAAGCAATTCTCGTGCCTCAGCCTCCTGAGTAGCTGGGATTACAGGCACCTGCCACCACACCCGGCTCGAACTCCTAAGCACAAGTGATCTGCCCACCTCAACCTCCCAAAGTGCTGGGATTACAGGTGTGAGCCACTGCACCCAGCCAATTGACTGATTTAATCTAAGACATTAATGACATATTCAACTACAAATAGAAATTACTGTTTTCAGCTTATATGTAGAAACAAGATTTTAGTTAACATTCCTATTTCAAAGATGTATTATTGTCTTTGACTTTTAAAAATATGTGAATCATGGGCTCTCCAAATGGAAATTACCTTAAAGCAGTGGTCCTCAACTTTTTATTACGTACCTCTAACAGTAAAAACTTTTAAACATGGATTCATAATGTATGTTTTATTTGTTTATATGTGCTGCTATACTAATAGATTATGTACATAACAAAACATAAACGAAAATAAAAATTTAAAAAGTTTAGACTAAGAAGAACCAAATATTTTATTATATTTATTTATTTATTTATTTATTGAGATGGAGTTTAGCTCTGTCGCCCAGGCTGGAGTGCAGTGGTGTGATCTTGGCTCACTGCAACCTCTGCCTCCCAGGTTCAGGACATTTTCCTGCCTCAGCCTCCCGAGTAGCTGGGACTACAGGCATGTGCCACCACGCCCAGCTAATTTTTGTATTTTTAGTAGAGACGGGGTTTCACCATGTTGGCCAGGCTGGTCTTGAACTCCTGACCTCAGGTGATCCACCCACCTTGGCCTCCCAACATGCTGGGATTACAGCACATGAGCCACCACGCCCGGCAAAGAACCAAATATTTTAAAAATAAGTTTGTAGATATACAAAGACATTTTGCTGGCTAAAGAAGTTTCTAGAGAGCCCTTCATTTTCTTCCTTCTACTGAAACCCTAGTAAAATGCTTACACAACTGTGCCCAAGATCTCCATCATAGGCAGCAATTTGATAAATTTGGAAGCAAGGCATTTAGGCAGAAAATTTGTATTTACATACAAATTTTGGTTATGTGTTTTCTTCTGATAATATTAATTAGTGATAACATTAAGCAACACTTGGAATACCAAGTACTGATAATGTTAAGGAGTAAACACTGACTAATAGTCATGCATTTTTCAGGGTCAACTGAAATCTTCTTCTGGGGATTGTAAAACAGATTTACATATGTGGCCTGAAATGAAGGCACGGCAGCTTAATCTTTCTCAATTCACAGTTAGGGCAGATTTGAAAATATTTTTCTTCTGGAATAAGATCCAAGCAACATAAAATTACAGAAGATAAACCTTCTTGACTCCATGTCTTACAATAACACATTAATGTTCCCTGGCTTAAGACTTCCTCTAATATTATTTTAAAAGGGGAAGAATACTTTGCTGGAAAACCCCACTCCCTCTGTTTCAAAGAATTTGAGAAACATCACTATAGCTATTGAACTCACATCCATCAACCACAGGAAAAACCACTCATGAACTAATTTTGAGGCCTTCAATTTTTTGTCCTGAGTTCAAGCTCAGACTCCTGGTTATTTTGGAGCCCACAAAAGCTGAGTCTCCAAACTGCTATACTTAAAGGATTCAATGTCGTCCCCTATTCTCAACCTCTGCGGGATTTTATTGTATCCTCTTACTTCTGAATGCTCACAAGACTACAGGCTTTATTTAAGAGAATGTCATAGATCTTAGAATTGTGTTGTTCTTGTTGAATCTCAGAGAAATAGAAGTGGAAATGAAAATTTTTCAAAGGACTAAATTTTTTCTCCCCAATTTCCGTAAAAGGAAACAGGAAAGAGGAGGACCAACAATATCTTACCTTTTACTACTCCAAAAGCTCCAACTTCCAGTTCTTATTATCCCCAGTAGAAGACAGACTGGAGAAAGTAACAAGTTTCTGGGGCTTCCTCAGCTTTTGTCCTACATACTTAGAAGTTTCTAAGTTGAAGGTGAAATTAAGCTTGTAGTTAGGGTTAGGGTTAATGTTCTGCTGTGGGTTTGCATTGTGAGATGCTGCCGTTTCTATTTCTCCACTGACAGAAGATTTGAATATAAAGGTAGAAAGAACACACAAACATCCTGCTTGAACCTTTCCTTTTTGTCAAGGCCTTTGATTTTCAAATGTATATAGAACAGAAACTTTATTTCAATATATTTCCCTGGACTACAAGTGATTGGAAAAATCTCTCTTTCTGACTCTAGACTTTCCATGGCAGCAGCTGATAATGCTGCCCTCACTCTTGCTGCCCTCAAATCACATCTCCAATAATTGTTAGCAGACAACCTTCCCCCACCCCAGAGCTTCCTTGTGCCCCTTTGTGTTTTTGTTTGCTGTTTGGTTTTGCAGTAAGGACGCTTAACATGAGATCTAGTCTCCTAACAAATTTTGAACTGCACAACACCATATTGTTAACCATAGGTACTATGTTGCACAGTGGATCTCCCGAATTTATTCATCTAAAATAATCAAAAGTTTAGATCCATAGAAAAACTCCCCATTTCCCCCACTCCCAACTTCTGACAACCAGTATTGTCTGATGTTTTAAATTAGAATCTATGAGTTTGGCTATTTTTGATTCTTATATAAGTGAAATCATATTGTATTTGTCCTTCATGGCTTATTTCACTTAGCATAATGTCCTCCAAAGTTGTTTTTTTTTAAACACAGGCAGTTTTTAATTTGCATGGTAGTGTGTGGGACTGTGAATGGCCATTAAATCTGAAGCCATGTAAAGTAACCTTAATATTTAGTGGGAAAATTGTAATTGTTCTGTGACTTTTAAAAAATTGTCAGAACATTAAAAACTTTTATTGTCAGTTATAAATGTGTAGGGAAGTGAAAAATAGTAAAACTGATGTATTTTTTAGTACAATGTAATTTAAAACATTAGGAGCATTGAGAATTATAGTGCTTTATTTCCTTGTAAAAACTCTATCAAGAGTAATTTGAACAGTGCTTGCTTTCTCATCATAGAACTTATGATATAGAGCAAGCATCTTTTCTATGTTTTGGTAAACTGTCATTATTCTTTCTAAGTTTGAATAAACTTTCAACATTTTCCTTTGCACTTTGAACGCTGTGTAATATCTCTGAGAGTTCCTTTAATGTGAAGTGTTTTGCTGGTGTTACTTCCCCTGGGACATCTTCATCCTTTTTGTCACAACCACTTTCTGCAGTTGTGTCAATAACTTTGTCTTCACTAAGTTCCTGTGGCTGTCTATCTACAGCCTCTCAAACAGCAGCAGGGTAACAATCACATAGTCAGCTGTTTCTTCCATAACTTGATTTGCATTCAATCCAAATTTAACTTCCACTGCTATCACTTTTTTTTTTTTTTAACGGAATCTCGCTCTGTCGCCCAGGCTGGAGCGCAGTGGCACAATCTCAGCTCACCGCAACCTCTGTCTCCCAGGTTCAAGCAATTCTCCTGCCTAAGCCTCCCGAGTAGCTGGGATTACAGGCGTTTGCCACCACACCCGGCTAACTTTTGTATTTTTTAGTACAGACAGGGTTTTGCCATGTTGACCAGGCAGGTCTTGAACTCCTGTCCTCAGCTGATCCGTCCGCCTCAGCCTCCCAAAGTCACTTTTTATTTCTCTGCTGCACTTTCATGTACTGCACTGTCATTATCCATTTTTGTAAAATGCTCATAGGTTTATCACTGGGAGAAAAGGAGGCAGCACAGCTATATACTCTTTGCTGTCTGTATGCAAACTGAATGACAAATGCACAGTGACCAATCACCAACAGACTTTGAAAGAAGTGATGTAATTGGTCACTGACCATGATGTGCTGTGTATGTGTTATTTACATGGTGATTTGTAGACTGAAGAGTTAGCAATGAAGTTTTTGCTTTATGAATTACTCATAATTAATATGCCATGTTGACTGAAATTTGAACTGTGTTCATAGTGGCCTAGTGTTATTAACTAAACTGTGGTAATTGAAATTTGTGTACATTGGGATCTCGCAAAGGAAGGGCTGCCTGTACTCCAAAAGCTTTCCCATCACAGGACTCTGATATACCATTCCCTTTGTCCAGAACACTCTCTCCTCAACTCTCAAAGCTGTCTCCTTCTCATTCTCAGGCTGTAAGCTTAAATATCACCTCCTAAGAGATTCCTTTCCTGACTCTACTGTCTAAGTAGTCTTCACTTTACCTTCATTTTGTTTGTAATACTTATCACAATTTTAATATATATTTGTGTGTTTATTTATCGCTTACTTTTACTCTTCTCACTGGATTACATATGATCCACAAATAGCAGGGACCTTTCCTGTTTTATTCACTAATATATACCCAGTGCTTAGTACAGTGCTTGGAATATAGTAGTCATTCAACAAATATTTCTTAAGTATTTACTTAATAAATGATAGTAGGTCTTTAGGGCAAAAGTAAATCAATTTGTATAAGAAAGAATTCAGGCCAGGCATAGTGGCCCACAACTGTAATCCCAGCACTTTGGGAGGCCGAGGCGGGCGGATCACATGAGGTCAGGAGTTCTAGACCAGCCTGGCCAACAAGGTGAAACCCCGTCTCTACTAAAAATATAAAAATTAGCCGGGCGTGGTGGCAGGCACCTGTAATCCCCGCTACTCCTTGGGAGGCAGAGGTTGCAGTAAGCTGAGATCGCGCCATTGCACTCTAGCCTGGGTGACAAGAGCGAAACTCCGTCTCAAAAACAAAAAATAAAAATAAAAAAGAAAGAATGAATTCCCAGCAGATTTCTGGGATGAATATCAAAAGATTTGTCATGATGGATTTTCAACATCCTGACCAAGTTCTGATGATAAGAAAAGACATAGGCCAGGCACGGAGAAGAGAAAACAGTGCACTTTGATTATTCACAATGTCAAAACTTAAAATGAATGCCTTTTAAAGACATCACTTCAGCCGGGCGCGGTGGCTCATGCCCGTAATCCCAGCACTTTGGGAGGCTGAGGAGGGTGGATCACCTGACATCAGGAGTTCGAGACCAGCCTGACCAATATGATGAAACCCCGTCTCTACTAAAAATACAAAAAATTAGCTGGGCCTGGTGGCGAGGGCCTGTAATCCCAGCTACTTGGGAGGCTGAGGCAGGAGAATCGCTTGAACCTGGGAGGCAGAGGTTGCAGTGAGCCAAGATGGTGCCATTGCACTCCAGCCTGGGCAGCAAGAGGGAAACTCCATCTCAGAAAAAAAAAAAAAAAAAAAAAAAGACAAAATTGATGTTGAGGGAAGAGCAAACATAGGGTATGGCCCAGGCTGAACACAAGGCCTGAAAATGATGGAGGATAATTGACTGTGGCCTAGTGTGTTGCTAAAGCTGAAATCCCCTAGAACCCCACCACTCTGGTATAGTATTTGCACTACTGGGAACAATGATTGGACATATGTATGTGAAACAAGAATGGACTAATCTTGGATCCTAAGCACAGCACTATGAGTCCAGGGCCAAAACCTGGAAAACTGACAAGTACACCTTATAGGGCCAATGTTTGCTCATACCACCATGAAGGCTAAACTGGAAGTACAGTAATAGTGGACTACACTGATACTTTGGTTCTTTCTTGCCACAGACTCCTTTTGGACAGAATAAGTTGTCAGCATTCTTGGGGACAAAAGCGGCAGAGAGGTAGATACTATATATCTGGTCATACCAGCATCTGAGGGCTTGAGTGATTAACTAGAGTTTCTTTTAAAATTGCACCACAGCTGGTCGGGTGCGGTGGCTCATGCTTGTAATCCTAGCACTTTGGGAGGCTGAGGCAGGTGGATCACCTGAGGTCAGGAGTTTGAGACCAGCCTGACCAACATGGTGAAACCTCATCTCTACTAAAAATGCAAAAATTAGCTGGGCATGGTGGCAGACGCCTGTAATCCCAGCTACTCGGGAGGCTGAGGCAGGAGAATCACTTGAACTCTGGAAGCAGAGGTTGTGGTGAGCTAAGATCGTGCCGTTGCACTCCAGCCTGGGGGACAAAGCAAGACTTCGTCTCAAAAAAAAAAAAAAAAAAAAAAAAAAATTCCACCACAGCTAGTGAGGGGGGGTTATGCTGTTTATACCACTGAAAAATCATTAGAGTAGTCACCACCTTTCTCAATTCCATCCAAGAGGTGGGGCAGGAAATGTTAGCTTGGGAAAAAGAGCTGTTTTTCATAGATATCAAGAACTAACCAGGAAAATTTATCACTGGAAGGAAAGCAAATACAATGGTCCCAGTTTAAATTCCTATCCTGTTTACTGTCTCCTCATAGACCTCCCCTTGGCTCCAAAATGGAGTTGCCACACCTCTTTCCTAAGCTACATAAAAATTAGAAGAGTTCCACAATTGTACCACATTAAAACAGTTCCTGACACAGGACTCCTTTTTTTTTTCCGGTCTGTATCAAGCATTTTCTTGCTTTTGGGTGATAAAGCCGTGCTTGAATTAGCCAGGTAAGACTGCTGGCATCAATGGCTATTAAGTTCCCCTAGAGACCACATTCTTCAATAGGAGGCAGCCTGCTCTGGTTCACAAGCACCACAACGAGGGCCAAATGCATTATTCGAGTCTCCTGTAAAATGCTTGCTTTTCTTGTACCAAAGTGTACAAGAAGTAAATCAGAGTAAACAAGAAATCTCCTTGGTACACCAGACATAAACCACATTATTATTATTCAGGCTGCACATAAGAGGGAGGATACAATGTTGTGGGGAACAATGAGAAGCACGTACAAATATTCCATCAAAACTGTCACTGCAGTCTGGTCAGAGCCAGAGCCCTTGAATAAGGCAAGACTAGTTCCTTATATTTATTTTGTTCCTTGAAAAAATAATTACAGAGATTTCTTAACCCCAAATCACTGAATGCTAAGAAGCTAAGCCAAGGTAATAAGAGGTCCTTGTATTAACTTTACCCAAATATCTTCCTAGCTACAAAATGGAAGGGTATTTGCTACTTGCAGAATGAAGCCTTTCATTGCTAGTGTCTGCATTTTCCAACTCTGGTAAACTGGGGGGTGGGAGAGACTTGGATGTATTCCCTGGTATAATTGTATTTTATTGGAAGAGAAAGTGCTTGATTTGAGTAAAATGTGGTCAGTCAGAAACTGATTTTGCCAGAGTAGGAAAAAATTCAGTGTTAAATGATACTCTGATCCCCATGGACAACTTGAGATAAAGACTTTAACTTCTGGAGACATAAGAGGGGGCCAATGGGCCTTATGGCTGAGATTTTTATGTTTCTTTAACCTTGGATTAATGCAAGAGTTAAGGCATATTTTCTTGTGTATGTTTCTTTTCTTTACTGAGATATTCTGGCTGTACCTAAAAAAGGATATTAGGCAAAGGTAGATTGGCCAACTTGATCAGTTTGAAGGGATCAAAGTAATACAAGCAATGAAAAGAGCAGTGCCTTTAAATATTCGAATTGTAGTCCTAGTTCAGCCCTGATTTAGGAATAAACAATGGCCTTGGGCAGGTTATTTGCCATCTCGAGCCTCACTTTTTCACCTGAAAATTTAAGAAAGTGAACGAAATCAGCGATTCTCTTTGTCTATGTCTTCCCCCACACTCATGAAGTTTGTAAACTGGAGCCACATGAATTTTCAGTGGCCTAACTTTAATTCTATCCCTTTCTTTCCTTCTCAAAAAGGCATATTAGAATGCATGCAAGAGAAAGGAGCTGTATTTTCACAAAAAAAAATCTTTGTAGTGATCCCACTGATGTGAAAAAAAATTCACAAATTATTTCCAAATTTATGCTTATTAACAATAGCAATAATAATGTATTAATAAATGTTTACTTGAAACCATCCTCACCATTGCCACATACCCATATGTGATATAAATTATTGATAGAGACAGGAGGCAGCCAAGGGCCCCCGACCCCGCGACCCCCAGCGAAACCCCATGTTCAAGCCTAAAACAGCCTGTAGGCTGATGAACAGGACTGCCTGTCCTGGATGAGGCCCGCCCTTTCCCCCCACTCCCCCGACTGATTCTTTCTGAATAATGCCCACCTGCACACTGGGAGGACAGGGTGGGGCCTTGGGGAAGTCCGCACTGCACCTTTTGGAGCGGGGAGGAGCTAGGCCTCTCCTGTTCCTGTGTGGTAACCTGGCATTCAGTCTGTGAGATGGGGGCCTGTTAACAGGCACCCTTCTGGCTTTGCTGAATTTTTTTTCCTTTTCACCCAATAAATTCCGCTCCCCCTCACCCTTCAAAGTGTCTGTGAGCCTAAACTTTCCTGGTCATGTGAAAAGAACTCAGTTTTTTCTGCAACATTATTATTGATCACTGAGTGACTAGTAGTTTCTAAGATACCTTAGATCATTAATATTCTAAAATTGTGATTGAAGAATTCAATGAAGTTTCTGCAGACCTATTTAAAGGTCTGAAATTGAAATGTCAAAATCATGGCTTTTTTATCTAATTCCTCCCAGGTTCAAGCGATTCTTCTGCCTCAGCCTCCTGAGCAGCTAGGACTACAGGCGCATGCCACCAGGCCCAGCTAATTTTGTGTGTGTGTGTGTGTATTTTTAATAGAGACAGAGTTTTGCCATGCTGGCCAAACTGGTCTCAAACTCCTGACCTCAGGTGATCCACCCACCTCAGCCTCCCAAAGTGCGGGGATTACAGGCGTAAGCCACTGCGCGCAGCTGCAGTGATGTTTTTAAAAGGCATTCATTTTAAGTTTTGACATTGTGAATAATCAAAGTGCGCTGTTTTCTCTCCTCTATGCGAGAACATGAACGTCTTATAATCACGTTGTCTGGATGTCCACGTGTGTATGGATGGGCATGTGTGACAGACGAAGGGAACATAATGAGTTATGTGAGCCCTTATAGAGGTCTGGAATGAAATACCTGAAAATTCGTCACCTCTGGCTCCAATCCATAACCTCCACAGAACTGGGTAGCTTAGCTCAATATTCTCTGAAGAAATTTCTATTTGTGAGATGAAATTGAACTGCACTTACAAATTGGTCTTTTCTGATGAAGAAAGAGATTTTTTTTTTTTAGTGGTTTCTTAAAAAGCTCTAAGTGGTTTCCCTAATAGGCAACAAATCATAGGACATTCTCTATTATCCAAACACAGCAAGGCTTTAGAGCCTTATTTATGACATGGAAAGCCTGTGAATTGGGTGTTTTCAGCAGTCTTGGTTTCTGATCCTATCGATCTTGTTAAAAAAAAAAAATTTAACTGACTACAAGTGATTGATCCAGGGGCTGTGTGGATGGCTTCAGCCTCACTTAAGCTATTATTTTATCGTGTCCATGGCGATATGACTGCTCACTTCAAAACCATGATTCCTATTTTGTGGCACCATCAAACTCTAAGCACATATTTCCTATTATTCTGGAGTAGTAAACTCACGTGGTATGTTACATAACAAGGGCCCTCCACCTTTCCCAAGAGATGTGGGAGAAAAAAATAACTTGAATCCCTGTGAAAGGCTGAAAAAGTAAAAATATAGAACAGGCAGAGTTGACAGGGAGTTTTTCTCTGTTGTTGAGGGCTTTGTCAAAGGTTATAAGTCTTATTGGAGATCAGAAATTCTGAATTTATCTAGCTGACAGGTAGTGCAACTAACCAATACAGTAGGAAAAAAAAATACCTATGCCACGTGAGAATGCATGATGAAACCATTTCAACATTATCTCATTTTTCAATAGAGATTCACACTATTGAGTTTCTAACAACATGGGTGACTCGAGGCTTTCACACTTTCAAATAGAAAGTTTGGATTTGGGCCGATTTAGCCATACTTTTGTGCCAGCCCCCATTCACTGTGAGAAATAGCTCACCAGGATTTTCAGAAATGTAGTCTGGCTACTGGATATAGACAGTAGTGTATTAGTAAATACAAAAAAAAAAAAAA
>NW_026652282.1:33787384-33822899 GCF_009828535.3 Hylobates moloch | reverse complement strand
GCTTGCAGTGAGCAGAGATCCCACCACTGCACTCCAGCCTGAGCGACTGAGCAAGACTCCGTCTCAAAAAAAAAAGAAAAAAAAAGTTCCTCCAAGCTACTGTGAGCTGGCTCCAGTATACCACTGTCTACTACTCCCATCCAGAAAGGAGGATTTTCTCAAGGTTTGTAGAGAAATATTGAAGCCAGATTGCTGAGGGCCTTGAAAGCCAGATTATAGAGTTGAGAATTTAATCTGTAGTCAAAGGAAGATTATTAAAGTTTTGGAGCTGGGGCAGACAAGAAGACATATGTCATAATTTGCATTGGGTTTTGAAACCATTAACCTGGGACCATTGTGTGAGAAGTACAATGTGAAGAAAATAGAGGCAAAGAGACAAAGAGGTTATTGTGTGACAAATATAAGGCCTGAACACATATTAGGGCTGTGGAAATAGAAAACAGGAGATGGATGCAAGAGAGATTTAGAAATTAGAATTCGCCTATCATGAAAATTGATTGGATGTTGAGAGAAGGGAGACAAAGAAGTTAATGAGATGCTAGGATTTCACATTTATCCTATTACTGAGAATAAAATTCCAAATAGCCAAATGTTGCTATTGGGGATATAAAGAATGTTAGTTCTCTGACATTTTGAGCTTTTAAGTATCTGTATAAACTTGAAATATTTCTTTGAAATTGCCAGTGTGCTTCCCTAGTGAAATCCAAGCACTGAGGAGGGAATCAATGTGATATAAAGGAAAGAATGATGAGAATGATGTTTGAAGATCAAATGTGACCTCTGGCTCAGTCACTCACCCATGGTGAATTTGGCTAAGTCATTTGGTACCCTCAGAGTCCTCACCCGTCCAACTAAATAAAATGAGTTATTATGGTGCTGTGGAAATTTTAACATGCTAATCAAACATGAGGTATAGTGTCTAAGAGCCCGGGCATAGATAGCTATTATCCAAAAAATACTGCAAATTTGAGACCCATACAAACAAGACAGATGGCGATTACTGCAGTGCGAAGCTCTGATTTGTTGCAGAGTGTTACTAGTTACATAAATAATTTTTATAGCTGGTTGCCTAGAATCTTTAAGATCCTAAGAAGCCACAGCATTTGCATGCAGTACACACTAGTTAAGTCTTCCGAGTTCTGTGGGATTGTTGCTGGTGAGCTATTTTCCACTGGATATGGACAAAGAAGCTTGTATCCTTGTCTGAGACCAGTAGCCACCCTGTGACAATGAGGGGAAGTAGCCTTAGAAGGAAGCTGTGGTTGGCTGAGTGGAAGAAGGAAGCAATCTTAGTCATTTAGGACATCACTGAGTTGCAAAATCAACCAGCCTCATGAGCCTCCCTACCACTTACCACTTCATTATGTGAAATAGCAAATGTCCTCATAGAAGAACAATCCCTCTGGATTGGGGTTTTCGTTACTTGCAATCAAATGCATGCTAACTAATACACAATTTGGCTTACATATTTGAAGGTTTGTTTCTTATATAACAACAGGAAAAAAAATAATGTTCTAGAAGTGGATTCTAGTTCAGAACCTATTTATTGGTTGAATAACCTTGGGGAAGTCAGTTTCCTTATTTGCAAATGGAAATCAATACTCTCTTACAATTTTTCTTTTGTTAAATGAATGTACTTGATATGTTTTATTATTTAAAAAATGCTTACATCAGTATGTATGTAATAAACTTAACATTTTTTAGCCTACAGTGCTATGAGTTGTAACACGTGTAGATTTGTATAACCACCACCACAATCAGAATACACAATGGTTGTATCACTCCAGAAAACTCCCTTTTAAATTCCTTTGTAATCACATCCTCTTCTTTTCTAATCTCTGGTATACCGATCTTCTCCTCTCTCCCTTATAGTTTTGCCTTTTCCAGAATGTGACATAATTGGAACCATACACTATGTAGTATTTTTGGACTTTCTCCTTAGCATAATGTCTTTGAGATTTACCCATGTTGTGTGTATCACTAATATGTTCCATTTTATTGTTGAGTAGTATTCCATTGTATCATTATACCACAGTTTATTTATCCATTACCCCATTAGAGGACAATTGAGTTGTTTCCTGCTTGAGGAGTTTGTAAATAGAGCTACTACAAACATTTGCATATAGGTTTTTGTGTGAACATAAGTTTTATTTATCTAGGGTAACTATCTAGGAGTAGAATAGCTGTATATCTGGCAGCTATATGTTATGTTTAACTGTTGAAGAAACTGTCACGCAGTTTTGCAGCGTTAATATACCATTTTGCAATCTCAGCAGTAATGCATGAGAGGTCCGTTTGTTTCACAACCTTTCCAGCATTTGGTATTGCAAATATTTTTCATTGTCACCCTAACAGTTATGTAGTACAAATTGTGGTTTTAATTTGCATTTCCCTAAAGGCTAATGATGTTGAGCATCTTTTTGTGTCCTTATTTGCCATCCATTTATCTTTCTTGGTAAAATATCTGTTAAATATTTTACCTACCTTTTCTTTTCTTTTGAAGATAGAGTCTTACTATGTCACCCATGCTAGAATGCAATTGAAACCACCTTTGCAAAATTAAGACTGAGACAGTGAAAGAGATCTAACTTAACCGAGTCCATCTTGCTTCTAACCTCCAAGCTGTCTTCGTTCATTCCTGGGCAGAGGCTGAACTAACTTTGGGAGAAACTTAGTTCATAGTTTATGGTTTAAACAAAGACGATAACGGCCCTTTCCTAAAGCAGACCTCCTTCCTGCTTGGGGACTAGATTGCCTTTGTAGTAGAAATTATGGTTTAGGGTCGGGCACGGTGTCTCATGCCTGTAATCCCAGCACTTTGGGAGGCCAATGTGGGCAGATCACTTAAGGTCAGGAGTTCGAGACCAGCCTGGCTAACATGGTGAAACTCTGTCTCTACTAAAGATACAAAAATTAGCCAGGTGTTGTGGCACACACCTGTAATCCCAGCTACTCAGGAGGCTGAGGCAGGAGAATCACTGGAATCCAGGAGGCAGAGGTTGCAGTGAGCTGAGTTCGCACCACTGCACTCCAGCCTGAGTGACAGAAAAAGACTTCGCCTCAAAAAAAAAAAAAAAAATATGGTTTAGGAGTTGTGCAGCTGGAGGCTACAAAATTCTGAACCTCCCTAAACTGCTCCTAAAATCAGTGCTTGGGGTATCAGTACTGCACTTGATGGATCAGCTGGCACCACCAGATCAATAAACTGGCTCATCTGATCTTGTGGCTAATGTTAGTCCTACGAAGGAAGTCTAGTCCCCAGGCAGGAAGGAGGTCGCTTTGGGAAAGGGGTGTTACCATCTTTGTTTAAACCATAAACTATAAACTAAGTTTCTCCCAAAATTAGTTCAGCCTATGCCCAGGAATGAACAAGGACAGCTTGAAGGTTAGAAGCAAGATGGATTCGGTCAAGTCAGATCTCTTTCACTGTCTGTTATAATTTTGCAAAGGCGGTTTCACAATGGTGGGATCATAGATCACTGTAACCTTGACCTCCTGGGCTCAAGCGATCCTCCAACCTCAGCCTCCCAAATAGCTAGGAGTATAGGTGTGTGCCACCACACCAAACTAAATTTTTTGGTAGGTACAGAGTCTCACTATGTTGCTCAGGCTTGTCTCACATTCCTGGTCTTGAACAGTCCTCCAGCCTTAGACTCCCAAAGCACTGGGATTACAAGAGTGAGCCACTGAGCCTGCCTGACCCCCATTCTTCTTCTTTTTTTTTTTTACTTGAATTGTTTGCTTTCTTAATGTTTCGTTTTGAATGTTCTACATATATATTCTGGATACAACACTTTTATTGGATATGTAACTTGCAAATGTGTTTTCCCAGTCTGTTGCTTGTCTTTTCAGTCTCCTGACTATGTTTTTCACAAAGCAAAATTTTTAAATTTTGATCAAGTTCAATTTACCATTTGTTTCCTTTCTCTGGATCATGCTGTTGAACTCTTTGCATAACCCAGGGTAACAAAGATTCTCTCCCTATGTCTTCTGAAAGTGTTGTAGCCTTACATTTTCCATTCAGATCTGTGATCCATTATGAGTTTTGTCTAAGGCTTGAGGTTGAGATGGAGTTTTTTTTTCCACATGTGGATGCCCAATTTCTCTTTTCTTAAGAGTCCTCTATGTCCCAGGTCATATCTAATGTGCTGAAGGACCCAAAAATCTTCACGTGTTAATATTCTAATATTCCCAGAATGTTTTATAAGCTGTAAAGCTCTGCTCTGTTGTGAGACTGTATTGTTTTGTGGCTTGGACCTGTGTGGAAACTGGCAATAAGAAATAAATTAGAATTATTATAGTAAAGGAAATCACCCATCAGCTGGCTCCTTTTTTTTCTCTCCACGTGTGTGTGTGTGTGTGTGTGTGTGTGTGTGTGTGTGTGTATGTATATATATGTATATATATGCATATATACGTATATATATGCATATATATACGTATATATGTATATATATATATATATCACCAAAAGAGCTCCTGATTTACAGATAATCTAAGAATTACTTTATTTTTTATTTTTTATGTTTTTTGTTTGTTTGTTTGTTTTTTTGAGACAGAGTCTCACTCTGTCACCCAGGCTGGAATGCAGTGGCACAACCTCGGCTCACAGCAACCTCTGCCTCCTGGGTTCAAGCGATCTGAGAGTTACTTTCTAATTAACAGATGGTAATGGTAATGGTAATGGTAGTTTGTCTAAAAATATTGATTCAGGGGTGTTTTCTTGCTACATCACCACTAGGTATTTATTCAAACAGGTGGGCCCTAGGGGAAACTGTGAAATCAGTGAAGATTATCTCTGACCCCCTCTCCATCCCTTTTCCTGCCATACCCTTTCAATTGAGGCATTTGAAGAAGGTAGACAGGGTCCCTCATAAAGGCTAAAATTCTGAACAGAGTGTGAAATGCCAATCATCAAATTCAAGTATAATCTCGCTTCTCTCTTGTCATATAGACCACATTTCCATTGAAATCATTATTCTGTTAATCATTTGCCCTGGAAGTTATTGATTTTAAGCAGAATCCAGAATTTTTCGAGCTTAGATATGGACAAAAGTCTCAAGTTTCCATACCTGGTTCTTTTTATTTTGTGATCTGGTAAATTCCTGCATAGAAGACAAGATTAGGAAATGCACAACACAATTTATGAGGTAAGAAAGGGGTAAATAAATATGGTTAATGACCCAACCTTGTGTCAGAGGCAGTTGAGATGCAAAGGGCGAGGTTCTCTTTCAAGGATGCCCTTTTATCTCTTCAAGTTCCCACACAGAATCCTAGAGCTATCTCTTCTCCCATAGGCTGATTCCAATTCCTCCCCATTGGAAGTTCAGAGGTCAAACTGCATGAAGGAGATTTGTTAGCAGACTGAAAGCTATCAGGCACTGAGCAAACAGGGAAATCACAGAGGTTCAAAGTTCACCAGTGTCTCAACAATCAGCCCTAATGCTGCCTGTGACTGCCAGACACTCCCAGGGCCTGAGTGATGGGGACCCCATGAGATCATTTTCATTGCTTTCTACTGACCAGGGCTTGGTCTAGAAGCACTGTCCCAGTAATAATTTTCATGGCAATATTCTCCCCTTGAGCACAGGAAACATGTCTTGGATGGCTTCAAAAGTCACTGCTAGGTGAATGCCTTCTCTGCCCATTTCTAGTTTTTGGTGAAGCTTGAAACCATCTTTGTAGTTGGTGCCTCTCTTCAGACCCTACTTGGGAGGTGCTCTTGACCTGCTATTGATTGCTTTATTGGACTATATCTACTAAGCAGGGGCTCTGCCCTCACCTTAAGCTAATGATTAAACACAGCCTTCTTCTCTCAAGGCTGCTCCACTGGTAACAACTCTGTGGCCTGTAAAGATGGGACCTATTTAGGATCTGGAAGATAGACCATGGGAATCTTGTCTTCAAGATTCAAGAGAAACAAGCCCTTTTTATGGGGCTTTGTTGAGTGTTCGGAGCCTAGGTCATAGGTGCTACATATTCACCATTATTGATTTATTCCTCCAGAATTTTTCAACTGGAATTCACCGTTTCTTCCAGGGAACCAAGGAATTCATGGATTTCCAGGTCACCTTCATTGTTATGCAATGTATTACCATTAAGAAGTAAGCAAACCATCTGGCAAGCAGTACTAGCAGCTCCTACTCATAGCTTTGTTGTGAGGATGAAATGTAATAATGGATAGAGAGTACTGTAGCACAGTACCTAGCTCAGTGTTCAATAAATGTCAGCTTTTGTTAACTACTACCATTGGCACATGTGGTGAGAGGCCCCATCCCTGGCTCAGTTCTTGGCTTATTCTAATCACTTTCCTAGAAATAAAAGTGTTGACGTGTCCATCTTTCTTTCATGCCCCCACCCCACCCCAGAGCTGTATTAAAAGTGAAATTCAGGCTGGGCATGGTGGCTCATGCCTGTAATCCCAGCACTTTGAGGCGGGCGGATCACGAGGTCAGGAGTTCGAGACTAGCCTGACCAACATGGTGAAACCCCGGCTCTACTAAAAATACAAAAATTAGCCAGGCATGGTGGTGGACGCCTGTAATCCCAGCTACGCATCAAGAGGCTGAGGCAGGATAATTGCTTGAACCCAGGAGGCGGAGGTTGCAGTGAGCCGAGATAGTGCCACTGCTCTCCAGCCTGGGTGACAGAGCGAGACACCGTCTCCATAAAACAAAACAAAACAAAAAAGTGAAATTTAAGAAAATAATAAATTTAAATCAAATAAAATAAAGAATAAAAAAGACAAAAAACAACAAAGAAATCACACTCTTGTCCTCTAAACTAGTGGATAATAAAAAAGAAACAGTGTTTCTCACTGAAGACCTATGATGTGTTTTCTTCTTTCTTCTTTTCTCTTCTTGCCTAAATAATGTGAAAGCCAGGAACTTTGTTCTCCCTCAGTACAACTGTCTAACATTACAAGTTTCTAATCTTTTATTGCCCTTCTGTGACCCTGTTATGCTAACCAGCCTATCCCATTTAAGATGAAAATAAGATAAAACAATAAATGATTGTTAAGTACTTCAAAAATACAAAAGACTCTATAAATGCCAAGAGTGATTATTGCCTTCCGGTGTAATGAATATGTATAATAAAAATGGATCATAAAATCCCTTCACTACCATGGCCACTACTCTTTTTGCCAGTTAAAATTTACAATTACAGTCTGTTTATTCAAAGCAACAGGGGACATGGAAACAACTCAGTCATTTTCTAAAGTAGGTTCCCCCAATCACTTGAACACAGAATGACTCTAGAGACATCAGTGATACATTTTTCAAAATCCATATGAAAATAACACATCAAGATCATCTTCAGTTTCTAATAATGTCACTGAAACCTCCCCGCCCCCATACTCTTTTTCTCCAATGCATATCTTGTTCACATATCATCTTCTGTATGTATTGGTTAGTTTATATTACTACGAGGTTTTTTTTCTTATGTGCATCACGGCAATAGGACACTAGACAGAGAGAATAAATAATCCAGATAATTTGGGGTTAGGAAGGGAGCAAAACAATATGAACAATTTCACAGACATAACACTGAGTGAAAAAACTAGATATAAAAAATAAAGTGTGTTTTTCATTTACAGAAAATTCAGAAACTGGCTGTGCGCAGTGGTTCACACCTGTAGTCCTAACACTTTGGGAGGCCGAGGCGGGCGGATCACTTGAGGTCAGGAGTTCAAAACCTGCCTGGCCAACATGGTAAAACCCCGTCTCTACTAAAAATACAAAAAATTAGTGGGGCATGGTGGCAGGCGCCTGTAATCCCAGCTACTCAGAAGGCTGAGGCAGGAAAATTGCTTGAATCCGGGAGGCAGAGGTTGCAGTGAGTCGAGATCGTGCCACTGTACTCTAGCTTGGGTGACAGAGCAGGACACTGTCTCAAAAAAGAAAAAAAAAAATCAGAAACTGACAAAACCAATCTATGGTGATAAGAAGATACAAGAGTGGTTAGATTTATAATGGAATGTTCATTAAGAGGGCACAAAGGAGGCCTTACTTTTACTTTAAATATAACTTTGATTCTTATTTGTTTCATAACGTTTTATATATGTTATTATGCTACCAAAAAATTAAATACTATGGGGGGGGGGGAATAAGCATTTTTGCCTTCTATCTAATTTTAAAAAGAATATCCTGGTTTATAATTTCTCTTGTTTAAAAAGAAACATGCTTGATCTTGATCTTGTTTGCAAAAAAAAAAAAAAGAAGAAGAAGAAAAAAAGAAACAAAAAAAAACAAGGAAGGGGGCAAAGTGTGAATGTATTCTTTAGTTTAGAAGAAACTATTTGATCAACTTAAACTTAAAGCTATTTGCTAATATTCCCATTATAATTTCAAGTGGAAAAGCATTTTAAACCTGCCAGATGTAACTGCCATTCCTGGAAACCCACTTATTTCTTTGGGTCTGGGGAAGCTTGGGGACTTTAGTAGAATTCTACAAGTAATTAAGATGTGTGGAGGGATGCAAAAAGTGGGGTTTTCATTGGAGGGTCCGAACATATTCTCGACCTAGGATTCAGGGTTATTTTCAACCAAATTCATATAATAGTGTTTCACAATTTTGAAATTTACCACAATTTTCAACACATTCTGTGCTATTTTCTTCTTTTTCATCCCAACACTGCCCTTTGATTTGACAAAGTGATGCTGGCACCTGACACTATTCCTTAACTTTATTAAGTGAGTATAATTAAAAGTTATTTGCGTTCAATTATTTGCTTATCTGCTTTTTTGATTGTGCTTTCTCTTTTCATCAATACCAATTTTAGCTTCATTTAATCAAACTGGTGAAATAATTAGATAGATAAGAAATTTAAAGTAAAACTGATGCATCAACCTTGATAAGACCCTAAGGTCTCCTAGAATATCAACTTCCTTTATCACCATTCTCCCTAAGGTTCACCTTGATTTTTATATGCATTTTAACTTTTGTGGGCTGGGGTGGAGTGGTTACTGAGGGGTCCATTAAAATAAACATAAAACGTTAAAGGGTAAGTAAGGTAAAAATGCTTTAATATCAACTATTATAGGGGAATTCTATAAATACGTAGAATCTGACATATGTAAAAGTTTCATATTCAGTAAGAAACTGGGTCAAAATGATCATTAAAAACTACCCATTAGTAGGAGGAGGGAGAGGAGCAAAAAAAAAAAATAACTATTGGGTACTAGGCTTAGTACCTAGGTGGTGAAATAATTTGTAAAACAAACCCCTGTGACAGGAGTTTACCCATATAACAAACCTGAACATGTACCTCCGAACCTAAAATAAACGTTAAAAAAAAAGCTACCACTTAGATAAAGGCAACGATCTTGGACTATGTATGCATTTATTAAACTCCTCATGTAAGCATAGTACCTTCTTATTAGATTTGTGAGAGGTCTAAGATGATAGAGCATTAGACATAAATGGATTAGATACAGACGGACCCTGAATATCTTAGTTTAACTCTCTCCTCCAGAGGACCAGAAAGGTACAGTGATTTCCTTAAGATTAGCTAAAGGTGGGAGAAACAGAAAGAAAGCAAGTGTTGAAGTGAGAAATAGAAAACAACTTCCGGACTCCTAATGAAAGCACTTTCTACTACTAATTCAGAGAAAATAAGTTTTCATTGCCTGGCATCCGAACCTGCCCTCAAACTAGTTCCCATTGTGTGAGTCTTAGTGTAAAGTATTACTCCCATTCTCCACCCGCTGCTAAGCCAGGTCATGGGCACATGATCCAGTCTGGAATGCTCCCCACCTGGGGCTTTGGATCTTGAAGGACTAAAGTAAAAGAGGCAGTGAGATGAGATTTACCAACTAATAATGCTGACTGTGTCCCGTGGCTAGCAAGGCCTTGCCATGGTGTTTAGGTCCAGTAGTGGTTGTGGACTACAGCAAAGTCAGCAGCAACATCCTAACCCAATTTCCTGCTGCCTCTCTTCCCTAGTTTCTCACCTTTGCCCAAGCATTTCTCTCTAGACTTTCCATAAACTCTACGTGTTCCCTGATGGTTTTTTGCCTTCTACCTAATTTTTCAAAGAATATCCTGGTTTATAATTTCTCTTGTTTAAAAATAAACATGCTTGATCTTGCTTGCAAAAAACAAACAAAAAAAGGAAGGGGGCAAAGTGTGGATGTGTTATTTATTTAGAAGAAACAATTTGATCAACTTAAAGTGACCCCACTAAATCATTTTTATTTCTCAAGAACTCTGACTGATTCAGAAACCGGTGTCACAAAATAAGCCACAGGTAACTGACTCTCAGGGAAAATTAAAAATCAGGACTTGTTGACTGACAGTAAACTGAACCTTAGAAACACAGCTGCAAAACTTAAACAGTTGCCTATGGTCACCTGGAATGCCCATTGAGAGTATGATTCAAGAATAGTATAAAGGGCATGAGGAGTTCAATGACAGCTGATGAGGTGGCTATTTCTTATAACAAATAGCTTAATGGTGAAAAAAGTCATTTGCCTCAGCAGATCTGAGGTGGTCAAAGATAAATTCAGACTTTGGTTTGATCCTGCGTGCCGATCAATTACAATGTCAGTAGTACTCACAGCCCTGACAGGTTTCTTAGGTGCATATTGTGGTATTATCTGAGTTAGATTGAAAGCTGGAAAATTGACATGGAAATACATGAGAGGATTTAGAAGACCCCATGAATGCTGAACCCTTAATTCTCATTAAATCTCTTTGCCAGCTTCAGAAATCTCTCTTGCTTTGTCTGATGAAACTGTTCTTCCCTTGATTGAAGAAGCTTTTTTTTTTTAACCTGAGGGAGTTACTTGCAAGAGAAAGCCAGTTCTCATCATCCTCCTGTCTTCTCTATCATTTCCCAAGATTGTCAGATTTCAGCATGACCCTTGGAGGATGGTAGCAATAACAAAGTCAAAAGCCAGACAAGGCCAAAGAGCTTCCAGATTTCTAGTTTATAATGGAAAAAATTCAGGGAATTGTGTATGGGAATAGAGTGTAAGGATGATTGATGAAGGTTGAGAAATGTAATTATAGATTGGTCTGGATCCAACAATTCAAGATTCATTGTAGGTTGAGCATCTGTACTGAATCCAAGGGGTGAATACGGCAAATGCTCCCAGTGAATAAACCTTCAAGCAATGCCTCTCACTGCATTTTACGTGGAGGGACAGAAGACCGGAGGCATAGACCTATACCAAATCATGATCAGGGGTTAATGGTTTGGCCAGATATTTAGGGACATGGAAGGAACAAGATTAGAGACTGGAGGCAAGGAAATTTGGAGAAAAATGTAGATGGACTTTTCAGAGAGTGAGAGTATTTGTTGTCCCTTGTGAACACATACCAGAAGGCACACAGTGCAGAGGAGTCTGTTATGTGTATCTCATCTTTTACTCTGTTAAAAAATGTTACATTGCATTTTAAGGATATAAATATAAATGTTTCCTACATAAATAGCAGCCAAGAAAAACACAACAGTATATTGAGAGACATGCATCTTCAATGAAAGTTAGGTATCAACAAACCAAGAGGTTTCTACCAGGAAAATGTTGACTAAGGCATGCTATTTGGTGGGCCTGTATATGTTTTTTTGACGGCCCAGCATTTGAACTCACAACTGGATTTGGTGATCTTAATGCTGCTCTCTCATACAAAGATCTGGAGAGATAAAGGGGCTTTCCAAAGATCAGGAAATGGAGGAAGGAAGGAAATGAGGGAGAAAAGATAGAGAAGAGAACTGGAAAGAAAAACACAGATCTCTGTACTCTTGTCTGCTAGTTTCCTGTTGCAGATTAATAAAGATTTAGGAGGTCATTGTTAGTGGAGACTTATCTTTTTTTAGAGGAGAGAGAACTACCTTGTTTCTGAGCTGTTTCTTAATATCTACAAATCTCTAATTGTGTGAGTCTTGAAAAAAAGCAGAAGCGCAGTTCCTACCAGGGAGGGCAAAGGCAAGCAATATTCTTTCTTCCCACCCCTTGGCAAAGAGGGTGCGGGCAGGTGAACTAGCCTCAGCCAATTGAATGCTCCCACCTAGGACTTTGCTCTGGAGACTGTGACTGAAAAATAAAGGGACAATAAAATTAAAAGTATGGTGAAAGCGGTACCTGCATCCAGCAGTGGTGTCCTACCCAGATTGCTCCTGCTGGGTTGCTTTTCTTGATCTCTCTCTTTTTTTTATTTTTATTTTTTTATTTTTGAGCTTCATTTCCCACTGATTGTGTGCACCAGCTGACAGCCTCAAATACTAGATATCTATGTATGAAAGCTGATTTGAAAGCTCGTTTGCATGGCTACATCAATGAGCTCTCATATCTTCTAGCTTCTGGTTGGGTTTGAATGAAATCCCAGCAGGAGAATGGAGGGAGGGAGTAGAGTAAAGTCAGAATTTTTATTCTCCCCTTTCTGTAAGGATGTCTTGGGTTGGCTTGCTCCTTAATAGAAATTCACTGTTTCTCTCAAGGTATACTACTCTACACAACTCTCTTTCCCTCCAAGTTCTAATAAACTCTCCATCCGTTTCTCTCTTTGGGCCAAAGAATAGTAACAACTCTAATGCTGTTATCCCTGGATCTTCTGCACTATGCCTCGTGGTTGCCCTACTCTCCTTCTAACCCCTCAAAATTAGTTCCTTTATAAATAAATCCTTCTCAAATTATCCTAACAAGAGGGTGTAATCTGTTAGTTGGAAACCTCATTGATATGCCTTCAAGGACATTTCTTTTCTGGTTAACTTTGTGTCAAAGAAACCCAACAGACTTAACACTCTAAAAGGGGGTTAAAGAAGGAAAAAAATAACTCAGAGTTGGGATCAAAGGTGAAATTTTTAGTGAATGGTAGTAAATGAGACTGAATGTTTTCAAGGGACCCTGTTAGGAAAAAGTCGCCCACAGAAAGGCATAGATAAAAATGGCTCAAAATACACTCAGAATTTTCAAGCCTGATTCCCAATCACAAAGGGCAGTGACTAACAGCTGATGTAAAAGGGAGCTTCTGTTCACAGATATACAATTGCTGAACAGTTGGGCCATTCATTTTTAAGTGTCTGACAGTCAGTGAGTCCTCCCTTTCTCCCTCCCTCCCAATTCCTATAGTGCTTAGCACAAAGTAAAATGCACATAGGTTTTTCCAGATGTCTCCTCCTCAATTTTCTTTTCTGTCAGACACAGCTGCACCATATTTGCAATAATGCAGCATGAAAAAGCTATTAATCTGGCTCCATCTAGATGCACCATGTCTAACTGCAGGGCTGCCTGCAGCTTAATTATAGGAGTGGGTAGGAAGTAATGAAATTTTAAAAACACAGACCATGAAACACAAATAATAGAAATTAAAACTCTGGGAGAAAATAAGTAATAAGTAAAGAGCTTGCTGAAAACCAGGCACTGCAGGTTTTGTACACATCATATCATTTAAACCACACAACAATCTGCAAATTAGGAGGTGTTATCCTGATTTACCAGATGAATAATCACAGAGAGTAAGCAGCTTGCCCAGATTACTAAAGTAGTAAGTGATAAAGCCTATAGTCAAAACCGTGCTATCCCAAGCCTATTCAGCCTATTCTCTAAACTGGGGTGCATGTCCCCTAGGGCAGCAGCCCCCAGCCTTTTTGGCACCAGGGATCAGTTTCCTGGAATACAATTTTTCCATGGACCAGAGGGTGGGGAATGTTGGGAGGATGGGGATGGTTTTGGGATGAAGCGGTTCCACCTCAGATCATCAAGCATTAGTTAGAGTCTCATAAGGAACAGGCAACCTAGATCCCTCACATGCACAGTTCACTATGGGGTTTGTGCTCCTATGAGAATCTAATGCCTTCATTCATCTGACAGGAGGTGAAGCTCAGGCGGTAATGCTCTACCGCTGCTCACCTCCTGCTGTGTGGCTCAGTTCCTAAGAGGCCATGGACTAGACCGGCAGAGGTCTGCAGCCCCGGGGGTTGGGGACCCCTGCCCTAGGGAATGCTCAAGACAATCCATCTTGGTGGAACAAAACAAATAATATAACTTTTAATTATGTTTGTTTATCACACCCTTTAAAATCTTTTGTTTTTTTGTGTATGATTTACAATATACACGATATAGTAGTACAGTAGCACATGCATACAAATATATAAATACACATGTATTGCTTCTGCTGAGTAATCTTCCCTGATCTCTTGCTTTTTTTCTCAGCCTCATTCCTCAATCTTCTGACTTGAGTCTGTGCACCAGCTGATCGTCTCTAGTGCTAGATATCTACCCAGGAAAGCTGATTTGCATGGGCTACATTAATGAGCTCTCATGTCTTCTGGCTTTTGGTTGATTATAAATGAAGATGTGTAAGCTAAAAGGTCTGAAGTCTACTGTTCTGTGCTCTTTCAAGAAGCAGTAGAGTGTAGTTATTAGGAACATAGATTCTGGAACCAGGCTTCCTGTGTTCAAATCCCAGCCCCTACCATGTTTTCACTGAGAGACCATGGGCAACGTAACTTCTCTGCATGCCAGTTTTCTCTTCTGTAATATGGGAATTTAAAGAGTTAATACATAGAGTGCTTAGAACAGTATCTGGCAGTAATAAGAGATATTAACCTAAGCCATTATCATCACAGTACATGGTCCTTCAAAGTAGTCATTCAGCACATTACCTATTCATACAACTACTGTCACAGATACCTCAAAATTCTTCTTTTGAAACTCTACCCTGAGGAAGGAAAGTGCAAAATTTCTTCTCTGGCATAATAAAATGTGCAATAGACTGTACCTGCCTTCTGTTTCTTGTTCATGAATAAAACTCCCTGGCTTTGGACCTATGAGTCCTCGAATCATATATCCTAGAACTGCACTAAAAAAGTTTAGAAATCAAAGTAATTAGAATCTGTTTTGTAAATTTATATGTTTATGGGATTTCCCAGTGGAGTTTGTAGAGACATACCTGTTTATCTGATTCCACATAGAGAAATAAACAGCGATGGCAGCTGCATTGTAATGTAACTCAAAATTGCAAGCCTTGGACTTTGGAGTTTTGTTGAATGCTGTCGAGAAAGAAACAAATACAGCTAGGAAGCATAATCCATCAAACGTCTTCCTTGTTCATACATACCTCTATTTCTAGTTGACATACAATGCTCCAGAAATGAATAACAACTTGAATTAATAGAGAATTAATAGAGGAAATTGCTAAGACTTGTGCATGTTGTCAGATGTGTCATGACTTCTGTGTATCAACATGATTTCCTAAGGAGCAGAGGAATATTTGGCTGTGTATGAAGGGGACACCAAAAGCATGCATGACTGTTGAGAGACATAAAATTATACCTGCCTTCTCCAACATGAGGGAGGTGGCTCCACAGGCTTAAATCATCTGACTGCAGGGATTGTGGCAGAGGTGTTTACTACTCACTGAATGTCCACTGGCTCTCCCACATTTCCCAGCCTCTCTGCAGTGCACAGAGGCACTTGGTACTAAATCCAGCCAATGGGTTGTGAGAAGGAGAAACATGTTACTTGTGGCCTGAAACATTTCAGTTTATTTCTTTTTTTTTTTTTTTTTTTTTGAGACAGAGTTTTCTCCTTGTTGTCCAGGCTGGAGTGCAGTGGTGCGATCTCGGCTCACTGCAACCTCCGCCTCCTGAGTTCAAGTGACTCTCCTGCCTCAGCCTCCCGAGTAGCTGGGATTACAGGCACCCACCACCACACCTGGCTAATTTTTTGTATTTTTAGTAGAGACAGGGTTTCACCATGTTGGTCAGGCTGGTCTTGAACTCCTGACCTCTAGTGATCCACCCGCCTCAGCCTCCCAAAAAAGTTCTGGGATTACAGGCATGAGCCACCACACCCAGCCTGAAACATTTCATTTCTAACTTCCTCTCTCTCTTGCCCTGCTACAGCAACCAAAGAGGTCATGTGTTGTACATGGTGTTGCTACAAGGTAGTTGAACTTCCATATGTAGCCTGAGCCCCTCCTTGAGCAGGTGGAGCAGATCCTCCAACTGACCCACACTGGAAATGTAGCATTAGTGAGAAAGAAACTTCTTTGTGTTAAGCCACTGAGATTTGGGTGTTGTTTGAGCTGCAGCATAGCATGGGTTATGCTGAGTAATACAGTGAGCTGCCTTTGCTTTATTAATAGCTAACACTGTTGAGGTGCTCTATCGGGGGACAGGCCCCAATAATCACGTAGGTTCTTTTCTATTTTCCTAAGCGTCGGCTGGCTTGAGAAATAAAGGGACAGAGTACAAAAGAGAGAAATTTTGAAGCTGGGCGTCCGGGGGAGACATCACACGTTGGTGGGATCCGTGATGCCCCACAAGCCACAAAAAACAGCAAGTTTTTATTAGGGATTTTCAAAAGGGGAGGGAGTGTGCGAATAGGTGTGGGTGACAGACATCAAGTACTTAACAGGGTCATAGAATATCACAAGGCAGGAGGAGGCAGGGCGAGATCACAGGACCACAGGACTGAGGCGAAATTAAAATTGCTAATGAAGTTTCCGGCACCATTGTCATTGATGACATCTTATCAGGAGACAGAGTTTTGAGATCAACCGGTCTGACCAAAATTTATTAGGCGGGAATTTCCTCTTCCTAATAAGCCTGGGAGCGCTATGAGAGACTGGAGTTTATTTCACCTCTGCAATCTCGACCACAAGTGACAGGTACGCCCCGGGGGGGGCCAGTTCAGAGACCTACCCCTAGGTGCGCATTCTCTTTCTCAGGGACGTTCCATGCTGAGAAAAAGAATTCAGCGATATTTCTCCCATTTGCTTTTGAAAGAAGAGAAATATGGCTCTGTTCTGCCCGGCTCACTGGAGGTCAGAGTTGAAGGTTATCTCTCTTATTCCCTGAACAATTGCTGTTATCCTGTTCTTTTTTCAGGGTGCCCACATTTCATACTGCTCAAACACACATGCTGTACAATTTTTTTAGTTAACGCAATTATTACAGGGTCCTGGAACGATATATATCCTCCTCAACCGACAGGATTAAGAGATTAAAGTAAAGACAGGCGTAGGAAATCACAAGAGTATTGATTGGGGAAGTGATAAGTGTCCACGAAATCTTCACAATTTATGTTTAGTGACTGCAGTAAAGACAGGCATAAGAAATTACAAAAGTATTAATTTGGGGAACTAATAAATGCCCGTAAAATCTTCACAATCCACGTTGTTCTGCCATGGCTTTAGCCAGTCCCTCCGTTTGGGGTCCCTGACTTCCCGCAACAGTGCTCCACTATTCCAGGCACCAAGCTATAAGTTTTGCATGCATTACCTAATATTTCACAACCACCTTCTGAGATAGACTATAGTATTATGTTATATTATATATATATATATATATATATATATAAAATCTAGGGCTACAGCATATCTATATATACACATCATATATATCAGTGGTCCACAACATTTTTGACACCAGAGACCAGTTTTGTGGAAGACAAGTTTTCCACTGACAGGGGATGGGGGGTGAGGGGAGGGGTGGGGATGTTTTTGGGATGATTCAAGCACATTACATTCATTGTGCACTTTATTTCTATTATTATTACATTGTAATATATAACGAAATATACAAATTTATGTTGGTATACATTATGTTATATACAAATATACAACATACTGTAGAATCAGTGGGAGCCCTGAACTTGTTTTCCTGCAACTAGAGGGTTCCCATCTGGGGGTGATGGGAAACAATGACAGATCATCAGGCATTAGATTATCACAAAGAGCACACAATCTAGATCCCTCCCATGTGCACTGCACAACAGGGTTCACACTCCTATAAGAATCTAATGCCACCACTGATCTGACAGGGGGTGGAGCTTGGGTGGTGGGGAGTGGCTGTATATACAGATGAAGTTTCACTTGCTCTGCAGCCCTGTTCCTAACAGGCCATGAACCAGTACTATATATAGCTCTGGATCATATATATGAATAGTAGAGATGGTCAGGCACAGTGGCTCATACCTGTAATCCCAGCAGTTTGGGAGGCTGAGGTAGGCGGATTGCTTGAGCTCAGAAGTTCAAGACCAGCCTGGGCAATGTGGCAAAACCCCATCTCTACAAAAAATACAAAAATTATCTGGGTGTGGTGGTGTGTACCTGTGGTCCCAGCTATTTGGGAGGCTGAGATGGGAGGACTGGTTGAGCCCAGGAGGCAGAGGTTGCAGTGAGCTGAGATTGCGCCACTGCACTTCAGCCTGGGTGACAGAGTGAGACCCTGCCTCAAAAAAAATAGTATATAGGACAGGCGTGGTGGCTCACGCCTGTAATCCCAGCACTTTGGGAGGCCGAGGTGGGCAGATCACCTGAGGTCAGGAGCTCTAGACCAGCCTGACCAATATTGTGAAACTCTGTCTCTAAAAAAAAAAAAATTAGCTGGGTGTAGTGGCAGGTGCCTGTAATCCCAGCTACTCAGGAGGCTGAGGCAGGAGAATTGCTTGAACCCGGGAGGTGTTGCAGTGAGCCGAGATCGTGTCCCTGCACTCCAGCCTGGGCAACAGAGGGAAACTCTGTCTCAAAAAAAATAGTATATAGATAACATTTATATCTTGTTATGCTAGAAATGTATCTCCTCCTAGCTAAGGCCAGCCCCTCTATATGGGGTCAGGATGACACCTCCTCCTGCCTTAAATTATTATTTTTATAGGTTTATTGACCCTCAGCCTCTGCGTATTTGAGAACTTGCTATTTATTAATTCTGCCATTCAACAGATATTTATTGTGTAGCTATTATGGGCCAGGTGCTAGTCTGGCACTGGAGTACAACAACAATGGACAAACCTCCCTGCCCTCATAGAACTTGCATTTTAGTAAGCTATGTGCCAGACATAGCGCTATGTTCTGGCCAAAGAGAGGTAGTTCTTGCAATGCAGGAAATGAAAGAACTCAGTGTAGTGGAAAGACAGCCACAAAATCACATCACACTGTATAACAAGTGCTGTGATGAGGCATGTGAATGTCCTTGATGCATGAAGGGGTCATGTGGCCTCATTGCAAATTTGGAGAGGGCTCCCAAGAAAACACAACACAGCCTCAGAATCGAATGATGATGAAGCAGAGATTGCTAGGGGGCTCTTTGGAGGAGGCAAGAGCATCCTTGAAGACATGTGTGCATTGCTGCATGGACTTGTAGGGGACCCTCAAGGGTCCACACAGAGTTTCATACTGTAGAGCTCATGTGAATTTGCAGTACAAATGTGGCTCTGGAACTGATGGTTCAATCCTGCATCTACCACTTGATAAATATGGGAACTTGCAAAATTATGTGATCTCAACCTCAGATTCTTCTTCCCAAAAATGAGACTGAAGTTAGTACTTCATTTAGGGTTCCTGTGAAGATTTGATGAGATCAACTATAGTGTGCTAGTTTTCTCTTGCTGTTGTCACAAATTACCATCAACTTGGTGGTAACCTTGATGGTCACCCAGCTAATTTTTTTTTTTTTTTTTTTAGAGACGGAGTTTCACAATATTGGTCAGGCTGGTCTAGAGCTCCTGACCTCAGGATACCTTGGTGGTACAATACCCATTTATTATCGTACACTATTGTAGTTCTGAAGTGTGAAATGAGTCTCACTGGACTAAAATCAAGGTGTCAGTAGAGTTGCATTCCCTTCTGGAGACTCTTCAGGAGCATCCACTTCCTTGCCTTTCCTGGCTTTCAGAGGCTGCTTGCATTCCTCCACTCATGGCCCTTACCTTCATCTTCACAGCCAGTGCTGTTGTATCTCTCTGACCACTCCTGCATCTTCACATCCTTTTGTGACCACAGCCTGGAAAGGCTCTTCACTTTTAAGATTTCATAGGATTTAATTGGGCTTACCTGGTTAATCTAGAATAATTTCTCCATCTCAAAGTCCTGAACCCAGCATCTCACAACTGCAAAGTCCCTTTTGCCATGTAAAACAATAGACTCACAGATGCTGGAGATGATGGCATGGGCATCTTTGGGGAGCCATTATTCTACCTATCATACATTATATTGATTAGTACAATGCCTGGATTATAGTATGTGCTTAATATTTTCTAGTTGTTATGGTATTACCAATGTTATTATTCCAACTGATTCAAGTGTATGAGAAGGAAATGCCAAATCTTCTGGTGCCAATACTACCTTACCTTACCCATTATTCCCTCACTCTCCTGGATCTGCATTCTCTCCCCATCTATTGTTAGACCCTTCAGCATTCTCAAGTCTCTCCAAGCTTGACAAAGTCCTCCATCTATCTCACCTCTCTAGCCAAATGCTGTCTCCCTGCCCCTCCTATTCTGTCTCTACCCACTATCTCCAAAGGTTTCACCCTCACATCTATCCCTCAGCTTCTCCCACTCTCTAACGATGGAAGTATCGTTTCTTCTTCCATCACTCCATCAAACATCTCTTTTCAACACTGATAATGATAGCTGCATTGCTAAATTCAATGGGCATTTTAGTTTTCACCTTACTGAATTTCTCCACATTCTGAGATCCAATTGATCACACCCTCCTTGTTGAAACGCTGTTCCATAGGCTCTCCCTTTCTGGTCATTATCTCTTTTTCAGCTTCTTTTGCTGGACCATTACATTTTGGCATTCTTCACCACCTATCCTTGCCTCTTTTTTTTTCTTCTCATTCTGTTATCAGTGGAAGGTGTCCAGGTTCTTGGTGTTTTAAACAAAGAATTGGACAAAACACACAAACAAAGCAAGGAAAGAATGAAGCAACAAAGGAGAGATGTATTGAAAACGAAAGTACAGGGTGGGAGCAGGCCCTAGCACAGGGGCTCAAGAGCCCCTTTACAGAATTTTCTGGGGTTTTATTACCCTCTAGAGGTTTCCCATTGGTTACTTGGTGCCATTCCCAAGTAACCATTGGTACATTTCCCATTGGTTACTATGTAAATGAAGTAGTGGCCTTGCAACCAATCAGAGGCTGAAGTGTAGTTACAAAGGTTACACCCTATTCAAGCATCTGATTGGTTGTGGAAAGAACCAATCAGAGGCTAAAGTTAAGTTACAAAGTTACACTCTTATGCAAATGTCTGATTGGTTGCAAAAATCAACTAATCAGAGATACTTTCAATTTTCCGTCTGCCACGCAGAAAAAGGGGGTGGAGGTTGCAAAGGGAGTAGCCTCTGGTTCTTTTGTTACTTAGGTGTGGAAAGTTGGGGTTTTCCTTTTGATTTAGTTCTAGGAAGTCAGCATGAATTGGCCTTAGGTTTCCTGCTTCCCGACCCTATTCTACTGCCTCAATTCTACAGTCCCTTTCCAGTGTTGCAAGTATCTCAAGCCTGCTTTCACTACATAGACCCAGTCATTCTTCAAATATGTGCCTCCTATTGGGGCTTCTGCTCACCAATTACCTGCTCAGCACCTCCAATTTGATGTCTTAGTGTGTTCAAGGATGAACTCATTACGCTCTTCTTGCCCCACTTACCTAACTCCAATGTCGCCAGCTCTTTCGTCAGTGCTCCCCATCTCAGTAAATGGTGCCCCACTCCTGCTATTTGCTTATGCTGGAAACTTTGGAGTAGGGCTGCATCAATATCTTCTGGGATGCTTAGTACCAAAATGTGCCTTACTGTATTTTGAAATAAAAACAAATGACTGTATATCAAAAAGGAAATCTTTAAAAATTCTCATTTGCCCATAGTAACAATTATGATGCTCTAAAAATGAATATCAAATCCTTTTCGAAATAATTTAGGGCCCTATCTTTGCTGTTGCTCTAAGAACTATTTGGTAGTCCAGCACTGTCTAGGAGTCAATAGTCAGAAACCATTTCCTGTTGATTCTACGACCTAAAATATTTTCAAATCTGCCTGCTTCTCTCTGGCACCAACGAACTGTACTCCAAGCCATCCTGACCACATGTCTGAAATTCTGCAATAGCCTCTGAACCCTTCTCACTGCTCCAGTTTATTCTCTACAAAGCATCTAGACCAGGCAGAATGATTTCAGGGACACACGTAACTGATCCTGTCCTGTTGTTTTACTGCCTAAAACTTCTCAGTGATTTCGCATTGTCTTTAGGATAAAATCTCAGATCCTTAATAGGCCCAAGACCTTGCCACCTTGCTAGGAACCAGCCTCGCCTCTTGGTGTTCCTGGAAAGAGTCAAGCTCCTTACAAACCTTTATACACGATTTACTCTCTGCCAAGAGCTCTCTCCCCCTCCTGGCTTATCTTTCTCCAGTTCTTAGATTTAACGTTCTTTCTTCAGATAAGCCTTTCTTAACCTCCTACACCAGGTCAATGCTTCTTGTTAAACACTTCCTTAGTAACCTCTACTATGCTTTGTAAGTAAATGATTATTTGTGTAACTAATAGTTTAATGTCCCCTCTTCATGTTAATGCAAACTTCCTGAGAAAGTGTTGGTAACACACAAGAGTAATTCAGGGATCCCTGAATCCAGTTGTGTCTGATTCTAGGGCCCATGTCCACAACTACCAAACGTACATAAATCTGCTCATCCTGGAAGACGGCTTTTTGCAATCTTTATTTCATGATAGCCAAATGTTGATGCATGGGAAACCCTGCATCATATAACATCGCTGAGCGAATTCTAGAGCAATGATGTTGGGCTACCCCTTTGTGTATGTTCTGTGAGTAGTGGACCATATACACCTCAGCTTTTACTTTCGTTGACTACAGGCTGGACTAGCTACCCACATGCTTAAACAGGGGTAACATTAACCACTTTACAGGGTTGTAATAGTACTCATGTGGTCAATAAATACGTAATGAGCATTCAGTATAGGCCAGACCTTGGTTTAGATGCTGGGGATACCTTTAGCAGAGTGCTTACCTCCTTTAATGTTCCAGCTGTTCACTATTACTAGTAGTGTCATAATTGTGTGTCGATGTTTGCTTATGTCACGGAGTATGGGACTTGTGACGTTTGCCACTCATGGGCAGGGTCCCTGCGGCGCCTGGACCTCCAGCGGCACAAGGGTGCGGACTCCACGGCATTACTGCGCTGCGTGGCCGCCTCTCTGCTCCAGGCCGCCAGAGGGCGCGTGGTCTCTACCGCCCCTCCGCTGTGCCTGAGTTTGCCCCTTACCAGCCACCCGGCCTCCGTTCCCCTCCCCAACGGCGCCTGCCCCGCCTTGCATTCCCAAGCTCCGCCCCCGTTGCCCGTAGCGGCTGTTTGTTGACTTCCGGGAGCGCGGTTGTAGTTGATGCCCGGAGTTTCGCCATGCGGAACTGGGGGGCTTTCGCGGCCCGCGTCGGTGCGGAGTAGCTGCCTTAGCCCCGACCAAACCGTCCTCTACAACCTCCTGGCCCAGGCGCAGGCTGCCCGTACCGCCTGTGGCATGAGGGAGCCGGAAGAGCTGATGCCCGGTGAGTTGCGCCCGCGCCGGTGGCAGAAGGCCGGGAGGGAGGGTCCGCGGGCGGCCGGGCCCCGCCTCCGGATCGGCCCTGTAGGGGGACAGGCCCGAGGCTTGGCAGCCGGACTGGGGCGAGATCGCTGGTGGCGCCCCCACGAATGACTGAAGGCCGAGGACCGGACGGGAAGAACAGGATGGGGGAGAACGGGAAAGAGGATGCCTGTCTTTCGTATGCTTTTTAAATAAGCTTTTGATGAGCTTCTTGAAGGCAGGGACGCTTTTTTTTTTTTTTTTTATGAGACGGAGTTTCACTCTTGTTGCCCAGGCTGGAGTGCAATGGCGCAATCTCGGCTCACCGCAACCTCCGCCTCCCGGGTTCAAGCGATTCTCCTGCCTTAGCCACCGAGTAGCTGGGATTACAGGCATGCGCCACCACGCCCAGCTAATTTTGTATTTTTAGTAGATACGGGGTTTCTCCATGTTGGTCAGGCTGGTCTCGAACTCCCGACCTCAGGTGATCAGCCGGCCTCGGCCTCCCAAATTGCTGGGATTACAGGCGTGAGCCACCGCGCCCGGCCAGGGAGGGACACTTTCTGTGAACTCCCCAAAGTGCGGACTCCAGACCTGTGCACTTGGAGGGACACTCTCTGTAAACTCCCCAAAGTGCGGACTCCAGACTTGTGCACTTTGGAGGTCCTGAGCTCCTGGTTATGTATTGAATGCAGTAAAGAGTGAGTGATCAGGGTTGTGGGGTAAAAGGGGATACAGGAAATAAATTGGACAAAGAGGGAGAAGAGGGACCCTTTAGCGAATGTTTTTTAGCCTTTTTTTTTCCTGAGCTCCGTAGTTAGAAATACTTCTGACATTGTGACCCGATACTCCATATATACCGTGTAACAGAAATGGATGTCTGGTGAAGCAGTCCTTATTCTAACCACTTAGATTCCACACACAGCTTTTTGATAAAGCATTCTTTTGAAATGCTGATGGTGATCCACTGAATTGATTTTCTGACCCACTAATAGGTCACGACCATTTTGAAAAAACACTGGGTTTGAGCAGAATCATACCTTCACTGAAATATGTGTGTTTTTTTCCATGCTCCTGGCCGGAACTGAGATTCCTGGCCTGCAGTTCACAATTTAGTGAGACATACAGGAAAGTAAACAAAATGACCATACAAATTGACAGTAGATATTATAGGGCCAGAGCAGAGCCACCAAACCTTGGCTTGGGATGAGGGTATCAGGGAAGCTAGGGGAGCCAGGACAAAATAGTTAAAATGTTAAAATAATTCATCCTGGGGAAACTCAGAGTCTGTTCTAGATCCTAGTCTCCCAACTAAATTATTAGTTGGAACTGAGATGCCTCACAGTGGTTCTCAAAAAGTTGTCCATGGTGGCTAGTCTCTTGCGTATTAATATTTATTATTAATACGTATATTCGCTATGTTTTCCTTTCTGGTACGAATTAGTTTATGTGTGATCACCCCCCTTGGGATTTCCCCAAAAGCTGGACCTGGCCTACTATTTGGTGTTATGTGTGTGTTTAAATGGTTATTGGGAACTGGTAGGGGTTTTTAGTCTTTCTTCAAAATGATGCTGTGCCACAACAGTTTGTGAATACTACTCAGATCAGGTAATGACTTGATGTAAGAATGTTAAAATCTCAACATCCCCGTGTACTCCTCTCCCAGTCTCCTAGGACCGTGGCATTTTGTGATGATGTTTTGGGGGGAAAGATAAACCGTCCTTTCCCATGTGCTGTTTCTGGGAGGAGAAAAAGACATCTCTATAACTAACTATAGTGCATGAGTAAGATGAGAATTAGAAACTTCCTGAGTAGCTGTGTTGAGAGGATCTTTTCATTTTATACTGGATCCCTAAACATTCTGAATTCTCAGGAATCAGGAAAAGCTGAAGTGCTGGTTTGCTGACGACTTGGTAACGTGTCTTTTGTATTAACAATGTTGAAAGTTATATTTGACTACAAACTCTCCGTTATGATGAATTAGTAAACAAAATATTCAACAGTTACGAATATACATGTGTGTAAGGAGGACCGTTTCTGTGTGAAAAGTAGAACACACAAGGGCTACTTTGTGCTAGGCAATATGGGTAGTGCAGACAGTTTATCCCCTCTGTAACCTTAGAAAATAGTTGGAAAAAAACAACATTTGGGGTAACAAATGGTGAATTCTGTTTCAACACAGAAAAGCAGTGACTTTTTTTTTTTTTTTTTTTTGAGACGGAGTTACACTGTCGCCCAGGCTGGAGTGCAATGACGCTCTCTTGGCTCACTGCAACCTCTCCGCCTCTGGGGTTCATGCAATTGTCCTGCCTCAGCCCCCCGAATAGCTGGGATTACAGGCGCCCACCACCACGCCCGGCTAATTTTTGCATTTTTAGTCAAGACAGGGTTTCACCACGTTGGCCAGGCTGCTCTCGAACTCCTGACCTCAAATGATCCACCCGCCTCGGCTTCCCAAAGTGCTGTGATTACAGGCGTGAGCCACCACGCCCGGCTGACATTTTTAAAGTATAGCTTTTTACTGCTTTGTGATGACCTCATCTTACATATTGTGCTACCTACCAATCTCTCTAATCAAACTTACACAAATCTTGCTGAGATTTGTAATCTTGCTGATTTGTGTAACAGTTTGATTAGAGAGATTGCTAGGTAGCACAATTATTTGCCATATAAATTCTACAGATCACATAGTTCAGAGAAGCCAATGATCATTTCCAACTCTTATGGTAGAAGAAGAGTTTACAGAGGTAGCTATGAGCTAACACTTTGAGGATGCTAGGCTCTGGGCTAAGTTCTTTATACATGTCATCTCGTTTAATCCTTACAACAACCTTTCAATACCTAATTGCCTTTAAAGCCTATGTTTTTTTTTCTAGCTGCTTTCCCTTAGTTCAGATGAAAGAGATAGTGGTGCAGTAATTTGTTTCTCTCTGTGCTGTCTCCGGTTTTATGGGTATTCATTGGGATTACCAACAGAGAAATTAAGAGTTCACCATTTCGGCCAGGTGTCCTGGTTCATGCCTGTAATCCCAGCACTTAGGGAGGCTGAGGCAGGAGCCCAGGAGTTTGAGACCTGAGCCTGAGCCCAGGAGTTTGAGACCAGCCTGGGCAACATGCTAAAACCCCGTCTGTGCAAAAATTACAAAATTTAGCTGGACATGGTGGCACACGCCTATAGTCCTAGCTACTCCGGAGGCTGAGGCGGGAGGATTGCTTGGGCCCAGGAGGTCCAGGCGGCAGTTAGCCGTGATTGTGCCACTGCGCTTCAAGCTGGGCGACAGAGTGAGACCCTGTCTCAACAAAAATAAAAAGAGTTCACCATTTGGGCTAACATTGTTTCCCTTGCATGAGAACACTGGAGGTTCCTTGGAAAAACTGGACCAAAGAAAATCCAAATTGACTGATAGAGACTCTCCCCATGGATATCCTGATAATGTTAATGAGGAAACGAAATACTGTCCTGTTTCTGTGTTTGGAGAAAAGCTCTCAATCAGAGGCCAGACCATGAGGTGTTAACTAGAACAAGAATAGCACAGATTGTACCATTTCATTCCAGGGAACAGACATCTACTTAGTGACAGCAGAACTATTAGTAATAGATGACTGCCTTCCTTGTGATAGTATATTTCTTACTTTATGCCAGTATATGAGCAATACACGTTCAATTTAGTAGATTTCATAGATAAAACTAGAATGGAGTCTGAGGAATAAGAAAGACTGAATTAAGGTGGGAGAAGGAAGGCTTAAACATTGCCAGAGTGGAGGCAAAGCTGTCATGAGACAAGGGGTTTGTATGGATAAATTACTCAAAAGGTATTTTAATAACAGGCAACATAGTAAAAGTTATAAAATAAAGACCATCTTATATTTGCAGATTCGGGTGCTGTGTTTACATTTGGGAAAAGTAAATTTGCTGAAAATAATCCCGGTAAATTCTGGTTTAAAAATGATGTCCCTGTACATCTTTCATGTGGAGATGAACATTCTGCTGTTGTTACCGGTTAGTATTATAATCCTGAATGAGGACAGTAATACTTAGAAAATTCTAAATATTTTGTTATAGATATGCTGCTGTATTTTAAACATGTTGAAAATATTATCAAAAGTGTTGTTTTTTACTTTGCCAGAGAATTCTTCACAAAATAAGTCATCAAGAGCATCTTTTACATTTTAAGTTTCCTTGGTATATTTAAGTATGATTTTCTATACACACAACTTTCTTGGAATGAATCTATTTCAATATAATTAAAAAAAACCTGTTACTGTATAATTTCAGAAACTCTTTTCCACCTAAAAGAAACTGATGATACATAGATGAACAAGGTAACTTATTTCAACACAGAAAAGCAGTGACATTTTAGAAGTATAGCTTTTTATTGCTTTGTGATGACCTCATCTTACATTATGTGAAAAATGCTTCAATTGATTATTTCTTTTTCCCTCCCACCAGGAAATAATAAACTTTACATGTTTGGCAGTAACAACTGGGGTCAGTTAGGATTAGGATCAAAGTCAGCCGTCAGCAAGCCAACATGTGTCAAAGGTTTGGGATCTTTTTATCTTTTCACAAACTGTATAAAGTATTTTTATGTTGACTGTGTAGTTCTTTAATGTCATAAATAATAAAGCCTTTAGTTCTTTATTTTCTGACATTTGCTTGAATATTATTAGCATTTAACTTATCTTTTATATGATATTCAGAACTGCTTTTATATGTTAGGGTCTAAAAATCAGATTGATTTTAAATCCAGGGACCACAAAGGAAGTAATGATTTTACAGTATTGCATTTGAACATCCCCCATCTTTTTTTTTTTTTGCTTGTTTGTAAAACTACTTACATATTACTGTTATTGTATATACAGAGAACAAACATATGTTAGAAATTTGAGCTTTTCTCATTTAATAGAGTTGTGGACATTGTGCTTCTATTTAGTTGCTGGTTTTATAAAACATACTTATTCTGCTTTATATAGTGACTAGGTGAAGTAAACGAAACATCGAGACTAGGGATTGATTAGTACTAGTGTAAAAGAACAACAAGATAAAATATTTAAAATCAGGAGTATTCCAGAAAATATTAGATGTATATACCCTTACAAAGCTTTCTGGATGTTATATGCAAAACCTCTGTTTGGGTATAACCTGTGAACATCAGCTAAACTTGAAAGGATGATGGAGATTCCTTGAGATGTAATAAGAGCAGTATTTTTTATCTTCCTGGCTAAATTTTAATTTCAGCTCAAAATTTCAGTGTAGCTTATCATATTAATGCTGTTTATGGGAATTGTTATGGAACTTTTAAAGTATTCCACGTATTCAAATAGTATTTATTGAGCATAGTCTAAACACTTGGGGATAGTCACGGTGACCATGACCCTTACTCTCAAATATCTTATCTAATAGACAAGCTAACAGGATTGTTTAGACTATGGGATCCTTGAGACCAGGGATTCTTTCTTAGTCATCTTTTTGCAGCCCCTATGCCAAGCACTTAGGAGATGTTCTTTCAATGTTTTTTGAATATGTAGATGAATGAATGAACAACTTTGATTCATAGGTGTATGCCTATCAGTATCAATCTTTTGGTTTTTCATTGAATGTGGTAGAAGGTGAGCTTGATAATGGTGATGGCAGGTTAGGTAATGGATCAGATTGGTGAGGAGGCAGCATAATAGAATACAGTGGGTTTCAGCACATATTAATTACCTGTGAAGTTGTTTTTTTTATTTTTTGAGACAGGGTCTTGCTCTGTCACCCAAGCTGGAGTGCAGTGGCGTGATCTCTGCTTACTGCAGCCTCGACCTCCTGGGCTCCAACCATCCTCCCACCTCAGCACCCCCTCCCCAAATAGCTGAAACTACAGGCATGCACCACCACACCCAGCTAATTTTTGTATTTTTTTGTAGAGAAGGGGTTTCACCATGTTGCCCAGGTTGGTCTGAAACTCCTGAGCTCAAGCCATCTGCCTGTCTCGGCCTCCCAAAGTGCTGGGATAATAGGTGTGAGCCACCACACCCGGCCTACCTGTGGAGTTTATAATTATATATATAGATGCCTAGCCCCTACTTCAGACCCACTGACTCAGATTCCGTAGGGATGGGGCTAAGATATCTATATTGTATTCCAAGCTCCACTGGTTATGATGGTACACAACCAGTTCTGAAAGCCTCTGGTTTGCTAGTTAAGAACATTGACTTTGGAATCAGACAAGCCTGCTATTAAATCTCGGTTCCATCACTTAGTTACCATTTGTCCTGGACTACTGTTCATTTTCATTGCTGTAAAATAATTGTCCCATTTTTAAATATTTTTAGCTCTAAAACCTGAAAAAGTGAAATTAGCTGCCTGTGGAAGGAACCACACCCTGGTGTCAACAGGTATAGTGCTCAATCTGTATGATTTCCTGCCTGACTTTGAGAACTGAGGTCTCATTCCAGTAACGTGGCTTTGTAAAATTAATGGAGATTGTACTTTGGCAACAGTAAAATTAGGGTTTTTTAAAATGTCAATGGCTAGTACACGTTTGCCTTTGCAAATATACACATAGATGTCAAATGGCTGAAGAAAAAGCTTCTTTTCTTGGATTATATCATGGGACAGCATCTCCTAACCTGTGTGTCCACATTAAGGTCTGGTTATTCCTGTTCTTGCTCTTCTCTCTTCCTTACTAAGGGTGAGTGGAAGGCACCCAGAAGGCTGTTGATGTGAGTGAGCACAATTCCCATCAAAATCCATACGAGCTTTTGTATGTGTGTGTGTGTGTGTGTGTGTGTGTTTTTGTAGAAATTAACAAAGTGCTTCTAAAGTTTATATGGAAAAGCAAATGACATAGAAGAGCCAAAACAATTTTGAAAAATAACAGAATTAGAGGACTGGCACTACTTGATTTCAAGACTCGCTGTAAAGCTACTGTAATCAAGACTGTGGTATTGGCAAAAAGATAGACAAGGATTAGTGAAACAGAATAGAGTCTACAAGTAGAGCCATATGTATATGCCCACTTGATTTTTGGCAAAGATGCCAAGGAAATTCAATAGAGAAAGGATAGTATCTTCAGCAAATGCTGCTGTAACAATTAGACCTCCAGGACCTGACCACTGAGCAGTACTTCCTACCACCTTCCCCCTGCCCCTGCCCCTTGCCCCGCCCCTCCCCCACCACCACTTATTCTGTCTTCAGGATGTTTTCACTGCCTCAGCTCCTCTCCACCTCTCCATACCTTGCCCTTTCTGAAGTGTCTTTTCTCTTTCTCTTAGCCTTTTCAGATTATTTCTTGAGATCCCATTAAGTGTTACTTCTTCCATGGAACATTTTGTGACTGTTCAACTTTGTGTTCATTTATTTGTTTGAATTATTTCAGCATCTCACCAACTCTGGTTTGCTCCATGTGTGTGAAATTGTGCACTCCAATTGCATGTAACCTTGTAGGTATTTTCCATTTGAAAGCTAGTCTTGTTTCCCCAATTAGGTTTCCTCTTTTCCTAAAAACAAAAAATAAAAATAACAATAACTTTAAAATTTTTACTAATTCAGGCTGATTTTGCCCTCATTTCACCCTATAATTTAGCAAGGCTCTAACTTCACTTATATATTTATGACATGGATAACTAATTTATGTGTTAAAAATCTTCATTAATTTACAACTTACTGGAAATGTTTATAATCTAGGCATGATGTACTTTTTATTTAATTAAGAGTAATTAACAAGCATTTTTACATACTTTAAATGAGCCAAATGCTGTTCTAAGAATTTTACAAATCTCAACTAATTCAATCTTCATAACAACTCTGTGAAGTAGGTACTATTATTATCCCCATTTTATAGATGAGGAAAATGAGGCACACAGAGGTTATGGCTTGCCCAAGGTCCCACAGCTTTGGTAAGTGGTAAGCCAGAATTTGCACCCAAGCAGTCTGGCTCTGGAGTCTTTCCTCCTAAACAGAGTGCTATAGTGCCTTCCTATTTAGCTAGGAAATTAAAATAAATACAACATAGAATTATCATGTTTCTAATTAGATTCTTCTTGGATTTGCCTCGTTTTGCTTATTTGTACTATTATATCTTAGCTTTAATGGGTACAGAAGTTAAAATTAATGGACACATCTCTTTTAAAATAGATTTGCATTTTAAACTAGTTTGGAAGTGACTTTCCTTGTTTTTACTCTGAATTAATAAAGTGCTATATTAGCAAGAAATAAATATGTTCCATGCATTCTGTTCATTTCAATTGCTAGTTACATTCTAGATTGATTTCTAAAATCTCACAAAAATATGTGGCCTTGCTTGTTTTGCTTTATTTTGACGATGAAATGAAGTTGTCTCCCAAATAATAGGATGGTGATAGCTTTCAACTTTCTTCACTGTTAATAGAGGAAATCGCTGCTATACACTGACCTGTCTCATAAAAAGGGGGACTCTATAGTCTATTGATGTTTTCTTTTCCATGTGCAGAAGGAGGCAATGTATATGCAACTGGTGGAAATAATGAAGGACAGCTGGGGCTTGGTGACACTGAAGAAAGAAACACTTTTCATGTAATTAGCTTTTTTACATCCGAGCATAAGATTAAACAGCTGTCTGCTGGATCTAATACTTCAGCTGCCCTAACTGGTGAGACTTGTTTCTTTTTCAGTCTGGGACACATTCCTTTCCTGTAGATCAATATATGCCAACTCAGAAAACCGAAGGGAGCATTGCTGTTTAGTTTTCTCTCATTGACTATCTATGTGCTTTCAGGAAACATTTAAAATATAACTTTAAATCTTGACATACTGCAATTTTATGCTTATTTATGCTTATTTTATGCTTATTTGTGCTTATTTAAATATACATTTCAAAAGTAATTGGCAAATAAGCTCTAAGCTATGCCATCTGTCTACTCCTTTAGATATTCTTAAATATTATTTTTGTTGTGTGCTCTTAAAGTTATGCTTGCAGTTTTAACTGAAGTTGCTGTCAGAAACATCCACAGAAATCTGTTGCAGCATATGTTGTTAAAATGTGGTTTGTAATGGTCATTGTACCTCTCTGCCCTCCCTACCAAAAGCGCATATGAGACATTTCTTTAAAATTTGGAGCCAAGATCAGCTTGATCTCACTGAAGCTGCTGGTTAGCTGCTTTGTTTCAAGCAGGAGACTGTGTAACATCCAGTTTTACTCTATCAGGAAAGTCAGAGTTGTCTCTGAAGCTCAGTCCTTTAGATTTTGTCAGCCCTTAAGTTAGCATTTTGACATCCTTCTTTCAGCTCTTATTTTCATTTATTTGTTTTGCATTATTAAAATACTTCAAAAATTTAAATTATTTAAAATATATAAATAAATAAGTCTTGATAATTCCTTTCTAAAATATTTTTCCTAGATTAACTTTTTCTGGCGTCAAAACCCTTATCAGAAATTATATAAGTTACCTATTTTTGAGATGCTATACATGCTATTGTATCTTCATTCTCTGAGGCTAGATTCTGTGTTTTCAGGTTTCAATTATAAGGAAAAAAATATGTAGTGAAATATGTTTCTTCTGTTCTTTTTTCAAAACATCATTTCCACAGTGCTCTCAAGAGCAAGGTCTTCCAGGCTTTTTTGACCTGCAGGTGTCTAATGTGACCTGTGCTTTCAGTTCAGTTGCAGGTAGGCTGCTTGGAAGGAGGAGAACATTTCTGTTTAGAGATATTAGAATGGGAAAGGGTGGTTGTAGGAAAGGGCATTCTGTCTTTGCTATGGAGATAAAAATATGGCCAGAACTTAAGTGATTTACAATCAGGCTATTCTGTGTTCTTTATCATTATAGAAGCATTTCACAATATAAATTGAACTCTTAAGTAGCTAGCTGGTGTAAATGTCTTAATAGTACTTCATTGTTAGGATATATAATTTTTATGAACTATAAAATAAATGTAGATTCAGAGCCTGGCTACCTTTTAAAACCTTTTCTCCCCCTTTTGTTTTTCTTTATAGAGGATGGAAGACTTTTTATGTGGGGTGACAATTCCGAAGGACAAATTGGTTTAAAAAATGTAACTAATGTCTGTGTCCCTCAGCAAGTGACCATTGGGAAACCTGTCTCCTGGATCTCTTGTGGATATTACCATTCAGCTTTTGTAACAAGTAAGACACATTTTGAAGTCATCATGTTATCTCCCACTTCCGTGTTGTTATTAAATTAATAATGAAATGATATATTCTCTGGTTCTATAGAAATAATGCCATGGTTGTCCATGTAATGAAATTATTTTGGTCTGTTTTAGGTCGCAGTATTTCCCCATTTATATAATAAGAGTTCATAATTTCAAACTCTGTCTGACATGATCACTTTTTAGGTGAATATAGAGAGCTCAGCATGCGATGTGGTTTCCTTTGGTGGGACTTTCTCAGCATTCCCAACTTCTCCCTTTCCTGGACCCACTGGCAACCTTTTCTTAGTTAAAATATTTGAAACGTTGGGCTCTAGCTGTTATAGTCTATATCTATACTAGTAATAATAGAGGAAGTGTGATTATGACTTTCCATCTAATTGATGGGATTTTTTAACAGTAAAAACACCAAGAGGAAATAGTTTATGGACCCTCTTAGACAAATCTTTAAATATTTATTTTATACATTTACTCTTTATTCCATATACCACAGGCTCAGGGTTAAAAAGTGGTAATTCACTCATTTCAGTGCCCCCTAAAGTTACCAATGAATTGGTAGCAGCATGACACCAAGAGAGAGTAAACCTGACTTTGTCAGTATTTTTCACCAGTGCATCCCTGGTGTCTTGAACAAACTGATAATCAATAAATATTATTGAATGAGGGAGAAAGTGAATAAATGATGAATTGATTGCATTCCTTGAGGCAACACTACCTACCAACTTATTGGCAACTTTTGGCTGCTGGAGTTGGTATAGTCTGTACTCGCTTTGTTCATGAAACAAAAACACAAATGGGAAAATAAGCCAACCAAACAACAAAAATACCAAGTAAAAGCATTGTATTATATTTGGGCTTTAAGAAAACTGCCTGAATGTATTGTGTGAATGAACTCTGCATTAGCCATTAGGTGAACAAGTGGAATAGTTCATCTTAACCAACAGGCATTACATTGAGCTTTTTTGTGGTTTGTTTTTAAGCCTTTTTTTAATTAAAAAAAACTCAGCTTTATTGAGATATAATTCACATACCCTACAATTCACCCATTTAAGGTATACAATGGAATATTTTTTAGCATATTCACAGGTTTGTACACAAAATGAACTTTTATACTAAGCATTTTGCTGAGATTCATTTTCATCAGTTGATATGAACTGTCAGTAATTTTCACACTAGCCATGATTTTATGACTTTAATCACTTAAAGCAACTTTTTATAAATTTTAGAAATAACTCAAACATAAATAATATGTTTACTAAATTAATATGTATTTCATGATAGAGGAAAATGTTATATAGAAAAGCATTATTTTTTTCTCTTTGTATGTTGAATTTGTAGATCAGAAAAAATGGATTATTGTTAATTTTTAATATTTGTGGGTATATAATATATAGTGGGTACTATATATGTATAGTGGGTACTATATATATATATATGGAATACCTGAGATGTTTTTATACAGGCATGTGATGGGCAATAATCACATCATGGAGAATGGGGTATCCATCCTCTCAAGCATTTATCCTTTGTGTTACAAACAATCCAATGATACTCTCTTAGTTATTTTAAAATGTGCAATTATTTTGATTGTAATCATCCTGTTGTGCTATCAAATACTAGAAATTATTATTTCTAATTTTTGGACCCATTAACCTCCCTCCTACACACACCCCACTACCCTTTCTAGCCTTTGGTAACAATCCTTCTACTCTTTATGTCCATGAGTTTGTTTTGATTTTTACATCCCACAAATAAGCGAGAACATGCGGTGTATGTCTTTCTGTGCCTGTTTTATTTCATTTAACATAATGACTTCCAGTTCCATCCGCATCATTGCAAATGACTGGATCTCATTCTTTTTCATGGCTGAATAGTACTCTATTGTGCATAAGTACCACATTTTTTCTTTTTTTTGAGACAGAGTCTTGCTCTGTTGCCCAGGCTGGAGTACAGTAGTGCAATCCCGGCTCACTGCAACCTCTGCCTCCCGGGTTCAAGCGATTCTCTTGCCTCAGCCTCCTGAGTAGCTGGGATTACAGGCGCCCACCATCATGCCCAGCTATTTTTTTTGTATTTTTAAT
>NW_026652282.1:33778469-33787181 GCF_009828535.3 Hylobates moloch | reverse complement strand
GGCTGGTCTTGAACTTCTGACCTCAGGTAATCCACCCACCTTGGCTTCCCAAAGTGCTGGGATTACAGGTGTGAGCCACCGCGTCTGGCCCCACATTTTCTTTATTCAGTCATCTATTGATGAACACTTAGGTTGCTTCCAAATCTTGGCTATTGTGAACAGTGCTGCAACAAACATGGGAATGCAGATATCTCTTTGATATACTGGTTTCTCTTCTTTTGGGTATATACCCAGCAGTGGGATTGCTGGATCATATGGTAACTCTGTTTTTAGTTTTTTGAGGAACCTCCAAACAGAATAGTTTATTTCCTAATAAAAATACAGAACGTATTACTAAGATAGTTATGTTTAAGACTTCCTACAGATTTTTCACCTACTAGTATGTTTAAATGCTCATGTTCGTGTTTTAAATTCATGTTCTCAATTCAAGTTCATATTATAAATTATATAAAATATTCAATTTTTAGATATTATAGATAAATAAAATCTATGGAGTTTTCAGATATTATCCCTGATTTCTGTGTCTTTTCATCTGATATGTTAATGGCTGGGTCTGAGCATTTCAACCAATGATTCACTGAATTAGGTGTAGTACAATAGGGGATATAAGTAAATGAGTAGGGGTCATGGGAACTGGGGGCAGGAATTTGTGGAGCAATCTTCAGAGACAGGAGAATAGAGACTTGGCAGTGTGCATAAGATCAGAATCCTGAGGAAGGTAGCTGTCAGAGCCAGGTAGATAGTTTGAGGAATCCAGATTTTATAAAAATAAGCCTAAGTGAAGTAGATATAATTGACATGAAATGACCTATTTGTTCTTCATGATAAATGTTATTTTATTTTTTATATATAAATAAGAAAAAGACCTTGGAATTAAATAAAACATTTTATATGGATTAAAAGCACTCACCTTCCCCTTTAAGGAAGGTCCTACTGATAGCTACAGGAAATATCTTTTCTAACCCTTTATAGCAAGCTCGTCCAGCCCGCAGCCCAAGATGGCTTAGAATGCCGCCCAACACAAATTGTAACCCTTCTTAAAACATGAGATTTATGCACAGACCTTTTCTTTTTTTAGCTCATCAACTATCATTAGTGTTAGTGTATTTTATGTGTGACTGAAGACAGTTCTTCCAATGTGGCCCAGGGAAGCCAAAAGATTGGACACCCGTGCTTTATAGGTACAACATTTTACTTTAAAAAGTTGACACTGTGAGAAACTTCAGCAACTTACTATGTAAAAGTCATTTTAAATGATATTTCTTACAATACCAAGTTGATTAAAATGTAGTACCTGCCCTTCTGGAGTTTACAGTCAAACTATAGGATGTATAGTTTTTCCATGTACAAAGCATTTTCAAGTACAAATATATTTCATTTAATCTCCCAACCACTCTGGGAGAGAGGTGGTCGTATCTCAGATTCCATATATGCAGGCAGGTTTATAACACAGTTTTATTCAAGGTGGATGCTGCAATTGGGTTGCAGAATCAGAATTCGAACTCCAGTCTTCCAGTTCTAAAAGCCTGAACAACTTCTGCTGACATGTAGTTTCTCTCCATATACAAGAGGAAGAGGAGGATGTGATAGCAACTAATAATGACCAGGCACTGATTATATGTTCTATGTGCCTTTGAATGCATGAATTCGGTTATTCCTATGAAACAACCCTATCATATAGGCACTTTTATCCCCATGTTACAGGCCCAGCGATTGAACAACTTGCTCAGTATGACTCAGTAAGTGGCAGAATCCAGATGCAGACAAGGCAGTCTGACTCTGTAGCACATACTTTTTGCTACTGTCCTAGACCAATAACTGCAATACACAGCAGACCATGATTGGTAACATAAGACATTTGATAGCAGAGTCTTACGTGAGATCAAGAAAGAAAAAATATTATTTCTTGTTAGGGGCGTCAGGACATATTTCAGAGAAAGGGTGGTATTTGAGATTAACCATGAAAGATGGAAACAACTCTGAGAGAGACAGAGATGAGGGAAGAACAATCCAGGCAGAGACAAAAACGTGCAGAGATGTAGAGACAGAAAAGTAAATCATGTATTTGGAGATTATTGCATAGCTGAGTTTGTTTAGAGGTTGTTTGTTTAGAGGTTAGGGATCATGGATCCTAAAGGAATGTGAACCCCTGAAATGATATGCTAAATTTGGTAGGTGCATTTTTTTTTTTTTGAGCCAGGTCTCACTCTGTTGCCCAGGCTGGAGTGCAGTAGCATAATCACGGCTCACTGTAGCCTAGACCTTCTGGGCTCAAGTGATCCTCCCACCTCATTCCCCTGAGTAGCTGGGACAAGGATGCTTGCCACCACACCCGGCTAATTTTTGTATTTTTTGTAGAGACTGGGTTTTACCATGTTGCCCAGACTGGTTTCAAACTCCTAGGCTCAAGCCATCCACCAGCCTCGGCCTCCCAAACTGCTGGGATTACAGGCATGAGCCATCACACCCTGCTGGGATGTGTACTTTTTTTTATAGAGCTGTCATCAAATTCTCAAGGGAGGATGTGACTCAAAAGAGAGTCATCAGGTTGGGAAGTAGATAGAAAAACATGACTGGTTAGTAGTCCGGGAACCTAATATGGAAGGTCTCTTGTAACAGTCTGCAGTTTATACTTGATACATATATTTTTTTTATTTGGAAGTGTCATAATTAGAGCCTTGTTTTTGGAAGATACATCTGATATTGTGTGGGTATATTAGACTAGAGGTAGGAAAGACATTTGGAAAACTTGATCCAGGCGAAAATTCATGTTAAGGTGTAAAGGGAATCAGGAATCTATAGACAGAAATGGAGAGAGACTCATCAGGACTTAGGAACCAGTTTCCTATGGGAGACAACAAGCATGGGAAAACAGAAGGGTGCTAACTTACTGGGCACCACTTTTGTGCCAATGTTTGCTAAATACTTCATAGAAAACTGTGGTCCATAAAACTTCATTTTCTGTGCAGATCAATTCAGAAAATCAATATAGCTGTGTTTACAGTATTTGAGCAAGTTCTAAGTGGTGCATATCTTGTGCATTGGCTGTCCCACACCTTCCCGAAGTTCTGTGATTTTCTAGAAGGACTCACAGTCTTCAATAGCAGATTATACTTATGAATAAGATTTATTACAGCAAAGGATACAAAGCAAAAAGAAAAAGTGGGAAAAAGATAAGCATCTGCAGTGGAGTCCAGAGAAGTCAAGCTTGGGCTTCCTAGTACTTTCTCTTAGGAAACCACACAGGGCATGTTTTCTTCTTAGCAGTGAACTACGGGGAGATGTGTGGAGTGTCTCTGCCCAGGGAAGCCCATTCTGTTGCTTCTAGGGGATTTAGGGGGCTGGTCACGTAGGCACCTCCTGCTAGCAACTGGCCACAGCAGCTGAAACTCAGGACCCTCAATAACGAAGCCAGGTGCACATCGTCAATGTTGATGTTTGTGCAAGCAGCCCTGACAAACCTAATCTGGCATAGTTCATTGCTCTGGTATGTATAACAAAATCATTAATCATTCACATAAAGAACACTCCAGGGGCCACCTTCTCAGGGGTTGGGCAAGGATCAATCATGGTTCTCTCAGAGACTTGCAAAGAATAAGCAAGCAGATCTGCTCTGTTGTCTCTTTGCTCATACCAATGGTGATATGTTCCATGTCATTCTTCAGATTGGATGATACACTTACACGAGGTTTTTAAATTCTACTTTATAGAACTCAGTTAATTGCATAGAAATGAATAGAAAGTTCTTGCTTTCAAGAAGTTCGCAGTCATAATACAGTGTGATAAATGTAATAAAGAAGCAAATTAATAGTGTTAGTATGGACAGGGCAGTGATTAAGTGTCAGGAACTCCTTGGTAAGAGTCTTGGAGGAAGTGCCATCTAAATGGGTAAAATCTGCTATCTTAAGATTTACCTAACATATTTACTGCACACATAAGTGAGTTTTCTAAAACCAGTTTCATATAAAGCAATTATTCATTCATTTATTCCACAAATATTAAATGCTTGTTCTAGACACTGCTAGGTTTTGGAGATACCATAGGGAGCAAGAAAAAATTCATGTTTTTATGGGAGCTTTAAGTAAGTAAAAGACACAAGATATTCTTCACTTTTGTGAAAGCACTAATTTTCTAGTTTATTAGTAGGGGTAGTCATGAATTTTTCATGAAAATTACTGGATTAAAATAATCAAGGAGAAAAGAAAATCTAGCTTTATTTCCTTATCATACAGTAAAAATATCTCAAGAAAGTTCAAATGTATTAAGTTATCCTTGTCAAAACTTTTTTTTTTGAAGGTAAGACCAGCTTTTTGTTCATATGTATGTCATCACTAATCACTGTACTTTTCCTTCAATAGCAGATGGTGAGCTATATGTGTTTGGAGAACCTGAGAATGGGAAGTTAGGTCTTCCCAATCAGCTCCTGGGCAATCACAGAACACCCCAGCTGGTGTCTGAAATTCCCGAGAAGGTGATCCAAGTAGCTTGTGGCGGAGAGCATACTGTGGTTCTCACGGGTATGTGTGGAGTCCACTGTTCTGTTCCCTACGTTCTGTGGTGGCTAATGAAATTTTTTTAATGTTCATTTCTTTTTATTGTGGTAAGAATACTATGAGAACTACCTTCTTAATAGATTTTTAAGTGTATAATACAGTATTTTTATGTATAGGCACAACCATTGTACAGCAGATCTCTGAAACTTATCTTGAGTAACTGAAACTTCACGCCCACTGTACGGCAACTCGTCTTTCCCGCCTCCCCTCAGTTCCTGGCGACCACTATTCTGCTCTTAACCTCTATGAGTTTGACTCTTAGATACCTCGTGTCAGGTGGCCTTTGCATCTCTTTCCATTAAGATTCTCACTTTTTGGGCCTGGTGCAATGGCTGACACCTGTAATCCTAGCATTTTGGGAGGCCAAGGCAGGCAGATCTCTTGAGCCCAGGAGTTCGAGACCAGCCTGAGCAACATGACGAAACCCCATCTTTACTAATATTAGCCAAGTGTGGTCTCAGGTATTCAGGAGGCTGAGGTGGGAGGATCACCTGAGCCAGGGGAGGTTGAGGTTGAGGTTGAGGTGAGCTGTGATTGTCGCACTGCACTCAAGCCTGGACAACAGAGCAAGACTTCATCTCAAAAGAAAAACAAAAAACAAAAAAGATTCTCACCGTTTATTCTTATACTTAATATACATTTCTGGTCTATGGGATATTTTTTTTTAAGTAGAAAAAGGATGAATCTTGTTGAATTGTTTCTGCTAACGTAATTTACATTTTCATGACCTTAACTTTTTTTTTTTTTTGAGACGAAGTTTCGCTCTTGTCATGTAGGCTGAAGTGCAATGGCCAGATCTTGGCTCACTGCAGTCTCTGCCTCCTGAGTTCAAGCGATTCTCCTGCCTCAGCCTCCCGAGTAGCTGGGATTACAGGTGCCCACTACCACGCCCAGCTAATTTTTGTATTTTTAGTAGAGATGGGGTTTTGCCATGTTGGCAAGGCTGGTCTCGAACTCCTGACCTCAGGTGATTCACCAGCCTCGGCCTCCCAAAGTGCTGGGATTACAGGCGTGAGCCACCACACCTGGCCTGACCTTAACATTTTTAATGGCAACATATTACATTATTTTTAGCTCATTTTTCAGGGACAAACAATTTTTCTCATGTGTATGTTTTCTATATTTATCTAAAATTGACATTTTTCCTGAAATGCCTTCTTTTGGAGATGCTTTTTGTTCAAGCTATTTTCTACATGTCATTGACAATTCTTTTCTTTGTGATATTTACAATGTATAGCTTGGGGATTTCTTTGTAGTTGTATATTCTGTTATAGTAATTCATTAAAAAGTGGTATGGTTTTAAATTACAGATAATAAAAGAAAGTTAGGACCTTAATAGTAATGTTACTTTTGGCATCTGAATTTCATATTTGTTATGACATGTCATTTCTCAGGATTCTAATCACTGTATTGAAATATACTCACTACTTGCTAATGTGTTTACTAAATTGATGCTTTCAAATTCTTTCAACATTAGATTTATTTTAGATGAGTAATGTACATAATACAATTAGGTAGTGAATTATTATTATATTTTTTGCACAAAAAATTAAGTTTATGAAGTCACCACTTAATCTTTAGTAGCCCAAAGTTAGAAATATTGTAGACAAATTTTGAATAATATCCAATTCTGAGATGATATGCCTAATGTTGCCAGGTAAGTGAAGAATATTTTTTCTTTATGTTTTTTCTCTGATGTTACTTTTCCTCAGCTTCCTGTTCTAGCCCCAGTCGTGGTTATTAAGCTTTAGTTTCTAGATGGAATCTTTTCTAAGTTAGAAATAATTTTTTTTGAAATGTATACTCTAAATTTGGAAATAATTCTGAGGTTTAAGATTTTTTTTGAATTCCTGCTGAAAAAGTGAATTTTTATATAATTTCAAAAATATTCTAAAAATTAAACTTTGAAATTAATTTTTACACATTATCTGAAAATTCATTCTATAGGCAGAAATGGAACTTTATATGTTATATATTTTCTCTAGTTTATACAAAGATTATAGAAAGAATTAATTTAATAGGTCATTCAGGGTTATTTTAACAGATACAAATGTTGATTGTATAATAATAGTGTCTTCAACCATTCATTATAAAATATTTTTCTATAAAGTGAGCAACAAGATAATCTATGATACTTTTAATGAAAGCTTAATTCTTAATTTTAAATTCTTAATTTAAAATAAATGCACTTAAGGATGATATTTTCTTGTGGTTTTAAAGACATTTAACTTTCTGTGGACTTTGTTCTGAGCTTAAGTATAATGTTTCCAGAAATTGATTGCTCTCTCCGGATTTTTGCAAGCTTTCGGATCTCACACACCAGTAAAGTTTTTTAAATTATGAGATGCATCTATTTGACAGACCTGGAACAGTTATTGTTTGCCACTAAGATTTCCACTACAGATGCAAGAAAGAAGTGTCCTTGCATTTCCTGTCTGATTGTGGCAGCCAACATTGAATGGGGGAATACAGGAGAAAAACTTGGTAGTACAGGGAAAAAAACATGGAGAGATAATTTTCACAGTTCATAAATAACTTTGTAAACAGTGAAGAGCTTGTGTTACAATCCAGAGAATAGTGTAAAATTTGAGTTTAAAAAATTATGAGAACCAATAGATGGTTGTCAGCTTCCGATTCACATTTGCTTAAATATGGGCATTGAAAAAAATGACTGCACTATCATATCATAAAATAAGGAACATTTTCAAAATAAAAAACTCTTAATTGTATAATAAAGGACACCTCCTTAAACTGTATAAATGTATATGTATGGAAATTTCACTACTTTGCCTGTTTTTCACATTTCTCCATGGACCTGTGAGAGCTTTATTATGAGCCAGCCCTGGTGAGGAACCTGGTTCTGGAACACAGTATAGGCAGAATTTTAAAAATATTTAGTCCTAGCTGATGAAGAAATGGACCTGAAGAGTATATCATCAGTGTGACTAAATACTAAACTGGATTGCTAAGAGAGTTATGGAATATTTTGTAAGACCTTAAGGAAGGAATAGCTAATCACCTGTTCCAATTTCTTTCACTAAAGAAAAGCACTTGGATTAGATGTTTCTGTGAAGGACCTTCCCAGCCTTGTTTTTCTATGTCTATAACTCTTATCTTAAAAATCTATTAGAGGATCATTCATTAAACTATTTTAAAAACAATTTAGTTCATTTCTGATGAATTTATTTAAAACATAATATTTGCACATGACCATGATAGATTAGAAAATAAAACTGGTTGTAGTGATAGGGTGATTATAGTTTCTCCTTGGGATCAGGGAAACCATGGACCACTGTGGAAAAAGTCTGAGGCTGGAACTTGGGGCACACTAAGTGAGGCAGAGTTGTATTTGTAGTTTTGTAAGTCATCCACAGCAGTTACTAACACACAAGAAATGCCAGTTGTGAGATAGGGTTCACAATGAAGTCTGGGTCCTGAGGCAAATGAGAATTTATCTTAACTTCTCAGATTATGTTTGGATAAACTTAAGTTTTCTACAGGTTGACAAATTATTAGTTCTGAAATCAAATATATTCTGTGAAATTACAGTAATATTAATCTGAAGCTAACTGATCAAACTATTTTCCTAATGTAATATTTATTAACATTATTTTATGTTTTATCCTAATGTAATGTTTTATCCTAATGTAATTTAATGTAAATATTACATTATTTATCCTAATGTAGTATTTATTAACATTAAATTATGTTGTTAAATGTCACAAAGGTGATATGGCCAAAAATTCTATTGGTTGTTAAATATAATGTCCTTAAATAAGAGCGCCTTCGATCATTTTTATAAAATAGAAACTGCTGTCATCACTAATATCCAAGCACCTGAATGGGAACCTACCAGGATACTGAACAAAACTTCTGTAACATGATTCAGACTGCCTAAACAGCCTCATTTCACAGGCTAATTAAAATCAGACAGCCTAAGAAATGTAGAGTAATTGTTGGTCAGCTAGAGATAGATAATTGCTTTAATTTACCCAATATTCTACTGTTAAGCTGCACATTTAGAACTGGAAATATGCCATGTGATTATTAATTATTAGTAATTATTAAGATGGTTTTTTAATATTAAAATAAAGATCTGTTTTGCCATTGCCTCAATATGGCTTCATATCTTTGATACAGCATATTTTCTTTAAGGAGT
>NW_026652282.1:33775924-33778348 GCF_009828535.3 Hylobates moloch | reverse complement strand
TGCCATTGCCTCAATATGGCTTCATATCTTTGATACAGCATATTTTCTTTAAGGAGTAATATCTATATGTCTTATTTATGAAGCAAACATTTTTATTAGAAAAAATTGTAAAACCACATGACAATAGACAGTTATGTTTTCATTTGTAACCCTCATTGATAGAATGAGTTGATTAGATACTTTTTAGAAAAATGTTCTTTACAACACTGTGTCATATTATGCTTTCAAATCTGCCTGAATGTTTTCTCTTTTAATCCTGTCAGCAACTCTATTAGATAGGGATTATAACATCAGAGAATCTAAGTAACTCACCTGCTTGCCACAGCTAGTAATAATGAAGGTTTGGGTTCTGGCCTGAATAACAAGCTCTTGCCCTTCCTCCTGTAATAGGAGAAACTCAATGTACTAAACTCAATGTACTAAACTCAGTGTACTAAGGAGAAGTGACTAATGTAATCGGCACTGCGCTTCCAAATGCAGCAGCCAGGAGCATGATGTCTCTAAAAGGACCCTTTCATCACCACTCATGTATCCTGTTTTTGTACTTTTTCATTTCTAGAAAACATACAACATAATATTTACTGAGTTACTGGAAGTCCTTTGGAATCACTTCAAAATATCAGTATAAAGAAAAGCTTTTCCCCTCCTATTATAGTTGCATTTCCTAGTAAAGAAGCTTTACTTGTGAATAAATCTAGCATATGCACTATCAGTTTTAATTCTCAAGACAATTCTCTGAAATTGGGTTTTATAAAATAGATTATTAAACTACTTTTGTTGTATTGTATTGTATTTTTATTTTTATTTTATTTTATTTTATTTTATTTTATTTTTATTTTATTTTATATTTTATTTTTGAGGTGGAGTCTTGCTCTGTTGCCCAGGCTGGAGTGCAGTGGCGTGATCTTGGCTCATTGCAACCTCCACCTCCTGGGATCAAGCGATTCTCCTGCCTCAGCCTCCCTAGTAGCTGGGATTACAGGTGTATGCCACCATGCCTGGCTAATTTTTGTATTTTTAGTAGAGACAGGGTTTCACCACATTGGCTAGACTCTTTTCCAACTCCTGACCTTAGGTGATGCGTAAACTACTTTTAAAAGGAAGAAGTTTTTCTGTAGGAGACACTATTCACTTTTTTATTTGACGTAGTGAGTTAGCTTAATGACAGTTGGTACTTTCTTTTTTATTTTTTGAGATGGAGTGTCGCTCTGTCACCCAGGCCGGAGTGCAGTGGTGCAATCTTGGCCCACTGCAACCTCTGCCTCCTGGGTTCAAGCGATTCTTGTGCCTCAGCCTCCCTGTGTAGCTGGAATTACAGATGCATGCCATCATGCCCAACTAATTTTTGTAATTTTAGTAGAGATGGGGTTTCACCATGTTGGCTAGGCCAGTCTCGAACCTGGCCTCAAGCAATCCACCCGCCTTGGCCTCCCAAAGTGCTGGGATTACAGGCGTGAGCCATTGCGACCGGCCGACATTTGGTACTTCTTGAGCCGATGTAATTATGGGGACATTTCAGGTAGTTCCCTGACTTATGTGCCTTGTATCATACCTGTTACTTACCTAACTGTGGTTATGTATAAAAGATAAAATCATACACGTCATAATTTTTATATTTATGTACCTCTTCATTTTCCTCTTCCTTCATCATTGAAAGATTTATACTTCAATATTAAGTATTCTTAAATGTTTTTTTCCCCCAGAGGCGCTTAACCTTCACTATAAAAGGTTGAATGTGACAATTTTTCCAGATACGATGGTGACAGTGTCTGCTTCCATAATCCTTGTCTTCTATTTGCCCCTTTCCTTTCAGAGAATGCTGTGTATACCTTTGGGCTGGGACAATTTGGTCAGCTGGGTCTTGGCACTTTTCTTTTTGAAACTTCAGAACCGAAAGTCATTGAGAATATTAGGGATCAAACAATAAGTTATATTTCTTGTGGAGAAAATCACACAGCTTTGATAACAGGTATGATTAGAATTTCTGTTATATATTTATAGAGCTGGGTATATTTTATTACAAAATAAATTATATCTGAAATGAATGTATCTAACTTAAGTAAAGGAATTAATGGCTGAGAAAAATGGAATTCCATGTTTACTATTCCAAAGTATAAAGTTGTGAACTCCTTTTTATTATTTTAATTCAATTTAGAATAAATGTAAATGATCCAAAGATTTAGAACCTCACAATAGGCCGATGATGTCAGAAGTTAGACCATAGTATTATTCTTTGTCAGAAAACAGGAATCTTTTTGAAATTATATCATTTTGAAGGCTCTTAACTCTGCTCAGGCCAAAAGGAAAAATCCCACAAGCAAAAACTTATTTTAAAACGTTCTTCTTATTCAGTCTGACAGAGCTGCATTCAGGCCAAGTCAGTTTTTATGTTTTTGCCACCTGGAGGTGTTTTCAGGAATGACT
>NW_026652282.1:33699029-33775914 GCF_009828535.3 Hylobates moloch | reverse complement strand
TGCCATTGCCTCAATATGGCTTCATATCTTTGATACAGCATATTTTCTTTAAGGAGTAATATCTATATGTCTTATTTATGAAGCAAACATTTTTATTAGAAAAAATTGTAAAACCACATGACAATAGACAGTTATGTTTTCATTTGTAACCCTCATTGATAGAATGAGTTGATTAGATACTTTTTAGAAAAATGTTCTTTACAACACTGTGTCATATTATGCTTTCAAATCTGCCTGAATGTTTTCTCTTTTAATCCTGTCAGCAACTCTATTAGATAGGGATTATAACATCAGAGAATCTAAGTAACTCACCTGCTTGCCACAGCTAGTAATAATGAAGGTTTGGGTTCTGGCCTGAATAACAAGCTCTTGCCCTTCCTCCTGTAATAGGAGAAACTCAATGTACTAAACTCAATGTACTAAACTCAGTGTACTAAGGAGAAGTGACTAATGTAATCGGCACTGCGCTTCCAAATGCAGCAGCCAGGAGCATGATGTCTCTAAAAGGACCCTTTCATCACCACTCATGTATCCTGTTTTTGTACTTTTTCATTTCTAGAAAACATACAACATAATATTTACTGAGTTACTGGAAGTCCTTTGGAATCACTTCAAAATATCAGTATAAAGAAAAGCTTTTCCCCTCCTATTATAGTTGCATTTCCTAGTAAAGAAGCTTTACTTGTGAATAAATCTAGCATATGCACTATCAGTTTTAATTCTCAAGACAATTCTCTGAAATTGGGTTTTATAAAATAGATTATTAAACTACTTTTGTTGTATTGTATTGTATTTTTATTTTTATTTTATTTTATTTTATTTTATTTTATTTTTATTTTATTTTATATTTTATTTTTGAGGTGGAGTCTTGCTCTGTTGCCCAGGCTGGAGTGCAGTGGCGTGATCTTGGCTCATTGCAACCTCCACCTCCTGGGATCAAGCGATTCTCCTGCCTCAGCCTCCCTAGTAGCTGGGATTACAGGTGTATGCCACCATGCCTGGCTAATTTTTGTATTTTTAGTAGAGACAGGGTTTCACCACATTGGCTAGACTCTTTTCCAACTCCTGACCTTAGGTGATGCGTAAACTACTTTTAAAAGGAAGAAGTTTTTCTGTAGGAGACACTATTCACTTTTTTATTTGACGTAGTGAGTTAGCTTAATGACAGTTGGTACTTTCTTTTTTATTTTTTGAGATGGAGTGTCGCTCTGTCACCCAGGCCGGAGTGCAGTGGTGCAATCTTGGCCCACTGCAACCTCTGCCTCCTGGGTTCAAGCGATTCTTGTGCCTCAGCCTCCCTGTGTAGCTGGAATTACAGATGCATGCCATCATGCCCAACTAATTTTTGTAATTTTAGTAGAGATGGGGTTTCACCATGTTGGCTAGGCCAGTCTCGAACCTGGCCTCAAGCAATCCACCCGCCTTGGCCTCCCAAAGTGCTGGGATTACAGGCGTGAGCCATTGCGACCGGCCGACATTTGGTACTTCTTGAGCCGATGTAATTATGGGGACATTTCAGGTAGTTCCCTGACTTATGTGCCTTGTATCATACCTGTTACTTACCTAACTGTGGTTATGTATAAAAGATAAAATCATACACGTCATAATTTTTATATTTATGTACCTCTTCATTTTCCTCTTCCTTCATCATTGAAAGATTTATACTTCAATATTAAGTATTCTTAAATGTTTTTTTCCCCCAGAGGCGCTTAACCTTCACTATAAAAGGTTGAATGTGACAATTTTTCCAGATACGATGGTGACAGTGTCTGCTTCCATAATCCTTGTCTTCTATTTGCCCCTTTCCTTTCAGAGAATGCTGTGTATACCTTTGGGCTGGGACAATTTGGTCAGCTGGGTCTTGGCACTTTTCTTTTTGAAACTTCAGAACCGAAAGTCATTGAGAATATTAGGGATCAAACAATAAGTTATATTTCTTGTGGAGAAAATCACACAGCTTTGATAACAGGTATGATTAGAATTTCTGTTATATATTTATAGAGCTGGGTATATTTTATTACAAAATAAATTATATCTGAAATGAATGTATCTAACTTAAGTAAAGGAATTAATGGCTGAGAAAAATGGAATTCCATGTTTACTATTCCAAAGTATAAAGTTGTGAACTCCTTTTTATTATTTTAATTCAATTTAGAATAAATGTAAATGATCCAAAGATTTAGAACCTCACAATAGGCCGATGATGTCAGAAGTTAGACCATAGTATTATTCTTTGTCAGAAAACAGGAATCTTTTTGAAATTATATCATTTTGAAGGCTCTTAACTCTGCTCAGGCCAAAAGGAAAAATCCCACAAGCAAAAACTTATTTTAAAACGTTCTTCTTATTCAGTCTGACAGAGCTGCATTCAGGCCAAGTCAGTTTTTATGTTTTTGCCACCTGGAGGTGTTTTCAGGAATGACTCCTTTCCTTCTCTTTCCACGTGTTAGAGAGAAGGGCCCCTCAGAGACCACTAAGTGGATACCTTCTTCCACTCTGTGGTATCTCCTTCATGCAGGGAAATGTTCCTTTGAGCCCACTTCTCAGCCTCAAAACTATGTGCTGCTAATAATGTAGGATTCAGTAAAGATTCTCCCCTAAATGATTCAGTCACATATATGTAGGTAATTGATATAGTCCACAGTTTTCAATGCTTTGTGACAAAAGGGTGTATAATTTCACTATTTCTGTCTAAATATGAAGTGAAGCATCGGAAAGTCAGAAATCATCTAGTATATTGGCATAATCCATGTACTAGTATTTCTACTTTTTTTCCTTCTTTCTGAAAAAGCTCCTGCTATGAAAAAGCTCCTGAAAAAACTACTGCTCATCTAATGGTATCTGGCTAGGGAAACTAGGAATCAGCAAATGCAAGATACACTGTTTCTTCTTCCCCAAAGAAGCTTTCAGAGAGGATGACCTGCCCATGCTCAAGTATCAGTGTTCTTGAGAACGTATCATGAAATAGCATTATATAGAATATGAAAAGTATTATTCATTCATCATCCACTAAGAGTTGTTGTGTATCCCTTAACTATAGGGTCCTAATGTCACTTTATCTGTCCTTACTGTCATTTTTCATCAACTCTAACCTTCCACTGATAGTAAATACATACTATTTTTAATCTGTCATCTAACATACAATTCGATTATTTAGTTAAATTTTCATAGTACCTTTACTCCTGATAAAAAGAGTTATAGCACAAATAATTGAACATTAACTTTGTTTGCCTTTTTGTTCATCAATCATCCCTAGAGGGCAAGTGGTGTGGAATTTTTTTTTTTTTCCTCCAGGGCTAATGAGAAGTATGTAGTGGGTCATCTGCAAGCTCTTGCCAGTTCCCCATTATAGCCAGTGGCTCATATTTTTAAAAGCTCTCTGAGGTTGAAAGTGCCATCAGGCAGCTTGGATCGGGGTTTATCTTTTCAGGCAAAAGACAATCAAATTTAAAAGGTAAACCTTAAAAAACATTTGGGTAAAGAAATCAGGTTGAAAAGAAGGAGGAAGAAGGGATAAAGGTGATAAGGAGTATATATAAAAGAAGGACATAAATACTTAATAGTTAAGAATTGTAAGAGTCTACAGCTTGGTCAACATGGTGAAACCCCATCTCTACTTTATTCAGAAATAGCCAGTGTGGCAGCGCATGCCTGTAATCCCAGCTATTGAGGAGGCTGAGGCAGGAGAATCACTTGAACCCAGGAGGCAGAGGTTGCAGTGAGCCGAGATCGCACCACTGCATTCTTGCTTGGGTGACAGAGCGAGACTCCATCTCAAAAAAAAAAAAAAAAAATAATCTAAAGAGTCCAAACGCTGAATATCACTTACTTACATATTTACAGGGAATCTACTTATTTTTGTAAATTGATTTTTATACTTGCCACCTTACTGAATTATATTATTCTTTCTAATGATTTTTCAGTCAATTCTCTTGGATTTGCTTAGTATGCAGTCACTTTGCCATCTTAAACCAGAAGTCCCCAAAGGTGACCCAATTGTTTCCCAGCTTAAAACCATTCATTTTCCTTCTTAATGTCTTTAAGATAAAACTTCAAAAATCCTTCATCTGAACTAATAGGACACTCTGTGTAGTCCCTTTTCACCTCTTCAGACTCATCTCCTACCACTCTCCCCTTAGTGCTTCAGGCGTATTAGTTACCTTTCAGCTTCTTGCCCGAGCCACGTTTGCTCTTGATTCAGAGGCTTTCTATGTACTGCTGACTGTGCCTGGAAGATTCTTTGCTCCCTTCTTCATGCAGCTAATCCCTACTCATCCTTTAGGTTTCCCTTTGAAAGCCTTTCCTAATCCCCAGACTAGAGGAAAATTCCCCTCCTTTAACCATATTAACACCCCTTACTTCTGCTTCCCTGGCACTTACCCCAGTTGAGATGGAGCGGCTTGAAGAAAGGAGTGTGAAGGTTCGTAATAGCTGCCATGGCAGTAAGCAAAAGGGCTAACTGGCGAGAAGTGACAAGATTACTCATCATCATTGTGGGCCCAGTTTCAGAGGGGACCCAGGTTTTGGTATAGGAATTAGTTAGCATTTTTGGCTTATGGCATTTACTTCAACAGTATTCCACAGCCCAGGAGCCAGATTAGTTAAGCTAAGCCAGTAGTAGAGATTTTGTGCATCCCCCACTCCCCAAGTCACATGACAACGTTTGGAGACGTTTTTTAATGATCATGACTGCAGAAAGGAGTTGTCCTACTGGCATTTAGTGGGTAGAGGCCAAGGATGCTGCTGAACATCCTACAGTGCACAGGACAGACCCATACGACCATGAATTATCTGGCCCCAAATGTCAATAATGCCAAGGTTGAGAAACTCTGATCTATCAATGACCTCAGGGAAAAGGAAAATAGACTGTGTTGGGATGTAGGGGTCAGAATACAAACATCTCCTTCTCCTTCCCTTGAAATATATGATGTGTATCTCAGATTCTCATGCTGTATTGCTGCTGCTCCACACACTGCCTTGTGTGACGGGTCATCAACTTCACAAACCACCAAGGTTAATTGATTTATTCTCAGAATATTTATTGCCTGATGTTACATGCAGGACCACAGAGACCATAGAGAGTGTGGAAAGATCAATAGAGTAAATTCAATGCAGAATTTGAGGGGGATAATTATAATTGCAGTATGAGTTAACATGTTTATCTGTTTACAAATAGATCCATACAAGTAACACTTTTATAATTCTCTTCATTATTTTTGCATTTTAGATATCGGCCTTATGTATACTTTTGGAGATGGTCGCCACGGAAAATTAGGACTTGGACTGGAGAATTTTACCAATCACTTCATTCCTACTTTGTGCTCTAATTTTTCGAGGTTTATAGTTAAATTGGTAAGGGCATCACATTTCCCTGTTTATATTTTCATATTACTATATTTGAGTCTTTCAGTATTTCATAGAAAATAAGTAATTTTATGTTTGTATGGAAGAGTATCTTATATATATCTAATAAATATACTTGTTTCCTAAAAGCCAAATGTCAGACATTATGCCACTCAGAAAATGTGTTGCTCCTAATTTTCCTCCTTTAGCATCTTCCTTTTTGCTGAAATCTTGTCTCTTCTGCTTTGTTCTCATATATCTGTTGAAAGCTGGAACTGTGCCATGCCCACAAGCTTTGTATCTTGTGTAGCACCCAGCAGAGTACCTTGCTCACAGTAGTCTTTAATAAATATTTGCTGAATTAAATGTTAGACTCTCAAATCCTGCACAACAGAAAGTCTGATAATAAAGAGTTTTGGCAGGGCACGGTGGCTCACTCCTGTAATCCCAGCACTTTGGGAGGCCAAAGTGGGCGGATCACCTGAGATCGGGAGTTTAAGAACAGACTGGCCAACATGGTGAAACCCTGTCGCTAATGAAAATACAAAAATTAGCCAGGTATGGTGGCACACGCCTGTAATCCCAACTACTTGGGAGGCTGAGGCACGAGAATTGCTTGAACCCAGAAGGTGGAGGTTGCAGTGAGCTGAGGTCGTGTCACTGCACTCCAGCCCAGGTGACAGTGAGACTCTGTCTCAAAAAAAATAAAAAATAAAGAGTTTTGAAGATATGGTTTTTTGGCTAAATTTTCTTAGGTTAAGGATGTATTATTTCAGTGTCACATCACCATCACACATCATACCTCTATTGTTTCTTAATATTTTTGCCAGTTAAGTTTAGACTTTTGAAAATTCTATTTACTTGATGATAATACTGAAATTTGTCCTCCAAAGACTCAGTGTCTCATAATATGGAACACTTTGATTTATTGATTTGACAGTCATTTAATGAAAGCATACTATGGGTAAGGTAGTGTGCTAAGTATAAGAAATACAAAGTACTGGTCGGCCGTGGTGGCTCACGCCTGTAATCCTAGCACTTTGGGAGGCCGAGGCGTGCAGATTAACTGAGGTCAGGAGTTCGAGACCAGCCTGGCTAACATGGTGAAACCCCATCTCTACTAAAAATACAAAAATTAGCTGGGCGTGGTGGCAGGTGCCTGTAATCCCAGTTTCTCGGGATCCTGAGGCAAAATAATTGCTTGAATCCGGGAGGCGGAGGTTGCAGTGAGCTGAGATTGTGCCATTGCACTCCAGCCTGGGCAACAAGAGTAAAACTCCATCTCAAAAAAAAAAAAAAAAGAAATACGAAGTATTGTATACAGTGATGAACGAAATAACCAGGATCTCATTCATTGAGGACTTATTCATTACAGTCTTATAATTTTTAAAAGGGATATACAAAAATATATATAAATTTTAAATTTTAAAGTATTATGAAGGAAAAATAGAACATAAAGTATCTAGAACCTATGTACGGGAAATACTGCACTATAGGTTTTTTTTTTTTTTAGCATTTTCTTGAAAATGATTTATTTCTCAAAATTCTTTGAATGCTGATTTCATTTTTTATTGTTCCGTCATCACCCAAGTAATCACGCATACTTGCATTTATTTTCCTCTAAGGACTTTTAAGCATTAAACTTAGAAAATGTTCATATAAAGAAGGCTTAGAGACATAATTAGCCCAAGAGACTGATTTATACTTTAAAAAAAATCTTCTAGTAGAACTTCTCTGAGTAATTTTTCACATTTTTAGTGTTCTTCCCAGATTAAAATACAACATTTTCTAACTGTAAGGAGAAATGTAATTTGCCAAGTATTTTTTTCTCTATATTGTTTTAAATTGAAAGTAAAATGATGGATTAAACTTGTTCTAATTTTTAATCACAGTGTTTAAAAAATATGTATGGTAATTGTGTACATATCGTATACATATTGTATACACATTCTCATTGTGCACACACATACGTATAGACAGAGATTCACCAAGTCAGTTTGTCTAGGAAGCCTACCACTAAATAAATGTCTTATAGCTGATAACTGTTAAAAACTCATTTGTGTTTGAAGCCAATGTTGATTAGTTTTTCTGTGGATTTATGCTGCAGGTTGCTTGTGGTGGATGTCACATGGTAGTTTTTGCTGCTCCTCGTCGTGGTGTGGCAAAAGAAATTGAATTCGATGAAATAAATGATACTTGCTTATCTGTGGCGACTTTTCTGCCGTATAGCAGTTTAACCTCAGGAAATGTACTGCAGAGAACTCTATCAGCACGTATGCGGCGAAGAGAGAGGGTACAATTGTGGCCTATTCTGTATAATAGTATTATCTAGCACTGCAAAGAAAACTAGATGAAAAAAATCTGTTTTCCTTTTAAATCAAAAGGTCTTCTCAGATAAATTTGCTAAATAAAGTTATTAGAGTTGAGTGCTAACAAACTTTTAGAGTTAATTCAGAAAAATTCAGAAAAGCTTAATGCTTTTTTTAAAGACACATTAGAAAATTTAAATTATAGAAAACTTTTGCATATAGACAATGGTGCTATAAAAGCATCCTTTTATAGTCCTATTTTATCACCTCACATTGAATGCTGAATTGTTTTTTCAACTGCATGTGGACTGACTTTCACTTTGTTATATGCTTTTTTTTTTATTATGGTAGTAAAAATACAACAAATATACCCACTTAACAGATTTTTAAGTGTGCAATACAGTATTGTTGACTATAGGCACAATGTTATGTTGTTCAGAAATCTGTAGAACTTAATTATCTCATATAACGCTACATTCTTTTGTCTTTTAGTTAAGCCTCATAAGCAGTGGGAGGTTATACACTATGAACAATGAAATGGGAAAACAAAGGAATAAGGACTTCAGTTAGAGAGAGGAAATATTCTCTCCTAATTAAATTTAGAGATTTTCTTTCTGTGTTTTAAAATTATTGTTCCAATGACATATATATGTGGGTTTTTTTGGTTTTTTTGTTTGTTTGTTTGTTTTTTTGAGACAGAGTCTCACTCTGTCGCCCAGGCTGGGGTGCAGTGGTGCAGTCTTGGCTCACTGCAACCTCCACCTCCTAGATTCAAGCAATTCTCCTGCCTCAGCCTCCCAAGTAGCTGGGACTACAGGTGTGCGCCACCATGCCCGGCTAATTTTTTTGTATTTTTAGGAGAGACGGAGTTTCACCATGCTGGCCAGGCTGGTCTCGAACTCCTGACCTCAAGTGATCCACCAGCCTCGGCCTCCCAATGTGCTGGGATTACAGGCGTGAGCCACCAAGCCCGGCCCCAATGACATATGTTTTTTAAAGTAAATGGCAAATAATTTTTGAAGGTGACATTCCTTTTTTGAAAATTACTATAAGTTTCAAAACATGTTTTTTTTTTAAGGTTCATAGCAGTTTTATTTGTAATAGCCAACATATTTCTTTTGAAGTAAAAAGGTTAAATCTGGTGTTTTATTATGAAAAAGCATATATGGAAAAGTTGAGAAATACCCCATCAGTGTTTTGTAGTTGTTGTTAATTCACATCTCCTAAGTAATTTTTGTTTCTTAGGGAATGTAGAGAAAATGCACACACACTTTTCCCCATCATGTGAAAAAAAAAGCTTCCAAATTGAAATTTAGAGCAACTAAGATACAGAGACAACAGAGAAAAATGTTTTTGAGCCTTTGCGGATTATTAAGAAGTAAATGTTGTGGAGTGTTGGCATACTTTGAACTCTTTCTCTTAAATATTTTAGCAACTTTTAGGAAAGTTTATATCAATATTAAGTATATAACATCATGAAATAATTTGTTTAACCTGCTTATTTTAAAGGAGAGTTCTCCAGATTGTTTTTCAATGAAGAGAACACTACCTCTAATAGAAGGGACTCTTGGCCTTTCTGCTTGTTTTCCCCCGAATTCAGTCTTTCCACGATGTTCTGAGAGTAACCTCCAAGAGAGTGTCTTATCTGAACAGGACCTCATGCAGCCAGAGGAACCAGGTAACATTTGCTACTCTGTCTGCTTTCAGGATAAATGTGCCTTTTATTCCTGTTGTTTTTATGTTTATCTTAAGATGTTTTCTCCAGTTATTTAAATTGTTCTCTCCCTGGTTAGAGCCTAACATCCCTCATTTGAACTCAAATCCAGGAATATCCTTACAAATAGAAAGCACCATTAGTGCTCCTAAGACTGCCATGTAACCACAGCAGCACATCTTTATAGAGCAGTGGATAACAGTCATAGTACCTTCCTTAACTTTATCCCCTTTAAACCCTGAAACCACTCGATGAACTTAGGAGGGAGTTATAGTCCTCGTTTTAGAGATGAGAAAAGCAAGGCTTGAAGAGATCAAGTGACTTGCCCAAGGTCACTTAGCTTATAAATGAAGTGGTCAGAATTTGAATACAGGTCTTCCGGATCTATGTGAAATTCTATATTTAGGCAGTATAACATAGCAGTTAAGAGCATGGAATATGGAGTTAAACTGGGGTGAAAAGCCAGTTTTGACGTTTACTAGCTGTGTGACTGACTTTGGGAAAGTTACTTGACCTCTCTAAGCCTCAGTTTCCTTGTCTTTGAAATTTATTTAATAATACTGACTTCAGAGAGTGATTGTGAGGATTCAGTGAGATCAGGCATATAAAATAATTAGCATTGAGGCCAGCACCTCTAGAAACACCTCAGTAAATGTTGTTATGATTAATATTAATACCTTTACGTCAGTACCTATTACAGATTTCATGTTTTAATTTGTAATCCCAGCTCTTTCACTATTCTATACCTATTCTAAGTAATTTTCTTTAGAGATAATTTGTGTATCTTAGGAGTGTCTGTATGTTACTGCAGGACATCTAGAGAGGGAATATTCTCTCTTAATTAAATGTAGGGATTCTCCTGTGTTTTAAAATTGTTGTTCCAATGACACATATATTTTTTAAAGTAAATGGCAAATAATTTTTTTTTTTTTTTGAGACGGAGTCTCGCTTTGTCGCCCAGGCTGGAATGCAGTGGCACAATCTCGGCTCACTGCAAGCTCTGCCTCCTGGGTTCAAGCCATTCTCCTGCCTCAGTCTCCCGAGTAGCTGGGACTACAGGTGCCCGCCACCACGCCCGGCTAATTTTTTGTATTTTGTTTAGTAGAGATGGGGTTTCACCATGTTAGCCAGGATGGTCTCGATCTCCTGACTTTGTGATCCACCCACCTCGGCCTCCCAAAGTGCTGGGATTACAGGCGTGAGCCACTGCGCCCAGCCAGTGGCAAATAATTTTTGAAGGAGACATTCCTTTTCTGAAAATTACTGTAAGTTTCAAAACATATTTCTTTTTTTGAAGGTTCATAGCAGTTTTATTTGTAATAGCCGACATATTTCTCTATTTGATAGAGGTAGGTAGGACAAGAAACCAGGACCAGGAGATCAGAAAGTAAGCAGTAGATTTGAAATTAAGAAGATAAACCTGTCATCAGGGGCTAAGAATCAGGGACTAGGAACAGATAATTTGTGTATCTTTGAGATCAGGAAGCTAGGCAAAGGGTTGAGGTAATAAAGGATTGGGAACTCAGGTAAGAATTGTGGGCCATGGGAATGGGATATTATATATAACTAGGACCTTGATAATGAGCTGATTTCTTGCACCTGACCCACAACTTTTGTATGTTTTCTTTTGAAATAAGAATCAGTGTCTAATGGTACTCTTCAGCCCTGGACATGGAAAAAGTAGTAGATTCTGACAAGCAGTATGTAGTGTGTACAAGGAAAAAAGACATTTATGGTTTAGGGAAAATTGTTTCTCAGTCTCAGGGATTTGAATGTGAAAATATGCATGATTTTGTAGCTAGATCAAAAGGAAATGCCATCTCTTGTCTTTTTGTGACTGCTAACACTCTCTTAAGAAAACATATTTTGAAAGTTGTATCTAACATATACTTTAACTTTTTCTAAATCATTGACAGACTTCAGTCTTTATAACGGAGGAAAGTGGATCAGGATATGTCTTACTAAGGAGGTGTCATTTAAGCTAAAGGATAAGAAAGAGATGGCTACACAGGGAGACTAGATGTATTTCAGGCAAAGAAAATAATATAGGCAAAGGTTTGGAGGCAGTTAAGAAGAAAAAGACAACCAGTGGGGCTAGAAAGTGAGGGAAAGCGTAAGATAAAGCAGTATTGGAGAAAGAGCGGTGAAAAATTATTTGTGGTTTTATAGGCCAATGGAGACCTACTTGATATGAATGTTTTTCTTAAGTGCAATAGAAAGTCATTAAAAGATTTTAAGCAGTAGACTGATGTATTCCAATCCTATTTCCACTTTAAGATGATTATGATCACTTCTACCTCCATATAGATTATACAGAGGCCAGACTAGAAATAGGAAGAATATTTGTGAGCCCTTTGCAAGAGATGATAGTGTATGGACCAAGGTGTTTGCAGTGGAGATGGAGAAAAGAAAAAGAAAAGAGAAGAGGGAAGATGTGAAATACATTATAGACATAAAAACCAACTGGACTTGCTAAACTTATTAATGCAGCACACATAGGTGTGAATTAAAGTGAGGAATCAAGGATGATTCCTAAGCAAGAGGAAGCTTGACACGTTTGAGGATGAAATTTAAGAACTAAACCTCAAACTAAGAACACGTTTGAGGAAGAAATTTGAGATCTGTGAGGCATCCAAGTAGAAATATCAAGCTGATTGTTGAAACACAAGCCTAAAGTTTAGAAGAGAGCCCTGGACTAGAAATATAAATTTGGAAGCCATCAACATAGAGATGGTATTTAAAAGAAATGGGCATGGTAACTTACGCCTGTAATCCCAGTATTTTGAGAGGCTGAGGTAGGAGGATTGCTTGAAGCTAGGAGGTTGAGACCAGCCTGGGCAACACAGCAAGACCCCCTCTCTCTATTTAAAATAATAATAAAATCTATGGATGTTGGTGAAATCACCTGCTAGAGAGTAGAGTGAGAAGAGAAGAGGGCCCAGAATGTATCCCTAAGAACATCTAACATTTGAGGGGTAGAGAAGGAAGAGCCAGCAAAGAAGCGTTCCTCAGCTTTTTCAGCCAGTAAGGCAGGAGGTGGGAAATTAGGACAGCGTAGTGTCGTGAATGCAAAGTACCACTCAAAGATCGAGGGAAAATAGCTCAAAGAAGTATCCAATGGATTTGGTATAATGGAGTTTACTGGTGACCTCGACAAGAGCAGTTCTAGGGGAAGATCAGGGAAGAAGCCAGAGTGTTAAGAGTTGAGTTATGAATGGGGAATGAGGGATTGAAGAGGAGATAAGATGAGCAGAAATTCCTTTGTGTATTTGCTGATAAAGTGGAGCAGAGAAATGGTCTGGCAGCTAGAGGGGGATGTGGGCTCAATAGAAAATATTGGAGCACATTTGTATGGTAATGAATGAGCCAGTAGTCCTGGAGAGAGAGAGAGCACAGAGGAGAGAAAGTATAACCAAAGCTGCAAAGCTCTTGCAAAACAGGAGGGGCCGGCATAGAGAGCGGTCTTTGGTAACAGGAAAAACACATCCTACATTTTAACAGGCAAATGAGAACTTGGGTACAAATATAGGTAGTTGTTTATGTTTGTTGGTGAGAAGATCAAGTGGATTAGATATGATCACTTCTGTTTTCTCAGTCAAATCTGAGGCAAGGCCATCTGCTTAAATAATCTGCTATGTATTTTCCAAACCTATATTCTCTGCCCTCTCCAGTCTATCCTGCATAGCACTTTCCACATTGATCTTCCTCAGGTGCAATTCAGTTTCCATGTGCTCCAGTGTCTTCAGTGAATTCCTAATATTTATGAAAATAAGTGTTAATTTTCCCATATAATTCCAAATTCTAGCTTTATCTCTCAATAGTCTTTTCCTTACAATCTTCATTTGGTAATAGGTAGTATCCTTCAATCTTCATTTGGTAATAGGTAGTATTATGGTAGTAATGTATTATGGTAGTCTACAAATAATGGCTCGTGGGCCAAATCTAGCTGGCTACCTGTTTTTATAAATGAAGTTTTATTGGAACCCAGCCACATCCATTCCTTTATGTATTGTCTGTGGCTGCTTTCTGCTACGATGTCATAGGTTAGTTAGGACACAGACCATATGGCCCAGGAAGCCTAAGATGTTTACTATATGGCCGTTTAGAGAAAAAGTTTGCTGACTCTTAATTTTGATCAGACTGATCTCTTCAGTCTAACTTAGTGGAAAGAACAAGAGCTGTGGAGTCAGACAGACCTAAGATTGACACTGGATACCAACAGTCACTGAAACTTAATTTCTTCATTTACAAAATGAGGATATAATACTTAACCTTCCTTGTTGTCATAGGGTCAATATAACATATATAAAAGCATATGTTTCTGGCACTTGGTAAGCCCTCAAGACAAGCTTCTTTCCTCTACTCGTTTGCTCAGACTACTGTTCTGCTGCTTCATTAGGAATGGGCTTCATTGTCTTCCCCTTACACCTCCATCTCTGCCTCTCAGAATTCTACTCATCTTTCTATGTACCTCTGTAGTGAAACTTTTCCTGATTCCCAACGTACAGATGTAATTTGTCATAGACTGTAACTTCATTAAGAAATAGCAATTACAAGGCCGGGCGCGGTGGCTCACGCTTGTAATCCCAGCACTTTGGGAGGCCGAGGCGGGCGGATCACGAGGTCAGGAGATCGAGACCACAGTGAAACCCCGTCTCTACCAAAAATACAAAAAATTAGCCGGGCGTGGTGGCAGGCGCCTGTAGTCCCAGCTACTCGGAGAGGCTGAGGCAGGAGAATGGCGTGAACCCGGGAGGCGGAGGTTGCAGTGAGCCGAGATCGCGCCACTGCACTCCAGCCTGGGCGACAGAGCAAGACTCCGTCTCAAAAAAAAAAAAAAAAAAAGAAATAGCAATTACAATTTTTTAACAACAAACAACAAAATTGTAATTGCTAATACTTAATGAACTTATTAGTATATGTATATCAAAACATCTGTTTTATACCTTAAATATAGACGATAAAAAATAAAAAATAATTAGCAATTACTTACGTTGCTATTCTGCATATTACCACACATGGAATAAATACCAAATGGTTATTTGCTCATTCAATTCAGTGGATTTAAAGGGGAGGGATCAGTGTGGACTGTCATTTTTTAGTGAAGACTTCATTAAGGAGCTACTTCCAAATGTATCAGTGATCAATGAGGGCATAGTGAGAAATTGAGAAAAATGTAAAGTCAAGTAGAGCCTATGACTTTTAATTATCTGCTTTATAATGTAATAACCTTGCAGTTTTCTAGGTGCTTATACTAGTTATCTGTTGCTACATTTAAAAAATGACCCTAAAACTTAGTAGGTTAAAACAAAAAGCATTTATTATTTCGCACAGTTTCTGAGAGTCAGGAGTCCAGCAGCAGCTTAGCTGGGTGGTTCTGGCCCAGGTTCTTTCATAGGGTTGCAGTCACACTGTCAGATGGGGTTACAGTCACACTGTCAGATGGGGCTGCAGTTATCTGAAGGCTTGACTGAAGCTGGAAGATCCACTTCCAAGCTCATTCACATGGCCATTGGCAGGAGGCCTCACTTCCTTGAGATGCTCACAACATGGACTCCTACAGAGCAACTGATTAGAGAGAAAGAGAAGGAGTGCATGAGTGTAGCCAGGGGTGGAAGGGGAGAGAGAGAGAGAGAGCAAGAGAGCGAGAGCGAGCACAAGCACACATACGTGTATAACCAAAACAGAAGCTATAATGCAATCACAATTACATCTGCTTTATTTTACTGGCTGTGCACATATGGACCAACCTGGTATAATGGGCAAGGGAACTACACAAGAGTATGAACACCAGGAGGATGTAGGTCATTGGGGCCCTTCTTAGGACTAGCTATTACAGTGCTTGATACCTGAGTAGTTATTTATCCCAAAGGAATAGTGTTTGCCTATTCATATGAATGAAACAATTGTAATCTAATTGGTGTCAACGTTTTTAAACTTTCACAAAGATTTTAAAACCTGTGTCACTGTGAATGAATTCTTTTCAATTTCCCTGACATGAGGTTAAAGGACTTTTAGTAAAATTATACCTACACTTTATATTATAGAATAATTTCTGTTTTCTGTCCAGTTGCCTTTCACTTTTCTGTTGAAATCTGGATTCCTTTTTCCCATTTAATCATTCAGATTATTTGCTAGATGAAATGACCAAAGAAGCAGAGATAGATAATTCTTCAACCGTAGAAAGCCTTGGAGAAACTACTGATATCTTAAACATGGTAATGATTTCCTATCTATTTATCTAAATATGAGTCTGAATTTTAGTTCATTGTGTATGTGAATGTGTGTATACTTCCTATACTCTTATACATGAAAGCCTCTTTCTTGTTTCTTACTTTGTTTATTTTTTAACCAACTATATTTAGATATAATTCACATACAATAAAATTTGTTTTGATCCTCACATTATTAGTATGGCAATTGACAGCGGATTCTATTACTATCTGAACTGTTTTCCCTTCATTTTATATATATATATATATATAAATGTATATATATAATTGAAAATATACTATATATTTGTACTATATACAAATATATAGTATATATACTGTATTCTTTTTATAATATATATTTCTTATTTATTTCAGACACACATCATGAGCCTGAATTCCAATGAAAAGTCATTAAAATTATCACCAGTTCAGAAACAAAAGGTATAATATGGAGATTTATTTTCATTATTGTTGGTGAGAGCAGTTTAAGTTAATTTTTTGGATGGTTTTTGGAAAGAACACAAGAAACGTAAGCATTTACTTACTTTAGAATTTAAAAGACAGTGGGATACAATGTAGATAACCTCCATTTTGCCTTGTTCTGATGGTATGTATTTTCTGTAAAGAAACAAGACTGGAAGCATTTTATTGCTGAAATGTGCTCTTTGGGATCACTAACTTAAGTTATAATAGCCATACTTTTCCTTCTGTCAAGCCATAGGTTATGATTGCAGTTCTTTTTTTTTTTTTTTTGAGACGGAGTCTCGCTCTGTCGCCCAGGCTGGAGTGCAGTGGCGCGATCTCGGCTCACTGCAAGCTCCGCCTCCCGGGTTCACACCATTCTCCTGCCTCAGCCTCTCTGAGTAGCTGGGACTACAGGCGCCCGCCACCATGCCCGGCTAATTTTTTGTATTTTTTAGTAGAGACGGAGTTTCACCGTGGTCTCAATCTCTTGACCTCGTGATCCGCCCGCCTCGGCCTCCCAAAGTGCTGGGATTACAAGCATGAGCCACCACGCCCGGCCGATTGCAGTTCTTACGTATAGGAAAAGACTACCATTTATTGATAGAGTGGCTCTCTGACTTTGGTTGAGTATGACTTTGAATTAATTACTATGCTGACTTTACTGAATGATATTAATATCTTTTTTAGTTTTAAAATTTTGTGATTTTAGTGAAAATCTTCGATAACCTTTTCCAATATTTGGTTGAGCTTTAATTTATCAAGAAATTGATAGCATAAAAATAAGATTAAACATTTGGAAATTAGAGACTGTTCATGGGTAGGAAAGAGAGACTTTTAATGAATAACAAATTGCAAAAGAAGGGAATAGGCTGTGGTTTTCACAACCATAGAGAGATAAAGGCCTGCCCTGAAATCCTTTGCTTTTCCTGGCTTTAAGGACTAGTGCAATGAATGAATGAGGATTAGAGGATTAGGAAAGTAAATTGGAGAAATGTAAATTGAGGGAAGAAGTCTATAAAAAATATTTAATTTCTATTTATAGTGTCTTTGACATGTTTTCAAGTTTAAAACTCTTAAAATTGAAGTCACTGAAGTGCAAGAGAATCATGCTAAATTGTTAAAATTTAGAGCTAGTCCTCATTCGTTCTATCTATAATACTGAAAGGCATGGGAATAACAGCATTCCTTTGAATATGGAAGAGCTGTTCGAACACAGTTGTAGAAGCTCAGTGAATATTGACTGATTTTTGACTGACTGTACTTCCAAGCAGACACCTTTCTTGTGTCTTTCCTTCCTCTTCCCGTAGACTCCAGGCTCTCCCTCTTCTGGGCTGCTTTATTGTGCTAGGGAAAGAAAGGCATGTGCCTTTAGAAATCAGTTCTGGCAACTGGGCCTTCCTCTCTTAGGGCTCTTAAAAGAATCATGACTTTTTAAAGAGCAAGACCAAGAACAACCAGAAACGGAAAGCAATTCCTTTTAAGCTGACATATATTTTATACTTTCTATAGTCTTTTTAAGTTTAGGCCCTACCAGGCCTACTTTAGTAAATGAGAAAAGATTTATTATACTATTTCTGTGTATTAACTGGTTAATTTTTAACTTGTCATGTTTTAATAATTTCTTTGGCACAATACGAACCTCTTCCTAGGCCTAACTCATCACAATTTATAAAATTTGAATTAGTGAGGTTTTACTATCCAGAGACCCAAATTCATTAGATATTTGCATCCGTTAGCTTGTTTGTAGAATTTAGATCAACAATTTGGTTTTGCCTTATTTTGTCCAGCAGGAAATTAATTTTATATTGTTAATATATTATTCAAATGTCAGTGTTTGATTTCATAGTTTTTATACAAATCTTACATTTTACACTTAATATTCTTTCCTCTTAGTGTTCTTTCATTTATAGAAATTATTATAATTAAATAATATAATCAATGCAAGGAAGAAGGTCAAAAATTTGAAAACTCATGAAGATTTTGTTTAGAAAAGAAAAATATATTCATTATTATTTAGTTTATAGATAAAAAACATTTCATGTGCAGTTTCTTCAGTTCTAGGAGTGGACTATTCATTTTTTTCAAATTTTACATTTTTATTTGTGAATTTTGTAGACTCAAAAGGCAAATGAAAATTTGAAAATTAGGCCAGGCGTGGTGGCTCATGCTTGTAATCCCAGCACTTTGGGCGGCCAGGATGGGCAGATCACTTGAAGTCAGGAGTTCGAGACCAGCCTGGCCATCATGGTGAAACCTCATCTCTGCTAAAAATACAAAAGTTAGCTGGATGTGGTGGCATGCACCCATAGTCCCAGCTACTCAGGAGGCTGAGGTGGGAGAATCGCTGGAACCCAGGAGGCAGAGGCTGCAGTGAGCTGAGATCATGCCGCTGAGCTCCAGCCTAGGTGACAGAATAAAACTCCGTCTCAAGAAAAAAAAAAATTGAAAATTAAAGATGATCAGGAAAGTGGGAAAAATATACTAAGCTGTACTATGTACAAGAAAAGTGTACATTTTTTTCTTTGAGATGGAATTTCACTCTTGTTGTCCAGGCTGGAGTGCAGTGGCACAATCTTGGCTCACTGCAACCTCTGCCTCCCGGGTTCAAGCAATTCTCCTGCCTCAGCCTCCCGAGTAGCTGGGATTACAGGCATGTGCCACCACTCCTGGCTAATTTTTGTACTTTTAGTAGAGACGGGTTTTCACCATGTTGGCCAGGCTAGTCTTGAACTCCTGACCTCAGGTGATCCACCCACCTTGGCCTCTTAAAGTACTGGGATTACAGGTGTGAGCCACTGTGCCAGGCCAGGAAGTGTACATTTTTAAATAGCATCTTGCAAAACTAATCTCAAAGTTTTATGTAAGGATTGATTCGGATTGAGAAAAGAGGCAGAGAATAAATACTGATGGTATTGTGATTAATGGCAAAATTAAGGCAGGTAGTAAGAATCAAAAATTAAACACAGATACATGTTACTAAATCAAAATTAGATGTATCACAGACTAGAGAGTGGCACAAATGATCCTTAAAGAAAACAAAACTTCAGCAAAATATCTGGTAAAACTTGCTATTTTGATTGTCCTAAACTTATAAAATGTAAAATCTTGGCAGTATTTAAAGTAGATAAGTTGTCCTTGTCAACTAATAGTATGACATATGATAATTACTTCAAAAAATTTACAGAAACAACAAACAATTGGGGAACTGACACAGGATACAGCTCTTACTGAAAACGATGATAGTGATGAATATGAAGAAATGTCAGAAATGAAAGAAGGGAAAGCATGTAAACAACATGTGTCACAAGGGATTTTCATGACGCAGCCAGCTACGACTATGGAAGCATTTTCAGATGAGGAAGTAGGTAATGACTCAGGCCAGGTGGGACCTCAGGCTGACGCTGATGGAGAGGGTTTACAAAAAGAGGTATTTAGACATGAAAATAATAATGGTGTTGATCAACTTGATGCTAAGGAAATAGAAAAGGAAAGTGATGGAGGACACAGTCAGAAGGAATCAGAAGCAGAAGAAATAGACAGTGAGAAGGAAACTAAACTGGCAGAAATAGCAGGTATGAAGGATTTAAGAAAAAGGGAAAAGAGTACAAAAAATATGAGTCCTTTCTTTGGCAACTTACCAGATAGAGGTATGAATACTGAGAGTGAAGAAAATAAAGATTTTGTTAAGAAAAGGGAAAGTTGCAAGCAAGATGTGGTCTTTGACAGTGAAAGAGAATCAGTAGAAAAGCCAGACAGCTACATGGAAGGTGCAAGTGAGAGTCAGCAGGGTATAGCTGATGGAATCCAGCAGCCTGAGGCAATAGAATTTAGTAGTGGAGAGAAAGAGGATGATGAAGTGGAAACTGACCAAAACATATGGTACGGCAGGAAATTGATTGAACAAGGAAATGAAAAAGAGACTAAACCCATAATATCCAAATCCATGGCAAAGTATGATTTTAAATGTGATCCCTTGTCAGAGATCCCACAGGAGAAGGAAGGAGCAGAGGATTCAGAAGGAAATGGAATAGAGGAGCAAGAGGTAGAAGCAAATGAGGAAAATGTGAAGGTGCATGGAGGAAGAAAGGAGGAAACAGAGATCCTATCAGATGACCTTACAGACAAAGCAGAGGTGAGTGAAGGCAAGGCAAAGTCAGTGGGAGAAGCAGAGGATGGGCCTGAAGGTAGAGGGGATGGAACCTGTGAGGAGGGTAGTTCAGGAGCAGAACACTGGCAAGGTGAGGAGAGGGAGGAGAAGGGGGAGAAAGATAAGGGTAGAGGAGAAATGGAGAGGCCAGGAGAGGGAGAGAAGGAAGAATGGGAGAAGAGGGATGGGGAAGAGCAGGAGCAAAAGGAGAGGGAGCAAGGCCATCAGAAGGAAAGAAACCAAGAGATGGAGGAGGGAGAAGGGGAGGAGGGAGGGGAGGAGGAGCATGGAGAAGGAGAAGAAGAGGAGGGAGACAGAGAAGAAGAAGAAGAGAAAGAGGAGGAGAAGGAGGGAGAAGGGAAAGAGGAAGGAGAAGGGGAAGAAGTGGAGGGAGAACGTGAAAAGGAGGAAGGAGAGAGGGAAAAGGAGGAAAGAGCGGGGAAGGAGGAGAAAGGAGAGGAGGCAGGAGACCAAGGAGAGGGGGAAGAGGAGGAAACAGAGGGGGAAGGGGAGGAAAAAGAAGAGGGAGGGGAAGTAGAGGAGGGGAAAGGAGAGGGGGAAGAGGAAGAGGAGGAAGGGGAGGGGGAAGAGGAGGAAGAGGAGGGGGAAGAGGAAAAAGAAGGGGAGGGGGAAGAGGAGGAAGGAGAAGGGAAAGGGGAGGAGGAAGGGGAGGAAGGAGAAGGGGAGGGGGAAGAGGAGGAAGTAGAAGGGGAGGGAGAAGAGGAGGAAGGAGAAGGGGAGGGAGAAGAGGAAGGAGAAGGGGAAGGGGAGGAGGAAGGAGAGGAAGGAGAAGGGGAGGAGGAAGAGGAGGAAGGAGAAGGTGAAGGGGAGGAAGAAGGGGAGGATGGAGAAGGGGAGGGGGAAGAGGAGGAAGGAGAAGGGGAAGGGGAAGAGGAGGGAGAAGAGGAGGAAGGAGAAGGGGAGGAGGAAGAGGAGGAAGGAGAAGAGGGGGAAGAGGAGGAAGGAGAGGGGGAAGAGGAGGAAGGGGAAGAAGAAGGGGAGGAAGAAGGAGAGGGAGAGGAAGAAAGGGAGGGAGAAGGGGAGGAAGAAGAGGAAGAAGGGGAGTTGGAAGGGGAGGAGGAAGGGGAGGTGGAAGGGGAGGAAGGAGAGGGGGAAGGAGAGGAAGAGGAAGGAGAGGAGGAAGGAGAAGAAAGGGAAAAGGAGGGGGAAGGAGAAGAAAACAGGAGGAACAGAGAAGAGGAGGAGGAAGAAGAGGGGAAGTACCAGGAGACAGGCGAAGAAGAGAATGAAAGGCAGGAAAGGCAGGATGGAGAAGAGTACAAAAAAGTGAGCAAAATAAAAGGATCTGTGAAATATGGCAAACGTAAAACATATCAAAAGAAGTCAATTACTAACACACAGGGAAATGGGAAAGAGCAGAGGTCCAAAATGCCAGTCCAGGCGAAACAACTTTTAGAAAACGGGCCACCAGGTTCCAAAAAGTTCTGGAATAATGTATTACCACATTATTTGGAATTGAAGTAACAAACCTTAAATGTGACCTGATTATGGCCAGTCAGACAATTTAAATGCCTTGCATATAACAGGCACTCATTACGTGTTACTAAATTGATTTTATGTCAATTATTTTATGTGTAATAAAAAAAAAAAAAGCAACTGATGCAGCTGTGTTAAGGAGCCAAAGACAACAAGAGGCACTGGTAAAATTTGGCCTCTCTCAGACTAAACTTTTCGTGTATTTCCCCCCCAAATTATAAAACCATAACTAGAAAATATTAAAAGGTCATATCAGATTATTAACATTATATATTCATTAAAGGCAGCTTTAGGAAATAGGAATATACTACAAGAGTGTTTTGTTTGTGTATACAAATCATTCCATTTTTAAATGGCACAGATGCTTAAGGGCTATAAAAACTTCTAATTTCTTATAAATATGTTAGCACTTTTTTTAAGTTAGTGATTACAGTTTACTTACTGTATAGAATAATTTTCTAATAATGGGTGGTATTCTAAAACTCAACTGAGGCATTCACACTTTAAAGAAAGTATTGTCTTTTACCTTTTATGTGTTCTTTTTGCAAAAATCTACAAAGTGACAGCTGTGTTCAGAGCTTAGATCCCGAAAACGTGATCTCTTTTAGTTACTATCTGGGCAGATAGTAGTATATCTAATGAAATGGTGATTAATTTAAATGTATAATCTGGAAACATGTAAAACTTGAAGTATTTTTTGTCCAGGCAAAGCTACTCATTGGGCCTCAGTTTCTTCATCTCTAAAATGGAGTGGATGAGATGATGTGATAACTGCAGTCCCTTCTAACTCTTAAATTATTTTCATTCTCACAGATTCACTCTATCATTATTGTTATTCATGTAAGAAACATTTTAGGGAGAAAAATTACACTTTAAGATTAATTTAGCTTTCTATACAGTTGTTTTCTTTACTCTTGAAAAGTTATGACAGCTTTAACGTCTCTTGTCTTCTGTAATTTTTTATTTCTAAACTCCTATCATTTCCAAGCTTTAACTGTACTTTATCAGAGCCTTCATTTCCGGTATGTGTTATATGCCCTCAATGTATTCATTGACTGTTCTGTAATTTCAGTTTGTCTGTTGCTTGTCAGAATGTTTCAAGTAAAATAAAAAATTAAATGTATATAGTCAGAAATTCTTTGTGAAAAGATAAACTGTCTAGTATTAGATATTGAATTTTAGAGAGGCTAGATTTCCACTAGAGTAATTTCAATTGTCCCTTAAAATTTTCCATGTACGTAATGCAGCTAATTTATCTGATAGTTTATTTGTGGCTCCTTTTTCAACTGATTTCCTTTCATAGTCCCTTTTATATCCTGGACATGAGAGATTTCTTATACTTAGTTTTATTAAGGAGGATTTTGATGAGAAACTTCCTGTGAATTTTGTGTAGTTGAAATCTTTGCACATTTGATTCTCTGAGTGAGAAAGAATATGAGGAAAAAGTCTAGAATCGTATGAAGTAAAGGATTTCCTAGGAGCAATTATAAATTTTGCCTTAGCTGCAAGGATCTCTGGCAGCTTCCCCTAACTAACCAAATGTACTGATTTGGCATTGCAGTGCTTTATCAAATTCGACCACATTCATTAAGGGATAGTAGAAAAGAATCAATACTATGATAAAAATATATGTGTCGAACATGATTATTTAAAAAGTAGACTTAAAATGATTAAGACGGATGACACAGAGTTCATAAAGAAAAAAACCTCCAGGGAAATGAGAAACTCTTAAACTCAAGTTATTAATGTAATAGCTATGGGCATTCATCTTCTACTGAAGAGATAATCAGCCAGTAATACTGAAACAACGTTCTGAAATACACCCATCTCAGTATTAAACCTGGTCTATATGTCCACGTTTAAATAGCATTTCTTCACATTTCCTTGGCCAAAAACATTTTGTGCTCTTTAGAAGTGGTAGTTCATGCAAGCATTGTTTTCTAGTGGAAAACACTGGCCTCCCTAGTCACTTTGAGACCAAAGCCCTTCTTCTGGTTTTGTACTTTTGAACTGTCCGAACTTGGGCTAGTCTCTTAGCTTTGCAGTCCTCAATTTCTTCATCTGGAAAATTATAGAATGAGAATGAGTGACCTAAGGGATTCTATAGGAACAGCAGTTGTTCATTACCAGCTAGAGCTCTGTTACATCCAGATTTTCTGCAATTCCTTTTTCCTCAATAAAAAATCTTAAGTCTCATCACCAAAGTGACCCCACATTCAAACTAACTAGTAGTTATGCTAAAGTAAACTTATCCTAAACTACTAAGCACACACTAACTTTCTGTGCCCACTGTTGGGCAAACATTTATTTAATCACATGTGGCAGGTCTAGTACCCTCAAAAAGTTTATGGAGAGGAGTGTATTGTGGGTTAGGGGTGGGTTGGGGTACAAAAGACCCAGGTCTAGCCAGGCTTTCATCGACAGAAGTGATTTACATGTTTGTAAATTTTATATATCTTAGGAGAAAAAAAAGGAAGCTTAAGAATGAGACCACTTTGTCCCTCATGAATTAACACTTGGTTACATAGATTAAAATAACTGGTTCCTTCTTTATTGTTCCCATTTGCTGGTTGTTCAGGCTTTTATAGTAGTTTATTACTGATCATTATTGAGGGAAGTGTGAGTAGTATATATAGAATCCACTGAGTTACATTTCCTAATGAGGACTCTGGCTGAAAAAGACTTTAAGCTAAGCTGCAAAGGATTACCTACCACAGAAACTGCTGCTGCTGCTGCTGCTGAACAGCAGCAGTCAAGGTGAGTGAAACTGAAATGTCTTCTATTATTTCACTATAGAGAAACTTGCATAGCAAAAATAAAATGTGACCATGGAAGAAGGAAAGGCCAAGCTTTTCTTGTTTCTGAGCTGGAGAACTGAGTAGAAAGAGTGCTATTCAGCAAGATCGAGAATAAGGGAGCAGAAGCAGGTTTGGGAGACAGTTTTTTACTGTTGATTTTAGATTATCTGTAGGAGATGTTCAGGAGGCAGATACATGTATGGATCTGGAGCTCACAGAGATTGCTGAGTATCGCCAGCTCGTAGATGTAGTTAAAACTGGATTTGACTGAAAGGAAGTGTTCCTAGTGTGAATGGAGGACAGTTGAAGACAGAATTCAGAGAAATGTCAGTAGGTAAGGGAGAGGTTGAGAAAGTGAAGTCTGAGAAGGACGTGTGGGAGCACACTTAACTAGGAAAGAGAGATACCACCCAGGCCAAAGAAGGGGTTTCAGAGAGGAAGGAGTGGTAGTAGCTGCGGAGAGAGCCTCTAGGAGGCAGCCTAGTAGAGGGCCAGGGGCAGAACCCACATTGCCAGGAAAGAATGAGCTCCAGGAAATCTGCTCTGCAGAGGAATAGAATCAGAACTGTGAAAATTAAATGTCAGGTATAGATATTTAATTTTTAAAATATTTAATTTTTTAAGCATATTTCTCAATTTAGGAAGGGAGATGTGTACTCCAGAGACTTTGGTACTCTGGGGAAAAGATAAGTTTTGTTCATAATTAATATATACATAAGAATAGAGTGTTACTGATGTGAGCTTATGAACCAAAAGAAAAATCTGCGACGCTTTAAACATTAGTGAGGCGGAGAAAAAAAACGTCTGTGAGAACAGCCATTATTATCCTCAAATTAAATGGGCAGGTTTGGAAACAAACATGGGCTCCAAAGTCCAGTGGAACTGAGTTAAAATCCCAGCCGTCCACTGATTAGCTGTGTGGACACCTAGAAAAGTGGTGGTGGTGGTGGTGGTGGTGGTGGTGGTGGTGGTGGTGGTGGTGGTGGTGGTGGTGGTGGTGGTTGTTATTTGACCTTTCTGAGTCTTATTTCCCTCATTTGATAAAGGAAGGGACTTTTGATGATTAAACTACCTAACACATGAAACATGTTATAGGCACTCAGCAAATGGTAACTTGTATCACTCTAAATTATACTCTGTGATCACACCAAGGTAGGTGCAAAGCTGCACTCATGAATCTCCAGGTCACTGACTGATGTGCGTGAGTTTAGTCCTGTGAACCTGACTTTTGTTTAAATGTAACATAATAGCAAAATATAAATTGGCATATAGAAATAGATCTGTGGGAATAAAGTAGATTGCAATAATGATCATGCTTAAGTATAAGGTGGAGTGAAACTATTACACACCATACATTAGTCAATAGATGCCCCTAAATATTTAAAGTGTGTTGAAACGCTGATCACACTCATGTGGTTGGCCTAAAATTTAGGTGTGTTTTCTGTCACTGAACATTTCCCTCTGTGTCCTAACCTTGTTATCAAAATAAATAAAAATAATTAGCACATAAGGTATAGTTGTGGATCATGCATTTGTTTATGGACAAGAAAATCTTCTAAGGAAAAAGAGGAGAAATAGTAAAGAGTAAATCTGAAAATGAGAATAAAAATGCTCACCAGCAAGATATTCTATACTCTAAACGTTTATTTGTGTAGGCCTGCCTATCAGAGTCAAACTGGAATGTATTCAGTGGTGAGAATACAGGATTAGGAATGACATAAGGGAGTGGTGCCTAGAAAGAAGGAAGAGTTTAAGAGATTATGAAGTAGTATTATCAACCAAGAATTTGGAGATCACAACTGGCAGCCCATGGGTGCAATCTGGCCTGCAGACTTACTTTGTTTGGTGCAGTTTTTTTTTTAATCATATTGCTTGCCAACATTGAAATGTCAGGAGATTTTACATTTAAAAAATGTTTCTCAGCCAGGTGTGGTGGCTCACACCTGTAATCCCAGAACTTTGGGAGGCTGAGGCCGGAAGATTGCCTGAGGCCGGGAGTTCAAGACCAGCCTGGGCAAGATGATAAAAACCTCTCTCTACAAAAAATTAAAAGATAAGTTAGGCATGGTGGTGTGCACCCTGTAGTCCCACCTACTCGGGAGGCTGAAGTGGGAAGATCGCTTGAGCCCTGAAGGTCAAGGCTGTAGTGAGCTGTGATCGTGCCACTGCACTCCAGCTTAAGTGACAGAGTGAGGCCCTGTCTCAAATAATAATAATGTTTCTTGGACTTTTGGAAAGTCTGGGTCTGGGAGCATCACACTCTGTGGCAACACTGACCTGAAGCTCAGCTGAGGCTGGCCCGCCTCTCCCCAGTTCCTATGGCTCCTTCCCTCACTGGCCTTGATGCTAGGCTCCTGCTCACAGTAAAAGGATGTATAGAGGACACAAAAATAAGTGGACGTTTTAAATGAACTATTTTCCAGTGATAAGATCTGGGACATTATGGGAAAAAAAAGTCCAAACTTACTGTTTTTCGACAGTCCTCAATGCACACTAAGAATTCTGTCTTACTTTTTATGGAGGGGCCTCTACAAAATTATTTATACTTATATACAAATATATAGTATTTGCTCATATGTTATTTTTCTCTGTAAATAATCTTTTTAATCTTTACACAAACCCTCTGAGGTAGGTATTCCTAATGTTATTTTTCCATTTTACAGGTAGACTATAAAATACATTCACTGGGTGCCCTGCTCAGGCCATGAGTGATTAGATTAAGGCTTGGAAAGCCGTGCTTAGGGCTTTGTATTTAATGCCCTTTCCACCCCATACTGCTGCTTCCATGATTTTCAGTGTAGTTAAAACATGAACTTACATGTTAACTTTTCCTGTCCTAAAAAAAAAAAAAAGCTTGAAATTTTGATTTTTCTACCTGATATAACTTAAATACAAAGTTTTATGCTATATTAACCTATCTGGGAAACATTTTCTACCCTATATGACATTGAAGCATGTCAGAAATTCTGAATTATAGCACAAAATTTTATACTTTACAGTTCTGGTTTGTTTTATTACTTTTAGAAAACTATAATACCCACAGACCAAAGTGCCTATCTCATACATGTATCGCTCAATATATTTTTCACAAAGTGAATACACCCATCACAAACTGATCAGCATCCAAATCAAGGAAAAACACAGTACCAGCTCCCCCAGAAGCTTCACTTTAACCCCTTTCAGTCATTTCCCACTCCCAGCCCCCATCCCAGCAATCTCTCCTTCTTAAAGCATGCAATGTAATTGTGTTCTTAAGTAAACTGAAAGCTCGGTAGGAACCTTTGCTCTCTTGATCTGTTCCTTAAGAAATATGAAAAGTGTTGCCTTGGGCCAGACCAGAGTCTGCACCTGACTGTGCCATGCCTGACCAATGAAACAAAGGGTCCTTTTGTGAGAGGTCAGGCCCATTCACTTCTTTACCGTGATCCTAACGCAAGACACAGACATATACTGACCATTTCAGACTACCTGTTTACATCTTCTTATATGGTTCTAGTGCCAAGAATGTACTTAAACTTTACCCTTTCTTTTCATAAAATGACAGTATTCTGCCAGTCACTCCCAAATTGTTTCAGTTTAAAGGTAAGTGCTTTCTGTGACTTCAAATAGTCGTCCAGATGTGTTTAGAATAATTTTAAATGTGCTTAGTCTGTGAGTGCTATGATGTGATTTCTAGTGAAAATGTCATTTTCTAATAGCTTTCTCAAATTTAGAAAATGATATAGTTCCAAAAGTTCTTCATTGTTATAGATTGCTTAAAGTTAATGAGTAAAATTGTAGTTTGTTATGAGTGTTTTGCTTATTTCTAAAATAAGGTAAAACTCCCACGTGTCTTTTTATAATAGCGTGATATTATCCTGTGGTTACATGAATACCTCAGTTAACAAGCCCAGTTGGAGTTGACCCAGGTGCTAGGTTAGCCAAGCTTCCCAAGTAATTGAGGATTATGCTGGGAACACAGCTCACTGATCCCTCCCTCTGTGAAAAGAGGGGCATAGTCTGAAATTCCTTGTCTCAGGAGCACAGTTCTTTTTAGTTAACCTTTCATTTATGTATATTTATGAAGACAACTATCAGTCATAAGTCTTAAATCTAGAAATCTTCCCATTCCCTTTCAAAGTGAAGTTGTTTCTGATAATTTTAGCTACCCATAATGTATACCTGGCTAGGCATGATACACAATATAAGTCACTCAAAAGGGGAAATCAGGCTGGGCGTGGTGGCTCACGCCTGTAATCCTAGCACTTTGGGAGGCCGAGGCGAGAGGATCACCTGAAGTCAGGAGTTTGAGACCAGCCTGGCCAACGTGGCAAAACCCCGTCTTTACTAAAAGTACAAAAATTAGCTGGGTGTGGTGGTGGGTGCCTGTAATCGCAGCTACTCGGGAGGCTGAGGCAGGAGAATCGCTTCAACCCAGGAGGTGGAGGTTGCAGTGAGCCAAGATTGTGTGCCACTGCACTCCAGCCTGGGTGACAGAGTGAGACCCTGTCTCAAACAAAAACAAAAAACAGGCAGTTGGAATCATGCAGACAAATACAAAACTTAAAAGTAAATGATAACTACCTCATGTTAACCCTACCCAGTCTAATCAATCATCATTTGAAATAGCTGTCTGCCCTGGTACCATGTTCCTTTCTCCCACATTCCTCTCTTGCATACATTTCCTCATGACCTTGGATTAACCTAAATCTAGTTCTTCCTGAGTAACTTCTGAAACTCTTTTTAAAATCTTAAAGCTTTATTTACTTAGGGCTTCCTTTCCTCAGTGGGAATGCTATTAGGCCACGCCTTTGCAATTGGCCTGAGGATGACACTAATGTTTACTACTAAGGTGTACTGTATAAACATCCTCTTCCTAGCCTGGACTCTTGCATTTTATATTTTTACCAGAAGAAAGGTGAGTTAAATTTTAGAGGCATTGTTTTCCAACCACCTACTAAAGATTCTATTGAGTATCAACCAGGCTTTATCCTTAGCCAAACAGCCACTAGAAAGCTGACCATCAAAAGCCAATTACAGTGTTGAAGGGGATATGGTCTGAAGCAAATATTGCCAAGGTGAACTTTGTACAAATGTTATTTGAAGGAGTAAATGGCACTGATAACTGCTTCACATATTTTAGAAGCAGTTATAATAAACTTAATTATAATAAACTATAAATAAAGTTATAACTTTAGTGAAGTGTGTAAATGAAAAGTATGGGAAGGAATCTAATGAGAAACCTAATACCTTAATGACAATCAAGAGTATTTCACCCAAAATTAGAAAGTTTAAAAAAAAAAAAGAAATCTCAGTGTAGAATAAAGGCTAACACTAATATTTTCTGCCTATACTTAATAAGCATTCCATGATTTACTATCAGTCTATCAAATCCATAGACAGCCTCTTTTATCGTTTGGATTAGCTGGCCAGTAGCCAGATACAACAAGTTCTGCCTCTGTTTGGTTTTCCTTCTGCTTTTAATAACCATGAGCAAACCATTTAAACTGTCTATGTTCCTTTATCTTTTTCCTGGAATGTAAATAATTATACTTATCTTCCTCATGACTATCAGTGAATCGTACTTCTGAAGTGATTCTAAATCCCTATATTTTGGAAAATGAACATTATATATAGATATGATTATGTTATAATGCTACAGTAGACAGAAAGCTTTTTAAACTTTTCTCAAGGTTGAAAGCATTCTGAGACAACCAAGAAAGAGTATTTTTTTTTTTTCCATTGTAACCTTGCCATGGGTGCTAGTAAGAATTTTGGAAATCCTAGTCATTGAAATAGAGTGGCATGCGTAAAATCCTTGTTAATATAGTAACTTGATATTCAGCATGGACTGTGCAGTATTTTATTCTTTGGCTTCAATATTTGAATTAATATTTTCATGATTTTTTTAGATGACATAAATTATTTATGACAGCAATATCAAATCCCTCGTTTTTTAACAAGAAAATCTTACTCTTCTCTGATGGTCAATTTTGTCACAGGATCATGAATTTTCTAAAACTGAGGAACTAAAGCTAGAAGATGTGGATGAGGAAATTAATGCTGAAAATCTGGAAAGCAAGAAGAAAACTGTGGGAGATGATGAAAGTGTTCCTACAGGTTACCACAGTAAAACAGAAGGAGCAGAAAGAACCAATGATGATAGCTCAGCTGAAACTATTGAAAAGGTATGATGATAGGTGCTTAAATCCTGAGATCCTGGGAGAAAACATATGGGTTCTCTAGTTTCGCAGAGGACAGATTCTAGTTGCCTTTGGGATCAGAAATACTCCCATGAATACCTTCATTCATGTGCCATAAGAGAAAGGCTTTGGCTTATTTGTGAATTAAGCAAACTTTGTCTCTAGCACGCTTTCTAGAATGCTGCTTGGTAGCATTCTGCCTCCCGCATGAGTGGAAGTAGAATGGTATGGGCCAGGATAGTACACTGTTGGGAAATTAACCAAGAAGTTCAGCACTCAGTCCTTGAAATGCTGAAAGTGCAAAGTTAGGAGCCCTGGCACTGGTGGCAGAAATGGGGTGTATATGTGTACACACATCTGTGTATGTTTACATGTGTGAATGAATGAAAGTTGGTCACAGCAGTATTTGAAGTTGTGATCAGTTCTTCCAAGGTGCAGTCTAGACAAAAGTATGTATAGAAGGAATAGAAGATATCAATAAGGAAGCAAAAATCACCCTGAAAGAGGAGCGAGAGATGCCCAAAACATAATCTCTTCCATTGGCAGTTTTGACCGAGAGTGACCTTGCTAGGAGATAGTTGGTAGGTTTGAAATCATTTGTTTGCTAACACTACTCTGGATTAACTTCAGAAGTATGGAATTCCGCAACCCAAACTGAATGACGTTGTACTGATTCATTTTTATTTTCATTTTTTGAACCTCTCATGCAGAACACTGAGTTAGTCATACCTTCTAGTATGAAACATTCTCATCATTGGTCTGTGCAAGGCTCTTCTCATGTAAATGTATTCTCTTTTAGCTCCATTCCCCTTCCCCTTTTTCCCTAACATAGACAACCACTGAAACATATTCGTCATTTTATTTGAATGTGTACTTGTGAAAAATGTTTTGTGTGCGTGCATTTTTAATTTACAAATTGGTATTGTGGTAAAGGTCATACTTTTCCGTGGTTCCTTCTTTATCCAAGACTCCTTTCTCTCACTAAGAAGAAAAAATATTCTAGCAGTTACTGTTTTCTTTCAGAAGGAGAAAATGATTCTGTTTATAGGAAACATTTATGAGTTCAGGTTAGGGTGGTCCTTAAGATTATGTAACATAGAAATCATTAAATACCAATTTGACACTGTAAAATGTTGAGACAAGTTGTATGCCAATTAGCGTTCGTGAATCTTCTTTGAGGAGAATTCTTGAGTCATACAGTTTTTTTAATCACACAATTTTAAGCTAGGAGGACTTTGCAATCAGTCAGCATCTAAGGCCCCTCACTTTACAAGAGCTCAGCAAAGTGAAGTAATTGTCACATGTTTATGTCATTAGCTAGAGGCAGACTCTGGAACCTGCTTAAAGATTCAGACTTAAGTTTTCTAGAACAGCACAAAAATATTTTTTGTTGTATTGCTTTGTTATTGTTTATAGAAAGAAAAAGCCAACCTAGAGGAACGGGCCATTTGTGAGTACAATGAAAACCCAAAAGGTATGAGCAAGTTTGATAACATACATATATACATACATACACACATACATATGTGTATATATGCCGTAATTGGGTAATTATAAGCTTACATATAAGTTTACATATATGTTGTAATTTTTACTGTCACATGATCCTCATAACAAGCTATGAAATACGTGATACAGACTTATCTGTTCTTATATATAACCACCACAGCTTCTTCACATACAAATATTGCATTATTCATGGCTACTTATGTGTCAGTGTTAAGGAATTTTTTTTTTTTTTGAGACAGAGTTTCGCTCTTGTTGCCCAGGATGGAGTGCAATGGCGTGATCTCAGCTCATTGCAATCTCCACCTCCCAGGTTCAAGTGATTCTCCTGCCTCAGACTCCCGAGTAGCTGGGATTACAGGCGTGCGCCACTACGCCTGGCTAATTTTTATATTTTTAGTAGAGATGTGGTTTTGCCATATTGGCCAGGCGAGTCTCGAATTCCTGACCTCAGGTGATCCTCCCGCCTTGGCCTCCCAAAGTGCTGGGATTACAGGCATGAGCCACCGCACCCGGCTGGTGTTAAGGAATTTAAGTAGCCTTTTTACTACCTTTTTTCTCTCTATTAAATCAGTATTATTAAATCAAGCTTTTGCCCCAAATTCCAATTTATATCTCTAGTGCACACTGCCAGACTCCATTGCCCAACCAAGTTGGGAGTACTGGGCTGGCCTAAAGCCACAGTGGCCACCCAGTTATTTACCCCCGAGGGCCCAGACCTGAGTCTCTTACGTAGATACTGAAGAGAAGTCCTTTCCCAAGCCTACCTATTAGTGTCAGAGAACAGGTGCTGTGGAATAGAGGCGACTGTGATTGCCCTTGAGATCTACATAATCTAGACACAAATCATCTGTGTTTCTGTAGTACGACTCCCACATTGTTTCCACACCATCACACAGCAGTATGCATTTTACTGTGTTCTCATAAAAAAAAAAACTATCTGTAATACTGGATATCTGATCTAAACTTAAGCTGAAGAATGAATAGTTTCCTTAATCCTGTTCCTTTTAACTTCTGCCACAAGAGTAGTAAGTTTTAGAATATTTTAGACAAGTGTTAAAAAATGTATCACCTCTAAGTATTCTTTTTTTTTTTTGAGATGGAGTCTTGCTCTGTTGCCCAGGCTGGAGTGCAGTGGCATGATCTGGGCTCACTGCAAGCTCCGCCTCCCGGGTTCACGCCATTCTCCTGCCTCATCCTCCCGAGTAGCTGTGACTACAGGCGCCCACCAACATGCCCGGCTAATTTTTTATATTTTTAGTAGAGATAGGGTTTCACCGTGTTAGCCAGGAGGGTCTCGACCTCCTGACCTTGTGATCCGCCCACCTTGGCCTCCCAAAGTGCTGGGATTACAGGCGTGAACCACCGCGCCTGGCCAGTATTCTTAACATACAGCCCAAGGCACTACAAAGAAATTAAATATAAGCTTAAAGTAGTTGATAATATAAAATTAAAACAATGCATATGCTTCACAAGTATACTTTAAAGATTATTATTCAGATATAGAACATGTGGATTAATTTGAAACACCAAAAAATAGCATGTCCATTTGAGTACAAAGAATGTAATTATAACTAGGTTAATTTTTAAAGTAATTTGTATTTTACAGAAGTCATTTCTAACATTGACTATTACCTTTGTAGCTATATTTGGATACTGGTCATCTAAACATCTACAACTTTGGTGAGGTCATTCTGGGCTTTTCACTTTAACTCAACTTTTCAGGAAATATGCAGTGTAGATATTGTCCACTACTCCAGGGGTGAGCTCTTTTCGTATTACCCCACAACTCAGGGTTCATAGAGTTTCACTGAGAGCATCAGGTCTTTTCTTTTTCCTATTAGTTAAAACTAGTATTTCTGAATGATCCAATTGTAGGATACATGCTTGATGATGCAGATAGCAATTCATTAGAAATCCTAGAAAATAGTGAAACAACACCAAGCAAAGACATGAAAAAAACAAAGAAGGTAAGTGAAATGAATTGTCTTTTTTGATCCTTTTGAATTCAGTTGTTTATTTTACTTTTCATATGGCGATCCACATAATTTAACTCTCTTAATATGAGTTTTTATGGCCCCAAAACCTGAAGAATTTCAGGTGATGTCGCATATTTTTAATATACTGCCTTTCCTTTGGTTAGCATTTGAATGATGATCTTCTTTTCATCCTTTCACTTTAACTTTTATGTTTTAGATGTGTCTCTTGTAAATGGCCTATACAGCTGGATTTTGTCTTTGACATTTTTAACATGCATACCTAAAATCTAAAGCTCATCAATGTTCCTATCTTTTTCCCAAATAATGCCAGGACTTTAGAAGAATTTTCTTGCCTATCACCTCTTCTTTCTTATTTTAGAAGTTATGGTACCCAGTATTTAAAATTTTTTAACATCACAAATCATATGTTTTTAGTATTTTTTATACTACTTTTTTTACTCAGATGTCTCTTCTGGAATTCTTATTCTTCCTGAAGAAATATTTTGGAAGTTCCTATCACAGATGTCTGTTGACAGTTAAAACTTTTAGTTTCTGTTCACTTGAAAATGTCTTTATTTTACCATCGTTCTTTAATGAAAGTGTGGCTCGTTGACAGTTATTTTCTCTTAGTATCTGCTCCCATTATTGCTGTCTATAATTTTGCTTTAGTATAATTGCTGATAACTTTGTATATAACCTGCCATTTCTCTATGGCTGCTTTTTAGATTGTCTTTGATGTGTTTCAGTTCACTATGAGATGCTTAAGTATGGATTTTTTTTTCTTTTTTAAGATGGAGTTTCACTCTTGTTGCCCAGGCTGGAGTGCAATGGCACGATCTTGGCTCACCGCAACCTCCACCTCCCGGGTTCAAGCGATTCTCCTGCCTCAGCCTCCCAAGTAGCTGAGATTACAGGCATGTGCCACCATGCTTAGCTAATTTTGTACTTTTAGTAGAGACGGGGTTTCTCCATGTTGGTCAGGCTGGTCTCAAACTCCTCACCTCAGGTGATCTGCCTGTCTTGGCCTCCCAAAGTGCTGGGATTACAGGCGTGAGCCACCATGCCCAGCAGGTATGGAATTTTTAATTTTAACTTACTTGGAATTTATTATGACTCTTGAATCTGAGAATTCATGTCATTTGTCAAATTTTTTTAAATTCTCATCCATTATATATTTGAATATTTTCTCTCCCCTCTTTCAAATTCTGATATAAAACTTTTTATTTTATGGGTACATGTCTTTTAATATCACCTTCATGTTTTCTATGTGTAAGTGATATTCTGGGTAATTTCAGGGCCTTCATCAATTTCATAGTTTCTCTTCAGCTGAGACTACTTGGCTATTTAACCTACCTATTTAAAGTTTTAATTTCAGTGATAACATCTTTCACATTTTAAGTGAAGTTGTATTTTTGTTCTTTTTCAAATCAATCTGGTCTTTTAAAATCAGTATCTTGTTTTATGCTTACTTTTTTTATTCTAGTCTTTTAATTTAAGCACACTTAGTTTACATTCTGTATTTAGGAATTCCAATGTCATTCTTAGGAGTCTAAATATGTGTGTTGCTTTGGCTGACTTGCTAATGGTGATTTGTTTCCATATGTGTCTTGAAATTTGTATTGTGAGTTCATGTTTCACTGGGACTTTTTTTTGTGGAAATCCTTTAAGGCCTCTGTTAGAGTAAGTCTATCTATAGAGAGTTTGCATTAGCCTTTATTAGCTCTGGAGTGACTGAAGGACCACTTTTAAGTTCATTTCTCATTTAAGGGTAGACCACAATGTTTGTAGGTAGGCTTATATTAAGGGCATAGTACTTAGAAGGTCCTCACATTATGTAGGGGTCTCAGTTCCAGCTCCCCTCATTTTGTGAGATCAAATTGTTTCAAAGTTAAAGGTCTAAGTTATAAGTCAGCAGATGCTATTTCAGTTCTTAATCACCTCTTGAGGCTTCCTGTTCCTTCTTTCTTTTTTGGTCTACAAGGATTTCTCTTAGTTTTTGGGGAGATTACCTGCATATTATAAAATGATATTTTTGATACTTAATCAGCATTTCTTGGTATTTTATAGTGGCAGACTTTTTGAAGTTGTGTATTTCTTCACCATAGCAGGAACAGGAGTTCTTCCATTTTAATCCATAGATCCTTTTTCTAGACTCTTACTTTTTGGATTACCACTTTTTACCCTAGTTTCTCCACTCTTTAAAGCTAGAGGTAAGCTATTATTATTAGCACCATTTTTATTTCTGGAAGAGCCAAGTTTTCACCTGGTGTTTGTTTCCTGCTTTTTGTTTTGGCATCTTGTCAAAACCATTATTTGTATTACCACTCTTCAAGAATCCTATTTTCTTCCTGGCTACATTCTCAAAGGGCCTAAATCAAATGAAACTTTTGTCACCTTCATCTCTTCTGCATAGATGCCCTGTTGGCCACTCCCTTCTTGATGTATTCTTCTCTCCTGACTTCTGAGATGCCTAGTTTTCCCAATTTTGCACCTACAAACCTTGGTCCTCAGTTCTAGCTCCTCTTCTGCCTGCCTCTCACTCTGCTCTTTTTGTCTCTTTTCTTATATTCTGTTTTCTACCTGCCTGGAATCTCTGGGTTATCGGGGCTACTTTCATCTCTCAGCTATTATCTATATTCTACATATCTGCAGCCCCAGGCTCCCCCGAGCAGCAGCTCTGTATATTCGACTGCCTACTCAAACCCACACACAGGGCTCACACAGCCATCATTTGGCAGCACTGACTTTTTTTTTTTTTTTTTTTTTTTTTTGGGGGGGGACAGAGTCTCGCTCTGTCGCCCAGGCTGGAGTGCAGTGGCACGATCTTGGCTCACTGCAAGCTCCACCTCCCAGGTTCACGCCATTCTCCTGCCTCAGCCTCCCAAGTAGCTGGGACTACAGGTGCCTGCCACCACGCCCGGCTAATTTTTTTTTTTTTTTTTTTTTTAATATTTGTAGTAGAGACGGGGTTTCACCATGTTAGCCAGGACAGTCTCAATCTCCTGGCCTCATGATCTGCCCGCCTTGGCCTCCCAAAGTGCTGAGATTACAGGCGTGGGCCACCGCACCTGGCCAAGCAGCATTAACTTTTTTGCCAGAAGTTCTCATCTACAGGAATGGATCGTCCTTCAGAATATTACGATAGAAATTCACTGTAGCTGTGATACACTGAGAATCACAGACATGTCCTGAAAATGACCCCTCCTGGATACATTTAAAAGTTACAATAGGTGACTTTAAATAGGTTTTTATATATTTTTTCTCTTACAACTTAGCAAAGTGGAACATTAAACTTGTTCTTTGAAGAAAAAGATAATATATTACCAAGGTATTGATGGTGTTGAATGTTAGACCCTGGGAGGTCTTGTTTTAGGGTGGAATCCTGACTGCCTTTGGTGAAAGGAAAAACACTAACAGATGCTAAGAATGCACCATAGTACATGTGATGCCCCATAAAGGGATGACGAAATCATGTTCATACTTGTTGGAAATGATATCCCCTAAATACTGTTAAGTGAATGTTTCTTATGGAAATGAATATTTGTGTGTGTGGTTTTTTCCTAGATTTTTCTGTTCAAAAGGGTCCCCTCAGTAAATCAAAAGATTGTCAAGAATAACAATGAGCCACTCCCAGAGACAAAATCCATAGGAGAGCAGATCATTTTAAAAAGCGATAATAAAGATGCTGACCAGAACCACGTGAGTCAGAATCATCAGAATATCCCACCGGCAAATACAGAGAGAAGATCAAAATCCTGTATAATACTATAAATATATATTTACGTTTTCACAGTCACCAAGTGTATTGTAATGTGTACTTGAAAAATGTTATAACTTATGAAGGAAAGTTTCTGATAGTAGTCTTTTAAAGATATAAGTTAATGTGTTTTATTCAGCTTCTATCAGTGTGACCAGTTTTGATATTTATTTATGCTAATATTTTTAACAAGTCATTTCAAAATATGTGTATCTCAAATTCTCCCTCAAGTGTTGTGGCCTTAACTGTTCAGTGTTGCAATAAAAAATATATTTTTATACGTGGAAAATTGAAATAAGATATTTCATAGTTTTTACTAAACAATTTTACTTCTTTATGATTTTATAAGGCAATATTTGCAATCTCATGACACTGTAACAGTTTTTGATGTATTTACAATTTTTACAAAACTGAGGTAAAATTGTTTATAATGAACATATTTTAATAAACTATATCTGGTCAGTTCCACTGTTAAAATTGATAAGTATTAATAAAATTAGGAGGTACTTGGCATTAGCAATTGACAAAATGGGGGCAAAAATAATTTTAAAATATAGAAGTATGCAAAATGCATTTACCCCTGAGTAAAGAAAATTTCAATGCAACTGTGTAAATGGTACATCTGTGGAAAACTGAGTGCAGAAGTTTCTTTGCTTCCCAGCACTCCTTTCTTTCTTTCTTTTTTTTTTTTTAGGAGATAGACGCTCTCTCTGTCGCCCAGGCTGGAGTGCAGTGGCATGATCTCGGCTCACTGCAATCTCTGCCTTCCGGGTTCAAGTGATTCTTCTGCCTCAGCCTCCCGAGTAGCTGGGATTAGAGGCGCACACCACCACACCCGGCTAATTTTTGTATTTTTAGTAGAAACAAGGTTTCACCATATTGGCCAGGCTGGTCTCAAACTCCTGACCTCGGGATCCGCTTGCCTCAGCCTCCCAAAGTGCTGGGATTACAGGCGTGAGCCACCGTGCCCAGCCCCTACTCCTTTCTTTAGGGAAATGACTTGCCATGAAAACATTGCAGATTATTTGGTGGTATCTGGAGTGTTTGACCATTCCACAGATCACCACCATAGGAGAGGTGAACATAGCTAGGCTTGCTCATTTCACCTTTCCCTGGCATTGACAGTGGTAACCACATTTGGTTCAGTCACACAGTGCTCTGCCACAAAGAATAGGAAGGATAAAGCTGCTAAGTCTTGTGTCAGTCAATTTTTGTGTTGCTGTAAGGAATTACCTGAGGCTGGGTAATTTATAAAGAAAAGAGGTTTAATTGGCTCATGGTTCTGTAGGCTGGGGAGCTTAGTGGCATCTGCTCAGCTTCTGGTGAGGCTTCAGTTAGCTTTTACTCATGGCAGAAAGCAAAGCGGGAGCAGGCACGTTACATGGTAGGCGAAAGAGGAAGCAAGAGAGAGAGAGTGGAAGTGCCACATTCTTTTAACCAACCAGATGTCACATGAACTTTGAGTGAGAACTCACTCGTTATGGGAGAGGAAAGCACCAAGGCATTCATGAGGAATCTGCTCCCATGACCTAAATACCTCCCACCAGGCCCCACCTCCAACACTGGGGATTACATTTTAAGGTGAGATTTAGAGGGAACAAACATCCAAACCCTATCAAGTCTACTCTGATAGAAACATTGTTTGCTTATGCTCTCAGGTACTACTTATTCAACAAAGCAAACTATCTTCATTTTCCCCATTCGATCTTGTAAATAGAACACTTTATTCTTCAGTCACAGTGACCATTGCCCCATTTAAACAAAGAAAAAGAAACTTCATCTTTGCGTTTCATGCACAGGGGTTGTAAGGATGTTAGTTCAGAATAGATGTGATTTTGAAATCTTAAAAAATAGTCTTCTGTGTAAATGTTACATTTAGTAGAATTTTAATTTTATTAAAGGTAAATATAATAAAAAGTGGCTATTGCAATGATAGTACAGTATTGCAAAAATACTAAAATATAAACTATAGGAGTCAAGTGGAAGTAAAGCTCACAAGTGGTAGTAAGATATGCCAGTTGTGGTAGGCAGAATTCTAAGATGACCCCCAAGGTTCTCACCTGCTGGTGCCACATGCTCTCAATAATCCCTTCCTCATGAGTGTGGGTTGGACCAGTGAATATGATGGCATGTCACGTCTTTGCTTAGGTTACATTATGGGAGAAGATAAAAGATTTTGCAGATGTAATTAAAATTCCTTGTTAGTTGACTTGAAGTTGAGCAAATAAGAGATAATCCTAAGTGGCCATGACCTAATCAGATGAGCCCTTTCTAAGAGGCTCTAAAAGCCTGACATGGAAGAAGTCAGAGAGATTCAAAACAGCAGAGATGCTCTCCTGTTGGGCTTGAAGAAGCCAGCTGCCATATTTAGGGAGAGGGCCATGTGCCAGGGAGTGGTGGACAGCCTTTAGGATTGGAAGTCCTCAGTCCTACAACTGCAAGAAATTTAATTCTGCTAGCACCCAGTGAGCCTGGAAGAGGAACCTGATCCTCAGATTGGACCACAGCCCTGGCTGGCACCTTGATTACAGCCTTGCAAGACCCTGAGGAGAGGACCCAGTTGAGCAGTACTCAGACTACTGACCCATAAAAACTGTGAGATAATAAATACATGTAGTATTTGCTAAATTTATGGTAATTTATTGTGCAGCAGTAAAAACTAATAGCACTTGTATTATGGGAAAGAACCTGTCTGTATGGTGGCTTCCTTCATCAAAGCCAGCAAGGAAGAGTCAATAGAGTCTGCTAACAAGACAGAGGTCATAATTTTAGGTTACATGATCATGAAAGTGACATCCATCTTTGCCAAATTCTGCTGGCTAGAAGCAAGTCACAGGTCCCACCCACACTCAAAGTAAAGTGAGGGGATAGCACAAGGGCATGAATACCAGAAGGCAAGGTCATAAAAACCATCTTAGAACCACCCCACTGTACTGATCATTTGGCCAGTCATTCAAAAGGAGAAAGGGACAGCTTAGAGACCAAGGAAATCAAATAGCTTTTAGGCAGATAGCTTATTTCCAAAGAAAGGATTAAGTCAAAACACTTGGAGGCAGTGCATGAGACAAACCTTACCAAGCAGATGAAGTATCCCTGCTTTGTTAGAGGTCTCAAAACAATTTATAGTTTTTAATAAGGTGGTTTGTTGAAAATCATCAACACCAAGAGACAATTTTAATAATAAGGGTAAATACTTTTATAAAAACATACCAGCCATCTGCCCTTGGGCTTTGAATACTTGTATTATATTTCTTTTCTAAATTTGGTTCCCTATCTGGCATTTACATTGAAGAAATACTTACCAAGTACCTCCTATATGCCAGATGTTATGCCAGAAACTAAGAAAACAAAGTTACAGTTACATGTGAGTAAAATGAAGAAAATGGGGTGTGACTCTGATGATGAATAGGAGATATTATGGCAATTTTAAAACCTATTTTCTAAGTGAATGGAAAGATTAATGGACACTAAACTTAAAAGACAAACTAATATCTGAGAACTCTTTAAAAACACAGAAGAGAGAATCAATAGAATTGAATATAAAGATCAATTTTACTAGTTTCAGAAATAAATGGAGTTGCATTTGCTGATAACTTATTTATTTATTTGAGACAGGGTCTTGCTCTGTCACTCAGGCTAGAGTGTAGTGGCATGATCTCGGCTCACTGCAACCTCTACCTCCCAGGCTCAAGTGATCCTCCCACCTCAGCCTCCGAAGTAGTTGGGATTACAGGCACACACTACCATGAGCGGCTAATTTTTGTATTTTTTTGTAGAGATGGGGTTTCGCCATGTTGCCCAGACTGGTCTTGAACTCCTGGGCTCAAGCAATCTGTCTGCCTGGGCCTCCCAAAGTGCTGGGATTACAGGCATGAGCCACCGCTCCTGGCCACCCTTACTGATAACTTTATAGCTTTACAAAAAGTTAAATGATTTCTTCTAATCCCCAAACTACTCATATTTGTTATCTTTCCTGTTCATTCCTTTCTCCTCTCTATAATGATACTACTTAAAACTTTCTTACTGACCTTAATGGGACCTGAAAAATAGAATCCATTGACTTGAGCATTAGGGAGTCATTGACATTGTTCACATATATTATGGATCAAATGTTAAATAGGTATTAATTTTTTAAATATCAGCAGTGATAAGATTTTTAGGTCTTAGAGCATGCAAATCCATGTCAAAACATTTAAGATAAAGAAAATTTGGCATTTAAAAAGACCCTCCTTATATAATAAGAAAATGTAGTTTTGAAAGGTGCTTTTATATAATATTAAGTTTCCCAGGGCTGCCTTAACAAAGTACTACAAACCGGGTGGCTTAAAACAGCAGATACGTGTTGCCTCGCAGTTCTGGAGGCCAGAAGTCTGAAGTCATGGTGTTGGCAGAGCCGTGCTCCCTCTGAAGGGACCTGGGATGGATCTGTCCCAGGTCTCTCTCCTAACTTCTGGTAGTCTCAGGCATTCCATGGCTTGTAAATCTATCACTGGAGCCCTTTGTCTTCATACCATCTTCTTTCTGTGTATATTTGTGTCCACATTTCCTCTTTTTATAAGGATACCAGTCGTAATGGGTTAGAACCCACCCTAAGTATTCCTTTTAACTTGATTAACTCTCTAAAGACCCCGTTTCCAAATAAGATTACATTCTGAGTCACTGGGAGTTAGGACTTCAACATATCTTTTTGGGGGGAACGAAATTCAGCCCATATCGGTGCTTCAGTTTGACAGCTACACATCATACCAAGAAAACCCTTCAGTTGTTTATAGTGTCTAGTCTCCTAAATTCTTTCTCTAGAGACTCTTGCTGAATCCTGGATTTTTAATGATATGTCTCCAGTGGAGGCACTTTGTAATGTTAAAACTTCCATTTACTGTATCTCCAGTTACATCAAAGCAGGAATTGTCGGGGTTATCTTTGTCAGTATCCTAGACACAATGAGCAAGTATTAAATGTTAAATGATGACTAAACAAATGAGCACATCTACACTTGTAGTGTTTGGACAAGGATTTGTTTCTCAGAAATTTGTACGCACATGCTTTAAGGTTAAACTCCATTTTTTAAAATACTTGCCATATGCTTCATTGCAGTACAATTGTTACCCATGAGCTATTATTAATCCATAGAGGGAAAACAAAGTCTTTCCATGAGCAGGGAAGACCCTGTCTCTTCCGACAGAACACCGTCAGAAGCATCCAAAAGGGGAACATTTGGTCAACTAGTATTATAATCATCAAGGTTGGCAACAAGAAAGTTATTGTCACAGACCTCTACCCACAGGAGACCTAAGTGGCAACAGGATTAGAGATAAGATGCAGAATAATTAATTATGGGACAGAGCCATACTGATTTCTGTATTATGTTCCTCAACTTCAGAGATTTTCTGCCCACTTTGATTCTGTGAGGCAACCAAAATCGAAAGTATTTCCATACTTAATATTTCCTTTTGCCGGGGCCCGTGATTTAAAGATTTCTCATCTGATAGTAGTTGTTTAAAAAGCTTAGAGTACCGGCCAGGCTTGGTGGCTCACGCCTGTAATCCCAGCACTTTGGGAGGCCGAGGTGGGCGGATTACTTGAGCCCGGCAGTTTGAGACCAGTCTGGCCAACATGGCAAAACCCCATCTCTATGAAAAATACAAAAATTAGCTAGGCATGGTGGTGCTCGCCTGTAATCCCAGCTACTCAGGAAGCTGAGACAGGAGAATTGCTTGAACCTGGGAGGCAGAGATTGTAGTGAGCCAAAGTCGCACCACTGCGCGCTCCAGCCTGAGTGACAGTGAGACTGTTTCAAAAAAAAAAAAAAAAAAAGGCTAGAGTATCTTTTTAGACAGAACTTTAACATGTGCTTTACTTTTTTACCTTGTAAGAATAAGAAACTAGTAAGTAAAAACAGGAGGCAAATCAAAAGGTTGGAAAATCTTTATCTCAGGAATGAGGGAGATACTTTGTTGAATTGAACAAACAATGCATGTAAACTAGGAGTCTCATAACTCAATTGTTTTCAGTGGCTGGGCAGGTAAGCACATTGGAGCTGCTGCCAGTCTGTTCTAGCTGGCAATTGCTGTGTTTCCCAGTATTGTGCTCTGATTGCCAGCCCGTCAGCTGTTTTAAAAAAGAAGCTGGAAATCTGGGTTTTTATATGGATAACTCATTCACATACACACGTGTGCATGCGTGTGTGTGTGTGTGTGTGTGTGTGTAAACTTAGAAAGGGCCAAACCATAAATGCAGGCTAAATTTGGCTCTCAAGGTGCCATGTTGTGACCTCTGTTTTAAACAAAGTACATTATTGTGGCAAGAGAAATTAGTTTACAAGGAAAACATGTTGAAATAGGCCCTGGATTTATCTTAGTTGTAATCTTTCCTAATTTGATCTCAGATTTTAAGCATGAAATGAGAGTTAAAGAATTGACTAGAAAAGTGATCATTCTACTAAGGTAATTGAAGTTTCCTGTTGCATACAGATGCATACGAAGCCTTCTTTTGAGTGTGGGGAGTCAGGATCATGAGGTAGTGCAACTGTATTAAACAGTGAAGAAGGATGTTTCTGTTGGAAGAAGCTACAATAAAGTTCAGAGACAGCAGACAGACTTGATAAGCAGTCCCTCTAACAATCGTGACAGAGAACTACTTTGGCATAGTGTTACTGTACAATACTAATCACTGAAAACATCAGGAAATGTTATCCTAACCCTAAAAATATTCACTAAAACTACAACATGAAAACTTATCTGGCCACGGCAAGCTGCAATCCAAAATAGTTGCGCTTGCTTCTATTTTCATCTGGTATGTATACTATGTATATTATAATAGATGAGATGTCTTAAGTAGCAGTGGGCTAGAGAACTGTATCTAACTTTAAGGAATGTGTAAGTGACAATAAGACACTTTTTATTTTTACTTAAGAAAGATCTTATCTGGTTCAGTGGTAAAAATCTGTCCCATCCTGGCTAACACGGTGAAACCCTATCTCTACTAAATGAGGCGGGCACCTGTATCCCACTACTCGGAGGCTGAGGCAGGAAATGGCTGAACACAGGCGGACTTGCATGACTGAGTCCCCATCCCAAGGTGAACACCTTTTTAATATTCTAGAAAATCTTTTGAGGTTTAGAAGCAGTCTGTCCAAGTGATTTGTTCAGAACCTGTCAAAATAGTATTACACTACTTTTAAAGTTTTTACAGAATTTCCCCTGTGGACACAAAGGTTATTACAACAGAAAAGTTTTCTATTGTATTGTTTTTAGCCTATAATTACTTAAAAATCATTAAAACTCTGTGCATGTGAACATTTGATTTTATATTTATAGGTAACATGTTACAACTTGCCATCAGATTTATATTGACTCCTTAATTATTGCAATTATTTAATTTACTGCATATAGCAATTAATTAGAAAATTAATATAAAAGTTTAAACCAATTGGAGAAAACTAAGCAAAAGGTAGACGTATAAGTTGGTTTTCTCAGTAATTACTAGATAATATAATACTTTAGAAATGAAAGCTGGAAAATTTACTCTAAATATGAAACTTGTTTATTTAAAATTAATCTGTTGTGGTTTTTAAAAACTTTTTTATTTTGAAATATTTCAAATATACAAGAAAGTATAATATAATAAATACCTATGAACCCATCACATAGATCTTTCACTCATACTTTGCTGTTTGCTTCATGTTTTGGCTAGACATCCTGACATTCCAACCCTAAATATATCAGGATGCATTTCAACAAATGACATTTTGTGCATTGTCCTGTGTAACCACAATGCTCATATCTTGCCTAACAAATTTAGCAATAATTTTCTAATGTCAACTGCTGCCCAATCTCATATTCACATTTCCCTTGCTCTTCTCAAAATGTCTTTTACAAGCTGGTTCATTTAAACTGGAAATCAATCAAGGTTCATGCCCTGCATTTGTTTGTTAGTCTTTTCAGTCTCTTTCAATCTAAAAGAGTTATCTTCCCATATTTTTTTCATGGCATTGACATTTTACAAACAGGGACAGTTATCTTGTAAAATGTAATCATGCATTTAAAAGCAAGTCTCTAGATTCCTAGTAATTCCCAGTAAGTGACTCAGACCATCCTACCACTGGGAACAGATAGAAAAGTTGGACTAAAGTATATATATTAAAACAAATTTGAAAGTATCTGAATGTTATCAGGACAGTAAAGAATTAAGAGGTTTGGATCACCTGAGGTCAGGAGTTTGAGACTAGTCTGGCCAACATGGTGAAACCCCGTCTCTACTAAAAATACAAAAAAAATTAGCCAGGCGTGGTGGCATGCGCCTGTAATCCCAGCTAATTGGGAAGCTGAGGCAAGAGAATCGCTTGAACCTGGGAGGTGGAGGTTGCAGTGAGCCGAGATCGAGCCACTGCACTCCAACCTGAGCAACAGAGTGAGACTCTGTCTAAAAAAATAAATAAATAGAAAAATAAGAATTATGAGGTCAAAATTTGGGAGAGAAATGAAGCCCAAATAGATATGCTTGGCACATGGGGCTGCTTTTCACCAAGAGGTATTGGTTGTTTCTAAAGTTTAATATTTTCAAGGAATTAATACGAAAGAGTGAGGATTTTAGTAGAAGATGGAAGCTGTGAAAAAAATAATAAATTTTAAATTCTAGAACTAAATACAAACAGTAAAATTAAGACATCAGTGTGTGGATTTACTGATACGTTGATGGAAAGAAAGTAAACTGAAAGAGTCCAGAAGAAAATATGATGTGAGAGACAAAATGATGCAAAATATGAAAGATAGTTGTTGAGATATTTGTAGTGGTATGACAAGGTCAAATATATGTGTAATTAGAATCCCAAAAAGAGAAGAGAGAATGGAACAAAAGCAATAGTTGAAGAAAAATTTCTGAGAACTTTTCAAAATGAAAGGTCACAGTCCAAAGACTCAAGAGGCACTAAAAACCCCAAGCAAGAAAAATATAAAACAACACTAATTCATAATAAAATTACTTAACACCTGTACTAGAGTGTGACTCCATTGGTGATGTTCACTGACAACTTTTAAGCCCACTCGTCCCTGTTTCCCTCTGCCCTACATCTGGACAAGCTAATAAGAAAGCCCAGGTGCTCCCTCCTTTGGTAGTAGCTGGAAGTTCAAAACACTCAAGCCTCAGCCTGCATGTGGGAACCTTTATCCCAGCCTCACCCCTCAACTACCATAAAAATCCCAAGCCAGTCTTTATTTTCTCAAGACATTTTTCGACCAGCTTAGGATGCGTGCATGCCTGCTTTCCCCAGTAAGACTCACTATGTATGTAATAAACATTTTCATACCTTCTGGATGCGTATGTGACATCATCATAAGTAAATCTTGTGTTGGGGAGAAAATCCATTTCACCTCTGTGAGGTGACCACAGCACCACCAAACATAAAAATATTGAACGCTGTCAGGAAGAATGGCATATTTAAAGGAACACTATGAAGACATAACTGACTTCGCAACAGAAACTGTGAAAGCCGAAAGGTAATGTAATTATTTTTTAATGTAATGAAAGAAAACAGGCCAGGTGTGGTGGCTCATGCCTGTAATCCTAACACTTTGGGAGGCCAAAGCAGGAGGATCACTTGAGCCCAGGAGTTCGAGACCAGCCTGGGCAACATGGCAAAAACCCATCTCTACAAAAAAAAATACAAAAACTAGCCAGGTGTGGTGGTGTGCTTTTGTAGTCCCAGCTACTTGGGAGGCTGAAGTGAGAGGATCGCCTGGGGCCTGGGAGGTCAAGGCTGCAGTGAGCCAAGATCATGCCACTGTACTCCAGCCTGGGCGACAGAGTGAGACCCTGTCAAAAAAAAAAAAAACTGCCAAATTAGAATTTCGGATCCAGAGAAAATTTATTTCAGAAATGTAGGTAGCAGAGACATTTTAAAACAAAAGGTGATATTTCAGAGGGATACCTGCACCCCCATGTTTATTGCAGCACTATTTACAATAGCAAAGATATGAAATCAACCTAAATGTTTATTAACAGATGAATAGATAAAATGTGGTGTATATATACACAATGTAATATTATTCATCCACCAAAAAGGATGAGATCCTGTTATTTGCAGCAACGTGGATAGAACTGGAGGTCATTATGTTAAGTGAAATAAGCTAGGCACAGAAAGACAAATTTCACATACTCTCACTCATGTGGGAACTAAAAATGTTGATTTCATAGAGATAGAAAGTAGAATGATTGTTACCAGAAGCTGGGACAGGTGCATGGAACGAGGATGAAGAGAGGTTGTTAATGGGTACAAACATATAGACATAAGATGTACAAACATATAGATAGAAGGAACAAGTTCTAATATTCAATAGTAGAGTAGGTTGACTATATAATTAACAACAATGTATTGTATATTTCAGTATCATTAGAAGGGAGGACTTGAAATGTTTCCAACACATAGAAATGATAAATACTTAAGGTAATAGATCCCCTAAATCTGACTTGATCATTACACGTTGTAGGCATGTAATAAAATACCACATGTATCTCATAAATATGTACAAGTATGTATCAATAAAAATTTTAACGACAAAAGGTGATATTTGTCACTAGCAGTCTCACACTAAAGTAATATTAGATGTTTCAATTCCTTTAAGGCAGTATTCCTCAACCAGGGATATTTTCCCTCTCCCCACCCCAGCGGACATTTGACAATATCTGGAGACATATTTGGTTGTCACAACTTGGAGTGGGGAGGTGGCGAGGAGAATGCTACTGGCATGTAGTGAGTAGAGGCCAGCGATACTATATCCTACAATGCACAGGATAACCCTGAAAATGAATTTTCCATTCCAAAGTGTTAATAATGCTGAAGTTAAAAAGCCCTGCCCTCAAGAAAGGAAAACTTAGGTTCACACAAAAACTTGTATTCAAATGTTTTATAGAAGCTCTATTCACAATCTCCGACACCTGGAAACAACACAAATATCCTTCAGTAGTAATTGGAAAGCAAACTGTATTAGGTCTGTATAATGGAATGCTACTTAGCCTTAAAAAGAAATAAATTGTTGATATCTGCAGCAACTTGAATAAATCTCAAAAGCACTATGCTGAGTGAAAGAAACCAGTCTCAACAGTTTACCTACTGTATGATTTCATTTCTATGAGAGTCTCGAAAACACAAAACTGTTGATGATGGATAACAGATCAGTGGTTTCAAGGGGTTAAGGGTGTGACTTCAAATGAGTATTATGAGGTAGTGTTTTGAAATGATGGAATGGTTTGTGTCCTAATTTTTGTGATAAAGCATGAAACTGTAAATGTGTAAAATTTGTAGAACTGTTTACACAAAAAGATCAGTGTTATTACATGTTAATTTTTTAAGTACAATCAAACTGTACTTTAAAACAACCCAATCCAGGAAAATAAATTATATGGCCCCAAAACAATGAGGTCAGATAATCTGGCTTCATCTAAAGATAAAATTTGGGTTATCTTAGAGTAGTGGTTCCTAGCCAAGGGTATATGTAAAACACAAGGAAGTTTTTCAAATATAACTCCCTATGTCTTATCTAGTTCTGATTCACTAGGTCAAGGCTAGTCTTTTGGGATACATATCTTTTAAAATAGCTTCCTAGGTAATTATGATACAACACTAAGAATTGAGAATAACTGATCTGAACTTACAAATTACTATACATCTTCAGAATGTTATTTTTCACAAATAAGCTTAAATTTCCAGGTTATATTCTCTGAAAGTCACTGGTTGTATTAGTCTGGGAGTTTAACTGCTATAACAAAGACACTCCAAATATGAGTTGTTAAACATGATAAATGTTTATTTCTTGTTCACATGATAGTACACTAAGGGTGAGTAGTTGGCTTTGCTCCACACATTCAGGGACCTTAGCATCTATCATCTGATGGCTTTAGCATTTTCTTTGGGCCTTGGCATTTTCCAGGCCTGAAAGTGGCATGTATCACTCTGCTCACGTTCCACTGGCGTTCAATGACATGTGCCCAACTTACTACAAGGGAAACTGCAAAGTGTAGGCGAGTTGTGATCCCAGAAAAACGAGGAAACTACCACAATGGAATACACCTACTCTATGTGCCAGCGAGGAGAAAATCCATGCGCTTTCACAATTAACTGAGTGAAGGAATATGACATATTTATTTTAATACTTTTTATAATTTAAAACTCGTTTTTAGAAGACAATTCAAACAGCATAAAACAGTCAAGTTTTCTCCAAAGCATAAATGTGTTTTGATTTTCCTCTAATTCGGTCTTGAGGAATCTCTCTGGGGAGTGACTATAAATTTTAGCCCTGGCCTGACAGAACTCCAGGGGAAGCTTACAAACTGCTTTTCATGGGATACCATTTTTTATTTTATTTTATTTTTTTGTTTTTATTTTTATTTATTTTTTTACATGAGAGCATTTTACTGGGTCAAGAAAGACACAAAAAGGATCATGGGTCAGGGGTGGTGTTCACAGGGTTTGAAAATCTGATTCCTTCCAGCCCAGAGGATTTAGAGACCAGGCTCTTCAGGGAAAAAGCCAGGAGACTACATGTGGTCACAGTGTTCCCAGGCCAGGCGTGTGTGGAGCGGGAGAGGTGCTGATCTAGGATGACAAGATGTCAGGGAGGTAGGTACCGAGATGGTGGGACTGATCAGAAAGCAGGTGTATGTGTGCTGGGGGCTAGGGGGCAGGCCTAGATAGAGTCACATTGGCCTCAGATGTCCCCAGGTCAGGTGGGTGTGAAGGGAAGGGGAGCCATCACTTGAGCACAGGTGACAAAGTCGCCGGGCTGGCTGGGGCTCGTTGTGCATTTCTGGAGAGGTCAGACACACACTCACCAAGATGGTGGTAGTGAAACTGGTCACAGGGGTTTGAGGGGGCCTGGTGCATGTTGGAGGCGGGTCTGCTGAGCCCAATGCCAAGGTCATGGTTGTCAGGTTGGGGAAAAAGGACAACCCCCCTACCCCTCGCCAGACACCGTCACAGGGAGAGCGAGCGGGAGAATCCTCGGGTCAGAAGAGATGGGGAGGGGTTCTATGTGGTCAAGTGACCTCACGTGTCCCCAGGCCAGACGTGCGTGTGTACATGGATTGTCTGCTGCACTAGCATGACAAGCTCCCAAGCCGGGGGAGGGGGACGCTGGACAGTCTCTGAGATGACAGGAGTGGAATCATCAGGTCAGAAGGGACGTGTCTGTGTTTTTGGGGGACCTGGATGTGGTCACAGTCGCGTGGAGTCGGGGGTCCCCGGCCCGAGGATAATGGCGATGGGGGCGGGTCATAAGCTGGGGGCCTCGCCTGGGTCCGGGAACTGGGATCCCAGTCCCCGAGGGTGCGAACCTCCCGGAGCTCGCCGGCCCCATGCCCCCCAGGTCACCATGACCCTCACTGCGCGAGCCCACAGCGAGGGGGCGGAGAAGAGGAGGGCGAGCACCCCGGAAGCGGGGACGGGGCCTCGGGACACTTCTTTATCCTGGCAGACAGCCTCATTCCTAAGTGCTCAACCCATGACCAGGTGTCCCTCACACAGGAAAGTTGTTTATAGTCGCAGACGCCCTTGTGGCCCTTGTCTGACCTGTGTCCGGTGTATTCCTGCCGAGAGAGCCACTGTCTAGGAGAACGCCGACCGGGAAAGAAGTTAGGTCCGGGTGTGTGGCTGGGGTGAGACGCAGAGAGACAGCTCCACAGAACGTGTGAAATACCAGAGGCAGCGTCTTCCTTACAGATTCCTCTGGGGGCCGGCAAGAAGGAAGGAACCCTCTGGGCCATCCATGCTTAGCCAGCAGGTGGGGAGCAAGGGAGAGAGTGAGGGACCTGTGGGCCTAGGCCTTTATCGGGGCCCAGGCATTTCCAGGCCGCTTTCCCGTGGGAAGTTCTCATTGGTGGGTTGAAAGCCAGCAGGCAGGAGTTCCATGGAGGCACGCTGTGACTGAGAAGGGGTCACTGTGGCAGATCCGTGCGGCCCATGCAGAGTGTGGGGGGTCAGTGGGGCCAGTCAAGTAGGTTGTATCTAGCTGTCCCGTAGGGAGGTGGTCACCAGCAGGTGACTGTATAAGGCAGATATCTGGATCGATCACATTGAGGAACAGGAAGGAAGTGGAGAACTGGAAACTGTGTCAAGGGTGACTAAGCCCTGCTTCTGGTATGAGACAGTCCAATATATTCAAAATGATGCTGAGACAACATAATATTATAAAAATTCACTACATGTGTAGTCCTAGGAATACTAGAAAAATATGTAAAAGAGCTTAACTGAGTCCCAAATTCCCTTTTGCTAATATAAGTACACTCTAGCTTCATATGATGACACAACTTGGCAAGACTCTTTGACCCTTTCCCTTCTCATCCCCAGTAAGTTTCCTCCATTTGACCTCTAATGGCCCAGGATTTGGTCTTCCTGTATATTCAAAGACTGGTGCCATAGCTATAACTCTCTTTTTAAAAATCTTTTGGGCTTTAGAAGCCTCCCTCTCCATTCTTGCTTCTGATCACAAGGACCTGCTAACATCACCCCGATTGTTTCTCTTGTACCCAAGTGAATGATTTTGTTCTCCATGTTTTGTTCATCAGCTCTTCCTCTTCTCCAGAGTATTCAGTGAAGATCCAAACACATGTGTTTTCTCTCCACCTCCCACACTGATAATAGTGTGGACTCCAAAAAAATCCACTCAGTGCACATTCATTATTACAGTATGTACAAATATTATCCCTGACTGTAACACGTGTACTCCAAGTCTTATCACATACAGTAAATTGGATGTGGGCAGTGGTATGGGTATCACAGAGCTACTCCAAGAAAACGGCACACACACGGAATACCCTTTATCCCATTCTTCATGCTCCACTTTAGTGCTACAAAAAATGATTCTTTGGCTGTTAGGATAGTGGTGACAGCAACATTTGTAGTGGGTATGTGTGGGAAGGCATAGGTAGAGGAGGAAACAGAATAATGGAAATTGTCTACGATTTACTAAGGCATGAATTTATCACCATTTTCTTAGATGGGCCTAAACATCAAATAAATGGAATAATCAATGCATTCTGTTTGCTCCCTAAGGTTGTAACAGACTATGTTTGAATTTATTTGAAAGCAAGTTTTGTTTCCAAGATTAGATGACTTGCAAGGGATTTTATGCCTCCTTCCTGAGAACCTGAATAGAGCATCATATTTGGGTGATATTTTAGTCATTTTTCACAATCATTAGCAAAGGGATTACTCTGGCCACGAATATATCCAAGTCAGTGATTTCAGGAGTCAGAAGAGAAAATAATCCAAAAGACTACACTCCAGTCTTCAGCATGGGGTCAGTGTCAGAACTATAAGATTATGCCTTCATAGTGACAGGATTTCATATTTATAAAACCAGCAAAGTTTACTTTCATCAAGGATTGAAATACAAGACACAGGGCTCAGACAGTGTGTGGGTGTAGCAATGCGGAAAGGAGTAAGAAGGTACATGTGTAAACTGATAAAATTGATGTCAACTGGACAGTGGGTGTATAATTTACATGCCTATATGTTACTTATTCTCTAAAATTCCCCCATGATGTAAATTTTGCATTCTTGAGACCTAGCAGAGCACTTTCCTCAGGGTTGGTATCCGATACCAAGGGAAATAACCATAAAAGAGAAATGTGAGGGGTTAGGAGAAATTAGACATTAAGTAAACCATAGGACACATTAAAAAGAGACCTTGAAGGGATTGAAATGGCCAAGGTTGAAAGAAATGGAAATCCGAACAACACAGAGAAACATGGACCTCCCTCTGAACTATTTGGATTTGAGCACAGCTGAAAAAGCTGAAGAAACTTGGTTTTTTAAAGCAAGCATGGTACACTTTGCTTAAAGCAACTGCCTGCCATGACCAAGTATCTGAAAATAATATGAATTATGTTATCAATAATAATTCCAGAGTAAAAATATGACCTTCCAAAAACAACTGCAGGAAACATTGTTCTTGTGTTTGTGTAAGGCTCAGTGGAGTTGGCAAATAGTTTTAATGTTTCTTTTTCCTTTTTTTGAGACAGAGTTTCACTCTTGTTGCCCAGACTAGAGTGCAATGGCACCATCTTGATCTCGGCTCACTGCAACCTCCACCTCCCAGGTTCAAGTGGTTCTTCTGCCTCAGCCTCCTGAGTGGCTGGGATTACAGGCAACTGCTACCACGCTCAGCAATTTTTTTTTGTATTTTTAATAGAGATGGGGTTTCACCATGTTGGCCAGGCTGGTCTCAAACTCCTGACCTCAGGTGATCCACTGGCCTTGGCCTTCCAAAGTGCTGGGATTACAGGGGTGAGCCACCGTGCCTGGCTCGTGTTTCAACACTTAGTTGTTAACCAAGAAAACTTTTTAGAAAGAAAGCAGAAACATAATAACATTTGAAAATAATTATTTTCTCTGCCTTTTATGAATAGTCTCTGTTTCAGAGATCAACAGTATGTCATTGATTAAGTAATTTACTCTTTACAGCTGCCAAAAAAATAAAATAGGGCTCAAATAAATTGACCAAACTGACATGTTAAACAGCTTTGTTAAAATTTTCATTACAAGAATGCCCTCTCTCACCACTCGTATTCAACATAGTATTGGAAGTTCTGGCCAGGACAATGAGGCAGGGAAAGAAATAAAGGGTATTCAAATAGGAATAGAGGAAGTCAAATTGTCTCTATTTGCAGACAACATGATTCTATATTTAGAAAATCCCATTGTCTCAGCCCAAAAAATCCTTAGGCTGATAAGCAACTTCAGCCAAGTCTCAGGATACAAAATCAATGTGCAAAAATCACAAGCATTCCTATACACTAACAATAGACAAGCAGAGAGCCAAATTACGAATGAATGAACTATTCAAAACTGCTACAAAGAGAATAAAATACCTAGTATTACAGTTAACAAGGGACATGAAGGACCTCTTCAAGGAGAACTACAAACCACTGCTCAAGGAAATAAGAGATGACACAAACAAATGGAAAAACTTTCCATCCTCGTGGATAGGAAGAATCAATATTGTGAAAATGGCCATACTGCCCAAAGTAATTTATAGATTCAATGCTATTCCCATCAAACTGCCATTGACATTCTCACAGAATTAGAAAAAACCACTTTAAATTTCATGTGGAACCAAAAAAGAGCCCATATAGCCAAGACAATCCTAAATAAAAATAACAAAACTGGAGGCATCATGCTACCTGACTTCAAACTATACTACAAGGCTGCAGTAACCAAAACAGCATGGTACTGGCACCAAAACAGACATATAGGCCAATGGAACAGAACAGAGAACTCAGAAATAACACCACACATCTACAATCATCTGATCTTCAACAAACCCAACAAAAAAGATGCAATGGGGAAAGGATTCCCTATTTAATAAATGGTACTGGGAAAATTGGCAAGCCATATGCAGAAAACTGAAACTGGACCCCTTCCTTAAGTCTTATACAAAAATTAACTCAAGATGGATTAAAGACTTAAATGTAAAACCCCAAACCATAAAAACCCTAGAAGAAAGCCTAGGCAATATCATTCAGGACATAGGCGTGGGCAGAGATTTCATGACAAAAATGCCAAAAGCAATTGCAACAAAAGCTAAAATTGACAAATGGGATCTAATTAAGCTAAAGAGCTTCTACACAGCAAAAGAAACTATCATCAGAGTGAACAGGCAACCTACAGAATGGGAGAAAATTTTTGCAACCTATCCATATGATAAAGGTCTAATATCCAGAATCTATGAGGAACTTAAACAAATTTACAAGAAAAACAAACAAACAAACCCATCAAAAAGTGGGCAAAGGATATGAACAGACATTTCTCAGAAGAAGACATTTATTCAGCCAACAAACATGTGAAAAAAAAGCTCAACATCACTGATCATTAGAGAAATGCAAATCAAAACCACAATGAGATATGATCTCATGCCAGTCAGAATGGTGATTATTAAAAAGTCAAGAAACAACAGATGCTGGCGAGGCTGTGGAGAAATAGGAATGCTTTTACACTGTTGGTGGGAATATAAACTAGCTTAATTTACATTGCGGAAGACAGAGTGGTGATTCCTCAAGGATCTAGAACCAGAAATACCAGCAATCCCATTACTGGATATATACCCAAACGAATATAAATCATTCTACTATAAAGACACATGCACACGTATGTTTATTGCAGCACTATTTACAAGAGCAAAGACACGGAACCAACCAAAATGCCCATCAATGATAGAATGGATAAAGAAAATGTGGTACATATACACCATAGAATACTATTCATCCATAAAAAGGAATGAGATCCTGTCCTTTGCGGGGACACGGATGAAGCCAGAAGCCATCATCCTCAGCAAACTAACACAGGAACAGAAAACCAAATGCCGCATGTTCTCACTCATAAGTGGGAGTTGAACAATGAGAACACATGGACACAGGGAGGGGAACAAAACGCACAGGGGCCTTTTGGGGGGTGGAGGAAGGAGAGCATTAAGACAAATACCTAATTCATGTAGGGCTTAAAACCTAAATGATGGGTTGATAGATGCAGCAAACCACCATGGCACACGTATACCTGTGTAACAAATCTGCACATTCTGCACATGTATCCCAGAAATTAAAGTAAAATAAAAAATAAAAAATTTCATTTCAGTTATTGTGCTTTTTAACTCTAGAATTTGTTTTTTTATTTCACTATTAAGATTCTCTATTTGTTAACTCACTATTAACATATTTCCTTTTAATTTATCAAACATAGTTTTCTTTAATTTCTTTGACAAATTTATAATACCTGCTTTGAAGGCAGTCTCTGCTAAATCCAACATTTGAGTTCAATCAGAGTCAGTGTCTATTGACCACTTTTCCCTCTGAGTTTAGGTTACACTTTCCAGTTTCTTTATATGTCTATCAATTTTTAGTTGAGAATTGAACACTTCAGGCTACTCTCGGCACACTGCCTATAGGGTAACCCTGCTCTGCAAGGAGCAGTGTTAAATAAAAGAGAAAAAAAGAAAATTGAACACTTCAGAGAATATTTTATAGAATATATTATAATACTTCTCGGTTGTTTTATTTTTCTGAAGACTTTTTGTTTGTTTATTTTGCTTGTTTGGTGTTTAATGCCTTTTCTGAACTTAAACTGCAGAATCTGGCTTCACTCACCTCACTCCTAGTATGCAGCCACTGATGTCTCTGCTCACATTTTTAATTCTTATTTTAACATTTCAGCCCAACTTTCTAAAGATTGCCCCCATCTCTGAATAGCTTAGTGACTGCCAATCAATTTGGCTGAGGTTGTGTTGAAACAGTTTGAGCTTATAAGGCTTCTACCCTCTGCTGATTGAACTGTGTGTGGTTAAAAAATGTATTCAAGGTTGCAGCCAGTTTTCATGTTTCTCTTGGCTTTCACTTTTCCCCAGGATCTTTTGGGTCTCTCCCATGTGTTTAGTTTGGCCATCCACCAGGGAAGTATGGAGAGCTTATCTCAGCACTTCTATGGTGCTCTGACTTCCAGACTCTTCCCGTTAAATATCTGGCTGTAATCACCATTCACCTCAAACCAGGACCTCAGCCTTGGGGAACAAGCAAAGCTGGGGTTTTCCCCATCTATAACAAACTAAGTCCACCACTTATATCTGGAAAATCTATGGGATTTCACCTTCCTCTTTATCCTTTACATGTGTTACTCTTAATGTATCTCCTGTACATCTAACTCCATATTGGCATCTGCTTTCCAGAGGACCTAAACTGACATGACACAGTTGGTGTCATAGTTAAATGGGCCATCAACTCTGCAGTTGTCACTGATAGGATGTCTAAACTAGAATGGATGATCCACATTATCGTTTATAAAACCAGGATTGTGCTGGAGCCACCAGCTAGTCTCTGTCCAGGCCTATTGGCTGAAATCGAAGACACCGCTTAATGCTTTAAGGAATCCCAGGGTGAAGTTCCTCCTGTAGAAAGGAATGAGGCAATCATATGGGGGAGAATTCAATGGTCATTTGAATTTGGGCAGTTGTCACCAACCTGAGGTGGGAAACTAGATTTGGAACTGAAGGAGGAGCCACAGGAGATACCATTCTGGCAAAGATATACAACCCAAATGTCCAACGATAGACTGGATTAAGAAAATGTGGCACATATACACAATGGAATACTATGCAGCCACAAAAAAATGATGAGTTCATGTCCTTTGTAGGTACATGGATGAAACTGGAAACCATCATTCTCAGTAAACTATCACAAGGACAAAAAACCAAACACCGCATGTTCTCACTCATAGGTGGGAATTGAACAATGAGAACACATGGGCACAGGAAGGGGAACATCACACACCGGGGACTGTTGTGGGGTGGGGGGAGGGGGGAGGGATAGCATTAGGAGATATACCTAATGCTAAATGACGAGTTAATGGGTGCAGCACACCAACATGGCACATGGATACATATGTAACAAACCTGTACATTGTGCACATGTACCCTAAAACTTAAAGTATAATAATAATAATAATAAAGAAAAATGTTTCTAAAAACCTCCCAGGACTTCCTGATTGTATTAAGAATTGTATTCAGCTAGTTGTAACAGAGACTTGAATACAGTGGCTAAAAACACAATGGTTTATTCTCTTGCATAAAACAAGCTCATAGGTATACAGACGACAATTGGTGTGACAACTTCACAAAGTCATCAGGAATCTACGATCATCCCAACTTTTTGCCCAGCCATTCTTACCATGTAACTTCTGTCCTTTAGGTCGTCCCACATCCCAGGGTGAATGCTGGAGCTCAGCCATTATATCTGTATGCCACCTAGGAAAGAACAAGGAAGAAAAGCAAAAACGCCCTCCACTGAGTTAGCTCCTTTAAACAGCCTTCCCAAGGGTTGCACACACCACCTCCACTAAATCCCATTGGCCAGAACTTGATCACATTTCTACAACAAGGGAAGCCAGAAAATGTAGTCCTTTATTCTTAGAAGCAATATGCCTAGCTAAAAATCAGGATTCTCTTATTAAACAGAATTATTTGCCACACATCCTTCCGTTTAAAAAAATCTACATTGATCTGGTTTAAGTTGAACAGCATGGTCAGAGAGAGAGGAATGTGGGTAACATTTTTCCATATGGGTCCGTTAGAGACAAGAAGGCTGATGGCAGGGAATCAACCATGACCATCAGGAAGAGCCCACTCACTACCCTAGAGACCTTGAAAAGAACGCAGACATAAGTCTCAATGAATGCAACTCTATGATTTTTTAAAGAGACGAGTTTTGCTGTGTTGCCCAGGCTAGAGTGCAAAGAAGCAGTCATAGATCACTGCAGCCTCAAATTCCCGGGCTCAGGCTATTCTTCTGTTGAGTAAGCTGAGCATGGTGGCACATTCCCACAGTCACAGCTACTGCTAATTTTTTTTTTTTTTTTGTAGAGTCGGGGGTCTTGCCATGTTGCCCAGGCTGATCTTGAACTCCTAGCCTCAAGTGATCCTCCTGCCTCTGCCTCCCAAAGTTCTGGGATTACAGGTGTGAGCCACTACACCTAACCATCTCTATGATTTTTTTTACTTGTCACTGAACACCTTTTCTCTTTTTGATAAGAGAAATTGGAAAAGCCCAGTCATACCTGTTAACAAAATACAGTCAACCAAATTGGTTGTGAACATCTACTAATACAAACTCTGATTTGATAATAGCCTCTCATGCACAGACACATACACACAAATACATACAGATGTTCTAGTGAGAATTATCACCAGATCTAGAATTGTGTCTGATAAACCACAATTGTACTTGCTTGAATACCTTGGCTTTATTTACCTAAGAGGACGCCTTAAGAGAAGACACAGGAAAAATTTTAGAAGTCTATTTTTTTAAGTAGATGGTCTCTGCTTTCTCTCTAATTATTCACAGAATGTGAATATATCATTGTTCTAGGTCAGAAGTCCCACGTCAATGACACACATAAACATATATGCACATAAGGTCGGTGCAAAAAGTAATTGCGGCTTTGCAATTATTTTAATGGCAAAACTGCAGTTACTTTTGCACCAACTTAATATATAAGTGATAACAATTCATGTTACTGAGCTATAGATTATATCAGACATCTTTTTGAAAGGGAAGTATTCTGCAAGAGAGACTACAGACTTGATTTTCCCCATTCTGGACAACAGCATCTTGCCTACAACTCTCAGGCAGGGGTCCCCATTCCACGTAGCTATCTGTCATAACACATGGAGGAAACATTTCACCTGGAACTTCATAAAGACAACCTAGAAATTTACTGAGCATTATAAGTGTGTATCTTATATAAAGTTAAAGCATGGTTATATATAATAATGAAAATATTAACATTTAATAAGCACTCATGCACCAAACACAGTTACAAGGGCTTTATTTTTATTAACTCTTTTAATCTTCACAACAACCATATGAGAAAAGTTTTACTATCCCCATTTTATAGATTTAGAAATGAGTCACAGAGAAAAAAAAGTAACTGTGTAAGATCATACAGCTTGTAAATGGATTTTTGACTTTACAAAATCTGTGCTCTTAATCACTATACTTTAAATTGTGTGCAGCATTAACTATAATTATTTGATTTCCTACATTTAGTATTTATTTTTTTCTCTATGAATTGATGAATATCTTTAGCCAAGTGTGGCTGAGAGAATTGTCTTCATTTTGATTTTTTCTTACTTTGTTGTGTTACTCAAGTTCTGGGTGTCACACTGCCATCACTTTTCTGAGTCTGTATTACGTTAGGCTACGTGTAGTGGCTTCGTAGGTCAACTTAGCTAACTTGGAACTATGTTTCTCAGAATTTCCTTCCCTGTGTGGTTCTCTTTTGTGGTGGGCCACAAGAGAATTTAGAAGGTAAAGGTGAAGTAGTAGCCATTATTCTCTGCAGCTCAGTGTAAGGAGCCAGGCAATCCTGCAGGCTGCAGATACGCTGGGTCACTTTGTTGATATGCGACAAGAGCTGGGCCCACAGATTCTTTACCTCCTTCCTGACCTCCTTCAGTTTCTTTAAGTTCTGAGCCAGATGCATATGCAGCTCCGTGACAAAAGATGTCAACTTCTGCAGGTCATGCACATCATTGAAACTGGAGATGGTCCGTAATGGATGGTTTCCAGTTTGTCCTTATGGGCTCCAGTTTGGCCTTGCTTTCTCCCACTTTATATTCAACTTTTCTTTCTGATTTCTGGCCCTGCTACCTACAGTGACTTCACGCTCATCATTGTATGCAGAGGCCACAACTCTTTTTTTTGGTTATGATTTTATTTATTTATTAGTTATTAATGTATTTATTTTCAATTTTTACTTCAGGTTCGGGGGTACACTGCAGGTTTTTTACGTGGGTAAATTGCATGTTGGGGGTTTGGTGTACAGATAATTTTGTAACCCATGTAGTGAGAATAGTACCTGATACGTAGTTTTTCAACCCTCACTCTCCTCCCACCCTTCACCCTCAAGGAGGTCCCTGTATCTATTGCTTCCTTCTTTGCGTACTCAATGGACAACAGTTTTCTATGTGGCTCCTCACCAGCTTCCACAACTCCTTTGTCAGAAATTAATTGATCTTATATGCGTGGTTCTATTTCTGGACTTTCTCTTCTGTTTCATTGATCTGTTTGTCTACCTTTATGCCAACACCACATTATCTTCATTAACATAGCTTTTTAATAAATCTTGAAGTCAGGGAGTGTTATTTCTCCACATTTATTTTTCTTTTTCAAAGTGGTTTTTGCTGCTCTAGTTCTTTGCATTTCAATATTCATTTTAGAATTTGTCTGTTAATTTCCATGACAAAAGCCTACTGAGATTTTGATTTGGACTGAGTTGAACGTAAAGATCAGTTCAGGGAGACTTGACATCTTAAAGTAATCCTTATCATAAATTCAAAATTCCATATCACTTACAGTATCTCTGCTTTCCTAATCAAACTTGAATGGATAAACCAATTCGTAATATAACAAATAAACATCCAAACAAGCGGCTTAACACAACACAGGTTTATTCTGAGCTCAGGATATAAGTTCAGTGTCAGCCAACAAGGTGAGCATTGGGGGTAGCTCTGTTCCACATAGCGACACAGGCTGATGGAGACGCGGATATCTTTGTTTTTGTTTGTTCGTTTGTTTTTTGAGATGGAGTCTTGCTTTGTCGCCCAGGCGACACTGCAACCTCTGCTCCCCAGGTTCAAGCGATTCTCTTGCCTCAGCCTCCTGAGTAGCTGGGATTACAGGCATGCTCCACTGTACCTGGCTAATTTTTGTATTTTTAGTAGAGACCAGGTTTGGCCATATTGGCCAGGCTGGTCTTGAACTCCTGACCTCAGGTGATCCACGCGCTTCGGTCTCCCAAAGTGCTGGGATTACAGGCGTGAGCCACCGTGCCGACGCTGATATCTTAACATTTGAGCTTCATGATTGCTGAGGCAGGAAAAGAGAAGAACTAGGAGACTCTTAAATGCTTTGCCTCGAAAGTGACAAATTTTACTTCCTCAAGCACTTTGGCCACATGACCCCACTTATTTGTAAAGAGGGCTTGGAAATGTGGGGAAACACATGGATATTCAATGCGCACTAGATGCCTCTGCCACGGTCCACGCTTCTGTTTACCAAATATCCCCTTGCTTCCATTCACCCTGTAGTAGATGCTATTGGTGCCCCCACCTTGATGACTTTCACCAGGCAGGTGCACACATCTCCCAGCTGCTGTTAATGTTGGCCAGTGGCTCACAGCTGCTTCCTCTTCTGGAAAGTTGCCTTTAGCCAAAGGGAAACTTCCTCCTGATCTAAATACATTCCCATGTATAGAATACCCTCCACCATTCCCCAAGGGAGTCCACCCAAAGTCCCATGTAATCTATTAATATAGCTTATAATTCTGCATCTCTAGGCAATGCATGATAGCCTTCACCTCTGGACCAGTCCTGGTTCTTCTTGGTCCAAAAGCCTAATGAAAACAATGAATTGTCTGGCCTCCCCTTCCAACACACACGTAACATATAATGGTGGAAATAAACATTCTCATTTGGAAAGGGAAAGAAAGAGACACACAACAGTTACTGGATGTAGCAGTTCCAAAACTGCTCTGTGTGAGTGGAGGCCCCTATCCTGAGAGTGAAGAACATTCTGAATCAGGCCCTGATTCTCTCTGGAAGAAACTCTCTTGTCCATTGTTCTTAGTGGTCCCTGGCCTGCCCTCTAGCAGCTCTCCTTTTTCTATTCTGCTTCTTGCCATAACTAAAGTAGTTATTGAAGAATGTATATGCCCTCCTTGAGTCTATCTAGCGTTGTCTACTGCCCTTAGAAGACTGGGGTCCCAAAGATGGTTTATTTCGTTTTTAAAAAAAAAAAATTCGATTGATTAAATAAAGGTTGTATATACTCAAGGTCCTTGGAGGATTTTAAGGCTTGAACAGTCGTCTTATTTTATTTCATTTGTTATTGCCCAGACTTGTGGCTTCTCTAGCAGTACAAGACTTTTTTTTTTTTTTTTTTTTTGAGACAGGGTCTCACTGTCTTGCCCAGACTGGAGTGCAGTGGCCTGATCTGGGCTCACCGCAACCTCCACCTCCCAGGCTCAAGCGATTCTCCTGCCTCAGCCTCCCGAGTAGCTGGGATTACAGGCTCGTGCCACTACTGCCCGGCTAATTTTTGTGTTTTTAGTAGAGACAGGGTTTCACCATGTTAGCAAGGCTGGGCTCAAACTCCTGACCTCAAATGATCCACTCTCCTCTGTCTTCCAAAATGATGGGATTATAGGCGTGAGCCACCGCGCCCAGCCACAAGACTCTTAAAAACTTGTTAGACTGAACAATGGGTAAACTGATTAATAAAAATGGTACATCTAAGTAATGGAATATTATTTATCTATAAAAAGGAGTGAAGCAGTGACACATGCTACAACACGGATGACCCTTAAAAACATTATGCTAAATGACAGAAGACAAACGCGAAAGACCATATTTTATATAATACAATTTATATGAAATATCCAAAATAGGCAAATCCACAGAGACAGAAAGTAGACTAGCTTCCAGGGGTTAGCAGGAGGGAGGAATGAAAAGTGAGTGCTAATTAGGTATGATGTGTCTTTTGGGGCTGATGAAACTGCTCTGGAATTAGCGATATTGGTTGTACAACTTTGTGACTATACTAAAACCACTGAATTTGACACTTTAAAAATAAACTTAATAAAGCCTTATTAGACTTCTTAAAATATGATTGTAGTCAATGCCATGTAACAGCCACACCCATAGTTCTTTTGAGGACATAATTAACAGATCTGGCACATTTTTTGCTGTTCTGTAAATCCCACATCTTTCTCTCTCTATTGATTTAATAATGAAAGAATCTAGAAGAGGGCAGAGAAGGCCATCATCTTAATTACACTTTTTTTCCTGAGTAATTTTGTACAAGTAAGAGATTTTATTGAGGGCTACACCCTTAATCTGATCTTCACCTTACAGCACTTTTGACAAAATGGTTTTATTGAAGTATAATTGGAATACAATAACCTGCATGTATTTAAAGTGTACAGTTTGACAAATTTTAACATGTATATATACCATTACCACATTCAATATAATGAACATATCCAGCACCCCCAAAAGTTTGTTGATACCCCCTTGTAACTTCTCTTTCCGCCCCTCTCCATCCCCTCCCCCAGGCTGTCACTAATGTTTTCTCACTATACATTAGTTTAATTTGTCTAGAATTTATAGAATTGGAATAATATACAGTATGTACCCTTTGTTTTGGCTTCATTCATTCAGCAGAATTCTGATTTGGCTCATATGATAGGTGTATGGTTAACTTTTAAAGAAACTGCCTATTTTCCAAGTCGTTGTACCATTTGATATTCCTACCAGCAGGGAATGAGAATTTTAGTTTCTCCATATTTTCCCCAACATTTGGTATATATAACCAGCCTTTTAAATTTCAGCTATTCTCATAGGTACGTAGTAATAACACATTATGGTTTTAACTGGAATTTCCCTAATGATGTTGAGCATCTTTTTGTGCTTGTCATCCATATATCTACTTTCGTGAAGTGTCTATTCCAAATTTTGGGTGCTTATTTATTTTCTTATAATTGGTTTTGGAGTTCTTTATATATGCTGGACATATAATTTACAAATATTTTCTCTCCACCTGTGGCTCGTCTTTTAGTTTGTTAACATCATCATTTGAGAAGCATACCTTTTTCATTTTGATGAAGTTCACTTCACATTATTTTCCTCTTTTATAGATTGTGCTTTTGGTGTCATATCTAGGAAAGCTTTGCCTAGTCTAAGATCACAAAGATTTTCTTGTGTTTTCTTCTAGACATGGATCAACGTGCTCTTTTTATTGGCATATAGATGTGTGATTGTTACAGTATCATTCGTTGATAATACTATCTTTTTGCCACTGTGTTGCCTTGGCACCTTTGTCAGAAATTAATTGATTTTATATGCGTGGGTCTATTTCTGGACTTTCTCTTCTGTTTCATTGATCTGTTTGTCTACCTTTATGCCAACATCACATTATCTTCATTAACATAGCTTTTTAATAAATCTTGAAGTCAGGGAGTGTTATTTCTCCACATTTATTTTTCTTTTTCAAAGTGGTTTTTGCTGCTCTAGTTCTTTGCATTTCAATATTCATTTTAGAATTTGTCTGTCAATTTCCATGACAAAAGTCTACTGAGATTTTGATTTGGACTGAGTTGAATGTAAAGATCAATTCAGGGAGACTCGACATCTTAGAAATATTGAGTCTTCTGATCCATGAAATTTAATTTTTCTCAATATTTTAATGTTTGTAGTATACAGGTCATGCACAGCTTTTGCCAGATTTATCGACAAATCTCTCACATTTTTAATGCAACTGCAAATAGCATTATTTTAAAAATTTCAATTCTGATTGCTTGTATAGTAAATGGTACACATAACTTACTTATTAGTTCTAACAACTTTTTTGTAAATTCTATTGGATTTGGATTTTTTTAATAGACAGGGTCTCACCATGTTGCCCAGGCTGGTCTCAGACTCCTGGCCTCAAGTGATCCTCCTGCCTTGGCCTCCAAAACCACTGGGATTACAGGCAGGAGCCACTGAGCCCAACCCAGATTTCCTATATAGACAATCATGCCATCTTTGAATAGACAGTTTTATTTTTTTCTTTGTAATCGGAATATATTTTATTTTCTCTTCTTGCCTGATTTCATTGACTAGAACTTCCAGTAAAATATTGAATAGAAGTGGCAAGAGCAGACATCCTTAGGGGAAAAGTATTCTACCTTCACCATTAAGTATGATATTAACTGCAGTTATTTTGAAATGTTCTTTAATGGTTTGAGGAAGTTTCCTTCCAGTCTTAGTTTGTGGAAAACTTTTACCAGGAATAGATGTTGAATTTTTGTCAAATGCTTTCTCTGCATCTATCAAGATGATAATATTGTTTTTCTTTTTTGATCTGTTAATGTGATAAATTACATTGATTGAATTTTGAATGTTAAAACTAGTTTGTATTCCTAGGATAAACTCTACTTGGTTGTGATACATTATACTTTTTATGTTATACATTGCTTGATTCAATTTACTAAAATTTAAAGAGTTTTTACATCTATGTTCAAGAGGGAAATTGGGCTGTAGTTTTCTTTTTTTGTAGTCTTTGTGTGGTTTTGCTATCAGAGTAATTCTGACCTCATAGACTACATAGGAACATATTCCCTCCTCTTCAATTTTCTCTAAGGTTTTATGAGAATTGGTATGATTTCTCCCTTAAATGTTAGGTAGAATTCAGTAGTGAAGTCAAATGGGCCTGGGGTTTTCTTTGTGAGAGGTTTTAACTACATATGTTGGCTCTTAAATGCTTAAGCCTAGAAATAACATATCACACTTTTCACAGCCATAACCAGCCATATGGTTCTACCTAATTGCAAGAAGGCTAGAAAATGCAGAGAAGCACATAGGTATTTGGTGGTCAGTAAATGTCTACGCTATAGGGTCTTTCTGAAAATGTATAGAAAACTATGTCTACATGAGTAATTGCTCAAAAATTACTTTAAAGTTTTGAGATGTAGCAACTATATTACCAGGCTAGTTCATCTCCTCCAACATTCTACAGAAATCCCATTGCTTTTATTGTACAACTCTGGAAATAAAATCTTATTCTCTGTGCTGTGTCTCTGTCCTCTGTTCTATGGAAACTCAGTTTTCTCCGCCTGTGGCTTCTGCTCCACATTTGTGAAGGAGAGGATTTTATCCAAGTTAGGCTTTGGCAGGAAAAAAAATAATTTCTAGATTGGATCCAAGGTGAAAATGGTTCCTCAGTGTTATGGAAACACAAATACCATGATTCTTACTGTCTTACACTATAAATATTCCAGTGTCTGCGCAGCTTCTCTTGGCTATGGAATCATTTAAATATTTCATGTCTGCCAATATTTGAACTACAAAACCCCCTAAAGTTTTAATTTTATTAATATTTTCATATTATTAACACTAATTGATTAGGCATGTCAGATAAGTTTGTTCAAAAATTAAGAACTTATTAGAAGTTATATTATTCAGGGTAGATGCCAAGATGCTGTGACAGAGACCCACTGTAGATTGGCTGATTCAGGGTACACGTTTCTTTCTCAGATCACAGTCTAGAAATGTGCAATCCAAGACTAGTGAAGCCACTCTGCAATCCTTAACATGCTTCCATTTCATGATTCAAGATGGCTGCCCAGTTTTCATCTCCTAGCCAAGATTAAAGGGAGAGGCTCAGGATAGCATGTGAACCTTCCATTATCAAGGAACAACTTGGAAGTAGCATACATTACTTCCACTTACATTCAGTGACAGAACTTAGTCTTAGGACTATATCAAATTGCAAGAAAGGGTGAAATATCCTGAGCTGGGAATTCATGTGCCTAGCTAAAACTCAGGGGTTGTATTATTAAAGAAAGAGAGACTGGATATTGGTGAAACGTGAGCAGGATTTCAGGAGTATGCAGTGTTGACAGGAAGGCAGAAGAAAAGGTTTGGAAGCAGGCAAAAGAGGGGCAGCTTTGAGTGGGCAAGGGTGGAGCACTGGGAAACAGGCATTGTAGGAACAGTCAGGGTGCTGCTATTGAAATTTTTAAAAATACAACCATTTTGTCACTTACTCTGTCTCTTCTTCTAATTCAAGGTCGAGACGGCCAGGAAAAGGTGCCTGCCTTACACTATATCAGGGAAATAAAGAAGAATCAGGTGGATGCTACTTCCTGAAACTCTTGGGCTTTCATAGTTGGACGGGGAGATATCTGGATTTCCCATTCCACCAGATTTTTCACAATAGGGAAAGGTAGTACCCTAGAAAGAAATTGAGGTACGATTTGTTCTGGGCTGTCACAAAACACAAACAGACCACATCAACCACTTAAAATATTTGCCAGAATATTGATTCCATCATTTAATTCATTTGACCATTCCAAAAACAAGGAAGTTTGTGACTATTATAAAAATGAAGTCACCATTGTACCTCATAGTGCCAGGCCTTAGGTTTTACTGATGCTTTCTTTGTAATATTTCTTGTACCTGTGCCTTCTTTCCCATTCTTTGTATGTTTTTCAAGCCTTATCATCTGTTGCCTGAAGTATCCATCCTTGGCTAGGATGCTTGGGGTTCAAGTAAGAGAAAAACCTAACTCAACTGATGCAAACAGTAACAACATTTTTACCACCTATATGAAGGAGTCCAGAACCCCAGGTAGGCTCCAGGCACCATGGATACAGGCTCTGGTTCTATTTCTCTTGTCGTTCTCTTCATTCTCCTCATCTTCCTGTGTTGACTCCAGTCTCAGTCTGGTTGTGAAGTGGCTATTGTATTCCAGGCATACATTCATGCATAATGTCAGTGGAAAAAGAGGGACTTTCTCTTGTCTGTATCATTATTTAGGAGTATAGTGGATGCTGAAATGTGCCACCTATATTCCTCTTTAGGATTGAAGGACTTATTCTCTCAGCTGCTGGAGGTGTTTTTAGCAGAGAGCCTGCAGCTGTCAGTCCTTTTTGGAAATGCCCTTTACTGAAGATACTTGCCTTGCTGAAATTCACTTTCCCTTCCTGGGAGCAGCCAATATCCAATAACTGTTTGTCACCAGTACATAAAGGTCCAGCTTCCTCACCCCAGCTCAGAACGACTCTGCAGGACCATCTTTAGAGTTCTTTGTAGGGCTGGCTGAGGCATTCACTGAAACTACATCACAGCTGAAAGTCTCTCTCACCCACTCCTGCTGTCTTCTCTTTCCTCCCACAGGCATCAATCTCAAATGCGCTCCTTCATGAAATTCCCGCATGCTCATTGCCTTCTGAGTCTGTTTTTCAGAGAACCCGATATGCAACAAGAAGTGAAGAAACCTTTCACAGGCCCCCCCTTACATCTCAGTGTCCTACTGTGCCACACGCACACTCCTAATTTGATTATTGGTAGGGGGAACAGGACTGTCATGATTGGCTTACACCAAGTACAGTTTTTCCCCTAGAGCTGGGAATGGAGTCAAGCTCCCCTAATTCTTATAGAGCATGGAGGGGAACTGATCAAAACTGGGTCTCTGCTAGCAGTGAAAAAGCAGGCAATGAATGTTGGGTTGACAACCAACATTGTCTGAGGCATCAACTTCCTGCCTCAATATTTTCCTTCTTGCTCATTGCAACCACTGCAATGGTCATCTTCCCCAGAGACTGTTTTATTCATATCGCTTTTATGTTTTAAAAAAGATCTCCGTGGATACCCACAGATCATATTATACATAATTTCAATCTTTTTGTTTTATTTTCTTTTTGATCTAACCCACCCAGAGAAACAACATATGCTCATCAGTCACAACGGCCTGTTGCTTACTATTTCAATACAGAAGGGATCTTAGAAAAGCAGGAAAGAAGGAGAAGGGCACCCCAGGTAGGACAGTGCAAATTAGGCTCTCCAGAAGCATGTGTTTTTGACAACCCAGGAAGCCATATTGCATTCTCCTGGAGAATCACTCGCCTATAGGTTCTAGGCTTCAAAATCAAGTAGATTTTAGCCTGATCATCAAAGATCCAGGTAACTTAGCTCCAATTTTTCTTTCCAGCTGCCTCTCTCACTATTCCCCTACATGACCATTCTGCTCTATCTTACATTGCTGTCTCTGCTTTCATTCTTCAAACCCTGCCTTAAGCCTTACCACCTCCATAATAGCTTTCCTGAGCCCTGCAGTCCACTTTAACTTCTCATTTACCATACCACCCATAGTGTCAGCCAACAGATGTTCGGCATTCACAAAGTCCTTCAAAACTACTAAGACATCACATGTAGATATTTCTGTATGTATTCCCAGCCTTTTCTCTAATCACATTTCAGTACAGTCAAGTGATTCCTGGATGTGACCACACTATAACTGCCACGAAGACGCAGAGGCTCAATCATTTTAAGAACGCTGAACAGACAGAAAATTACTCAGTCCTTTCTCACACACACAAAAATAAACACATATGTCTTAGTACATTAGGGCTGCTATAACAAAATACCATAAACTGGATATTTTTTTTTTTTTTTTTTTTTTTTTTTGAGACGGAGTCTCGCTCTGTCGCCCAGGCTGGAGTGCAGTGGCACGATCTCGGCTCACTGCAAGCTCCGCCTCCCGGGTTCACGCCATTCTCCTGCCTCAGCCTCTCCGAGTAGCTGGGACTACAGGCGCCCGCCACCACGCCCGGCTAATTTTTTGTATTTTTACTAGAGACGGGGTTTCACCGTGGTCTCGATCTCCTGACCTCGTGATCCGCCCGCCTCGGCCTCCCAAAGTGCTGGGATTACAAGCGTGAGCCACCGCGCCCGGCCGATATTTTATAAACAACAGAAATTTATTTTTCACAGCTCCGGAGGTGGGGAAGTCCAGGATCAAGGCACCAGCAGATTCTGTGTCTGGTGAGGGCTTGGTTTCTGATTCATAGATGGCAACTTCTCGCTACATTCTCAGATGGTGAAAGAAGCAAGGGTTCTCTTTCAGGGCCTCTTTTATAAGGCCACTAATTTCATTCATGAGGGCTCCACTCTCATGATCTAAATTACCTACAAAAGCCTTCATCCCTTAATACCATCACCTTAAAGGTTAGGATTTCAACATATGAATTTTGGGGGAACACAAACATTCAGATCATAGCAACAGAAAATGTGGAATTCTTAAGTGCCAGTGGTCTCTGGTAAATTCTTGAAGCATTCCATGTGTGAGCAACTGGAGTGAAGAAACCCTGTGATAACTCTTGGTATTCTCAAAGTGACTTTGCACATGGTCAACAAATGTTTGATGAATTAATGAGAATCATCATTCACTGTGCTTTGAGTCATTAATTTTTCAGTGAGAAATGTCACATTAAATAAGCCTCAAGAGGTTACACAATTAGATGCATTAAAGTGTTAATTCAAGCTTTCATATGGGAAAATTCAAACTTTCATATGGGAAAGTTTTACAAACTTGTCCCAACAATAGGAATTCATTCATTTATTAATTTACTCAAAAAGTGTTTTCTGAGTACCCACCATGTGCCCTTTGCTAGTGCTATAAATACAGTGATGAGCAAATCAGACACTGTTCCTGTGTCAAAGAGATTTAAAGTCTATCTGGGAATATAGATATTATTCAAATACTTTACATAAATAGACAAATGGTATGATGGTTCCAAACAAGTTGTTCAACTAGATACATGCTATAAAGTACATGTTTCAGTTATCTATTGCTGCTTCATAATGAATCATCTCAAAATTTATTAACTCAAAACAACAACTATTATTTCTTATTATATCTCATAGGTCTAAGGGTTAAAGTGGCTCAGCTGGGCATTTCTCACTTAGGGCGTTTCATGTAGCTGCAGTTCAACAGTGACTGGGGTTGAAGTAACCTTGAAGGCTTCCTAACTGTCATGTCAGCAGTTGATGCTAGCTGTTGACTGAGATCTCAATGACCTCTCCATGTAGCTTCACCCCAGTGTGGTTGCTGGCTTCCAATAGTCAGCATCTCAAAGAAAAGACCAGGCCAAAGCTGCATTACCTTTTATGACCTAGCTTTAGAAATCACACAGTGTCACTTCTGACATAGTCATATAGCTACCTTAAGAGGAAGGAATATGGAGTTTCCTCATAGGAGGAGTGTCAATGTCACACTGTAAGAAGAGCATAATGGATGGAAGGTATTGTTACAGCCATCTTGGAAAGTACGCAGCACATAAGACAGGCAGGCAAACTTATCTACTAGGGAGTCAGGGAGAACTTCTCCGAAGAATAGTCACTTAAGATCTGAAAATATGGAGCTGTTACCTGGAATAAGGAGTAGGAAATGCAAGCAAATGGAATATTATGTGTAAAAACCCTGAGGCAGAAAGGAAGAGAACACAGACTGAAAGAAGTGTGGCCACAATATAGAATGAGGGGAAGCATGGAAGACAGAGTTGAAGCTGGATAGGTAGACAGGATCCAGATCAAACAGGGCCTTTTTGGCTATAGTCAGAATCTTGTTCTTTAGCCTGTAGTACCAGTAATTCATCAAAGAGTTTTAAGCTGGTGAGTGACAGTTTGTTCTTAGTACAGCAAGTAGAGAATAAACTGAGGTTGCAGGAGGGAAAGGAGTGGATGCATGGGACTACTTACAAGGCTGTTGTTGGGAGCCCAACTGACAAGTGATGGGATCTAGCACTGGCTAACTGGGTGGCAATAAAGATGGAGAGACATGGCTGGATTCAATCACCATAAACAGGAAAATCAACAACACTTAGGGATGGGTTGGGTGGGATGGGGCACGGTGGAAGAAAAGTGTCAAGGATGAACAGTGGTGCCAACTATAGAGACCCATAAGACAATTAGGTTGCAGAGTAGAGGTCCTGAATTTATTCAGTAGACGTGGAGTTGGAGATGCATTTGAACAATGAAAAGAAGATACATGGAGTTAAGAACACAGACAAGGACCTAAAAATACAGATTTATGGGATCTCAGTATTTAGTTGACAATTAAAGCTATAAGTAGGGATAAGATCATCTTGGGAAAGAGTATAGAGATTCTCATGGAATCCAACATTCAATGGTTGCCCAGAAAGAGATGGATGGCTAGAAACTGAGAAGCATCCAGAGATGTTGGAGGCAGGATAATATTATGTCCTGGAAACTAAAGGTTGTTAGTGCTACTAGAAGTGATAAGTGGTTATTAGTGTTGAATGCTTCTGAGAGGTGTGCAAAGATGAGGACTAAAATATTTCTGTTGGTGCCAATAACATGCAGGTCATGACAGCAAGAGTTATTTCAGAGGAGTCATGTGGGCAGACATCAGATTGGAGTAGGATATTGGAGATAGAAGGTTTAGGCAACATTTTTGAAAGGAAGAAAGTTGTAGGAAATGATATAATATGACCATCATGCAATGGCATCCATTTGAGAACAAGATATACCAAACATTGGATTTCATATACCAGATCATATACTCAAGAGACACATCACTGCATGTTCTCCTTTTGAGAGAAGGGAACATGAAGCAAATGGGGGAAAGTGCTGATAACTTATGTGTTCCAGATGACCACAAATTGAACCTACTCCAGCAGAGAGAGAGAAGAACCAGAGCAGGAAAGCAGGAAAAGCTTCAAACAGCTGCATGAAAAATATTACTGTAGAACCCCGATGGTGATAGCTCAGAATCTGCATTTAGTGTGGACGTGTTCAACTCTCATGGGTCTCTGTGCAAGTCTTGTAACCTTTCCATGCATTGACTTTTCTTTGGCTATTTACCATGGTCAGAGTAAGGCCGATCCTTGGAAAGCACTTGGAACAAAAAGTCCAACACGATTTGACTAAATGAAAGATTTGATTAGTTATCACTAACAGAATGATGCAACCCAGGAAGGACTATTAACTCATTGTTTCTAAACTTTGCCATTTTTTTTGTACTTGGCTCCAGCCTTAAGAGCTCTTGCCAAACAGCAGGGTTTCTGCATGTGCTTTGGCCTCCCTGTGGACCTCATAATGAGCCAGAAACTCTCACCATCCAGGAAAGGTCTTTAGGAAAAGAAGGGGAAAGGGCATGGGCACAACCACAGGGAGAGGCAGCTTATAGTGAGCACACACATAGAGACAGTGGGGAGGACAGAGGACAGAGTCCAACAGGGGATGTACATTAGCTGTTCTTGCAGCTGGAAACTCTTCTCTAGCCTCCAGGACAAATTTTCCAGTCTAAGTCCTGGCAGTGATGCTGACCTTTGGGTTGCTTACAAGAGAGTAAATGAAAGCTTTCCCTCTCCTCCAAGACATCCTTCTTTGACTTGAAACATGTGACAAGGCTGTTACCTCCAGCAGATGCTTGCTGGATGAATCAGCATTCTAAAAGACCAAGGCTCCAGGATGTGCCAAAGCAGCAACAGAATCAGTAAGGATTAAGAAGCGAGTAGGGAGAGATAGTTCAATGAATGCAGCCTTCTGCAAGGGGGCAGTTGCACCACCTTTGAAGTGGGCAGTCCAAAAATCTTACTGAGAATAAAGGATAAAAGGGTGAGAACTACGTGTGCAGGACCCGGAGCAGACCCAATTGGGCCTAAAATGGGTCTTGTTGGGGGAATCATAATAGTTGAATGGAAGCATTATCTCTGAGGATAGTCTCTGTATGTTAAAAAGTCCTAGTCCTACACTAGTTATTTTCCTTTTCAAATGCATAGCCCCAGGGATACAAATTGGGGGTTTCCTTTTCAAATGCATAGCCTCGGGGATACAAAGGAGGGTTTCCTCATCACCACATTAAAGCATTCCTGCCTCAGAAGTGTTGTGGCCTCCTTTTTCTCTGTTGCTGTGTTAGGCAGAAAGGGTAGTTTCACAAACTGCATTAAAACCCTCGGTGAGGGCTTTAAGGTTCTCAATCCTCATAGGAAAAAGATTGAGCCACAAAATGTAACTGATGTATCCTCATGTTGTTCCATTTTTCAGTCTGCTTCTAGTCCTGGGTCATGTGCCCTTGTATATATTCCCTCGGGTCCTATCTGGCAAAAAATAAAAGCCTTTCCTCCTTGGGATTTGGATGTCCCCTATCAAGATCCAGAAGCTGATGTTTGCTATGGCTTCCTTCACTCCCCTCTGTTCTAATTGTATATTGTCTTTTTTCCTTTCTTCCTGTCTCAAAAATGTTCCCAAGAATCTTATCCACTGTAGCGACTTCAGCGTTTACCTCCATGCAAGCATTTCAAATCTATATTCTCTCCTCATCTTTCCTACTGAATTCCAAATTATCTTACCTCTAGACATTTTTACATTGTTGTTTCACTTGCATTGTAATCTTAACATGTTTAAACTCAATTCTCTCCACACTGGCTCCTCACCTGTATCCGTCCAAGACCAATCAAAGAAGCAGAATCAGTAGAGGATATGAATTGCATACAGCCAATATGGATTTGTTACAGGGAATTGCCTTTATGCGATTGTGAGAGTTGGATAAGCAGTCTCTGTATGGTTATTGTTTCTGATTCTGATGATGGAGCTTGAAGTCCATGGGGCAGGCAGTAGGGAAAGAAAGACAGGTAAATTGGGGAGATCAAGAACAGGTTGGAACCAACAAGCACAAGCTAGAACCCCATGAGGAAGAACTGGAAGACATGTTCGTTCTTATTGCCTCTGACCTTGGTGATAAGGGTATCTAGCAGAAGTGGGACTTTTTGTCATAGAGCTAGATACACATACCTGGCCTAAGAGTCACAGAAGCCAAAAGGCAATCAAGGCAAAAGTAGAGCAGTTACAGGCCCAGCTGTTGCCTCAAACCAACGAAGTGAGTCAGCAGATCGACAACAACATGTGTGAGCTGAAATAATGGCCACTGTTTCTCTTCCAGCCTTCAAATCTCCCAAGAATCTCCCATGTGGCCAACCCTAACTGGAAACAAACAAGAGAGTGAATTCTGGGAAATGTAGCTCAGCCTAGGCGAGTTGATAACATTACAAAGCCATTAAAATCCACTCCTAGACAACTTGGCATCCATATATATCTCCTGAAAGTATACTTAATCACTGAATAATGATAATACCAAAGGCATGCCTTTGCCTAGTGTGATACAACTATCTCTCATACAACTGAAAAAAAAAATGCTAACCCTTTTCCCAAGTTTCTTTTTTTGTCCTTGGGTGATGTTTATTATTTTCCAGGCTGCTTCACATATATCCTTTTATAGCTTGTAACTTAAGTGCTAAGATATAAAGTAAACTATTATTAAGACAACTTGTGTTAGATGATAAGGGGCCATGAAAGGGAAAAAAAATAAAAATATCTGGTTAATACATAAAAACATAAAAACATATTTATATTAAAATAAGGAAGAAATACTTACAACTCTTACAGTCCTTGTTTCTGCATGGGTCATATGGTCATAGTTAATATCAATCACTACCTTTTTCCCATGTTCTATCTATTGCTATTCTTTTTGCCCTCAGCAAGCACCTCGGCTGATCGTAGTTCTTTGCTTGGTGGAGTGACACAAAACTTCATTCTTGAAAGCTCTGGGGTATTAGCAGTCCAGCCTGAATTGAATTGTTACAGTTTTTTGTTGACTTTAATCTAGGACATGGAAGTATTAAGAGGCACTCTTGAAGATTTCCTGCATTCCATAATTCCATATATGCTTGTTACTCCTATTGTGTTACTAGTAACAATTGTGTTGCTACTGGTCACACAATTTTTCCCTGATAGAACTGAACACCCTAGCCAGAAAATGACCTCATTTTCTACCTGTTAATTCAATGGCGTAAGGTATCCAGAGTAGACAGGCAGCAGTCTCGTCTTCCATTTCTGTGGAATTAATGTTGGGTCCCCTTTTGAAAGTATTCCTCCCTTAGAACTACGATCTCTAGACTAGTAGAGCCTACAATATAGGGATGGGAAGCAACATTTTGCTAATGGATTAGTAGAGGTAATAGTGAGTGCTGCTACTCCTATTTTCACCCCTGGCTTTTTAAGTCTATGAACATATATATATATATATATATATATT
>NW_026652282.1:33507772-33698994 GCF_009828535.3 Hylobates moloch | reverse complement strand
GCAATCTCGGCTCACTGCAAGCTCTGCCTCCCAGGTTCATGCCATTCTCCTGCCTCAGCCTCCCATGTAGCTGGGACTACAGGTGCCCGCCACCACGCCTGGCTGATTTTTTGTATTTTTAGTAGAGATGGGGTTTCACCATGTTAGCCAGAATGGTCTCGATCTCCTGATCTCGTGATCCACCCGCCTTGGCCTCCCAAAGTGCTGGGATTACAGGCGTGAGCCACCGCACCCAGCGGATCTATGAATATTGACTATGGGAGAAACAGCACCATATAGTGGACTCTGACTCAAAGCATCCTGGAAGACATTGCCCAGACCTGCAAGGTGTTTTCAAAAGGCCATAACAGCATTTTCAAAAGGCCACTCTGTTTCTGTCAAGCCAGCTGCTTCAGGATGATGGGAAGCATGGTACGACCAGTAAAGTCTGTGAGCATGGGCCAATTGCCATGTTTCATTTGCTGTGATGTGGGTTCCTTGTTTGGAAGCAGGCTAGTATCATGATAGTAGATAAGGTAAGTTTATGGATGGTAGTTTTGGAAGAAGCTTTGTGGACAGAGAAGGTAAATCCATATCCAGTATAAGTGTCCATTCAAGTACCCAGGTAGACTACTCAAAATCCTGCCCACGGTGAGGATGAATTTCCGCTCATCCCTGTCTTTCAAGGCTGTTATAGAGCAGCGCTGTAGATGCTACCACTATCTACTTTCATGTAGTGTCTTCATGTCATGCAGCATCACCAGTAAACCAAATCTGAGGATTTTCTTCCTTCCCCTTGTCATAGGGAACTCCCCACCAGACCATCTCGATACAGGTTGGAAAAGTGAAAGTATATAGCAGAAGTAGGGGCCACGAGCATTTGGGCTACTTCTTTTTTTTTTTTTTTTTTTTTTTCAGATGGAGTCTCGCTCTGTCGCCCAGGCTGGAGTGCAGTGGCACCATCTTGGCTCACTGCAAGCTCCGCCTCTGGGGTTCACACCATTCTCCTGCCTCAGCTTCCCAAGTAGCTGGGATTACAGGCACCCACCCCCACTCCCTGCTAATTTTTTCATTTTTAGTCGAGATGGAGTTTCACCACATTGGCCCTGCTGGTCTCGAACTCCTGACCTCAAATGATCCACTCGCCTCGGCCTCCCAAAGTGCTGGGATTACAGGCGTGAGCCACCGTGCCCAGCCTGGGCTACTTCTACATGCAACTTACTTGTGGCTTCAAGGCCTGATCAAGTCTGATCACATATACACCTCTTCCATTTGATAATGGAGTGCTTCTTTGCACACACAACTTTATGGCTTATCTAGTTGAACAACCTCAAACTCACAATGGGGAGCTCAGGTTCCATGGTGAGTTAGTGGCTCATGGTTAAGCATCCAGTCTCTACAAAGGCTCAGTAGCAAGGCAAAAGTTGTTTCTGAAAAAGAGAGCAGTTATCTGCAGAGTATGGCAGTGGTTAGCTCCAAAATTCTAAGGGTCCAGTTTTGTGTCACTTATAGGGGCTTGCCAAAGACTTCAAAATGCATCCTTATCTGTCACTGACACTTTAAGCACCACTGGAGCTCCTGGGTCATATGTCCCAAGTAGCAGAGCAGTTTGCACAGCAGCCTAGACAAAAGCCTTCTCTTATTCTGGGCTCCAATCAAAACTAGCATTTCTTAAGTCAAATTCATACAATGACCAACCAAAGAGGAAAATAAGAGGCATTCTCTCAATCAGCTTCTGTCTTAAAATTCCCTAAGCAAGTGTCTTATTGGCCTGCCTGGGACCTGTGCCAATCCCTCTAATCGCAATGTCTTGGGAGTAAAGTTCTACTACTGACGCAGCCTCATTCATACAACCACACCCATTACTAGAGTTTGAGGTATCTGTGGTTGTTAGGCCCCCTCCAAAACCATATTAGTTCCCCAAATGATGTTCTGGGAAAACAAATAAATGTCTACCCCTGGAAGGATTAAGCTCTTTATGGCCTTCACTGTCTTCATTCATGAAGATAGCATATCTTCCCATTTAATTAAGTCTTTTCTCTATGGCTCTTAGTTATAATTTTTAGAATATGTGTATATGTACATGTGGTGTATCATACATTTGTTTTACAGCTTAAGCCTTTATTATCTAGTTATTTTGGGTAATAATAAAGCTATTAATCTTCATACATTTTCTATTTATATACTTTACTGAACTCTCTGTGGCAGGCAGAATTCTGAGATGGCCCCCACGACCATTACTTCCTGATGCTACTCCCATGATTACATTAGGTTGCATTGCAAGAGAAAATTTCTAGATGTATTAAGGTTACTAGTCTTGACCCTAAGGTAGAGAAATTTCTGGGTGGGTCTAACTTAATCATGAGTCCTTCTAAAGTGAAGTCTTCTCTAGCTGGTGGTAGAAGAAAAAGTCAGAGAGAGATTCAAAGTGTGAGAGAGATTTGATGGAAGGATCTGCAGGTCAAAGGGACCTGGGAGTGGTATCTAATTGCTGACAGTAGTCCCTGACCAGTATTCATTAAGAAAACAGAACTTCAGTCTTACAACTGCAAGGACCTGGCAGGCTAGAACTTGTGCTGTATTTGATGTTTGCTATATGTATCACGTGAAAGACTAAATCCACTATAACTGTTCTAATCACAGTTGGTGCCAGAGACCTCACATTCCTCTAGTGGGTATTTTTTTTTTTTTTTTTTTTTTGTCTCCTTGCTTGACTTTGGGATCCCGTAATACTCCCCCTCAGGGAGAATCTGGATCTTGCTGCTCTTTCAGTTGGAATTCACTGTCATTATGCTGGAGCCCTGTTGATGTGGTGGTAGGGTGTGGAGAGGAAAAGTGTTCTATAATATTATGATGAAATCTCAGCCTTTTAGTGAGCATGTGACCTGGGGCTATGACCTTCGCAGATATTTCTTAGGTTTTTAAAACTTCCCCTCTTAGGTGAGACAGGAAGGCTAAGGAGGCTGAAGTACAGGAAATGCACTTCTGCTGGTGGGATAAGCCTCTGGCAAAGTAATTCCCCTTAGTAAAGTAGTCCTTTTTCATGGAGAAGTCTCTGGGCATATTTCAAATGATTAGATTAATCTTCCTCTCCCGCTGCCAGCACAGGAAGGGTCTTTCTTGGACCTTCATCATGAAAACATGGCAGGGTTCTTGGAGGTAAAGCCCACAACAGTGTGGGGGTCCCAGTTGTGACTTCAGCTCCCATGGGTCTTTCAATGTCATATTAGTCGACACTCAGCCTCCAGCAATTTTTCCAAACTGCCATTTAAGTTTATGGTTCCAGCATGTCTTCTGCTCCAGGTAAGCAGAGCTTGACTGTGACTCTCTGGACTTCTTTGTCTTTCCAGATGATGATGGTGGCAATTTGCCCTGAAAACTCAGTTCTCTGTTGGGTCAGAGAAAAGACGTTGATTTTCAGTGTGTCCAGATTTTTCTTGTTGTAAGGGCAGGAATGATGGCTTGTAAGCACATGCAGGTGAAACAGAAAGTCACTAACTTTAATTTTTATTTCTGCATTCTTATATTTCTCAGTTCTCTTTATGACCACCTATTCTTTTTCTTGTGCTGTAGAATTTTTTCAACCCCAAGAGCTTGTGTTGTTTCATTCTGAATATTTACGCTAGAAAAAGAAGAAATCTCTTTAAGCCGAAGGATTGTAAACAGACACTATTCTTAGACTGTCTTTATCTTCTTTGATCTTGACCTTGAACATTCTTACTTTAACCCCCTCAGAGCTAGATTTTTCATTTTTTAATTTTCTATTTTAATTTCTGAAATACATGTGCAGAACGTGCAGGTTTGTTACATAGGTATACATGTGCCATGGTGGTTTGCTGCACCTATCATCTAGGTTTTAAGCCCCGCGTCCATTAGGTATTTGTCCGAATTCTCTCCCTCCCCTTGCCCGCCCCCAACTCCCGACAGACCCTGGTATGTGATGTTCCCCTCCCTGTGTCCATGTGTTCTCAGAGCTAGATTTTTAATATATATGCATGAGCACAAGCATCAACCCAATGCACCCTACTCATCTGGCATTCATTTCACATGATTCCAACAGACTCAGGTCAAATCATCTTGCCCTTCTATTCTTGAATTCTTGAAAAGTCTGATACATACTGTACTTTGTACAGACGTATTATGTGAAAGAGTAAATCCACGATAACTGTGCTACTCACAATGTGTTCCCTGGACTGGTGCTGCTTTCTGAACTGTTTTGTACTTGTCCACAATTAGATACGTACAGAAATGGAGAGTATGACCTTAGAGACTGTGATAACAATTTGATAAAATAATTTTACATCTGCTGGGCATGGTGGCTCACGCCTGTAATCTCAGGACTTTGGGAGGCTGAGGCGGGTGGATCACCTGAGGTCAGGAGTTTGAGACCAGCCCGGCCAACATGGTGAAACCCCGTCTCTACTAAAAATACAAAAAATAGCCAGGAGTGGTGGTGGGCACCTGTAATCCCAGCTTCTTGGGAGGCTGAGGCAGGAGAATCACTTGAACCTGGGAGGCGGAGGTTGCAGTGAGCCGAGACTGCGCCATTGCACTCCAGCCTGGGCAATAGAGCGAGACTCCATCTCAAAAAAAAAAAAAAAGAAAGAAAGAAAGAATTTTATAAATTATTATTTACAAATATTAGATTTGTGGAATCTAATAAGAGAACCTTGAACTTTTGCTTTGTGTATGTGTTTGGCTTGTTTTCTCTTTTATTTTTCTACTTAGTCATCTTTACTGATTTTACCAAAGCATGGATCAATGATGGATTGGACATTAAAAAAAAAAAAAAAGTCCTTTGCCACAGGTAGTTTGAGAAGAACTGCCTCAGAATGAAGCACTCCTAAATATCTCTTTGACTTTTACTCTACTGGCAACCCATTTCCCAAGGTACAGTGAACCACCACATTTCCCCTTAAACTTCCATCACTTTACTGTGAAAGATACAGAAAGAAAAGAACTGGGTTTATTAGGGAAGCAGAAGTACAGTAGGAGAGCCAGACTAACGCCATTTTAAGTTAACCTCCATCTTGAGACTAACAAAGCACATTCCTTGACAGTCATGACCCGTGGTCATAAGATGTTTACATTTAAAGAAACAGCTTAATGATATCTGCAAGGAAATATTCCTACAGCAACAGAGTGTCCCTATGTCCCAATATCCATAACAGTATATGATTTCAAGTTCATTATAGTTATGCTTTAATGTACTTATGTCAATTATGATGTATTTATTTATGCTTTGATGTATTTATAGTTTTGCTTTGATGTATTTATGCCAATTATGATGTATTTATTTAAGATGTATTTATCCTTGGCATCCTAAGTGCCAAGGATAGTTTTATTTAAATCAGCAAAGTAATACATTTTGTCATACTTTCAGCCCACCCACATGTAGACATAACTTAGCTTAGCTTTTACATAGATAAGACTCCTAAACAAGAAAAACTTAAAACAAAGATGAGACATTCCTCTTCTTGATTTCTGAGGACACCCTAATCTGTAACTAAGTAGCTTTTAATAAACTATCTCTTCTCACTGTACTCTGTGACTTACCTTTAACTCTTTCCTGCTCAAGATCCAAGAACCCATTCTTGGGGATCCCTTTTCTGGCAACAGCTTGAGAGGGCTGGGAGAATGAGGAGGCATGGGAAAATGGGAGGGGCATAACGGGGCTTTGATTCTTAGAAAATACCTCTCCTGCAGTATGTAGATGACTGCCAGGTCTCTTTCAATGCTGTCTCTGAGTCGACAAGCTCAAGGAAGAAAGTTGGGGGCGGGGAGGTGACTCTTGAGAATCCTTTTCCTTCCTTCTCTCCTGGGGCTCACTCTGCTCTGACTCAGGGGACAAGACTGTTTTGTTGACTACAACCTCCTCAACACTGCACAGACTGGAAAGATACCTCCTTCCTCTCGCCAGACTTTGATGTCTGTGTTCTCTTCTTCTCACCTCTGGTACTTTGCCCAGTACTCAGGAATGCTTCAGATGACCAGACAGACACTGTCTGCATGCACCTGAGGTGCCTTGGAGACTTAGCTTATAGGCAAATAGATTGCACTGTCGTAGGTTGTACTGTGAAGCCACTACTGGCAACCCCTACTCTGTATCAGTGTGATTTTTTTTTTTAAAGAAAACATTTTCAATGATTTGTTTAAGTTAAATAGGAAATATCATCACATGCTTACACATTTAAACAGTACAAAGGATTGTACAGTAATAAAAAATTATTTCTCCTACTCTGACTTCCCCATACCCTGATATAGTATCATGCCTTCCCCATACCACGAATGGTAGCAAGATATGTGTATTATTTTGCTTGTTATTTCATTAAACAAAATATCTGAGAGTACCTTTCCTATTGATGCATATGCATCTTGTTCATTCTTTTTAATGGCCACATAGTATTCCGTTACATAGGTATGCATAATTAATAAAATAATTCCCCATTAATGGATATTTACATTTACAAAAATGTCACCAACCTTTTGTTACTATGAGCAATGCTGAATCAACACCTTATATACACTTCTTTGCACAGATGAGCCTGACGTAGTGGGGAGACTACTTCGCTTTCTAGGGATTCTTAGATTCTTCATGTGTGATTGGTTTTTGAGATCTAACATAGGACATCATATTTATCCTTGCTGTCTTTTAATGTTTCAATACAGCATGCCTGCCTAGAGAGGTTTGGAGTCTGTTTCTTGCCCTCCTATCTTCATGTCCTTTGCCAAAAATATCTTTTTCTAGTTCATAAATAGTAACATCAAGCAGGATAGGAATGGTGTCATAGCTCTGTGGCACTCCCTGAGTGACTTCTTTGTTTTCATCAACTCATTAACCCTTAAGTTATTTGACAGATTATGAATCTATTTAACTATCTGATTGTCTTCCAAGATATTGTGGGATTGGGATGAATTGACAACCTCTTCCTCCACCTTACCTCTACCCTCATCTCTTCTATCAGAGAGAAAACTAGAATAAAAATAATAAGAAAAATAAAAGTCCCATTGGAATTTTCTCTATAGGGTAGCAAAGAGAGCAAGAGACATTTTTCCTCATTCCAGGCTCTTATTTTATTTTTTCATGTTCATATTAGTTCGTCCAAGGGTTTATATCGAATACTTCAAGTTTTTCAAGGAAAAATAATGGTTTCCCAATATTATATCTAATTGTGTTCCCTATTACTCTAACCCACGTGATTTATATACCTTGTACATTTTGACAACAATGGCGTTCCTTTTAGTATTCCCACTAGGTAAGAATACCACCTTGTTCTCTCCCCTTTATCTTTGTTAGGTAAAAATGAAAGGGTTATTTCTATTTATTAATACAAGAGGCAACTGAGCTTGGATCTGTCCTTCAAGATATCCTTGCACAATGAAAACAACAAGTGTTACTTTGCTCTGTAAACATTATATTGAGATGTTTCTTCATGTCTTTTATTTTTGCTTATTTTTTTAATGGACACATTGTAAATGTACATATTTATGGGACCCCATCTCTACAAAATAAAAATTAGCTGGCCATGGTGGCATATGCCTGTAGTCCTAGCTACTCAGGAAGCTGAGGCAGGAGAATTGCTTGAGCACAGGTGTTTGAGGCTGCAATGAGCTATGATCGTGCCACTGCACTCCAGCCAGGAAACAGCACTCCTTCTGGATAAACAAATTCAAATTCAGAGTAAGACCCTGTCAAAAAAAAAAAAAAAAAAAAAAGAAAAAGAAAGAAAAGAAAAAGAAAAAGAAAAAATCAAGTCAGTAATTTTTTTTTTTTGAGATGGAGTCTAGCTCTGTCGCCCAGTCTGGAGTGCAGTGGCGCAACCTCTGCCTCCCGGGTTCAAGCGATTCTCCTGCCTCAGCCTCCCAAGTAGCTGGGACTACAGGTGTGTGCCACCACTCCCGGCTAATTTTTGTATTTTTAGTAGAGATGGGGTTTCACTATATTGGCCAGGCTGGTCTCAAACTCTTGACCTCAAGTGATCCGCCTACCTTGGCCTCCCAAAGTGCTGGGATTACAATCATGAGCCACTGCACCAGGCCTCAAGTCAGTATTTTGGTGACCATCACCTCATCCATTTCTGATTTCTTTCTTTGTGGTGAGGACATTCAAAGACCAGAGAGCAAGTCAACAGTAAGTGTGGTGTTTCTTGTAATCCAGCCAGAATCAGTGGATAGGAGAGAGCTAGAAGTTCCTTCTCAGCCCAGTAATAGAATGTATACTGGCTGTGGTTAAGACACATTGCTTCAGAGGTGACATAGGAAAGGAAGGCTGCTGGCCAGGCTATCCTGGACCTGGAATTTGGGGTGCACATTAACCCTTGTTTATGGACCTAAAGTAGTTCTCTATTGGGGGCATTTTTCCCCTGGGGGACATTTGGCCATATCTGGAGACATTTTTTGTTGTCACAACTGGGGAAAGGGGAATTGCTACTGGTATCTGTTGCATAGAGGCCATCAATGCATCTCTCAACGTGCAGGGCAGTCCCCCTCCCCAAGAAAGGATCATCTAGCCCCAAATATCAATAGTGCCCAAGTTGAGAAACTCCTGGTCTAGAATTTTTATCCTATACTAAAACTTATACTGTGGAGCTTAGTGGATTGGGGAGAGACAAAAATATGCATCTGGTCAAACTCCAGGTCACATTCCTAAAGATTCTGATTTTATTAGTGTGAGGTAGAGCCTGGATATGGTATTTTCATGAGGCTCCCCAGGTGACCCACATAAACAAGGTTGAGAATGACTCCCTGGGGAGTCTGGTCTGATGGAGGCCACAGAAGAGCCTGACCTCCCCCATTTTCCTGCGACTAGGGGGTTATTTAAGGGTTGTTGGTTCCCTGAAGAGGTAGCAGCAGTGGAGAAACCCACAGGAGATGGAGCGAAGTTCCCCCAAGTGCTAGCGAGGGTAAGATGGACCTTCAAGTCTGGGGCTTTTGTGAGAATTGGGAAACGGCACTCCTTCTGGATGAACAAATTCAGAACTTCCAGGTGAGTGCTCCCAGGGCTCTTAGCCTAGCTATCAGACCAGACTACTGTGGCAGAGAGAAAGATGCCCTTCTAGTGGATGTGGCCCCTGCAAAGACACAAAGCTCCCTGAACCCAAAGGCATCTGGGTTTCGGCTCCCACTTGCCCCTTCCTCTGGATGCCTTTGTACAGTGCCCAAACTGCACAACCTAATGCAGCAACTCCAACTAAAATTTGCCTTAGCTAAGATCTTTCTGAGACAGCAAAGGGGCAACGTATTGCCTTACTGATTTAACAAGAACTAAACAACCAAAACAACAAACAAACAAACAAAACCATGAGAGGCTTACTCAAATGCCTCAAAGAAACCAGATCCGTCCTGCGGGCAGCCTAGAAACCCTATCCTGATGCCAGGATCCAGCGATGCCAAGCCACAGGGAAGAGGCTCCAGTCTGGTCGTGGTATCTTTGGGGTGGTTGAGAACAACCCAGGAAATGAGGAAATCTGGCTGCAGGAGCCTACAGCTGGATCCCCAAGGCTGTGGGTGAGACAGAGAACTTTCTGTGCCTTGTGCTGTCCCATCAGCTGATCCTGGAAGGAGAACCTCAAGCCCCATCCTAAACCGCAGCACAGCAGGCACGCACCCGGTCCAGTCCTTGATTTATTCCTTTGCAAAAGAGAAACAAACTAACAAAAAATCTGTAGTATGGACTTTGACGTCGGCAGAACTACACGTCTAAGTTCCAGTCCCTGCTCTGCCAGTAACGGGGGTGAATCTGGGCAAGTTTCTAAGCGTCGGTTTCTTATTGGAGAAAGTGGACATGGCAATAGCGAACTTGGGGCATGGTCCTGAGGATCAAAACAGAGAATGTGGACATAGTATCCGGCCGCAGTGGGCCCTCTGAATCCCCTCGGTTGCCCCTTCTGTTTCCGTGTGACTCACGCAGCTTTCTGCAGATGGTATCTTTCTAGACGTCTGGGATGTTCGAGGCTGTTGAACCACCCGTGTGTGTATTCCGGGTGAGGGGGCGCGCAAATTGGAGCAAAGAAAGATACTCCAGGATATTTCGCTCTGCTGGGGCATGTCTCCAGCGCTCTCTGGCCAGAAAAAGCGCCGGCACAAAAGAAGGAGGTGGGTGGGTCAGAGCCCCGAACCGCGCAGTGTTCCAGGGGGGCGGAGAAAGGAGGGCAGGCCCCAGGCGGGAAGGAGGGAGGGAAAGAGGCGGGAGGAGGAGTTTTCCAGCCCGGCCTTCGCCCGCCCGCTAGCACGCAGTCCCTTGGTCTCTTTGGTCTCCTCCCGCCCCCGGGAAGCGCGCTGCGCTGCCGAGGCGAGCTAAGCGCCCGCTCGCCATGGGGAGCCCCGCACATCGGCCGGCGCTGCTGCTGCTGCTGCCGCCTCTGCTGCTGCTACTGCTGCGCGTCCCGCCCAGCCGCAGCTTCCCAGGTAGGATCGGAGGCGTGGCTGCCTCCTCAGCTGGGCACCAAAGACCCCCGGAGTCGCCGTTGGGATCCTTCGCTCGGGATAGAGGGAGGCGCCGGGGGCGCCCTTTGTTTGCGCAGAACTCCTCTTTCGCAGCCCGAGGGTGGGGGTGATGCGGGTCGGGGCTGGTGTCTGGGCACGCGCCGGGAAGAACTGACTGTCCCATCTCCAGGCGCTGGGCGCCCTCGCGGCGACGGGAGCCCAAGCACCTTCTGCGTCCGGGCTTCCAGAGTTCCAATCAAACCCTTTTCGGTGTAGGAGGCTCCAGAGAGAAAGGTTGGCCGCAGACTAGTTTGCTGCTTTCTCACACCCAGAATTTTGCCTCTCACATGGTTGCCCACTGGAGGCTGGCAGCTTGTCCTGGAAGGAGCCTCTATGCCCTCCCACTACACGTCCCAGGCTACCCCCTTGGGGCCGCAGGACACGAGCCACGGTAAAGCGACTTTTGTGGAAGGCACGGGCGGGGCCTCCCCTGAATCTCTTAACCCCCCCTGCTGGGGATTCCGAGAAAGTCTGCGCCTCTGAGGAAGAATTACCAGCTGAGAGTGGTGACATGCACTTGATTAGCCCCAGGGAAAGAGGGCTACTCGCGCAAGGCTCTGCTGGGCAGAGGCTGCGGCTTATTCCTGGAGGGCGTGGTCTCCGGCATCTAAGGGGGCCCTGGTGTTTCTTGGGGGCTCTCATGGTATGAGCAAAATTCTCTTTGGAGATGCACTTTAAAAAGCTCCAGCTAACTTCCTCACCCTGGAGTCTTAGGTTAGCGAAGAGCTTCAGGGGAGTAGGGCAATGTGCCATGCACTCCTGTTGCCTCGGAATGGAGAGGAAATCCATGGATGCGTTTTAATTTAGTGTTAATGGGAAAGTGGGTGACGTCGGCTATAGGGCGTGCAAATATTTGGCTCTGCGTTCAACACTGTGGGCAGCTTAAATCTGGGGTATGAGAAATGAACCTACTGAGTTCTGGTAGAAGGATAGAGGATGCCCATCTTTCTAGCAGTGTGCTTGGGAGATGTAGGGATGGCTGCGGGAAATTCTCTGCACGCACCTAAATAAATGAATGAATAAAACAAATTTGTAAATTGATAAACAGGAACATTTGTTTTGAGCTGACTCTTAAGTTTTCAGCTGCTTTGTACGAACTGATTCAGGGTAAAGTGGAAAGGAAATTTTATCCTTACTGCCAGGCAACTGTCATTCCCATGGTGTGTTAATACCTCCTCTCCCACCCCCTTTAGCAAGAATCAGGTTAAAATGAACCTATAGGGGAAGAGGAAGTCATTAAGTGTCCCAGAAGCAGCTTTCTGGGAGCAGGCAAATAAGGTGAGAAGCCAGAGGTAGCTTTTCCGCACTGAGTTGGGAGGTGCCTGTGAGCTGCCTGGGAACCTCAACTTCTAGTTGAGCCTTTCTCAAGCTGGGGACCCCTTCTCCTTTTCCATCCGACCTCCCTCCCTTCTCGTCCCCTGCTCTCCCCTCTCCTTTCTCTCATCTTCCACCTTTATATAGTATAGCTTGCTACCAGGGCCCAGCCACAGAATCATGAGTTTGCCAGTTTGGGCATTCACTACCACCTGTCTTTTGGGACCTATCCCTGGCTTTCCTGGCTCCCTCTCCCAGCCTGCAAGCTGCTGCCAACTTTTAGCCACCATGTTCCTGCTTGCCACTACCTCCACTGACTCCTAACCTGCCCTCCGGCTCTGCTCAGACCACAAATGAGCTGAAGCTGATTGGAGCTGCTTGATAAACACTCCTCTTTTGAGCCTCCTTTTGGCATGGCTCAATGGGGTCTCTTGGGAAGTGTGCTCCGCTGAGGTTGTGAGATCCAGAGGAGGGGATTTCAGTCCAAGCCAGAGGCTTTGGAAGGCTGGAGAGGGGAAACTCTCTAGGCCCTTGGGTCTGAAAGCAAATCACATAGTCTGAGTTCACTCTAAGTGCTGGGTGACAAATTTTAAAGATCATTTCAGAGACGCTCTCTTAGCAAGTGGACATCATATCTCCAGTAAGAGAGAAAGTGAAGGCCTTGAATCTGGAACTTCTGAAAGAAGATGGAGATCTAGGGCCCCATCAGCAAGTCGATTATGTAACCATCTGCACGTGAATAGCAAATCTGTCAGAGTGAGAGTAAATCATTCTCATTCCCACTCCTAGAAGGTCTCTGGAGTTCTTCCATCTTAGAATTTAACGCAGCTTTTCTGGCTCTCTGATCTATTTTTTGCAGCCTAGCAAAGATGCAGTGTCTATGAAAACCCACATGAAGTGTATGGAAAATTTGTAGAAAAGTTGTTTGTGTTTGACTGTGTTTGTATGCTTATAACAGATGAGAATTTTGATTCTGTTCTTAAAATAATTCTTAGAGCTGTATTTGCATGTGAGATTGTGGCGGTTCACTCTGCCTCCTTCTGCAAACAAGGCTGAAGATGGAGAATGAGTACCATGGCCTCTAAGAAAGGCTTCGTGAATCTTATATCTGGAGAAAACCGGTAAAGTGGCGTGGTTTTACTAGTCATGAAAACCAAGTGAGGTTTGCTAAAAGCCAAACCAGACTACATCAGCTGAAGCAGTCTTTTGAAATACCACATTTGGAGATAAGTACTAGGAATGGAGCACCTAGCTCAGGTTATATAATGAAGGTCTCACTGGTAACAGGCTAGGAATTCCTATTTAGATTTAAAACATGTAATCAGCTGACAAAAGTACTCTGCAATGAAAAGGAAATATGCTAGGGAGAGCAGGTCATTTTCCTCTGGCATTTTCTTCATTGATAACACTTTCAGTACAGTACGATGTTGTTTGTTAGTTACTACTCATTTCACAGATTTGGGAGCTGAATGAGACACCAGAAACCATCGTTAAAGCAGCGTCTTCACATCTTCCCACCTCATCAGTCCTTGTACCATAACCAAAGTGCTGCTTTTCTCTTTTAAATTATTGCTATAACATTCTCACTTTTGGTCTCTCTAATTCTAGCTCATTGTACTTTCTCACTTTAGATAATGGTCTTTTAAGTTCATTGACTTTAGTATTGTTTTTTTATCACATCACTCCCCTACTCAAAAACTCAGGGCAGCAGCTCCCTGTTCTCTCTCAAGTTAAAAGTTCTCAGTTGTTTTTAGGGGACTACACAGTTTGCTTCTAGCCTAATTTTCCAGTCTTTTCCCCCTCATTTCCTAAAATCCTATCCTTATAGAACCTGAGTCACATTTTCCTTCTTGGCAGATGCTGCTTTCTGTACCTGGAATCCTTCCCCCGGCCATTTGTCCAAATTCTGCCCATCATCCAGCAACACCCCGACTTTGATGAGACCTTTCCTTGATCGCTCCAATGGGAAGCAACGTGCCTTCCTTTTAATATCCATGGTCTCACTCATGTCTCTTATATTTATCACATATATCACATATTTGATAATGCTGTATATTATCATAATTTATGCACTCTTCTTCTTCTTGTAGATTTTAAGCTCTTGGAGGCAGGGCCTGTGCTATGTCTTACCCTTATTTGTATTTCCCACAGTGCCTAGCAGAGCACTTTGTACCACATGGATATTTGTGCGTAATGGATTACAGTGCCTGTAACTCCAGTGATGGGCCATTGGACAGGAAAGGAGCTGAGGGAAACGTGCACAGGTACACAGGGCTTTGTGCCACCATGAATCTACATACATAGAAATGATGGCTTACTGGATACAGAGGTTCCTTTTAAATCTACGAACACTCTCTGTTTAAGCAATAACCTTCTCTGTTGGGGGCTGTAAGATGAGAGACTGACTGCAACCGCAAGCTGGAGTTTGCATTTATTATTTTTGTTGGCCACCTTGATCTGTGCCTTTCCCAAGTGGTTGAATGGTTTCCTTAGTAAACGCAAATATGTGTGCTACATCAATTCCCCTTTCAGAGAACACAACTGAAATTAGTAATTGAAAGTGAAGAGAGAATTTGAACAGAAGAAGGTTTAGTTTTGCCAGGCCATAGCATGGTATGAAATTTGTAGCAGGCAAGTTATGATTAATGCCCAGGTTAGAGATTCGCTTCCAAAATAGCAGTTGTGAATAATAACCTCTCCCAAGTTCCAATTCATAGGGAGTTTCTCAAACCAGCCCCTCAGTTCTTGACTGTGTGATGTCTTAACTGCTAACTTTTATGGGCCATTTGTTTTAGGAGGGTGGTCTTTTAAGCCTGAATCTCTGGGAAATTTGGGTTTAGTTCTGAAACAGAATCAGTTTCTACCTTTTCTAATAAAACCGGGGCTGTGCCGAGAGACTTATTTTTAAAGTGAACACTGAATGATGAAGCATTTATGTGCTTGGGAGACCACGATGAAGAAGTTATGCAATTTCTTCTCTCTCGTAGCTTTCTGTCTTATGGGGAAATAGAGACATAGTTATTTCAGGTGGTTAATGTTATAATGCAGTTGGATTGACAGGCCCGGGGAGCACGGAGAGGAGCTATGTGGGAACACTGGGATTGGTTGTTGAAGAATGATGCTGAGACTTGCTGGTGCGGAGATGGTGGCACTAAAGGCCCAAGAAAAGTGAAAGTAGAGGATGTGTGGGCTTCTCTAAGAATGTTTTGAAATTGGAGACAAGAATCTGTGTGAGTATCCTTTTTCTGGGGAGACGGCTCTATCCCAATTCAAAACCACTAGTTACTAGAGCATCTTCATGAATTCTATGAGAAAATGTGCACTTAATGGGCAGAAAAATCAACATACAGAGTAAGATGAAATTACCACAGTAGGTAAACTTTGATTGAACCAGTGAGCAGGTGGCCTTTCCAGTTACAGCCACGTGTATAGTTTCCAGTTATTTTCATTTAAAAAGCAGTACCAAGCAAAAGAGATGTAATCGTAAATTGTAATTGCCTTCAGGGCTGGGCCGGGTAACTTGCTGTACCCCCCTGCCCCACTTAGTACAGTGTGACTTGGGGGAGGATCTTCAGTCAGTATTTGTGGATTAATTGATTGGAGTAATTTTGAATCAAAGCATTCCATCTCAAATCTCCCCTGTAGGATTTAACCAGAATTTCCAAGATGACACTTCCATGAGAAAACGGATTGCAAGATAGCTAAATGTCAAAGGAAATCTGTCCATTTGGACAGGCAACGAATCAGGGCATAGTTAATTGCGAAGGCTCTTGGATGTCAAATCACCCTAAGACATTATTCTAAGAGACTTAGAAACTCAAGGGAGTTCTGGGGGCAGGATGTGCAGATAAAGATTTAGAGGAAAAGCTTGTGCAAGAGAAAAGTCCTTGGTAGCACTGCTAAGCTCCCAAGTTTTCCAGATGATAATTGGTAGCACCTGGATCTTATGGGTGTCTGGCACATTCTGACCTCAGAAACCTCTGGAGTACTCATTCCCGAGCTGAATGATTCACTCACCCGTAATCCTTAGCTCACACTGGATGCTTCTTTATGCATTGTTCTCCAGGGAGAAGATAAATGGGTTTGGACATAATGGCTTGGATTATCCCAGAGGTTTGGGGTTGTAAATTGAGCATAATGATTTTCAAACTTTCTTCTGAGTAATAGATCCAAACATAGAATCTGGGGACAGACTTTCTGCCTTGGCCTTGAAATATCATTGCAATATTTCTTCTGTCCCACTCTTACAGTGACCTGTAGTGTAGTCACATGTACTAGCAGCTCATTTCCCCTGCTATCACTAGCTGTTTGCAATGTACATCCAGTAGTACTTAATGAGAATCTCCTCAATGCTGATTACACCCCATGATCCGCTAATGGATGACCCCCGCCTGCCACTTATTGTGTGGGTGGCTGAGCTGAATGACCCTGCCAATCCCAATGATCCAAGATTGTTCGCAAACACGGTTAAATTAGGGCCACAGGGTGAGAATTAAGCCAAGGTTTGGCAGTCCCATTGTGGAGTGGTGAGGAAGTGGTGGAGCGGCTACATCCTCCACCTTCTGAGATTCTGCCCACAAAGTGGCAATTCCTTATAGGAACTCTGACAGACATATTGGTGCTGACTCAGTATTAGTCAGATCAAGGCTCCAATTCCTTTCAATCCCCAACACTGAAATTCTGTTTCCACTTAGATTTTAATTCAGCTTTCCAAGGGGTAGGGTAATGGTGCTGCACCATTACCTATTCATGGATCTGATGCCCCCAGCCACGTGAGTAGGTTGTGGGATCTTGTTCATTTTTGTATTCTCATGGTCTAGCAGAGAGCCTGACTTCTGGGAGGCTCTCAGTGGATCTGTGGAGTGACATTTGCTGGGGGGGCATGCCTCTGGCCAGTTCTGAGCCTCTGGGTGGGTGTCTTGGTCTTTATCTAGATTTCTGCAGGAGTTTCTCTGTTCCACACCCAGGCTCCCTTGCATGGGTTGCCTAATTCATGGAACCAGGGAACCTCAGACTGAGAGGATGCCTGAGACGGTAACTTGCCCTGCATTTTAGGGAGGAGCCTCTGAGGCTCAGCAAGATGAAGGGATTTGTCTGGGGTCACACAGAGAGTTAAAAGCAGAGTTGGGAGTAGAGCTCAGTCTAGTGGCTATAGAATTCCTTTCACTTCACAGGCATGCATTGAATTCAATTTTTGAGTGGTCCCCGCATGTCAGGCATCCTGTGGGGAACCAGAGATAGGCAGGCAAGAATGAATGGCACTGAGCATTTGATATGGTTTGGATCTGTGTCCCCACCCAAATCTCATGTTGAAATGTAATCTTCAGTGCTGGAGGTGGGCCTGGCCAGAGGTGATTAGATCATGGGGGGCGGATTTCTCATGAATGGTTTAGCACCATCCCCTTTGGTGTTATTTTTGCAATAGTAAGTTATCATAATACCCGGTTGTTTTGAAAGTGTGTAGCACCTCCTTCATCTCTCTCGCTCCTGCTCTGCTTCTCCTTCGCCTTCTGCCTTGATTGTAAGTTTCCTGAGGCCTCCTCAGAGGTAGAAGCTACTATACTTCCTGTACAACCTGCAGAACCGTGATCCAGTTAAACCTCTTTTCTTTATAAGTTACCCAGTCTCAAGTATTTCTTTATAGCAGTGCAAAAATGGACGAATACAGCATTGTTCACTGAGCCCCTGTCCAGGGTGTATCTCAGGGCTCTTCTTTATATTGACACTTGGCTGTACTCTCAGCATCTCATATCTAGAGCTGTTTGGATTTTTTCAAGAGTTCTGAGAAGTTGCTGCCTCAGTGTCAGTCCTTGTCCTCTTTTGAGGTTGTCAGAGTCCCAAATGCTTCCTCTCCATACCACTTGCTTTGAGCTCCTCAACTGATTTGTGATTACATTCATAACAGTTTTATTGAGATACAATTCATGTACCATACCTCATTCATTTAAACTGTACAATTCAATGGTCTTAGCATATTCACAAAGTTGTGCATTCATCACCACAACCAATTTTAGAATGTTTTCATTGCCGCCCAAATAAACTCCAAACCCCTTAGCCATCATTTCTTAATCCCCCACCCCTAGGCAACCACTAATCTATTTTCTGCCTCTGTAGATTTGCCTACAATTGACCTTCCATAAAAATGGAATTACACAGTATTTATCCTTTTGTGTTTGGCTTCTTTGTCTTAGTATAGTGCTTTCAAGGTTCAACTGTGGCAGGATACTAGCCAGAGTCAGCCAATGGTGCCTGGCCACCTCTCGATGCTGGCTGCAGGGCCACCACTAGTGCATAAAGCACCTTTGGGTGAATTAGAAAAAGAGGCCCCCATCTGGGCACATGTAGATCTGTGGACACAGGGCTTGGTCAGGAGACAGACTTTGGGCAAGAAAAGGATAGAGGCAGGCCCAAGACTCAAGGACTTGAGGCCTTGAGTCCAAGGATTCAAGACTTGGAGAGTGGAGGGCAGGCTAGATTTGAGACCCCACTTGCTCTTTTTGAGGGTGTGACAGTGGGTGCTGTAGTGCAGGGAACTCCCTGAACTATATCTATGTAGTCCTGGATGTCAGTAGCTTAACCCCAAGTGGGACAAGCTATGGACCCCATATTCTTTTAGAGCTTGTGACTCTGTAAAAGAACAAAACAAAAAGCTGTGCTTGCATGCCAGCAGCATCTGTGGTGAATTCTTGGGTCACCTGGGAGCACGTTAAAAATGCAGAAGCTCAGGCCCGAACCAAAGACCTACTGAATCAGCATCTTCATTTTAACAAGATCCTTCCAATGATTCTTCTACATGATGAAATTTAGGAAGTACTGGTCTGATGAATGAGTTCAGCCCTTGGCCAAGACAGAGTGGCTTGCCTGTTTATGACTGCCACACAATGGCTCACTTCCCCTCCTCTCCCTTTTCCTGTTGGCTTTGCTTTCGTCACTGAATCCTCTGACCTTCCTTTCCTAAGTCCCCAACATTCCTGAGATAAGCATGTACAGCCCATAGGTTAGGTTTTTCCTCCCTTCTCTAACTCAAGAACAAATGCAACCTCCCTTGACTTCATCTCCTTTTAAGCCCTTCTGCCAGGAATACAGCCCCTGCCTGGCTTAGCCTTGAGCAGCAGCAAAGCACATCTTCAGGCTGATTGGTAACAGGGGCCTTGCATGGCTTTTCCCTGCAGCTAAGATGTATTAATACCTTATGAATAACTTTAGCTGTCAAGAAAACCAGGCTAGTGTGATCAGGGCTGCTCCTGCCACTCTGGCAAGACTCCTGGGGCTGAGAATTCCTGGAACTGATCAGCTCTTAAAGACACAGGGACTTCTTATCTTCATACCAGAAATCAATGCCACTGGAGTTAGCGGGGAGGCAGCACCTTGCGAGATGAGTGAGAGTGAGACCAGTAAGGAAAACACACAGCCCCTCACATTAAGCCCCTCAAGCTCCATGAATTGGGGATGTCAGGAAGACTGAACTGTTAACAGCACTTAAAGGGGGTCTCTCACCTTTTCAGGGAGTTGGGTAAGTAGTAGTTTCCAACTCAGCAACGGTATTTTTTTTTCTCTGTTCTTTTCCTTTTTGTTTTTTTTTGACCGAGTCTTGCTCTGTCACCCAGGCTGGAATGCAGTGACATGATCTCGGCTCACTGCAACCACCACCTCCAAGGTTCAAGAGATTCTCCTGCCTCAGCCTCCCGAGTAGCTGGGATTACAGGTGTGTACCACCACACCCAGCTGATTTTTGTATTTTTAGTATAGATGGGGTTTCACTGATTTCGGTGAACACTGTGTTTTTGGTTTCAGGACAAGACATTTGGGAACATGACATTGAATTTCCTGAAGCATTTACTGGTGGCAGTGACCACTGCAGGCTTGGGGAGGTAGAAGTGGGGAAGAAAAAAAAACCCAACCTTTGGGTAACATCATCTGTCCCACATCTGTCTCTCTAGTAATTGTGTCTTGGTTAAAGGAAGTTTTTTTTGAGTTGAAAGCCACCAACTTTTGGGTATTGCCAACATGTGTTCTTTAAAACGTGTTTTTGTGTATTAAAATGTAAAGAAAGCTGGGGAGCAGCCCTTGGGGTGTTCCTCTCTCCTCTTCATGTTGCTTCCTTTCAGAATACTCTCTTCTGTAAAATTTTCTCATCCAAATTCCAAACTCATCTTTTCAGGCCAGCCAAGTCCAAATGGCTTTCATTTGAGTGAGTGACGTTTTTCTCCATGGGAAGCCTCAGGACACATTCAGATAGGAGGGAAGCTGTGGCTCTCAGCATGAGGAGGCTGTGCGTTCCTTCTCAAAGCTCAGCTCACTCCCTCCCATTCCAGACCTTCTTCCTTTGCCTACCAGGGCTAGTGGTGTCACAGCCATGGGCCTGTATGTGAACACTTTTTGGTGTTTACTCTGTGAGGATATGTACCTGCTGTGTTGTCACTTAGTTTGAAATTCTCAGTGATAGTGAGGCTTGAGGGTGAGTTGGGAGGAAGCACTGGGTTATTCTACTTCCTCCATGGGCTGGCCGCTGAGGAGAGGAATGAGGGTTGAGAAAGCCATGCAGACCTTGATTTTCAGTGAAAATAGATGAGACAACCGACAACTTCCATTTCTATACTTTTTTGGTGGGCAGTTAATAGATATTATAGTTTACTTTTCTTGGCTTGGTGGTCTGAATGCTACACATATCTATAAAATGGCCCATTTGATATTGCAGATGAGCTGAAAGTATCCTCTGATGAATGTACTTTAACAAGGCTTTCAAAAATTATAGGCTGACCACTTTTTTTCCAAAATTTTTTGCAAAAAATAAAAAAAATATATAGGCTGAGCACAGCGGCTCACACCTGTAATCCCAGCACTTTGAGAGGCCTAGGCGAGAGAATCGCTTGAGCCCAGGAGTTCGAGACCAGCCTGGGCAACATCGTGGGACCCTATCTCTAAAAAAAAGAAAAAAAAAAAGAAAAGAAATTAGTCAGGTGTACCTGTAGTCCCGGCTACTCAGGGGCTGAGGTGGGAGGATCGCTTGAACCCAGGCGGTCAAGGCTGCAGTGAGCCGTGATCATGCACTGCACTGCAGACTGGGTGATAGAGTGAGTCCCTTTAAAATAAAATTATAAAAGTAAAACATGCTCATTATGAAAATATTCAAATACAGGCATAAAAAATTGAAAGCAGGCCCACCCTTCATTTTCCTCTTGATTCCATTCTCTTTTTCTGAAGTTGCCCCTCAGTAGTTTGATATAAACTTCTGGACACTTTTCTGTGCTTATGATTCTGAAACAAAAAAGGTAAAAAAGGAATGTATTGCTACATGTAACAACAGGGATGAATCTCACAGACATAATGTTCAGTGAAATAAACCAGACACAAAAGAGTACACATGGCAATTCCATTTCTACAAAGTTCAACAACAATATGCAAAACTAGTCCATGGTGTTACAAGTCAGAATAGCAGTTGTCTTTATGGGGTAGCCACTGGGAGGGGCCACAGGGGGGTCTTTAAGGGTGCCAGCAGTATTCTGTATCTTGATCTGGGTTGGGAGGTCTCATGGGTATGCACATACATAGAATGTATGGAGCTGTATACACTTAAGATTTGTGCAGTTTACTATATATGTTTACCTCAATTATAAAGAAAAAAAATACCCACAAATGTATGTGTGGGCAGGGCATAAATGGATTTAAGATGTCTTTGTTAAATTTCCATGCCATTGCCTATGGGGACTTTGGAAATGTATGGTAGTGATTTGGGTTGTCATAATGATAGAGAAGGCCAGGCCTGCACAATAAAGAATTGGCTCCCTCAGAATGCCCATAGCGCCCACATTGAAAAACACTGTTTTAAAAGTTTGTAGACTGTTCTGTTGGGCAGGTTTGAGAACATGGGGTAGACCTTTGAAATAGTCTTGCCTAGATCTTTACTCTGTCTTTGTTTAAATGGAGGTGAAGCCTCAAGAGCTGATGTGGATGGATGGGTTCTTGATTTGTTTTTGCCTTCTGAACCAAATTGTAAAGGAGTGGAATCATCTCCTTTGCCAGGGAGCAGAGGCAATTTGATAACCCTCAAATGTGAACTTGATGCAAGAGAGAGCTCTTCTCCAGCTCAGTGTCTCCCTCCCATGCTCATAGCTCTCTGAGGCCATGTGGCATCCTCCAGTGTCTTGGTCTGGAGTCTTCTGCTGAAAGTCTTACTGAATCCTCCTTTCCTTTCTTAGATTTTCTCTGTGTCCCATTTGACCTCTATAGAGGAGAGTTAAGCATTTGAAGGACCACATGCCACATCACAAATTGCTTTTGTTCCACTGTCTGGTTTTACGTTAAAGGCTAGCCCTCTTTTTGTCTGTCTGTGTTGACTGGGGACAGTCAGGCTACAGAGCTTTGAGAATGCCCCTTGGTGAGAACAGGACTTGGCATTTATTGAGGTCCCCTGCTTTGGGCTGACCTCCTCAGATTTAGGTGCTTGTCTTTTTTCTGTTTCTCTTCTCTCCCATCTCTGGGCAACGGGCAGGGACACACTTTGGCCCTTCGTAGTATTAAACAATAGAAGGAGACTAAATTGGAAAAATATTATTTTCCCCTTGGACCAGAGTAATGCCTTCATTTACAAAGCTTTTCTTTTAAGTTTATTTTTGTTGGCTCTCTAAAGTAGGACCACAATTGATATTTCACAAGCCACATGCTGTTTTAATTGTCTTTGCTAATGAAAGGCAGAGGGCCTGGGGATTATGGGTGCCATGGACTCTGCCTAGGATCTTCCTTTTGGGGTCTGCATAGAAGAGTTTGAATAAGAGGATGGAATATTGTCTAATATTGTCTCTGATGAAACAGCTGCGGAAGCAAGGCTGTCTCTGAGAGCTCATGACTGGCAGGGATGATTCTCTCACCAGCCAGCCATTCTACTGCCATTTATTTCTGGACGAAATAAAGTTAAAATGAACATTTAAGAGTAGCCTCAATGGGGAAAGAAGTTATGTAAGGGTAGTATTTGGATGCCAGGGAGAGAGAAAGAGTCCCCAGTAGGATGGAGCCCCAATTGCCCGCAACAGTGACTCACAGCAGTTGCCCAGTGAGCAGTACCCTTATTGTCTTTCTTCCCTTCTCTGTCTCTCTGCTCTAGTCCGTCACTATGCTTCCTGGGATTGCTTCCCAAATGAACTACTTGTACTTTGTCTTAGAGTATGCTTTTGGGGGAACTCAGACAATGGCTAAACTGGAACTTAACCCAGGATTTTGGTTTCTGGTCCAGAGTTCTTTGTACTGCTGAATTGACTCCTGCTGAATAGAACTCTCCAGGTCACTGAATGAACTGTAAAGAAGGCTTCTATGATGGACACTTGGAGGTTGTTTCACTTATCTTTTGATGCATAAGAAACCACTCCAAAACTTACTGGTTTAAATAAGTGACAACTATGTATTTACTCATGATCCTGCAGTTTGGGCAGGACTTTGGGGGACGGCTCATCTCTGGTTCACATGGTGTTGTCTGGGGTGACTCATCTGGGTCTAGAGGATCTGGGATGGTTCCACTCACGTGTCTGTGTCTGACACTTCATCTGGGATGACTGAAATCACTGGGATGGCTGGTCCCTCTCTCTGCCTCTCTGCAGTCTGCAGTTTAGCTCTTTTCCGTCTCCCCATGTTGCCTTACTCTCCAGCAGGAAGCTGGCATTACGTGCAGCTGGCCTCCCAGTGGACAAAAGCCAAAGCTACCAGGACACTTCAGGCATAGATCCAGAACTGTCACAGCATCACTTCTGTTACATTCTATTAGTCAAAGAAAATCACAAGGCAGGCCCATGTTTGGGATGGTGGTGGTGGTAGATGGAGTCTACCTCTTATATGCATGGGCAGGGTGGGAGGAATTGTCGGTAGCCACTATGCAGGCAATGCACTACAGAGCTGGTTTGGGAGGGCGTATTGGAGATGGGAGTTTAATTTTCCAGGATGTTTGCTGGGTGCCTTCTGATTAGATGCTGGACTCTAGGTTGCTAGCCAAGTGTATTAGGCTGTTTAGCTACAGAATGTGGCATATGCAGATTCATTGGAAGTTCATAGAAGTGAGTAAATCAGCATCCCTGGGAATATCAAAGGCTCATTTTCCAATGCTTATTGATACTAGCACTACCTCCCTCCCCTACTGTCTCAGACTTCTCTTTCTTCCTTCTATCAAAAGCAAGTACTTTATTAAACAGAAATGAACTTAAAATAGATCATAGACCTAAGTTTAAAGCCTATCAATATGAAACTTCTTGATGACAACATGGGAGAAAATCTTTGTGAACTTGAGTTAGGCAAAGATTTCTTGAATATGACACCAAAAGCATGGTCTGTAAAAGGTATAATTGATAAATTTTACTTTATTCAAATTAAAAACTTCTCTTCCAAAGACCCCACTAAGAGAGTAAAAAGAAATATATAAAGAACTCTCTAAACTCAATAACAAGAAAAAAGCCACCTAATTTTTAAAGCAGACAAAATATTTGAACATATACTTAAACCAAAGATGTTCAATATTATTATCCACCTGCTAACTGGATTAAACTCAGGCAACTTAACTTCTGCTTTCATCTGCCAACTGTGAACAAAGCCACCTGCTCTTTTAGGGAAGTGATTTGTAATATACAGTGCAAATGTAAGGTATGGTTATACCTCCCACAAAACAACTTGCACACATTTCTGCTCCTTGTAGAGGGCTGACTAGCCATTTTCTCTGTCTCTCTCACTGGACTTTATGTGACAGACACCCGCAAATTGCTAGCCGTGGCCGTTAAGTAACCACTGGCCACTGGCAATTTGAGGCAGATCATTTACTGTAAGCTCAAGTGGACGTGGGTGTGTCCTACCATGCTTTTCCAAGCCAGGCTGGTTTTTAGGCCTCCCTAAAAAAATCTCCCACTGCCTACTTGTTCTGCCCTCAAGTGTCCTGATGTCCTTCCATTTCAAGGAACTTGCATCATTTGAGCCTGTAACAAAGGGCTTTTAGTCTTCCTTGGTACTATTGATATGTAAGAAATGTACTTTGATTTTTTTTTCTTTGAATTTATTTGTAAGCAGTGGTAAAGCTTGAAATGTATTACTTCATATTATCATATATTATTTTTCTCAGGACCTAATGTTAAATTCAATGCTGAGTGCTTAATAAGGATACTGGTTACATGAGAAGCAACAGAACAGTTTTCATCTAGTTTCTAAATTTAGGGGAAAAAAAGCTTGGATAAACAGCTGCAATGTGCCAAATAATTTCCCACTTTTGTGAATCCCAAAGGCCCCTCTTCATGCGTTTAACATTCCTGAAATTTCTGGAATAAAAAAAATTGTGAGAAGAACACACAGGGTTTTTAAAAATGACTTTATACTTGAGGTGTACTTGCCATGTAATAAACTGTACTGAGTTGCTTTCGTACCATTTTCAAAAATTAATTGGAAATTTTTGTGCAGATCTGTTTCTGGGTTCTTTATTTTGATCCATTGGTTTATGTGCTTATTTCTTCACTAATACCAATACTGTCTTGATTACTGTAGTTTTGTAATATGTCTTAAAATTGGGTAGTGTAATTCCTCTAACTTTATTCTTCTTTTCCGAAATTGTTTTGGGTATAAATTTCATATAAATTTTAGGATCAGCTTGTTTATATCTGCAAAACCTTGCTAGTATTCTGATGGCAATTATGTCACATCTACTGATCAGTTTGGGGGAGAATTGATATCTTTAATATTTGAATCTTTCAATCCATGAATACGGTACATCTCTCCATTTATTTAGGTATTAGTTGATTTCTTTCACAAACATTTTTTAGTTTTCAGTATACAGATCCCCTACATGTTTTGTTAGATTTATAAGTATTTCATTTTATGGGGCTACTGGAAATGTTTTTATTTTCTTAATTTTACTCTCTAATAGTTTATTGCAAATATTTAGAAATACAATTGATTTTTGTTGTTTGACTTTGTATCTTGTGATATTGCTAACCTCAAGTGTTATTTTGTCGATTCTTTGAGATTTTCTACGTAGACAACAATCATGTCATCTGTGAATAGGGACAGGTTTTTCCTTCCTTCCTTCCTTCCTTCCTTCCTTCCTTCCTTCCTTCCCTCCCTCCCTCCCTCCCTTCCTTCCTTTCTTTCTTCTCTACTTCTGTTGCCCAGGCTGGAATGCAGTGGCACAATCTCGGCACACTGTAACCTCCACCTCCCGGGTTCAAGTGATTCTCCCACCTCAGCCTCCTGAGTAGCTGGAACTACAGGTGCGCACCACCACGCCTGGCTAATTTCTGTATTTTTAGTAGAGACGTGGTTTCACCACATTGGCCAGGCTGGTCTTGAACTCCTCACCTCAGGTGATCCACTCGCCTCAGCCTCCCAAAGTGCTGGGATTACAGGCATGAGCTACTGGGCCTGGCCAGAGACAGGTTTATTTCTTCCTGTCCAATCTTTGTTATCTTTTTTTTCTTTCTTGTCTTATTGCACTGGCTAGGACTACCTGTATAGTGCTGAATAGGGTAGTGAAATTGGGTGCTGTGTTGTTCCCAGTCTTAGGGGGAAAGCACCTCAGTCTTTCACCGTGAAGTATAATGTTAATTGTGGGCTTTCTGTAGATCCCCTTCATCAGGTTGAAGACATTCTTTTCTCTTCCTAGATTGCTGTAATTTTTTTTTAAATCGTGAGTGGATGTTAAATTTTGTTAAATTCCTTTTCTGTATTAATTGATATGATCATCTGGATTTTCTTCTTTAGTTTGTTAATGTCATGGGTTGCATTGATTAATTTATTTTTGAATATTAAGCTAGGCTTCCATTGTCAGGATATGTACCATTTGGTGTTAGCATATTATTCTTTTTATGTAGTGTTGTGTTTTATTTGGTAATACTTTGTTGGGGATTTTTGCATCTGTGTTCATGACTGATATTGTCCTGTAGTTTTATTTTCATGTGAAGGCCTTATCTGGTTTTGACATCAGAGTAATGCTAGCCTTGTAAAATGAGTTGGGACATGTGTTCTCCACTTCAATTTTGTGGAAGACATTCTGTAGAATTCTTTTAAAAATATTTGATAGAATTCACCAGTGAAATCACTGTGCCTGGAGATTTATTTTCAGGAAGATTATCTATTCATCTTGAGTGAGTTTTGATAGTTCATGCTTTTTGAAGAATTGGTTCATTTCATCTAAGCTGTCAAAGTTATGTGTAGAGTTATACATAGTATCTGCTGTGATACCCTCTGTTTCATTCCTAATATTGGTAATTTGTTTCTTTTCTTTGTTTTTCTTTGTCAGTCTTGCTTGAGTTTTGTCAATGATATGAATATTTTCAAAAAACAGCTTTTGGTTTGATTGATTTGTTTCCATTGTGTTGTTTCATTAATTTCTGCTTTTACCTTTATTATTTTTATTATGTCCTGCTGCATGCTTTGGGTTTGTTTTGTTCTTTAGTTTCTTAAAGTGGAAGCTTGAGGCCTTTTCCTTTTTCTAGTATAAACATCTGATGCTATAAATTCCCCTCTGAGAACTGTTTTATCCCACTGTACTCTCTCTCCTCTCCTTTTTGAACTCTATTGACTGAAATGTTAAACATTTGGATATTGTCTCACAGCTCCCTGAAAAAACCAAGATTAAAAAGAAGATTGAAAAAAAAAGTTTATTGAGCAAGGGGAAGACTAAGAAAGACAAAAAGTCACAGGGAATCTTCCTACCCTCTTAAGACCACATCTTCTCCAGAAAGAAAAAATCCCCATTCCCAGAATTTTAGGTATCTAGAGTTTGCTATAAAATTGCTATAGTTGCCACTGCTGTCACTCCTGCCCACTGTCACCACAGGGTTATATGGGAGCTCGGTCATGAGATAATGGAGAAAATGAACATAAAAGAAAACCAGGGAATTTTCTTCATTCTCTCTGAAGCATTACAGGTCTTGTTTTCCACTCTTAGAGTCAGAGATAGAGGGCTTCTCCTGGAACTCTCTCTGTACCCAGTGTCCACGTCTGTGTTTGGGCTGATTTTAGTCTAGTCCTGGGATACCAGAGCAACACCAATTCAGTGTTACCCCAAATTCTTTTTTTTTTTTTTTTTGAGACAGAGTCTCGCTCTGTCACCCAGGCTGGAGTCCAGTGGCGTGATCTCAGCGCACTGCAAGCTCCACCTCCCGGGTTCACGCCATTCTCCTGCCTCAGCCTCCCGAGTAGCTGGGACTACAGGCACCCGCCAACACACCCGGCTAATTTTTTATATTTTTAGTAGAGACGGGGTTTCACCGTGGTCTTGATCTCCTGACCTCGTGATCCGCCCACCTTGGCCTCCCAAAGTGCTAGGATTACAGGCGTGAGCCACCGTGCCCGGCCCCAAATTCTTAGTCTGCCTGCTAATGTTTACTTTTTCAGAGTCATCAAATAGCTGTTCAGATGCACTTTGTTCAGGTTTTTCTGCTGCATTCAGTAGGAAAGACAGGGTGAAGTACGATTACTACGTCTTACCCAGAATTGGAATATTGTGACCTATTTTTTTTAACATTACATTATCTTTTCATGGTAGTCAAATAGGTGGTTTTCTTCCTCTCTTCCTTCTTTCTTTCCCCCTTTGTTTCTTCTTTTCTTTATCTTCTACTTTTTCTTCACTATGATGCCTAGTATATTGTTAGACCTGGATAAATAACTTTTGACTGTTGCAGGTGGTGAAAAGTCTTTTGTGTGAAGTTTTATAGTTATTACAATTTAGAGAAAGGATTGGATTGTTTATCATTGGAAAACACTTTGTTTTCTAAAGATATATCTACTAGGATGAGAGAAGAAAAAATCATAATCTAAAAAGTGGGGATTAATAGTCTTATAGAGTCACTGTAAAAGTTCAGAGGGATGATATATTTGTACCAGGAACAAATATGTTACATTTGTCATGTTGAGATTTAATTGCTGTAGTAACAGTATTAAGAGGGAACCTTTAAGAGGTGATTGGGCCGTTAGGGCTCTGCCTTCATGAATGGATTAATGCCATTATAGCAGGAGTGGGTTGTTAGTTATCTCGAGAATGGGTTCCTGATAAAAGGGAGGAGTTTGCCCCCTCTTTCCTTTTCTGTCTCATGTACTCCCTTCTGCCCTTCTGTCATGAGATGATGCCGCATTAAGGCCTCACCAGATACCAGTGCCATGTTCTGGGGCTTCTCGGCCTCCAGAACTGTGAGCTGAATAGACTTCTCCTCCTTATTAATTACCTGGTCTGTGGTATTTTAACAACAGACAGTGGACTAGGACAGTGTCCTTCTTCTGCTTTATTAGATAGCTTATTTGAAAAGTGAACAAGCAATCCTGCTTGTAGTCTGAGAAATGGAAATTGTGGAGTTGAGGGAGATTCAGTAAAAGATGATCTTTCACACAGATGAGGCTATTGTTAAACTTTTCATTAAATTGCTTTTGTTTTGGCCCTAGTATTGGTATCATCAAACATTAAACAGTCTTAAAAAGTGAAATGATATCCAGTAATCTATAAAAGAGTGAATTGTGAGGAATTATATGGCTTATTTCCCAGTAGAGACAAGTGATTTCACATTCTGCAGCAGACCCATGAGCCACACAAGTCACATGAAAGGTGGCCATAGCTCAGGTGTTTGGCTCAGCTTTCTATTCTATCCAAGCTATTTCTAACCACAGATGAACCAGCCACACATTCGTATTTTGAGCAGACATCTGAAATTGACTTCAGCTTAATTGCAATAACGCTGAGGATTGGAAAACATTTGTGTTAACATCTACATTCTGTTCAAAACATCAACAAAAGCCAAATCCCCCAAATTAATAGGCTCTTTTGAAGTCTTCTCTTTTGAATAAACAGTGTTGACATGTAATTCATCATTAACTCATAAAAACAGTTCAGTAATATAAATCAGGATTGAAGTCTAAAAGCCATTCTGCTTTCAATTAGAGCATCCAAATCTGGTATCCGAGATCTTTTCTTCTTTTTTTTTTTCTAGCCACCCTGTTATTTTGTCAATCTCATCTGCCTCCTCATCTGTATCCTGCTCACGCTCTAGAAGTCAAGTCTTTCCCTCAGATGCAATGCCTGCATCCTAATTTTAAAAGTAGTTAATAGAATATACCAATTCCATGTTGAAACAGGAAGAAACTAAGGCTCCTGAGAGGTGATGGGGCTAGCCAAAGTCACATGACTAGCTAGTAGCAGAGCTAGATGAGGATTCTTAGCGTCTCACTCCATTATTTTACCCTAGTCTTCTAGAAAGACTCTGTGCTGTTCCCAGATTCTCACCTTTAAAATATCACACTAAGTTTTTATTTTTTTAATTATTATTATTATTTTTTGAGACGGAGTCTCGCTCTGTCACCCAGGCTGGAGTGCAGTGGTGTGATCTCGGCTCACTGCAAGCTCCGCCTCCCGGGTTCACGCCATTCTCCTGCCTCAGCCTCCTGAGGAGCTGGGACTACAGACGCCCGCCACCACGCCTGGCTAATTTTTTTGTATTTTTAGTAGAGACGGGGTTTCACCATGTTAGCCAGGATGGTCTCAATCTCCTGACCTTGTGATCCAACCACCTCAGCCTTCCAAAGTGCTGGGATTACAGGCGTGAGCTACTGCACCCGGCCCACACTAAGTTTTAAATTCGCTCACAAATGTTTTTCAATACCTTATAAGTATATGAACCAAAACCAACTTGTGATGGCATTAGGTTGGTACAAAAGTAATTGCGGTTTTTCCCAATGGCAATGAAAGAAAACCGCAATTACTTTTGCACCAGCCTATAGACGTCAGGATAGTGGCAGGTTTCTGACCATGTTCTGTTTCTTGATCTGAAACATGGGTGTGTTCAGTTTATAACAATTCATTGAATTGTGCACTTTTTAAAAAATAAAATATTTATTACAAGTGGCTTATGGTATCATCCCTGATTGTTGCTTGGGCCCCAGAACTTAATATGCTAGTAATGTCCTTTATTATGCAATGAGTCACCTTTCTCATCCAGCTTAAAAAATAATTTTCCTTTTAACATTCTTTTATTTTGCTCTCCAGTATACTTTTGCTTCCCGGCACCTGCCTAATGTTTGTACCATCAGTGTTGTAGAATCCTACTTCAAAAGAAGCGTTTGCTACAGCCCAGAATCATAGCGGTAATCATGCAGTGATCTTAGCCCCCACCCCAGGGTGCTTGCTTGTTTGATAGTCACTGTAAGTGTTCCTAACAAGCCAGGGCATATCTGGATTCATCGTTTCCCTGCACATCTGTGCTCCAAGGCTCCAACAATATGTGTGATAAATAGTCTGTAGCTTATTTTCTAAATGACAGCAGTGAAACCTCCTGTTTTTCTTTCTTTGAATTGAATCTGAGACACATGAAATTGGCATTCTCTGAGGCTTCTCTCTTCCCCCTCCCCACCTTTCTTTTACAGCAGGGGAAAAGGTAGAAACCTCAGTTTGTAATTGGCAGTGGATTGAAAGCCGTAGATCCTTCTGTCCTCTCCAGAGCTAAGGAAATGATCTTTTGTGAGCATTCATCACTCTGCCTTTTTATTATTTCTGTCTCTTACCTTTAGAGTCTTATTTCATCCTGTCCTCCACCTTTCTGTGCACCACTCCCTCCCCAAAGGTTGCTTTTTCATAGCGTAAAAGTTGATCCTGAGTCTGTGTGCAAGACATTATTTAGTACTACAATTTCACAGAATCATAGAATCTTAACCTTGGAAAGGGCTGTAGAGCCCCACCCTACTTCCCTCATCTCACCCCTCTTGCCAGCATCCTTCGGCCTCATGGGAACACTTCCAGCTTCAGTAAGCTTTGATGGAATCTCAAGATGGTCTTGGAGTCTTAGAATACCCTGCCTCACACTGGGCTGAAATCAGCTCTACATAACATCTAGCCATTGTCCTTATTTCTCACTTTTGGTACTGCACAAAGTAAGTCTCTATTTTTATCCATGGGATGGCCATTGAGAAATCAGAACACAGGGATTCTATTTCCTTTTAGTCCCATTTTCTTCAGGCTACAAATCTAAAGTTTATTCACCATTCAACAAACTTTTTATTTATTTGTTTACTTATTTATTTGCTATGAAAGCTAGTCTCTGTTGGTCATTTTTTGTTTTTTCTTTCTAGCATCTTCTGGCATGTCTGTGTCCTTCTTAAAGTGTGGCCCCAAGTGATAAATATTTGAGGTGATAGATATGTAAATTACCCCAATTTAATCATTATGCATTGTATGCACATATCGAAATATCACTCTGTATTCTGCAAATATGTACAATTATAACATGTCCAAAAAAAGAAAGGAAAAAAAAAAAGAATTGGCCCAAATGGTCTGTTATTCCAGTGTGGTTGCTTCAGTCCAGGATAAGCCAGACTTCTTTGGTTTAGCCTCTGTCCTCTTGCAGGCCACTGTTGCTCTCTCTTTTTAAGAAACTGTTTCACCTGCTGGCTCACAATCTGGGCAACTAGCTGGCTGCTCTTTCCCAAGCCTGCCAGGGAAGCTCTCCCCCTTGCTGGGTGTACAGCTTAGTGTAGGGAGAGAAATACAAGACTTCACGTTTATAATCTCTATTAAATTTCTCCTTGTAGTTTCAAACTAGCTATGGCCTATGATTTCATCATCAGTTGGTTTTGCCCATCTGTAGCCAACATTGTTGATGCCCTGTGCCATCTCCCCTCAGCCCATCTCTGGATTCATCTGCAGCTGAGGTAGACAGTTCTCAAACATGCTGACAGTTTCTCACCTTAGGTGTCCACATGTCTTAGAGGCTTTGCCTTTGGATTTACTCCAGTCCTGTGGGAGCTCGCTCAGCAAGAATTTCTGAAAGAGTAGGAGATGTAATACTCCGCCAGCTCTTAGCCAAAAAAAAGACAGGAGTCTGTGGGTAAATACCCAACCTTTCGTGTCCCTGGGTTGTGTTTCCTCAGAGGCTCCTCAGTGGGAATGAATCCAGGTTGCCCCCAGAAGTAACCTGCTCATTAGCATATCTTTATGGGCTTTTCCCCTATTCCTTTCTCATTTCCCCTACTTTCTCACTGTGCTTCCTGGGATCACCTTCCAAATGAACAATAGCACCCAAGTCCTTGTTTCAGACTCTGCTTTGGGAGAAACAAAACTAAGATCTTGTCCTCTCCAGCTTGGTTATCTTCTACAGATTTATTCTTCTTAATTCTTCTTTCACTGGTAGAATGACACAGAGCCCTACAGCATATCTCCTGAGAGGAGGTTACCTGTTAATGGGTTGTGAAATTCTTGTAGTGGTCATGATTAGCACTTTTTAAAAACCCAAATGTAATAGAATAGCAAATATGAGAGGGCATCAGACTTAAATATTGTTCCATGAAACTTATTTTTCGATTATATAAATGTATACGTGTACTGAGTCACAAGATGAAAGATTTTCTGTGGATTGTATTCAAAAAAGTGAAAAGTAATTGCTTTCTGTGACTACAATTCATAAATCAGTATTTCTCAAAATGGACCTTTATGTAAACTAGATTTACTAGAGGAGGCACTCTCTTGGGTAAACCGAAGAAATGAGGTTACTTTGGCCTGATTTGCTCTTTTTGAACCAATGCTGATTACAAATTGTCACTATTCTAAAAATTTCTTCCTATTCTTTTTGTTAATAATCTGTTCTGAAATAACACTTAGGATAAAATTGAAACTTTTCATGTCTACAGTTTCCATACTCCATATTTTTACTGATTTGAAAATTGTCTGTCCACAGCCTTTGACACTTCTTTGGTTTCCCTTAATTTTTCAGTGATTATGAAGAATAATTTCACTGTCCACCCTTTATATTCTTTAAGGCCCTGGGATGTAGTTTCCTTGGATCTGGAAATTTGAGCTCAGGTAAAATTGCCAGCTGGGGTCTCATTACTCTTGAGCCCCTCTTCCTAATCTGTGGCTTTTTCCCACATATAATATTAAAGCAAGAAAGATATTTAGGTGGACTTTAAGGAAGAAATTTCAACTTTCCTACAAGTAAAATGTTGAGAACAGCTTGGGAGTAGGCTGGGAAGGCTGTCTCCAAACTTTTGAGTTTTCATTGGGACTCTCTCAGTACTTAGGCTGGCGCCTGCATCAGATTATCTTCCAAGAGTATTTCCAGATCTAAGACTCTCTAATTTTATTGGCAAAGCATATCTTTTAGTTGGAGGCCCAAATGGTAATTTTTAAGAACTTCTCGGATAAACATGTTCTTATCATTGCAAACAAATGAGAAACAAACCTAATAAGCTCTTTGCATCAAAGATATTTTAATTGCTCTGCTTGAAAACTTTTAAATTAAACAACGAGTAGAACAAAAGAATATTTATATAATATGGATATGGTAACAACAACAACAACAACAACAAAAGCACAAACACCTCTACTTACCAGCCAGTTTAATAAGAACTTACCAAAAATAGAGCAAAAACATTACCCTGTAGTCCTTGCTATTCTTTCCTTTGGATTCTTTTCCTTTCCCTATCTCCTCAGAGGTAACCAATGTCCTAAATTTTGTATTTATCATTCCTATCATTTTCTTTATAGAATATGTTTATATTTCTAAAATTACATTATTTATGGCCGGGTAAAGTGGCTCATGCCTGTAATCCCAGCATTTTGGGAGGCCGAGGCAGGCAGATCACCTGAAGTCATGAGTTCAAGAACAGCCTGGTCAACATGGTGAAACTCCATCTCTACTAAAAATACAAAAATTAGCTGGGGTGGTGGCATGTGCCCGTAACCTCAGCTACTCGGGAGGCTGAGGCAGGAGAATTGCTTGAACCCAGGAGGTGAATGTTGCAGTGAGCCAAGATCGCACCACTGCACTCCAGCCTGGGTGACAGAGCAAGACTCTATCTCAAAAAAAAAAAAAATTATTTACATTTGCATGCTTTTGACTTGTGTATAAATGGACACACGCTGAATATATTCTTCTATAACTTGCTTGCTTTTCTTCACTTAACGTTAGATTCTGAAGAGTTGCTCATGTTGTTACATGCAGTTGTGTTTTTTTCATTCACGTTACCTTGTAAGATCCCATTGTGTAAATATGCCATCATTTATCCATGCTACTCTTGATGTGCATTTTGGGTTGTTGCTAGTTTTACGTTCTTGTAAACAGTGCTGTTGGGAAGATTCTTGTCTATCTCCCTTGAACAATGTGCAGGAATTTCTCTAGACTAAGTACCTAGGAGTCGAATTGCTGGATAATATGCATACATATCTTTGACTTTGTTCAATAATGCCAAATTATTTACTAAGGCAGTTATACCAATCTAAACTTCTAGCACCCATGTGTATTTCCATTGCTCAACATCCTTGTTAACACTTGATCTTGTTATATTTTTAGACTTCTTCCAAACTAATGGGTCGGAAATGGTATGACTATGGTTTTAATTATTGTTAGTGATATTTTAGTAATAATATAATAGTAATAATAATATGGTTATTAATTCTCAGGGGAAGGATTTTCCTTCTTTCACTCAATGCCAGGGTACAAGATGAGAACTTTTCTTTGTAGTCCCTATACATGGGATGGATTTATTTCACTCTTTACACTGAGAGTATAGGCTGTTGGTATATCAGCTTTATGTAGGAGGTGAGGGTGAGGGGATGTAGGCAGTCTCCTCTAAAACTGATGACCTTGAATAGTCCCTGGAGTTTGTCTTCTGTATCCAGGGTCTCACCAGTCCATGGAAATTAAAGCTCAGTTTTGACAGTTGTCCTCAGAATAAAAGGTGAGCCTTAATATCTGGTACCTAATCAGGATCCTGCTTTCACAGTATTTCTTACTTTCTTGCAAGCTAAAAATGGATTTGTTTCATTGATTTTCATGTAAGCACCGCCAGGCTACATGGCTCACCATACTGCCTGAAATAGGATCCTAATTGCTTGACTTTGAAGCTGATTCCATTTTCAACCTTTAGTTACTTTCAAATGTATTTCATGATATTGTGCCAGAGCAATCTGTAATTTGATGTTTGAAGGACATATGTACCTCCTCAAATTATCCTCTTCAGATTTACAAACTAGAAAATTCTCAGTGGAGATGGCTGACCTACCACTTGTTCAAGATTTTACAATAAGACAAAAAGTTGCCATTTGCAAGCATTTGAGAAAAATTTTTGGGTGTTCATCAAGGGAGGAGAGAAAAAGCCTGCCTAGAGTATTTCCCATTTGCTGCCTGCTTTAATTTTTCATTTACAATTCCTTTCACAGAATTTCACTGAAGAGGGGAACTTCTAGGAAGCATTGGCATTCATGCTCTAAAAATGCCCTGTCTTAACTTCCCTAATGCAGCCTTTACAATGATGAAGATCCCATACCCAGTTTGACTGTGCTGTGTAAAATTTGAATGTGACTTGACTACTACACATAGAAGAACATTAAAAGACCCATACTAACGAAACAATTACTGACAGGTTTTGTTAGGGCTGCAAAATAGTGTGTTTGCATTTCCCCCTCCCCTTTCTTTTTTGGATAGGTTTCATGTGAATTCATGTGAGTACCTTGATTGAATTAAATAATTCATGTAAATCACCCAAGGCAGTGCCTGAGGTAGTGTCTGTTAACTAAATAGTAGGTATTTCTTCTCTCTTACAAGCTAGGACTGTAAGGACTGTGTTAGGACTCACTGGTGTCTGCCTTGGCCAATAAGACCAGATAAGATGGCGCTGTACAAAGCTGCTCCTGCATGGTAAAAGGCTGGAGAAATAGTTGCTACTTCATTTAATTTACCTTTTATTTCCTTCTCACCCTGGACTTTCATCTGCGCACCAGGATGCTGGAAAATTGCTCAGAAAGACTCAGCTTTTGGCAAAGTTCCCTTTAGGGCACATACTGCCTTTTTCACTGGCCTGTGGTTTCTGAGAACTGGCCTCATCCCTGCAAATGAGGACTTCACCAGCCCCTCCAGTCCCTTCCCTGCAGACAGCCTGCCTTGGTCCTGGGGGAAGGACAAAGGGAGCCTGTCACTGCAGGCCCTTCTCCAGCAAGGGACTGGGAAGGGGCCAACATGCCTGCAGGCTCCTGTATTGACAAGTTGCAGCATCCTTAAGAGCAGCCAAGAAGTAAAATGGTAATTTGTGTTTGCATCTGGAATTTCTGAGCTTAAAAATCTTGGATCACAGCACTCTCAATAACAGAAAACAGGACACACATATAAATCTCCATATCCATATTAGCCTCTTTGTTAGACTCTGTCTGGGCCAGCAGCTTGAGACTGAAAAGTAGCAGGATGATTGTACAGGAAGTAGAATGAACCTGAATGCTTTGTTTCAGGGCAGGGGGCAGCAGGCACGAGAGGGAGGAGTATGGCCTCCCCATTTAGTGGACCCTGAGCCATCCCCCCAGGGACATCTAGAGTTTGACTACATTATGGCTTAAAACAGCTCTTATGGACTCTCTAGGGGACCTGATCACCACTGATAATGTGGTTTCCAAGGAAAAGCAAATTTCAAATTATAAGCAACTGATTTATAAATGCACGTTGGGGACGCTGCCATCTGTAGGTGAGAGGCCACATGACTCCCCTGTCATCAGTGCCCTGATACTTTGGCAGGGTTACAAGCCATGCTGTGCCTCTTTGTGGGGCTGTCTTTAGCTGGGCAGTGGGCTAAATGTGGTATTCGTTGGATAGCACCTGAAGCCTATCCATGCAACATATTATCTCCACTTGCCTGTTCTGCTGCCTGAGGTTTCCCCATGAGGATCAGGAAGTTTCCACAATGAGAGGAAAGCCATTTGGAGAACCCTGTATAAAACTAGTATGTTAAGGCATTATGTAAATATGAGAGTAGATAAATGACTTAGCTGATATGTACAGCAAAGACTATTCTGATTATCAACTTGGGAGTTCTAGATAAGGTGTGTAATACAATTGTTTTCAAACTCTTTTGATTGCTACCTGCAGTAAGAAATATATTTTATATCACAATCCAAAACACACACATACCATGCACACAATATGCCATCAACTCCAAAACTCTATCAGTCGTCAGTCACCATTATTTTAGGTATCACTAAAAAAGAAAAATGATGCCAATTAAACTATGCCATTCCATTGATTATAGAGCTCATCTTGGGTTCAGGGAAATTAAAATGTTAAAAAGTTTTGTTTTAGAGTCAATAAAATATGGTGTGTGTGTGTGTGTGTGTGTATGTGTGTGTGTCTGTGTATAATTGAAATAAAAGTGTCATGAAACAATGCTCACTTTTACTATGTATGGTATATTATGAATATCTGCCAATTTCCCCTATTCTAATCTAATGTATTTTATTGCAAATAAAGCTGGTCCCACTAAATTTATGGAATGGCTCACTAATGTTTTAATTTAATTTTAATGTGTTAAGTCTGAGCTACAGTATTATTTTGAAATAGGGAATTGGAAATGATACACTGAGACTGATTTCTTATCCCAAACCAGATGTCATGCTGTATGTTTTAGTCATCTGTTTCATTCAAATGTAAATTGATGGTCTACTGTTTAAGTCAGGACTCTTGATGGCACATGACAGAAGCCAGTTTCGAAAAAGCTTTGAAGAAAGGATGGGCTTATCATTTTATGTTAGGGCAGAGGTATGCTGGTGGGGCCAAGCAATACTGGAACCAAGGGCTCAAATATTGTGGGTTCTCTCTTTCTCTCTAACTTTTTCTGTTTTGTCTCCGCTTTTCTTTGATGGCTTAATTCTCTCGAATTAGCATTCTGTATGAGACTTAATCTTTGTCATTGGCAGCTTCAGGGCTCACATCTTCCTCATTTTACCACCAGAGAAAAATCCTTCCAAGATTCTCATTGGTTCATGTAATTGGTTCATATGATTGCTCCTGTAGTCAAGGGATAGGATAAACTCACCTCTACTAGAACCACATAGGTGTCATCAAGAATAATGCAGTTTTCCAAAAGAAAGGGTCTTGTTTCTTTGAGAGGAACATAATAGATGTCCATCACACCTAGGAAGTGCTAGCAGCAGGCATTGTGTGCTGGGCTTTAGCCTCACACCACAGGTATTGCCAAAAGCCTGCAGATGATCATTTTGAAAACTAGAATTGCCATCAGCTTAGTTGCACCTTCATTTTCCCACTAGAGCTTGAGTCTCCCAGTGAAGATAATAATAACTGACAACAGCCGCTGTGTGACTATCAGTTCAAGGGCACCGAATGGAAAAATGGGTGCTTCCAAGAGAGAAGCTACCCAGAAAAGAAATGATTCTACCTCCCACCACAGGCAGAGCTGGCTAAAACAGCCATCTGTAAAAGACTTCAAGTAAAGTCCAGGTTTTTGTTCTTGGGTGCTCGTGTTCTATTCCCTGTTGGGGAACCGGAGAATGTTTTATAAGGAAGAAGCCTTAGGTTTCAGCTGAGCAGACTGCAGCCTGTCACTTTCAGGCATTCTCATGATGTTCATTTCAGTGTTGTTTTCTGGAAATATCTTTCTTCATACTCTCTTCTCTCTCTCTGCCATTTAATGTACTGTATTAAAATATCAATCTACAGCTGGCAATTAAAAGTTTGCTGCCTACAATTCTCAGTACACACTGTGGTGATTTTATTTTATTTTCTTAGACTCTGTCTTTTCTGAACTCAGTTATTCTCAGTTTTGCCATGATGTGCCAGAATTTTGTAAATTATGCTGCTGGGTTACTGCCAAGAACGACGTACCAGTCGCAGCTTTATTTGGGCAGCTTTTTGTGCCTTAAATACTGTATCTGTTTCTGTAAGTACAGCCTTCACTGAGGGAGATGGATGTCTCATTTTGATATTGATGGAACAGCTTGAGCATATCAGTAATGTGTAGACTAAAGTCTCAAGGGGAAGAAAACTTTTGAGAGCCTTTGTTAGTTTCACAGGGGCAGTAGGGGGAAACAAACCCTGACCGTATTCCCTGAAGAGTTTGATGTCTAGCTGGGAAGAAAGAACTTGAAATGGCTTCTGAAAATCCAAAGCAACATAAAATCAGTGCTAATTTAAAAATGTGAACAGAGTGCATCAATGTGAATGGAATGGTTAGGAAAGATAAACTGGGGGAGCTAGGCTTTGAAATAGCTTTAAACACAAGAAAGGAACTGAGAGGAGAGGAAGGGCTTTCAGGTAGGTTTCTGAGTCATGAAGACAGAAACAAGGAGTTGTGAAATTGCATGAGATTTAGAATCAGAAAAGTTCAATCCTTGTTCTCCTATAACTGATAATCAATTCATTCTCTGAGCTGAGAATACAATCATAAACAAAGTGGCAAAGAGTTGTTGCCCTCCCCAGGTTTACATTCTAGTCACTGAATGATACCTGCCTCATAAGGTTGCACTGAGGACTTAAAGAGGCAATGGAAATGAAAGAGCCAGACAGATTTTTAAAATGATGTGCCATGGTCATTTGTTTATTGCCAGGTGGAGAAGGAGGAGGGCAATTTGATTTGCTTGACTGCTGTTGTCCCAGCTAGAGGTTGAAGATGGGAGTGTTCTAGGGTAACATAATTTGAAAACAGGTACTATGCCCTTCTAAACACTATTGCTGCCCCATTTTACAGATGAACAAACTGAGGCTCAGGAAAGAAAAGTGGCTTCCCAAATCAGGATGGCACTGGAACTTAATCCTAGGGCTTTTTCAGTTGCATCCTACCAGAGAGGATGGCCATGAGCAGTTGAGGAAACTCAGTATCTGCTTGCTGTTTCCTGGGATGTAACATCTATGCCCTGAACAAATCAGAGAAAAGTAGACTTCTACCACCGGTCCCCCAAAGGCTTTCTCAGATTTTCGGATTCCTTCATTCTGAGGGAGGAAACAGAATTAACTTAACAAATGTAGGTTTTCAAAGTATTTAAATCACTGTTTTTCTAATACTTTTGACAAGACCCACAGGAAGAAATGTATTCTACTGTGACCTATTATTAGAGTGAATATATTATTTATTGTACAAATCAGGAAGGTTTTGAGTGTGAAAGAGAATGCTATTAATAATAATGTTAGATGGTAACCATGTGAGGTGATGGATATGTTAATTAGCTTGTTTATGGCGATTATATCACAATGGATATGTATTTCAAAACATCATGTTGTAAACCTTAAATATATATAATTTTGCCCATTATACCCCAGTAAAGCTGAAAAAGTAATGCTGGGACAACAGGCATAAAATGGGACTGTGCTATGCAAATTAGGGATACCCTACCACACATACACCTATATAAAAACAAAAATTGTACAAAGTAAGGTTTATTCTTTCTATGCGCAGTGCACCGTGACATTTTCAATTCTATTTCACTACAAAAATACTAGTCATGACCTACTAAATGGGGTCAACAGTTTGAAACATGCTATTCTTAGTTGATTGTTGGTATTGCTGAGGCACTTATGATGGTAGTAAAGACAGGGATTTGGTAAGGTGAATGTCTGATATGTCCTATAAACTTGTTTCATCTGAACATTCTGTTGAATCTTCTGCCACAAGAAAAGCACTGGTAATAAACATTTTCTTCAATTCATTCCCCATGATTAGCAAAAGGTTTAGACTAATCTTTCTGGATCCCTTTGTTCCATTTGGAACAAGAATCTTCCTCTGTGTATTTCCCCTTTTTTCTTACCCTTGGGCTTTTATCTGTTAGTCTGCCACTTATTTAGGGATGTAAGGAATCCAAGGAAGAATGTCTCATTTACAGATTCTGGCTCTGTGTGTACTTGTCCTGAGCCTTCATCTTGGGGTTGAAGCTGGTGCTCTGGAAAGCTAAAGTTTCTTTTCCGCTCTACTCCTTCAAACATACACACCTTTACACAGAACTCCTGGACATCTCTCCTCTGTTGAAACTTTGCAAAGATATAACAGAATAGATCTTGCCTGCTAGTCAGGCATGCGGAACTGACTTCTGGGCTTCTTCAAAAGCCCCCATAAATTAGGACTTTCCAGAAAAGAAGCTCCTGCAGATTTAGCTGTGGAGGAGAGAAGGGTTACCACTGTACCTGTGTCCACACAAGCTATGGACAGGCCCTTTGTTAGCCCATTTCTGTCACTAGAAATGTTTGTACACTCACCTCTGTTAACAAGAGCCTCAAGAATACAAGAGACCCGGCAACAGCACCTTTCAGCAATAAAATAACTTTTGGTGAGTCCCCATTTTGTAAATGTTTTTAAGTCATAAAGGCATATAGGGGACCACAGGGTTTTTCCTGCCTCAAAGTATAAACTATGGTAATGTCTTGAGCCTAAAAATCACTGTTTCCTAAAGCAGATTTTATTATCTGGATCATCTGAATTCATAGACTAAACTTGACAACAGTTTATTTTTCTGAAAAAGATTGACTATATGGCTTTTCCTGGTGGTTATTAAGATGAATATATATACATATGTGTACGAAAGATTTTCTAAATCACAAATCATACAGGATTGTTGGAGGAATTTTAAAAAGCACACAGAAAACTTTGGAAGCACTGAGATTCTTGACTATGTTTCATGCTTAAACTTTAAAAAAGTATATCATGCCAGATATGTTTGTCATATTTTTACAGTTTTTCAAGAAACTCATTTACAAAGCAGCTCAGGAATGTGGAGGCCTTCAATTTATACTCACAGAATTAAATAGAAAATGTGATTATGAACCCTCAAATTAGAAACTTGTAAAACTAAAGCATATATATTATGCCATTTAATTTATGGCAACCCTGTTGAGGCATGCCTAATTGGGGTATCTGAGGCTTAGAGAGACTCAATGGCTCTCTTAGCTTGGTTTCCTAGAAGCAAAGCTTATGATTTGTTGAGGGAGTACTCTCAGGAAAAAAAACCTATAATTGACGAAGGGAAGCAAGAAAGAGCTAAGGAAGGATAGAGTCTCAGGTAAATTCTGGCACCACAGGGTGCTTAGAAACATAAATACTGCAAGGTTGTACTTCCACTCACCTTTGGGGGCTAGAAGTCTGGCTTCATGTTCCTCCATATCAATCAAACATTGGCTGCCTCTAGGAAACAGATGGGGAGGATGAAGTGGCTCCTATTAGCTGAGGACAATTCTCTGGAGACGAGGGCAACTGTGAGTTATTTGCAGTCAAAGGCTCCCAGCAGCTAGGAGATGGGCACAGCAGCCTGAGTAAAGGGGATCTGATTGAGGAATAAGCGGTATCTACCACAGTGACCTAAGACTATTAAACCAAGGCTGAGAGGTACATCAGAATCTTCTGACTTTAAGGCAAATGCCCTTTCTTTTTCCCTTCCTCCTTTTGTACTTTCTACTCTTCCTACACCTTTTCCTCCTTTTGTTTTAAAAACAAATACTGTTTATTATGTCAGAATTTTTATAAGTCAGGATCTGGGCATGGTTTAGCTGGCTCAAGGTCTCTCATGAGGTTGCAAGCAAGTTATTGGCTTGGCCTGCAGTTTCATCTGATGGCTCGACTTGTGGGTGTTATGTGTGTGTGTAGCTGGGGAGATCTTCTTATAACCTTACTTATGTTATTGTTGGCAGGCTTTTGGTCCCTCAACACATGGGCCTTTCCACAGGGTGCCCTCATGTCTTGGCAGCTAACTTGACCCAGAATGAGTGATCCAAGAGAGAGAGTGTGAGACAGTATTCAAGATGGACACCACAGTCTTTTTATAACTTGACTTCAAAACAGATATGGTGTCCCTTCTGCCAAAATTTATTCATTAGAAGCAAGTTAATAAATTCATTCCACACTTAAAGTGAGGAGTTACAAAAGGTTATGAATGCCAGGGGACAGGGATAACTGGGGGCCATCTTAGAAGCTGCATATCAGAGTCTACCCTCTGGCACCCAGGGATTATTTTCCACCAACATGCAAAATATACTCACTCCCCCTTTTTTTTTTGTTTTAGAAAAATAGCATCTATTCACAGCTAAGCAGCTCACTGAGCCTGCTTTCTGACAGTATAATTGTAGGGGATCAAAGGCCTCTCCTTATTCCATAATGTCTCTGCCTTCCTAAGTCAAGCTAGTGATATTTCAGCATATATAACTCTTAAGAATTTTGTGGGTCTCCTGTGAATCTTCTTAGAATTCACTCTATTAGACAAAAGTTCACCCTATTAGCCACCTTACAAATCTCATAGATATAGACTCTTCTCTGTTGTTTGATTGAGAGGATCTTGAGATACCCTTAATCTCTCTTTTTTTTTTTTTGAGACGGAGTCTCACTGTGTCTCCCAGGCTGGAGTGCAGTGGTGCAATCTCGGCTCACTGCAAGCTCCGCCTCCCGGGTTCACGCCATTCTCCTGCCTCAGCCTCTCCGAGTAGCTGGGACTACAGGCGCCCACCACCACGCCCGGCTAATTTTTTTGTATTTTTAGTAGAGACGGGGTTTCACCGTGGTCTCGATCTCCTGACCTCGTGATCCGCCCGCCTCGGCCTCCCAAAGTGCTGGGATTACAAGCGTGAGCCACCGTGCCCGGCCCCCTTAATCTCTTTAAAGGGCCTTTTGTAAGACTGAAGGTACTCTAAGGCACTACCTTGATTTAACAAAGGATTTTACAGCCGTAATTTTGCCTTCATCTTTAAATCATGTTTTTCTGGCAGTGCCTTGGATTTGATCTTTGTTCAGAAGCTGTTCAAATGTCCTTCGTACTGTACCACAGCTGCTCTGTAATCCACTGGCAGATCATTCGTTAGCACTAAATCATCTGGCTCCCACAAATAAACACCCTATGGCTTCCAATAGTACAAAATACCATTTTCTAAACATCCAAATCTGCAGTATTGTCACAGTTTAAATTTATATACTGAAGCTGGACTGATTAGAAGAAAACCATCCAAAAGCATGAGGACATAATTTATGTGTCACAAGAAATTTAAGGCAGATTTTTCTTTTTCTCCAACGTTTCTACGAATTCCGAATCATATGCTGGGTATACAAGGTAAATTAGACATGGTTCCCACCACTGAGCAATTTATAGACATGATTTATCTCCACAGAATACTTTTAAAAAGTTAGGTCTAGGCCTGTGCTATCCAGTATGGTAGCTATTAACCACATGTGGCTATTTAAATGTAAATTTAAATTAACTAAAATTAAATGAAATAAAAACATTCACTTCTCTTCTTTTACTAGCCACATTTTAAATGCTTAATAACCACATAGGGCTAGTGGCTGCCGTATTTGACAGTACAGATAAAGAATATTTCCATCATTGCAGAAAGTTGTATTGGACAGCACTAATCTAGAAGAAACCAGTATGATAAGCATTTATCCTTTTTAGAAACATATTTGCTTCTCTCTCCCCAACACTAAAATGAGTTAAATATCAAAAAGAAGGACACTACATGCTTCTTCAGTAAATATTCTAACATGCTTAACAATAAAGAATGCTGTAAGACCATGGCTTTTAAAATTTATTAAAATCTACTGAAAGCTAGCATTTTTTTCCCCTAGAAAAAGCATGCTAGTACCAAAAGGCATGTATCAAAAGCCTGTACCAAAAAACATGTTCAATTACAAGGGGTTCATGGACCCTCCAAAGCCCTTTCATTAATTCTGTAGTAGGCCATGATCCTCGGGTTAAGAATCCCTACTGCAAAGTAAATTTTATTTTCCCATTGACTTTCAGTATAAAATTGATGGTGCAATTTACTATTAAATATGCTTCTTTCTGACAATATTAAAATTATGTTTAGAATAATGATGAGGGGAGAAACAAAATGTAAAGAATGAAGAACTGTCTTCAAAATGACTAAAAAATAAACCCAACACTTTGAGCTAAAAATATAATACAGAGCCAGCAAATCTACCAATTTGGGTCAGGTATCATAATCAATAAAGGAATATGTGGTGTCATTAAATTTGCAAAGTTTTCCATTAGTCTTAAACCTCTACCACATCCCTACCTTACGGTGAGAAACCTTATGGCGTGATAGCAGAAACACTCTAGTAGCCTTCAGAAATCTAGACTCCTGATGTAATTTCAATACATATAATAAGTATTACTTAAGAGTGACTTTGGTGCCTCAATGATCTTGTCTACCTGGACATTCGGAATGAATGGGTGGGGTTCCGTAGGCCAAGAAGACCCTTCTTTGAACTTTGGAAAAAAAGAGTGGCTGTTTCTTTCAAAATCTGTTAAATTAGAGAAAGTTTTTGCAAGGAGAGCAAAATTATAAATGCAGTTGGCTCCAGGTATGGCTGAGAGACAGAATCCTACATGGCTCTGAGTTTCTGATTTCTGAGCCAACGTACAATTTGTATTTGTGTGGAAGAAGCACTGAAGCATTCTTTCCAGAGTGGTAATCTGAACCATATGTAGACTGATTAATAGTTATGTCATAATAAAACCTCAATGAGCAGAATTCTAGAGGGATAGCCTTTTGTAAATAAAGGAAAGTTTACTAGGAAACCTCCCTTCTCCCCTCCTCCCCAACTTCTTTCTCTATTTTTCTTCCTTTTGAAAAATTTTAATGGTGGGGAAAATCTTTCCCCAATATACATAAAGCTCCTCTGCTGCTTTAGTAAGTACAGTCTACTGAACATAAGTGAGTCTGTCTTTGAGCTTATTGTATCTTTCAGGGTGTCTATTTTGCAGACTAGTCATCATATTTTTATAGAAGTTAATATATGAGCTCAGGCTGAAAATAAACTAGAAATTTTCTGAGAGTGGCAGCTAATACCCATTTATTTTCTTTTCACTTAAAAAACATCTATCAAGGCTGAGAGCAGTGGCTCATGCCTGTAATCCCAGCACTTTGGGAGGCCCAGGCGGGCAGATCACTTGAGGTCACTAGTTCGAGACCAGCCTGGCCAACATGGTGAAACCCTGTCTCTAGTAAAAATACAAAAATTAGCTGAGCGTGGTGGTGCATACTTGTAATTCCAGCTACTCAGTAGGCTGAGGCACGAGAATCTCTTGGACCCAGGAGACGGAGACTGCAGTAAGCCGGGATCACACCACTACACTCCCCGCTGGGCAACAGAGCGAGACCCTGTCTCAAAAAAAAAATCTATCAAGAATATGCAGGAAAGTTTTCATTCATTTGTATGTCAGTTTAGATGCATACAGTTGCAAGTAACAAACAATGCTACTCACAGTGGCTTAAATTGAAAGGATATTTATTGTTGACCTAACAAGAATTGTGGAGGTAAGATGTCTAAGGTTGATGTTGTAGTCTAGTGACATCATCCAAGATCCTGGGTTCTTTTTATCTATCCACTTTGCCATCCTCCACTGAAAATCTTTAGTCCTGTGACATCTTACCTTGTGGTTGCAAAATGGCTGCACCAGCTTCAGACGTTTATCCTTACACAATAGCCCCCAAAGCTGAAACGGAGAAAAGAGGGAAAAAGTCTTCTCCTTGTGCAGTTTTCTCTTTGATCAGGGAGAAAAATCTTTCCCATAAGCTCCCTCCCCCCGCCCCTAAGCAGACTTCGTTTTACTTGCCATTGTCCAATATTGGGTTACATGCTTATCCCTGGAGCAATTCCTGGCAAAGGGGAATTAATTTTTTGACTTAGAGTCATCATGGTTCATCGTTTGGGGAGGGACACATTGCTGCTGAACACAACCTGTGATCTTTTAGTAAGAAGGAAGGGGAGAATGGCTGCTGGACAGGCAACCAGCAGCTTCTGCTACACGTGGATTCTTCATTTTGCTTCTGTGGGACCCACTCTTGGCATACTTGTTCTCATACTACTGAAGAAGCCATTTGCTGTTTGCCTATCAGTGATCCCAAAGCCAGATATCGCATTTCGTTGAAATTATAGGAGCAGAAGGCAGTAAGGCCTAGTGAAAAAAGAATGATAGATTTGAAGGCCAGACAGACAGGATTCGAATCCCTGATTTACCACTTACTAGCTGCATAACTTTGGACAAGTAAAGACCTTAGAGACTTGGTTTCCCTATTGATAAATCTAAAATAGTACCAACTGGCCAGTGTTCTTGTATAGATTTAATGAGATAGTGCATAGAAATTGCCTAGCATAGTACACATATCATAGGCACTTAGTTTGTGTTATTTCCTTTCCCATGTGAATTCAATTGCACAGAAATCAGATTGCATTTAGCTTAGTAGATAGACCAATTTGGAAAAAGAGTAAGTTTGACTCTAGCAGGTTTTTTTTTTCTTTTTTCCTCTTTACTCATCTATGTTCACATAAAAGTCCCCTCTCTTATCTACAGAAGACTTGTGGGTAGAAAGCAGTGTGCCCTGTGTTAGGGTAGTGTCCAGTTACTAAGAGAAAGCTATAAAACCATATATTCATTTCTTAATTGGTTTGCTTAAATATCTGTTAGGTTTAATATAGGAAACAATCCTCTCTAGGTATTTTACGCAAAAAAGGATTTAATGCAGGAAATAAGGTACTCACAAAATTGGAAGGGCTGGAGCAATGGAAGTCAAGAAGTCTGCATTAAAGGTCAAATGGCACCATGACTTCAGTCTAGATGCCGGAAACTCCTCCTATCACTCAGGCTAGGAAACTGTTGCTGCTGTGACTATCACCACTGCCAACATCACCATCCTCCTTACCACACAAAGCTGATGAGGGGACGGTGGACACAGTTGACAACACTCGCATCTGCTGAAGCCTATTTTCTGCATGCACAACTGTAGAAAAGAGTTCCTTCCTTTTGATTCCTTCCAAATCACTAAAAGTAGACCCTTTCACAACCTAGGGATAAGGGAATCTAGAACCTGTACTTTTCAACCCAATGCCAGGCTTTCTTCCGCCTTACCCATGTGCAAGCCCTCCTTATCTTACTCATCTGTGATTCCCCTGCCGGGCTATCTGCCCATGTGCATTCTCTCTTTGCCCCTGTTTTCCCTCTATGCCCTGTTTGGGCTCTGACATTCTGCTCTGGCCTACCATGCCTCCCTGTCCTTTCTGGTACAGATGTCTGCCTTGCTCTAAAGGCCTTAGAACTCAGTTGTTCAAGAAGAGAAGATTAGGAAAGGGTAAGAGATCTCCTTGCTTTGTTAAAAATTACCGTACATATCTTTGTGTTTCCCAACAATTTAGTGTTAGAAGTTTTTGAACTTTATAAAAAGGGAGTCATATATATAGTATATAGTCTTCTGGGACCAACTTTGCTCACAATATTATTTTAGTTTTATTCATCCATATTGTTGTTCTCACAAATGAGCTTTGCCATATTTTAAAATCTTTCTTAATCCATTTTTGCATTTTGGGGGTTATGCTTCGTTCTTTATTCATTCAGCATTCTATAATATTTTCCCATGCTAAGAAACCTCTTCAAAATGAACATTATTATGTTATGAATGGATCATAATATGATTGACCACTTCTTGTAGTTGGATATTTAAATTAATTCCTATCTTAGAATGTGGTAGATGAAGAAGATAGAAGAAATAAAGGCTGAGATTTTCCATGTGGCAGACTAGCTGGAAGATGGTTATTTGCTGAAATGGGAAACACTGGGGGATGCACAGATTTGGTGATAAGAAAAGGAATCTGGTTTTGAGCAGGCTGAGTGCGAGTATGGAGATATCCAGGCAACAGTTGAAGATTCTAGCCTGACTTTTAGGAGACAGTTCAAGGCTAGAAACAATGGATTTGTCATCAGTACATGGGGAGTGGTTTGAGGCAAGTACGGGAGTGAGATGGCCCAGGAAAATAGTCTGGAGATATGTAAAGGACCAATACTGGACTCCTGGGAAGTACTTATATCCAAATGGCAGGCTGATCTAGATGTGCTGTCCAGAGAGTCTGTTTAGAAAGGAGGAAGAAAATCGGGAAACTGTTGTCATTTGGAAGCCACTGCAGAAGAGAGCTTCATGAAATGAATGGGTAGTCATTCATACTAAATGCTGTAAATGCTGTAGACAAGTTAACCAGGATGACAACTGAGGGCAAAATGTATGTATGTGTGTATATGTGTGTTGGAGGGCTGGGCGGGGGGAGAAAGCTTGCTGCTCATGTATCTGGATTTTTTTTTTTTTAATTTGGATGATTGAAGGTTCACATGCAGACATGCAGTTCAACTATTTCCTCGGGTAGATTCCTAGAAGTGGAATGACTTGATCAAAGGGTTTGAGCATAGGCCTTTGATTCACGTTGTTAGGTAGCTTTCTTGGTTTTCGTTGTTTTTTGTTTTGTTTTGTTTTTGAGATGGGTTCTCACTATGTTATCCAGACTGTTTTTTGAACTCCTGGGCTCAAGTAATTCTCCCACCTCAGCCTCCCTAGTTTCTGAGATTACAGGCATGAGCCACTGTGCCTGGTTCCAGTGCTCATTTTTTCATATGCGATAATGAATAGTTTGTAATTTTGTACACATCTGGGTGTGCAGAGACAAGGTGAGGAAATCTGCTGCAAAGGAAAATACAGAATTGGGCTTCTGTAGTTGTGGGTCTTTTCCTAGTGAACACAGTCCAGCCCTCATCTCCTCTCCACTTTCACTTTCCACACTCTACATCTCTCATCCAGAGCACAAGTGGAACAGGGACCATTACTGATTAGCTGCATGGGGATTTGAATAACCTCACAGTGGAGGAAGTTCTTGTCTGTTAGGGTGGCAAGTAACTACAGCTAAATGCGTGACCAAGACAGAGCTAACTCGAGTCATTGATTAGACTGTGAAGTCTGGAGGGAAGTTCTCTGAATTTAAGATAACAGTTTTGAAGTTTGGCATCTACTACCACTTCAAGGATTAAGGATTTACTGCTCACTGGAATTCAATATTTAATATTCTAAAAACCATTCAGCTCCAGCTTGCAAATGAGTTAAATTAAAATAATACATAGACGTTCTCTCTGAGGCCGTGGTTTTTATTGGTAGCAACACTCATCAAGAAATTTTACTGGCTGGGCACGGTGGCTCACGCCTGTAATCCCAGCACTTTGTGAGGCCGAGGCGGGCAGATCATCTGAGGTCGGGAGTTCGAGACCAGCCTGACCAACATGGAGAAACCCCGTCTCTACTAAAAATACAAAATTAGCCAGGCATGGTGGCACATGCCTGTAATCCCAGCTACTCAGGAGGCCGAGGCAGGAGAATCCCTTGAACCCAAGAGGCGGAGGTTGCAGTGAGCCGAAATCACACCATTGCACTCCAGCCTAGCAACAGAGTGAGACTCCGTCTCAAAAAAAAAAAAAAAAAAAAGAAATTTTACTTAAGCCATACGTTCATGAGAGGTTCTAAATAAGCACACAGATAGTCTATTTCAGCCCTCATTTCCTACAAATACTGTATATAGAAGCAACTTTGTGTTTCTTTTGTCAAGATAAGACATTTGATTTACCTCCTTATCTTGCATTTAAATTTATTTCACAAGATGGACCTGTTTTCAGGTACCATAAACACCCAGTTCTGCTGGGTTTTCTTTGACTGCTGGGGAAACTGTGGACTGTGTCTGATGCACACATTTTATTGCATCTCCCCTGGCATGAGATTCATATACATTGGCATCTTCTCAGAGTGAAGTTGACTCTCTCTGTTTCCCTCTTCCAGAATTTCACTTGGCATATGGTGATTCCAAAACAGTTTGAGGCTCATTTTGCTTGTTTTTTTGGCAATCTCAGCTCAGCCAGTTTCCCTCTGAGAGATCTCCTGTTTGTTCCTTCATGAATGGCCACAGAAGCTTTTGCTCTTGGCTCTGCATTCTAATAGCACCTCCTGCATGGTCTGTGGCAAAGCAATGCTTTGAAATATGCGTCCATACTATGTGGCTTTTCTTGCTGCAGTTTCTGTTCTTTTTTATTGTAGGATCGGGAGACTCACCACTAGAAGACGATGAAGTCGGGTATTCACACCCTAGATATAAAGGTGAATGCTTTGCTTATGTGCTAATGAGGACCTGCTGGTGCCAGGAGAACTTTCCTTTTTGCCTTGCGGAACAGATTGTAATAAAGTGACCAGACAACACATTTAAGTTCTAATTATCTATCAAGGAAAAAAAAAAAATATATATATATATATGCTCCCTTTTTTAAAAAAGGAAATAAAACAAAATGCATTGGAAATCTCTGAAATGCTGTCTTTCAGCATCCTAATGGTCATTTTATTCTCATAAATTTCTTTACTGTCCTCACTTCTGCAAAGGCAGCTATAGCTGATGAAAGTGAAAATCAAGCCTAATTCATACATTACAGCCAGAATCATCCAGAGTAAACCATCTAAGGTCAAATCTGGACCAAGTGCTGATAATGTACTAAGATGAATGGGGAAGGAGAAAACTTGATTTTCATAAGCTCATTTCATCGTGCTCTTTCTGAGCCCAGCATGGCTCCTGAAACGGTATGTTAAAGTATGTTGCTCAAATGAAACTTAATGATAAAGAACTCCATCTCTACATATTCCCAGCAATCCACTCCCCAGCACGTATAAAAAGCCTAAACAAGAACCTTCTGTGCAGACTCAGGTAAGTATGTCCACAAATATTTCTACTGGTGAAACATTTCTCTGAAGCTTAGGGAAACCTGGGAGAAATGAAGGTAAATTTAGAGATGCTTTCTCTCTGAATCTAGTTCCCCTTACAGTGGAGGAAGAATTTGAAAAAAAAAAAAAAAAAAGTTAACAAACTTTCACTGCGGCATTTTGCCCTGGAAATTTGTCCTAATTCCTGGGATGAGGACATGGCCCTTGTTTGTTGTGATGTGTCTCAGATACAGGAGAATCAGGGTAGGACTGGACAGCTTTTGGCTGGAGATGTCCTTCAGTTGTTTTCTACACAAGTGAACAATATTTCCAATATAATGACCGGTGCCAGGTGCTTATGTGCAGGTGTGCTTCCCATCACATACCACATTTTTTTGTGACATCTGAATGCAAATATTCATTCCTACCTATAGTTTCTATCTCCATAGCCTCAGGAATTAACCAATCAAGCAAAGCACAAATACGTTAATCAGATGTTTGCGGTAAGGAAATGTTCTAATTCATAAAACTTCTTAACTATTTATGGGTTTAGATTTTTTTTTCTTTGAGTCCCTTGTTGAAAAATCTTCCTAAAACACATGCATGCACAGATGACCCTTCACATCTACAGCAGGGGTTGCCTAGTGCCCCCAGGCCCTTGTTCTTCACATCCATCCTCACCTCACAGCATTGCAAATGTGACAGGTAGACCAGATGGCCAAAATGTGTGCTTGCCCTAGAACTTACCCTGAATGTTTAAGAATAAATTTTCTTAGGGCATTGTTTCTGTTGTCAGTTAAATTGCTTACTGGTAGCAGTCATTTCAGTATGTATATCTAAGCGTCATGTTGTATGCTTTATACAATAAAATTTAAGTTTTATTTATTATTATTATTATTTTTTGAGATGGAGTCTCACCCTGTCACCCAGGCTGTAGTGCAGTGGTGTGATCTTGGCTCACTGTAACATCTGCCTCCCAGGTTCAGGCGATGCTCCTGCCTCAGCCTCCCGAGTAGCTGGGACTACAGGCACACGCCACCACGCCCAGCTAATGTTGCATTTTTAGTACAGACAGGGGTTTCACTATGTTGGCCAGGCTGGTCTCGAACTCCTAACCTCAGGTGATCCACCCACCTTGGCCTCCCAAAGTGCTGGGATTACAGGCGTGAGCCACTGCACCCACCCAAGTTTTTTTTAATTTTAAAAGCTAGAGACAAGCCATTATTAAGTGAGGGTTTAGTTTTAGATCCTGAGGCCCCTGCACAGTGTCCAGCACAGAGTGTTTTTGAATTAAAGTAAAATAAAGAAAATTAAATGTAACCAACATTTACGGTGCTCCTGGTATGTGGCAAGCATGGCTTTTTGATTCTTTTGCTTGGAATACCATCATATATTCATATTAATTGAGTGAGTTTGTGATGTATGTGTATGCATGTCATATATATACATACAGTAGTTCCCCCTTATCTGCGGTTTCACTTTCCAAGGTTCCACTTACCTTCAGTCAACCACAGCCCAAAAATATTAGATATTTTGAGAGAGAGACAGTACATTCACCTAACTTTCATTACAGTATATTGTTATAATTGTTCTATATTATTATTAGTTGTCGTTCATCTTTTACCATGTCTAATTTATAAATTAAACTTCATCCTCTAGGTATGTTTGTATAAGAAAAAAATGGTATATATAGCGTTGGGTACTATCCAAGGCTTCAGGCATCCAATATCCCCCGTGGGCAAAGGGGGAGTACTGTATATCACAAATATATGTAGTACATACAGATTATATTAAAACCCTTAAAGGAGGGAAACTTTATTCAAGGAAGTTCTTTAGCCCTTGTGTGAGCTCCTACACGTTTATATCCACATGGTCAAATTTAATCAGCTCTAGGTTAAGCCTTTAGGACATCACTTTTACCTAGAAAGTCCAGGGAAGATTACTTGAGTCTTGAGTTTAGGGCTCACTTGCAGCTGTCTGCAAAACATTATATGACGAAAGTATTAGCCAGGCCAGGCACGGTGGTGCGTGCCTGTAGTTCCAGCTACTTGGGAAGCTGAGACAGGAGGATCACTTGAGCCTAGGAGGCCGAGACTGCAGTGAGCAATGATCATGCCGCTACACTCCAGCCTGGGTGACAGAGTGAGACCGTTTCTAAAAAAGAAAAAAAAAAGAGAGAAAGTATTAGCTGAAGGAAATGTGAAGGCAAAACTAAAACAGTGGTCTATGCATAAGACGTGGCCAGAACTGTTGGTTTTTGTAACTGAGAAGCAGTTGGAGGCATATCCTTAGAAGAGAATTCCTAGGAAAGTAAAACGGGGTCTGTCTTCTTTCTTGGCCACATGATGGCGGTCTTACCTCACTCACTGACAGCTCAGGTGCTGGGTTGGAGTGATGAGCTAGGCAGTTGCAGGGAAGTGGCTCCTATTCATGGCATTGAGAGCCCGGCAGGCTTTAGGGAACTCCTCACTGTTCCCCATCGATTGTGGGACATTGGGGCAGTGGCTGCTGTAGGAACTTATCCACCAAGGAGCTAGTGTTGCCCTTATATTTTATGGATCTCAAAGAGAACATTTCAAAAGCACAGCAGGGAGGTTCTGATTTATTCATTTCATCCCAGCTGTGCTTTGGGCAACTATGAGACCAAAATCAAAACACCTGCAACTTTGCCATCTGGGGAGGGTGTCACCCTGTTACGTAAATGGAGCATAATTGGGGACACTTCTCTGTGGAGAGCAATTGTTCTTTGACTTTAAGCCAAATTTATATCTTGTTAGAAACACCTGGAAATTGTAGCATCATTTAGATTAATGCCAGTATTACAACATTTTAGAGAGAATGTGCATACAGCTCAGACGAAATCCAAATTAACCAATTATTGAATCCCCACCGCTATGTGTGACATCAATTGTTCTTGAAAGAATTATTTATCTAAAAAATAAAAATAAAAAATCTTATGTATCTACTTAAGGGAAATACTAAAAAGAACAAGCATTTATTGAACATATATTATATGCTAGGTACCATGCTAGATGCTTGATATGCAATTTTTATTTCGTCCTTATAACAGCACTATGGCATAAGTATAGATATTGACTCAGAGAGGTTAGCTAACTTGTCTGAGATCACACAGTCATAGAGGAACTCAGATTCATGCTCAGATATATCTGACACTTAGTCCCGTGATCATAACCTCCCTACCCGGAGACACCTAAGAAAACATGGGGCACTAAACTGAAGGTCCAAAATTTGGAATGTAGCCAGCCTGGGACAGTAAGAGTAAGGGGACACATTTTCTGAAAGTGTCATTTCGTGTTTATCTCCTCTTTTGTTTCTGCTACTTGTAGATACCCCGTGGTGCTCCCCCATCAAGGTGAAGTATGGGGATGTGTACTGCAGGGCCCCTCAAGGAGGATACTACAAAACAGCCCTGGGAGCCAGGTGCGACATTCGCTGCCAGAAAGGCTACGAGCTGCATGGCTCTTCCCTACTGATCTGCCAGTCAAACAAACGATGGTCTGACAAGGTCATCTGCAAACGTGAGTAGGCCAGCTCTGTGTTGGGTCCTCAGGGATGACCAGAGCCAAAGTTCTTTTGCTCTGCGATTGAGGATTTTCACTGAACATTGATGAGAAAAATTCTCCTTATGAGCAGTGGGACACCAGGGGGATTCTAAGATATGGTGGAAGTGAGATGGCTCCTCTCGGAGAGAATGATATGATCAGCTGTTTGAGAAAAGGGGAGAGAAGATCATTGTTCAGAAAATGAGTTACATTTGTTCAGCTAGTGCTGGATCCTGAAGAGGTGTTGGGGATTTAGAAACAAATAAGACACACATGGGCCCTGCCATGAAGAGGCTTTAGTAAGGCAGAGGTGTCAACTGGGAGATAAGTACAAGAACGGCACAAAGTCAGGGACGTGTGGTAGCAGATTAAAGAAGTGTTCTCCCGGCCGGGCGCGGTGGCTCATGCCTGTAATCCCAGCACTTTGGGAGGCCGAGGCGGGTGGGTTGCCTGAGCTCAGGAGTTCGAGACCAGCCTGAGCAACACGGTGAAACCCCGTCTCTACTAAAATACAAAAAATTAGCTGGGTGAGGCGGCGTGCGCCTGTAATCCCAGCTACTCAGGAGGCTGAGGTAGGAGAATTGCTAGAACCTGGGAGGTGGAGGTTGTAGTGAGCTGAGATTGCGCCACTGCACTCCAACCTGGGCGACAGAGTGAGACTCCGTCTCTTAAAAAAAAAAAAAAAAAAAAAAAAGTGTTCTCCCAAGGAGTGAGGCTTAGGGAGGCAGGAAAGAGTCACAGAAGAAGTGATGCTTATTTATGAAAGTGAGTGTGCCTCAGGGGAGAAGATTAGAGGAGCAGCGTTTCAGGGGCTGGCTTTTAGCTTCATGACAAGTCATACCTCATTTGGAAAATTGCAAGTGGTACAGCATTGTTGAAGCATACTTTAGATGTCTTTGGTGTTCAAAACAGCCACCACTTTTTGAGCACTTACGGTTTGCCAAGAATTTCACATACATTTGATTTTTACAGTAACGCTATCAATATGGGTGCCATTATGTTAACTTCATTGTCAGGGAAACTGAGGTTTCAAGGCTGCAGCCATGTCATCAGGACTATGCACTCTGCAACTGGGTGACTGTAGTGGATGATCTGCTCTACCCAGATCTCCTCGATGCCTTTTACTAGTTGTGTGTATCCAGTACCCAGCTTCTGAGTACTTTGCTCTTAAAGACTTGGAACTTCAACCTTATTCAGAAGACTGCTCCTTCAGAGGACTGCTCCCGCTCTCTCTCTCTCTCGCTCTCTCACTCTCGTTCCCTTTTCACAAGAGAAAGCATCTCCTGTGAGCAGCCTGTAGCTGCCCAATGTCTGACTGATAAAGAATTATGAAAGCCCAGCTTCCTTGCCTGGGGGCAGGACAGAATGAGCTGTCATTCACACTCCAGAGCTTCCCTATGGGATCAGACTGCTGCTGACTGCCTGAGATCTCATCTTGCCTGGCTTTCTCCCCTTCCCTGTTCTGCTTTCGTCACCCCCTCACTAGTCTCCCTGGGACCAATTTCTTACTAAACCTCATGCACATAAATCTGTATCTCAGAATCTGCTTCTGGGGAGCTCAACCTAAGATAGTGGCTTAGCTGGGTTGCCAACCCAAGCCAGTGTGACATGAAACTTTGTCTCTTCTGTGTGACATAAAACCATCCATTGTTTCTTAAATTCCATTTGTTTTATTTATTTATTTATTTAGACAGAGTTTTGTTCTTGTTGCCCAGGCTGGAGTGCAATGGTGCAGTCTCGGCTCGCCACAACCTCTGCCTCCTGGGTTCAAGCAATCCTTCTGCCTTAGCCTCCCGAGTAGCTGGGATTACAGGCATGTGCCACCACACCTGGCTAATTTTGTACTTTTAGTAGAGACGGGGTTTCTCTATGTTAGTCAGGCTGGTCTCGAACTCCCGAAGTCAGGTGATCCGCCTGCCTCGTCCTCCCAAAGTGCTGGGGTTACAGGCATGAGCCACTGTGCCCGGCCTTCTTATATTTAAATTAACTTTTCACCTCATGCTTTCAGAGTTTCTAGACTCTGAAATGAAACTCTATAGACAAAAACTAAGAAATGCTGAATATCTGATTTTCTCATTTTCAGAAAAGCGATGTCCTACCCTTGCCATGCCAGCGAATGGAGGGTTTAAGTGTGTAGATGGTGCCTACTTTAACTCCCGGTGTGAGTATTATTGTTCACCAGGATACACGTTGAAAGGGGAGCGGACCGTCACATGTATGGACAACAAGGCCTGGAGCGGCCGGCCAGCCTCCTGTGTGGGTAAGAAAATGCCACAGCCCTCAGGAGGCACTTGCTTTGGGAGGTGCAGGGGGTGTTCATCTCGAGGATTGTAAAGGGAGCATCACTATTCCTCCTGTAAGGCCTAAGCGTGCAACTTTGCTTTCAGTAGCATCACTGGTCCTCTGGCTTAGCCCTAGATCTAACCTCAGTGTTTATCCTGGAGCTGACTTCGTAGCTGATGGCTTCCATCTGACTTTTGTCTTTTTCTTGGTTTGCTATTGAGGCAACTACAGGCTGGCAGAGATGTGGCATACTCCTGCTGATTTTAGTTCAGGGGCCTAAGCAAAGTTATTGACCCTACAGGGACAGTCCAGTAGAGAACATCTACGTGTCTTTCAGCCCCAACGTAGTTCCTTTGTCATTGACTCTGGTGGTCAGCAAGCACTCAATTTGTTCAGCTGGAAGGGATTTGGATATTTTGCCTTACTCTGGGTTTGCTGGGCAGTGAGTGGTTCCCGTGGTGTGGTCCTGGGAGCAGAAGCAGCAGTAGCATCTCCTGGTCTGAGAATGCAAATTTTCACCAACCCACCCCCACCACCTGCTGAGTCAGAAACTTTAGGGGTCAGGCACAGCACTTTGTTTTTTAATGAGCATTCCAGGGATTGTGAAGCACTCAAATAGACAGCTACTGACCTAAGGCACTGCTTCTCAAACTTTACTGTGCAGCCAAGTCCTCTAGGGACCTTGGGAAAAATGCAGATTTAAATTCAGCAGGTCTGGGGTGGGGCCTAGGATTCTGCTAAATGATGCTTTAGGGCAAAGTTTCTGAACCTCAGCATGATGGACATTTGGGGCCAAATAATTCTTTGTTGTGGAGCCCTGTGTTTTTTGTTTGCAGGATGTTTAGCAGCATCCTTGGATTTTATTCACTAAGTGCCAGTAACACTGCCCACAGGGGGCAGCTCACAGATGTTGCTTTCAGTATCCTCCCTGTGATTAGCTATGTGCATAGCTCTTCAAAACAAACCAAAAAGAAAATTGAATCTACTCCCTCATATTGGAGGGGGCAGAGGTGATGGTGGGAGGAGAGAAGCTCAAAAATCTTTCTGCTAAGCAAGCTTTGGCAGAGTACTCTAGGGATCATACTGTTTAAATTTCCAGATTGTGTGCAACAATGGAAAGAAAATGCTGATTGTTCTCAAAAAGCAACAGCATGTCTTAAGCTGGACCAGATGGGCCTGGAACCTTCCCAGAGGGAGAGAGAATGAACCCCGAATTCAGGAGATTCATATTACAGTTTGTCAGAACAAGGTTCAGGCATAGTTGAGAGAAGGAGGATTGTACATGCAATTAGGTAGGGATGACAAAAAGGGGTACAGCGATCCACAGGAGAGCCTAGAGTTCCCAGGAAAAAAGAGAGAAATGGGCAAAGCAAGCAGGCAGTTCTTTCCTTGATTTTCGTGACAGACAAGCTGAGGTTTGTCCCCAGTGAATTTTACTCCAGGGGTATCATTTACTTTTTTGGCTTTAAATGTATTAAAATAGTTTAATAAATTTGTTTTTGTGTTGACAGGGGTAGGGGGTCCTTGAGCGTAACTCAGAACTTCAACCTATTTTAGGAGGTGACACGTAGTGGCTAAGTAGCTCCCAGATTTCCGCACAACCTTCAACAGTCTTGGCCAGAGCTGTGCTGAGTGGTGAGAAAGTTGCCCCAGTTCTCTTCCAGACTGTGAGGGAAGAGAGAAGACTGGGCTTACTTTGGGCTCTGAGGTGGTCAGTTCTGTGGTCTGGCTAATTTGAAGGTGCCACAAGTTAAAATTAATTCTCTTACACAGACCATACTCTGGCAATGGGCTGAAATTCATGGTTATTTCAGAAACAGATATAGATAAAAATATGTCAATGTAGGAGGAAAAAAATACTGCAAATTGCAGGAGGGTAGAGTCTTTGAAGAGCCACAACCTCCATTGATCTGGAAGAAAATAAACCTTAGAATGTAACCACTATTGTTTTCGGGGGATATTTTTCTTTCTTTCCATTTTTAGTTATTTTTGGTTATGTTGGCGTTTAGATAGAACAATGGACAGTTGGAATCACAGCAAGTCCTCATGTAGAGACCAGATTTTGAGTAGACACATGATCTCTCCTTTAGACCAACACTTCTTCCTAGGCCAAAACAGGAAGAAAATTAAAGGTACTTTAAAAACCATGGACAGTGAAAAACCAGCAAAGGTCTTTTGACATGCAGAGAGTATCCATTTAATTACTTTAACAAAAGTAATTAACAATTTAACAAACTTTCCTTTTTGCCCTGCGGAACGGATTGTAATAAAGTGACCAGACAACACATTTAAGTTCTAATTATCTATCAAGGAAAAAATATTTTTAAATAATTTTATTTTTTGCTCCCTTATTTTTTGTTTTCTACAGAGTGGAATAGGTGGAGATTTATTAACACAAATGAAATTCTGGAATAAAAAATTTCGGAGATGTAATATATGGAAATTGATGGCATACGTTTCTTGTGTCCCAGCTGTCTCACAGCTGGTTTACCCAATGACCCATAGGAATGGGATCATTGCATTATTGCTGGGCTGCATTGCATTATTCAGTTGATGCAAACATCAGTAGGGCTAAGAATAAATGTATCCATGCATTGTTGCAAATGATGTTAAATTGTGCTAAATTCTTCCTGGGTTGACAAATACACATTCTTTTGCAAACTTTCAGAGGCTAGTTTCAGTTAAAACAACTTGATTGACTGAGATACTGATTCACTTTTTCCCTTACATGATTTGTTAGTACAAACAGAACAGGTCAACTTTTAGTGGCCCTCTCTAATATAAATGTATCACCAATGAATTTTTATTTGGGCTTCTTTCTTGTGAAGATACTGACTTTTAGAGATGAGGTCTCATTATGTTGCCCAGGCTGGCCTCTTTCTATGTCGTCCAGGCTGGTCTTGAACTCCCAGGTTCAAGTGATCCTCCCACATCAGCCTCCTGAGTAGCTGGGGCTACAGGCATGAGCCACCACACCTGGCTATGATCATGACTTTTAAATGTGGATTTCATTGCCTCCCTTCTTGCCTCTTTTTTCTGTTTTGGAAAGTTCTCTGGATTTTTGTGTGGTGCCAAACAGAGGAAACCACTTCCCAGAGCCATCCACAGAGATCACACTCTGGCTGGGGGAAGCAAACAACTGGATGAGTTTTCAATGGCCAGGTTTGTTCTGCATTTGGCAGTCACTCTCTTCCTATGCCCCCTTGAAAAGAACTCTTCCTTTCTCTATCACCAAACTCAAACTATTTTATATTTGCATCAGTGATCTGTTGCTGCACAATAGACCACCCAAAACTTAGTGGCTCCAAACAACTATGTTATTGCTCAAAGATTCTATGGGTTGGAAAGTTGGGCAGAGCTCTGTGGGGACAGCTCATCTCTGCTGTATGTGGTAATGGCTGAGGTGACCAAGTGGAGCTGGAGGATTCAAGATGGCTTCACTCACAGGTCTGGTACCTCAGTTGGGAAAAGTTGTACTGACTGGGGTCTGGCTGAGTCTCTTTCTCTCTCTCTCTCTCTCTCATTCATAATTTCTCATCCTGATTATATGGCCTCTCCAGTCAATTGGACTTCTTTAGATGGCAGCTGGCTTTTAACATAGTGAAAGCAGAAGGCACCAGATTCTATGAGGGCCTAGGTCTGGAACTGGCACAGGGTCACTTCCCTTGCATTTTATTGTTATCTGTTGGGCAAGACATTGTCCTTTTGAACTTCTTCCTTATTTCCACTACCTACCTGGTTAGATGTGTCAAGGATTTCCAAGTAAATAGTTCAGCTTCAGCTGGGTGCTGGTGGCTCACACCTGTAATCCCAGCACTTTGGGAGGCTAAGACAGGCAGATTGCTTGAGCCCAGGAATTCGAGACCAGCCTGGGCAACATGGCAAAACCCTGTCTCTACAGAAATAAATAAATGAATAAATAAAATTAGCCAGGCATGGTGGTGCATGCCTGTAGTCCCAGCTACTTAGGAGGCTGAGGTGGGAGGATCACATGAGTCTGGGAGGTCAAGGCTGCAGTGAGCCGATATTGTGCCACTGCACTCCAGCCTGGGTGACAGAGTGAGACCCTGTCTCAAAAAAAAAAAAAGTTCAGCTTCTTAGATAAATAGTAGTTGATACAATGCAATATATTTGTTTCTCATATTTTATATGCACAGAGAAAACTAGAGCACAGAGAAGGGAGACAGTTTGTCAGATGTCTCCAATGAATGTGGCAGAGAGCAGAGGCCAGAATTTTCACTGAAGGTTTCAAGATTTTTATACAATTGCAGGCATCCTAATTCAACAGGGGATAGTAATTATGTTTCTATAGTAACTTTGTTCCTTTCATTCATGGAAATGTATAACTTATAAAATGCTATCGGGGCCAAGTCTGGGTAATAACAGGCTTAGGTCTCTGGAGTATCAGCTGAAGGGCAGACCAGCTGGTCTCACCAGCCGAGAGAGAAGGCAGCTGCTTGAGGATGTGTCAGGATCAAGTCCTGCAGAGGCTCTTCAAGTGTTCATGGGGAAGCTATGACAGACCATCACAAAACAGTATGTGTGCAAAGGTTGGCGGAAAACACTAGGTCAGCAGCAGGCAGATACACAAAAGGGTTTGGTTTATTAAAATAACTTTAAAATATGTAATGGCATTTAAAAATCCCAGACCACAAAGAAATTCCAAAAGAGAGAAAATGCTTCTTCCCAGTCTATAAATGGGGACGCTAATAACACTGCTTAGTCTAATGGGTGGTTGTGCAAATTCAGTAAAATAATATAAGGAGGGTACTTAGCATGGGGTGGGCATGTAGGAAGGATTTTTCCAATATTAGTTATTATTTGTAGTGATTTATTTCTTCTTGTTTCTTCTTTGGAAGAGCACTGTTTCTGAAAAGCTAGGCCAATTCAGCTGATCATTGTTAGCTAGAGATAGGCTGGCTTTGGGAAACTCTGAGACTCTTCTCCCAGATAACCTATCTTGGAGCCTGTGTGCTTATACTGTTAGTACATCTAGATACAGAAAACAAACAACAATGTATCATCCAGACATTTAGTTTACCTGACAGAGACTAAGTTGCTTTTCACTCTGACCATGCTGCTCCAAGAAAACATGGTAACACAATGTAATTTTACATTGAAATCTACATGCTAATAAATATACTTTCTATAATGTAATTGCCAGCTATATTTGACCAGCAGGGGGCAGTCATTATATACTTGTCTTTCTGTGAAATGTTCCTCTGAATTATAAAAGTTTGTCTTCTATCACCTATCATAGTAAAAAATTAATTTTTTTTAAAAAACGTAACAACCGAGTATAGACATCTTGAATGCATTTAAAGCATCTTCCATTTCATCATAGTATTTGTATACTTTATTTTATCAATTCTGAGAAGCATATTTTTTCTACCTTTTAATATCCCTGAAATAGGGATGCATTTCACAATTAGGAGTGACTTAAATTCAACAAAATATGGTGGTTATTCAATTTAGGATTGGTGCATTAAGGCTGTTAAGTTCACACCCCACTGAAGCATGACATAGAATGAAAATGAATTTGGATAGCTGAAGGCAAAATTGTTTAATAAGTTATTCATAACTTCTTACCCTGAATAAAATGAGAAATTATTAGACAAGACACAGGAGAAAGTATATAAAGAATTTTACTTGGTGCATTTAGTCTCTCAAAGACATCTGTCATTCAGAATCAAAAGGGCATTTAACTTTCATTAAGGCAGTAATAGCACTTAATACTTATCAGTTGATACGTAAAGTAATGTGGAGCTGAATGTCCTTTATTTGCCGTGCCCTCTTTAAATACATTCTCTACCTGTTCAGAAACATTAAGTAGAATTTGCAGAAATTTGAACTTCCTCTTGTGATTTCACTTCAGCTATAAGATGAAATACAACCCAGTGTAGAGTTGACATCTCATTTACTTCGAGCCCTCATTAACCACCCATCCTTGTTATCACTATCGAGGCAGAACTCTTATTACCAGGTAGAGAAACTACTTGAAGAAATTTGGGAGGCTTTTGGAGGTCCAGAGCCACAGTAAAACTGCTGTCCCAGAACACAAAACCATAAGTGTAGTTCAGTAGCAGTTCAAGGGGAGAGTGGACCCAGACAGACCATTGCCTATTTTAAGATATTAAGCAATATGTTGATAATAGGTAGCAGGAACAGAGAGAGCTTGTTCCGGTGGCAAGTGCTCTGACTTAGATTGTAATTCACAGTGCCATTATCTACATGTGTGGTCTTAAATAAATCACTTAAGTTATTTGAGCCTCAGTTTGCACATCTGTAAAATGAGAGTTGGGTGGCTCCTCTACACCTCCATAGCATTCACTTTTACCTTGCCTGGGGCATTGCCATTTTCTACCTCATGTTATATCTCGTGTGTGGTAATGTAATCCCTCCAATACATGGCAAATTCTCTGAAATGTCAGGAGCACATGATTCTCTTGCCTTTGTGCACCCCCAACCCCAGCAGTTGGAATGAAGCCTTGGATAAGATTGGTACTCATGAAAAATTTGTTGCCTTGAATTGAATCTGACTAGATGATAGCTAGAGTGCCTTTCTCTAATATTCCATGATGCTGTCTTCAAATGACTTCTAGTTTCAGCTGGGTAACTGCCATGTGGCCTTCGGTAGGCAGAGTTTGGAAGCATGGGGAGGAAAGGCTGTAACTAATGAATTACCCACAGGACACCTCGCAAGGCCAGTTGATTGCAGGTTTAGCCCTGCAAATGTGAGTATTTAAACAATCTTCAAAACTTAGCAGGAGAGTAAAAGCATTATGAAGGGAGAAAAGGGGAATATATAGGGTGAACAAACTCTCTGAAAATGGAGAATACCCAGAGGCTTTGGTATTTTAAACTTTGGGTGTTGAACCCCAGTTTGACTAGATATTTCTTGATGATGATGAGAATGTTTTGGTTATATTTGCAGATATGGAACCTCCTAGAATCAAGTGCCCAAGTGTGAAGGAACGCATTGCAGAACCCAACAAACTGACAGTCCGGGTGTCCTGGGAGACACCCGAAGGAAGAGACACAGCAGATGGTATTCTTACTGAGTAAGTGAAACTTGGCAGATAAAATGATGCTGTCTCTTTTATGTGAGATGTTTACTAGCCAGAGTAGGGGAGTGTATATATGCTGGTCTATTGATGCTTTCAGATGTGGTCCCCCTGGTCACTACCTAACATATTATATATGTCACCTATGTATTTGTTGATTGCCTGTCTCTATTATAATATGTTCACTGCTATGTTGTTAATGCCCAGAATTGTGCCTGGCACATAGTTAGCGCTCAGTAAATCCTTACTGAAGGAAAAAAGAGAAATAAGGGGTGGTGAATGATGTGATTATCATACATTGCAGGCCTGTATCAAAACATCTTGGCTGGGTGCGGTGGCTCATGCCTGTAATCCCAGCACTTTGTGAGGATGAGGCAGGCGGATCACTTGAGGTCAGGAGTTTGAGACCAGCCTGGCTAACATGGTGAAACCCCATCTCTACTAAAAATACAAAAATTAGGCAGGTATGGTGGCACACACCTGTAATCCCAGCTACTCAGGAGGCTGAGGCATGAGAATCTCTTGAACCCGTGAGGCTGAGGTTGCAGTGAGCCAAGATTGTGCCACTGTGCTCCAGCCTGGGTGACAGAGTGAGACACCATCTCAAAAAAATTAAAAAAAAAATCTCATGTACCCCATAAATATATATACCTACCATATACTCACAAAAATTAAAAATAAAAAAAAATTTAAAAGAAGGGGTGGTGAGAAGAAGGGAAGGAGGAACAGAAGGGGACAGAGGAAGCCAGTTGGTTAATTTAGGGATAGAGCCACCCCCACTGCCTGCCCAGGCAGACCCTACTCACGCCCCCAGGCCATTACCTGCACTGGGAAGCCGTCAGTGTCTCCCATGTGGTGCCAGAGGCTGCCGCTCTTGTGCTCTGTGAGTACAGTTTAGTGCAGAACTTTTTCACCCCTTGTTTTTCGGCTGTATTTATCTCTTTCAAAGCTTTTTAATTTATTTTTAAAACTCCTGATCATATCAAACACTTACAGATGCTTATTTAAAAAAAGAGAAGGTATCTTCTGCTTTCTTCCCCACCTCTACCCCATTCTCCTGGACCAATTTCATTCATAGTTTGACATGTGTCTGAGTTGCTTTTTGCTGGTATGTTTGTTTTACCAACTTCAATGAGAAGCATTCTTAAGAAGCTTTTAAAAATGGGTGGATCCCTTTGTGAGGGTTAGCTACGTGTTGTTCTAATCTAGCATTTGGGCCTGTACCCCTGCAACTGTTTGGTTGGCCTTCCTATTCCCTGGAGACCACTACTTCATGTTAGCACGTTCATATCTGTGCCTTAAAGTTTACGGGCATATTAGAGTTCCCCACTGAGTTTTCATCTGTAGATGAAAGGATACCTCTGACTTATCTCCTGGTGATCCATAAAGCAAGAAAAGACTTTCTAGAATCCTATCAACCAGAAACATTTTTACACAATGATTAGCAATAACAGTACAGTTTCTAGTGAGAGAGGCAGGACATTTTGTTCCTACATTCCAATAATCTTCCCCCAGTGCCTCATCTAGCTTAAGTAATATTACTAGTTATGCTCTCCCATTGTAACTTCTCAAAGATAAAGTTTGACCATTAAAAAATTATTTGCTATCACATACACATCCCACAAATCCCTTTGAAGAAAATGTAGGCAATCAGAATTGAAAAGTAAGTTGACGTAATCAGGGATTGGGTTTTATTTACCTTTGACTCTTCAGGGTCTAGCACAATGCCTGGCCCAGCCCCTAGCATATAGTAGGTTTTTAGATTTTTGCAGCTCTGACTGCTGTTGAAAAATCCTGTATGATAAACACAAAACATCAAGCCATCAGATGACTCTATTTGTCTACAAGCTTTGTGAGAATATTCACCTTGTTGTTTTTGTGGGTAGCTTGCGTAATATGGTTAGGAGTATTAAATTTTATTTGATTTTTTTATTTTTTGAGACAGATTCTCATTCTGTTGCCCAGGCTGGAGTGCAGTGACACGATCTTGGCTCACGGCAACCTCCGCCTCCCAGGTTCAAGCGATTCTCCTGCCTCAGCCTCCTGAGTAGCTGGGATTACAGGTGTGCACCACCATGCCCTGCTAATTTTTATACTTTTGGTAGAGATGGGTTTTTGCCATGTTGGCCAGGCTGGTCTTGCACTCCTGACCTCAGGTGATCTGCCCACCTCGGCCTCCCAAAGTGCTGGGATTATATTCATGAGCCACTGCACCTGGCAGGATTGTTACATTTCAAAACAGCATCTCAGTACTCTCCTGTCCCTTTGTTCAGAGCAGCTGTCTGCTTCCAGAGTTCTACAGCCCAGAGGCCAGAAAGGCTTAGAGCAGGATGCGTTGGGAATGTACTCCAACAGGATGAGGAGTTCAGAGAAGGCTGTCTTGTTCCCTTTTCGCTCTTACTTGGGCTCCTTGCTGCCCTGACATTTCTCCTATGACCCCTTCCACCACTTCCTATCCAAGCTACTGCTCTATCGCTCCCTTGTGAGGGAGAAGGTTCTAGTGTCAAGCTCTGAGACAAGTGCTTCTTGTGAGTTCCCTTATTTACTCCTTCTGTTATTCGCATGTCACAGGCGAAACAAAGTCTCAGAGAGGTTACATCCACTTATATTTGAAGTATCACTCCTCTCAGGTTTATCTGAATTTAAATTGTGCTTTCTAAAGACCTTAAAGCATCTAAAGCCAACAGCAGCATGTCTCAAAATAGTGGGATTTCTGACATTTTCCCAAGACCCCTCTCTCATACCTGGTAAACAGCCACCTCACCCACCTACATGTAAGGCCTTCCTCAGTGGTGACAATGATAATTCCACATGTTCATTATTAGCAAATATTCTCATCATTCCCAGAACTGTAGGGAGATGGGGAATTATATGTATATTGAAAAACAGAACATAGATTTTGATCATGCTATACTTATTGGTGTTCTCATTAGGCAGCCAAGAAAAAAGATAAACTCACCCTAGCTGTGTGACCTTGGGCAAGTTTTTTAGCCTTTTTGTGCCTCAGTTTCCTCATCTGTGAATCAGAGATAATACTACCTACCTAATAGGGTTGTTGGTTTAAATAAGGAGGATTAAGTGAATATATGCAAAATGCCTAGAACCATGCCTAACATGTAAGGTTTATGTAAAGTGCAGAGAACACTTTTCCACTTTTCGTCATTATTATTATGTTATTAGGATAACCAAGGAATCACAGAGAACTTGCCTTTAGGTCTCCACTGTCCCAGATAGAAAAAACAGAGAAAGTTCTAGTACCCCCCCCCCCCGCCCCCCTGCAGGCCCAAATTGCCAGTGACTGCTTGGACTGTATTCTCTAATGATTTTCCTCACAGAAAATTCCCTCGTCTTCCCAACAGTGAGGCAATTCAGGTCCTCCCTGGAACAAGAGTGAGATTGAAGGAAGAGACTTGGGCCCTATATTTTTCATCCTCCCTCCCCCATCTACCCACTTCCCTACCATTCTACCCTTCAGCAAGAAAAAAGTCTAACCTTCCCAGTAGTTTGGGTCTTCCATTTTCTGGTCACAAACTGCTCTTCTAAAACAGACTAAAGCTTAGGAGATTCTATTCTTCAAGAAATTTTTGTTCTACTTAAAGTGATCTAATGGTTGCCCCTCGGTCTCTCCATGTCCTGTAAAGAGTAGGGGGTCGTCACTTGCTTGTCAGATCCATAATGTCATCTTTCCTGTTTCTGATTTTTTTTCTCTAAGTGTCATTCTGAAAGGCCTCCCCCCAGGCTCCAACTTTCCAGAAGGAGACCACAAGATCCAGTACACAGTCTATGACAGAGCTGAGAATAAGGGCACTTGCAAATTTCGAGTTAAAGTAAGAGGTAAGAGTACCGCTTACTGGTTTTTTTTCCCCCTCTCTTTAGAAGAGCAAAGGGAAGCAGGTCCTCAAGCCAGAACTCTCTCAAGTGCCTACTGTGGTGGGAGACTTGCCAGCTTTAGATTAGCCTCTAATGAGGCTTGGGGAAATGCCCTATCTTAATGCCTGAATTTCATGATACACATCTGGATGGGCGTCAGTGTTGCCAGATTATTTAAGGAGTTCCCAGGACTAGTCTTACAGGAGCCCATAGCTGACTGTCCCAGAAGAATATTATTCAATAATTTTTCCATCCCTGAGCTTAGGTGACCAGCTGAAGCCTGTGAGTCCATCCACAACCAGGGTGAATAGGAGCCCCCTAATTTGGGCCACCAGGAGAACATGTTTTTAGTGTTCTAGTATCATTGGTATGAAAGAAAATGATTTTAAGGGTTATTTTATGCCTGATGGTTTGGGCAACTAATTGCTAACCATCTTTACTCCTTACTCTCCTGGACTTCACTTCCTCATCTGTAACACTAGGGGCGAAACCAGTTGATATCAGTGGTCTCATTGGTATGGATGGTGACCATTGCAAGACTCACTCACTGACCAAATAGTCATCCCTCCTCCCTCACTCATTTCACAGGCTGATGTAGAAGCCTGATTGCAAAGCTGATGCCTCTGCATCCTCACCTTTTCTGCTTACTCTGTGGTTGGGAGCTCAGCACTGAGACCCCTCTGGACTTGTGTCCCTACAGTCAAACGCTGTGGCAAACTCAATGCCCCAGAGAATGGTTACATGAAGTGCTCCAGCGACGGTGATAATTATGGAGCCACCTGTGAGTTCTCCTGCATCGGCGGCTATGAGCTCCAGGGTAGCCCTGCCCGAGTATGTCAATCCAACCTGGCTTGGTCTGGCACGGAGCCCACCTGTGCAGGTAGGTATGCAGCCCCTCCAGCCTGCAGCAGAACCTGTAAACCCCTTGGTTCTTGATTCCAGTGCAAGAGAGGTTTCCCTTCATATACTTTGAGAAGTTCATGGCCATCCCTCTTTATCTGAGTGGATGAACATAGTCCCTAGATCCCTGCTGCAGCTCATCTCATCTGCCATCCATCTTGCCTCTGCCTATCCTCTAATTTCCCTTTGATGTCCTCTAAGGAAGAAGCTCAAGGTAGGAACCTAGGGCCAGCCTTTGGTGACATTATGAATCAGCAAAATTTGCTCTAGTTTCCTTTGTTCTAGAAATGTAAGGATCTTATTTATAAAGCTAGTACATTGCCATGTAGAGACAATATCATACCTGCTTTGCATCACTGGCATGAAAGTTACATAGACCTTGGGCATTTGGAATCTTTCGTCCTATGTAAAATGAAGAAAATAATACCTCATCTACCTCTTGAGTTGTTGTAAGGATTAAATGAGGTCATCTGTGGGACAGTGGAATAGAGCAGTGCCTGGTACAGGCAAAGCCTTATGCCAGCTCTTATTCCTGATGAAGAAAAATTGGGCTGAGTAATGAGTCTGAAACTTGGACTAGCCAGAAAATTATGGACATATCTCTTGTTTATAGACTTCTCTTTTTCTCATTTCCTGGTACCCTTTCATCTTTATCACTTTCTTTTAATTGAAGCCCCCATTTAGAGTTAAGTGACAGACAGACATATATACCATCAGCTAAATGACTGAGATTCTTCAATTTCATGTATTAAAGTAGAAAGAACACACCTATTATAGACTCCCTACCTAAGGACTTCATGCCCACCATGTTGGCATTAAGGCCTGGGGTGTGGTGTCTAACAGGCTCCTAGACCTATGTGGTCCAACATGGTAGCCACTAGCTATGTGTGGCTACTAAGCACTTGAAATGAGGCTAATCTGAATTGAGATATGCTATAAGTGTAAAATATATACCAATTTCAAAATCTCAGTGTGAAAAAGAATATGAAGTATCTTAATTTTTTATATTGATTACATGTTGAAATGAAATATTTTGGATACATTGGGTTAGATAAAACATAAAATCCTTTCTACCTATCTCTTTATACTTTTTGTTTGTTTGTTTGAGAGTAGTCTCGCTCTGTCACCCAGGCTAGAGTGCAGTGGCGCGATCTCGGCTCACTGCAACCTCCGCCTCCCGGGTTCCAGTGATTCTCCTGCCCCAGCCTCCCGAGTAGCTGGGACTACAGGTGCATGCCACCATGCCTGGCTAATTTTTTTTATTTTTAGTAAAGACGGGGTTTCGCCGTGTTAGCCAGGATGTTCTTGATCTCCTGACCTCGTGATCTACCTGCCTCGGCCTCCCAAAGTGCTGGGATTACAGGTGTGAGACACTGCGCCCAGTCTCTTTACACTTTTTTAATGAGGCAACTAGAAAATTTAAGATTAAATATAGTGGCTTACATTGTATTTCTCTTGACCAGAGCTAGCCTAGACTCTGAGTCCCTGGAGCAGGGAAGAGGGCAGGAAAGAGGGCAGGAACTGTGTATCACTCAGTGTGACATCCTAGTACCTAGCATAGAGCTTGGCACATGGCAGGCACTCAGTGTATAATGGCTGAATGAATGAATGTGTGAATGGACAAACACTTCAGTGCAAACCTAAAATGTGAAATATGAAAACCAAGATTATAAATTATACATGGCATCTACTAGTTTTCTCATATTATTTCTTCTCTGGGGCTAAGCCTTTTGCTTGCCTATCTATACAACATCCTTCATTGACCTTGAACAGCTGGAATTAGTTGTCATTTATTTGCTTAAAGGGAAGACCTATTATAAAACTGCCTTATCCCATGTCCTCTATGCCTGTGTTGCTTGCTCTGTGGCCTTTGTGCCCCATATTGCTTTGCCCCTTCTGCACCAAGGAGGCAGACTTCAGAGATTCTGAGCCATTCCAAAGCCAGCCTGGCCATTGCCCATTCTCTTACCCTTCTGCCTCTCTGCACCCCTTTCCCCAGCAGATACTATGGTGCTTGGCCCATATGCCTTTCACATTCCCATCTATGTTCAAAAGGCTACTTACTGCAATTAACTGGGTCTCTCTGTCTGAGAGCATTTCTTTCCTGGCTATGAAAGCATTGTCAGCCCATGCACAGAGCCAGCTGGAAGTGATGGAGAGTTAGTGCCCCAGAAGCAGCCCTCAAAAATGATGGAGCAATTGTATAAATACTCCAGTTCCCTCCAGTGGGTTAATTCTGGAGGTATGTTGTATATCATCTCCTAGAGTTCCCCAGTGGGAGTGAGTTCCAAATGCCCACAGCAATAACTTGCTTGATAACCAATTGGTATTGTTTTCTTTCCTTCACTGTCTCACTTCCTGACATAGACAGAATAATGGTCCACCAAAGATGTCCACATCCTAATCCCCGGAACCTGAGAATATGTTACCTTATGTGAAAAAAGGGATTTTACAGATGTAATTAAGTTAAGGATTTTGAGATGGGAAGAGTATCCTGGATTACCCAGTGGGCCCAATGTAATCACAAGCCTTCTTATATAAAGGAGGCAGAACTGATGTCAGACTCATAGAAAGAGACGATGGAAGGAGAGGTCAGAGAGAAGAGAGATTTGAAGATGCTACACTGCTGCCTTTGAAGATGGAGGAAGGGACTACTAGCCAAGGAATGAATGTGGCCTCTCGATGCTGAAAAAGACAAGAAATCAGATTCTCCCCTAGAACCTCCATGGGAACATAACCCTGCCAACACCTTGATTTTAGCTCCATGAGACCAGGATCTTTTAGATCCTGACCTGCAATATCTAAAAGAATAAGTTTGTATTATGTTAAGTCACTAAGTTTATGGTGATTTGCTACAGCAGCAAGAGGAAGTGAATATACTTCCTCACTCCTCCACAAGTGCTTCTTGGGACTGCCTCCCAAATAAACTATTTACACTTGAATCCTTATCTCAGGGTTTACTTCTTACACAAATGGTTCTGTGTGTCATCACAGGCTCTGTTGAGCCAGAACAAGTAGAAGGTTTCTGACCCATGTGGCCACTTCTGATTACAGCCATGAATGTCAATGTGGGCGTCAGAACGGCAGCTGCACTTCTGGATCAGTTTTATGAGAAAAGGAGACTCCTCATTGTGTCCACACCCACAGCCCGAAACCTCCTTTACCGGCTCCAGCTAGGAATGCTGCAGGTGAGTCCTCGAGGCAGGGCCAAGGTGGGAGGGAGACCTTTAACAGGAAGGGCCCAGCCATTTCGCTAAAAGCAAAGGCCAGATTCAGTGCCTAATCCACTTCCAGTGAGTTTCAGGAACTGGCACTTTAGAGCTACCACCATTCGTTTCTGGTTCTGGGCCATAACCTGATTAACATTGACTCCTTAGAGTTAACCCAATCATTTTCCAACTAATGAGGTTTGTCTGTCTTCACCAATAAGTCTAATTGACATGCTGTCCAGGCCTAGCCACAGAACAATTGTCTTTGCTGAACCTGTCCAGGATATGCCTGGCTGGAAGCAATCAATTAGCTGCCTGCCCACATTTTTCCCCAGGGAATTTCTTTGACTCAGAGGGTGACAGCCATTTTTTTTTTTAGAAAAGTGGTTCTCAATGTGTGATCCATGGACCAGACCAGCAGCATCAGCATCACCTGGGAGCTTGATAGACATGCCAATTCTCAGGGCCCCTCCCAGACCTACTGTGTCAGAATCTACACTTTTAACAAAATCTCCAGGTGATTCCTAAGCACTCTAAAGTTTGAGGGTCACTTTTCTGAGAAATGTGTCCTTCTCAGCTACGTAAATTTTGTAGCTACTAAATGAGGCAACCAACATCTTGGGTGTGTGGGGAAGGATGACTAGAAACTGTAAGGATCAAACTAGAAGTTGCTTGCTTTTGTCCTGAAGCTGGTTTGCAAAAGAGTGGCTAACTTCACTGAATACTAAAGAGGCAGGATGTATGCTTTGCCATGGATACAGTGCTGCACATTTTTTTGAGACTATTTTATTCATTTATTACAGTGGATAGAACTAAGTGCTTAGAACAGTCTTGATTTAATCAAAGGCTACAATTTACTTCTCATGTCAGCATTAATAAAATGGACAATAATAAGTCTCTTTTCACTCTTCCCACGTACTTGAAGAACTGCCTATGAACTCTGAAGAGCCATATAAAATTTTTGTGAGCTCCCTTGATAGGAACCAAATTCATTGCATCTTTACCCTTGGTCCCCACCAGCTTACCTTTCCTTGTATCTCCTTGTCCAAGCCAGGGGCTTGCTCTTCAGAAAACACAAGCTTATACCTCTGTCTTTTGTGGGAAATTGGCATTGCAGGCTATATTCCATGATCATGCATTTCCTCATCTGTTCTTATTCCATAGGAAAATGAATTAAGCCAAACAACTTGCTTTTCCTCTGTGTCAGCAAACTATGGTGACCCATGGCTAGTTTTGGTAAATTAACTTTTGTTGGACACAGCCACACTAATTCATCTGTGCATGATCTACAATTGCTTTTGCACTACAATGATGGAGTGCAGTGGTTAGAACAGAGGCCATCCAACCTTGCCAAGCCTGAAATACTCCTGGCCCTTTACAGAGAAAGATTGCCATCGTTGCTCTAGTCTGTCCCATCCCTTCAGACACTTGCTAACTTAACAACTGGTTGGATAAGATATTTTATATCAAGATATTTTGATGTGACCTCCTCCTCCAAATATACTTACATTTGCATTTTAACCAGAGCCTTCAAAGAAAGGTTTGATTGACTTAGGCATTTCAGTGAGAGTAATACAAAAGTCTATTTCTAACTTTTTAAACTTTTCAACCAGTTCTGTAACCTCATATAGGGATGTTTCAGTGGAATTTTGGTAAAACATATTTGATGTTTTCATCTTTCAAGACTTCAAAATTTCTTTTCCCATTTAGCCAAATTCGTCATATTTGTCTTACATTACCTTTTTTTTTTATTGCCTTTGCCATTCCTGATGAGCCCTCCTGACACGTGGTTGACTGGGCCACATTCCCAAAGTTCTTGCCAAGAGCCAGCTTAGAGGCTTGGAATCTTTTATCCTCTTTTCCCCTGGGATTGGGTGTGGAGGGCATAGGGCAGGGGAGTGTGGAGAGTGGAAACGGCAGAGAAGTGGACTCTGGAAATAGAGTAGTCTTCTCTCCTTGCAAAGAAAAAGTTAGAATCCTCTGGGGTGATCTTGGACACTTTTTAGGAAATTTGACTCACTGAAGGTCTCACCCTGTCTGGAAATACATAGACTGCCCTTTTGCTTAGGTTTTCAACATCCCACTGTCAAGCCATATCTGAATGATTCCTCTAGGAAAGGTATTTAGGTTTTTATAGCCACCAGCTTAACCCCAATTTCTCATCTGTTTTCAGGACAGTTCAGAGGGAGCAAATAAACTTCCAGAGACAGGCCAGTGCTGCTTCTGTCAGTCTCTAGTTTGATAAGGATGTCTTTTTTAGCCATGCTCATACTTCCCCTGTTGGGTTTTCTTTTTCCCAGCAAGCACAGTGTGGCCTTGATCTTCGACACATCACCGTGGTGGAGCTGGTGGGTGTGTTCCCGACTCTCATTGGCAGGATAGGAGCAAAGATTATGCCTCCAGCCCTAGCACTGCAGCTCAGGTAGGGGGAAGTTCTGTTCTTAAATCTTATCCCCTATGAATGCACTTTTAACTGATTAGCTTCCCTGGTTTCTTTCTATTCAGGATTGAGTTCAGGCAACCTTCAATGTTCAATGGCTTTTATTCTGGGAGTGTTATAACCATGCTAATCAGTATGTTGCTGTTTGTTCAAATAAATTGTGCAGTAGGTAATTACCAGTGTTTTCTTTCTTACTCCCTCCAACCAACTATTTTTGCTTCGTGTGTGTGTGTGTGTGTGTGTGTGTGTGGTTGGTGGAGGAAGGATGGCTAGGAGAGGAGGACCTGAAGAAAAGACTTAAGCAATCGTTGGTCTTATTAGAAGAGCATGCATCCAATTAGTCTTTCCAGGCTTGGTCTCTTTTTTCTCCATGCTTCCAGAACACTTGTTCATACCTCTATTTTAACAATTATATTTTACTTTCATAATCCTTACAAAGTTGGAGCCATGGATTTTAGTCACTGAATAATGATGTATTAAAGAAGCAGAATTCAACAACCAAAAGGTAATTTCAGAATAACCCAAATTTCTACTTGCATCTCTTGACCACTGTGAAGTGGATAATTAGGCTAAGGAGCAAAACTCCTTAAAATCTTCCTTTCTAACACAGCCTTTTCTCTCACACACTGCATGGGAGAGTACAGATCTCTGTTTTCAGGGTACCAGGCTGCTCCCTGTCTCTCAGGGTCTCAGGCAGTTACAAACATCTGGAACACATGGCTTTCAGGCTTCTGCAAATGTGGGGAATACTTCATGTTGGAGGTGCCACACCTTGGTCACTCTCTTAGTTCATTGGCCAGAACTAGTTACATGATTGCAATTCACTTTTAAGGGAGGCTGGGAAATGAAGTCTTTCTGTATTGCCAGAAAGAAGAAAATGAAATGGGACTTGGTAAACGCTATCACACCTGTTCAGAGGGCACAGAAATTCCTTGAGAGGTTATATGATAGAAACATATCCTTAGCAAATGATGCTATGGATAGACACAATAGCTTCTTCCTCTAATTTCCCTGTTTTCCAGCTGCCTTTGACCCATCCCATGTTTGATTTGTACCACTTTCCACCCAAAAAGATTCTGCCACATTCCCACCAAGGTAAAACAAAACAAAACAAAACAAAAAAAAAACAACAAAAAAAAAACTCAGAGGCCAGGATGGAAGAAAAATAAGGTGATTCGTGAGTTCTCTTTAGTCGGCTGATGAATGGAGAAGGCTGGGTACACTCATATGCTTTTGTTTTTGTTATATTTTACTGCATTTGCATGTAGCACCTCCCCATACTGACTTCAGTAGCAGAGCTTTCAAATATTTGCTACTCAGTACCTAGCACAGTACCTGGCACCATGTTGGCGCTAAGTGGAGTAAATGACTCAAAATTTCATTGAAACAGCCTTACTATTTCCAGAGGTGATAATAGCTTTTAAAAGTATATTGTATATTTACAGTTAGTATACAAATACTTCAAGTTGAAGTGTACAAAACTTAAGACAGAGTTGTGTTGATATCTAAATATTTATGGTGAATATTTTCAAAGTAGGTTTTATGAAGCTGTTGCTTATTTAGAACTACTTGCTCATATCCTGTGTCAATGATTTTTTAAAACTTGTTGCAGAATTTTCTGAATGGTCTTTGGATTGAATGTGTGTATGCGTGTGTGTATGTCATCTTCATAAAATCTTGATGTGATTTTAAACTGTTTAATCTACTTGAAGAACAGAAAAATGTGATTAAAAAATACTTGTCATTCAGATTGTATATATTGGGGCTACCATAGACTTCTGCAGGCTGAAGATGATTTTTGAATACATTATGTCGTGGTTCTCAAACTTTTAGCCTCCATCAGAATCCCCTGGAGGGCTTGTTAAAATACATATTGCTGGAGTCTACACCGTAGGCTGTAAACTGTGTTTCTGATTCAGTAGGTCTCTGGTCGTACCGGAGAATTTGCATTTCTAGTGAGCTCCCAAGAGACCACATGGTGAGGACCACTGGCCTAGTTTTTTACCAAAGCCTTTACAGTTTTGAAATAGAATTTTTGCCCAGCAGCCTTCAAGGAAAGAGTCAATCACTATTTTGCAGTTGGATGATAGTCCAGGTAAATGTCATGCAGAAATGATCACTCAGGTGCATTACCTAATGGATTCTGTGTCAGGCCGGCATGCCTGTGTTACCAGACATATCAGTGAGAAACAAAGAGCTTGGCAGAACCTTTTCCCTTTGAATTGGAAAGGTTTTTTTTAGACACCTTGGAGTCTAGTGCAGAGGAAAAAAGATGATTTAGGCAAAGAATGGAAAGCGAAAGAGGAGAAGGAAAAGCATGACGTCTGCATAATGTAAAAGTTCTCTTGTCTGGCTGTAAGACTATTTTCAAATAGCACCGAGGTCGTAATAAAACCCTTGAAGGGAGTCAACAGAAAGAAGAGACTGGGTGCCTGGGGTTGCAGGGTCACCACCTACCTTCTTTCTTACCATCATTTCTTTTTTATCTGGAGGTATGATCTGATTCATGCTTTCCAGAGGAATTTTCCAGCAATCTCAGGGAAGACAGGGACCAAGAAAGCCATAATTTCGTTTTTTTTTTTTTTTTTTTTGAGACGGAGTCTTGCTCTGTCGCCCAGGCTGGAGTGCAGTGGCGCGATCTCGGCTCACTGCAAGCTCCGCCTCCCGGGTTCACGCCATTCTCCTGCCTCAGCCTCCGAGTAGCTGGGACTACAGGCGCCCGCCACCACGCCCGGCTAATTTTTTGTATTTTTAGTAGAGACGGGGTTTCACTGTGGTCTTGATCTCCTGACCTCGTGATCCACCCGCCTCGGCCTCCCAAAGTGCTGGGATTACAAGCGTGAGCCACCGCGCCCGGCCTGAAAGCCATAATTTCTACACCCACATTATTCTTTGAGTCCACAGTGTTCCCTGGAAGACTTTCCAGGAAGAACTCCTTCCAATCTGACGACAGACACATATGTAACTCAGACATACTGTCGGCATCACACCTCATCCCCGATTTTGTGTGGTGTTTGATCATTCATCCCCAAGATTTCTGTGGTCTTTCGGCCCTAGTGGGATGCATTCCTGTGGCTGCTGCTAGCCTGCTGATCCAGCCACTCAGCTCTTCCCATGACAGTTTTCCCTCTTTACATTCTGTGTCAATCAAGGCACAAGACTTACACAGGAATGTGTGTGGTAGCAGATGGTGGCACCGTGGTGGTGGTGGTGGCGGTTCCCGTCCTAGTCTCACAAGCACGATAAAAAAAATGAATGCTCCAATGTCTTATTGGTCACCCTTTCCCACAGGCTTCAGCCACCACATTCCCTATTCCTCTGTTTCCTGAGAGCTCCCTGTGCCAGAACTCCTCCGTGCTCCCAAAAGAAAACTCAATACCCTTCCTCTTAAAGATGCAGAGCATTTTATCTCTTCATTCACACCTTGCTTTGCAGCCTACATTCGCGTGTTCAGAACTCATTAATGCACTTTGCAGTCATCTACTTCTGAGCTCCCCTCTTAGCACTGCAGGAAACCTGGCAGAGGCATTGCCATGTCTTCTTTCTTTCATTTCTAGTCACTGGGAGTGAATTGGCAATTTAGCTCCCCACTGGGATAAAATACAAATTATTCCCTTCTTCCTTGAAACTCCCTCTTAAAAGGCAGAAAAAAAGTAGTTTGTGTTCTATATAGTGATTTTTTAACCTTGATGTTTGTATGAGGAAAACATATTTTACTTTAAATCCAGATGGCAGTGTATATTCTGCCTCCTACACAATCTCAAAATATCCAAACTGAAAAAAAAATCTGGAGAAGAGACTGAGTGGGCTCATTTGTTCATTGGGCTCAGCTTATCTGTTTGTTTGCTTTCTCTGGCTATTCCCATCTAAATATGTTTGTGTTGATATAAAAATCATATTTTTTAGTTTAAATTCTAGTGTGGTAGAGCGGAAAGAACACCAGACACTTGAAACCACTTCATATACTTTTTTTGGAATTATTTGGGGTACAAATTATGATCAACCAAGTCAGAATATATGGGGTGTAGACCAAGCTCAATCCCTTATAACTCTGCAGTCCTGAGCTGGCCACTGAATAGGCCAGAACTATCATGCTGGGAAATTATATCAATCAGCTTTACCTAGCCCAGAGTTTCTCAGCCTTGGCACTATTGCTATGTGGGAACAGATAATTCTTTGTTTGGCGGGGAGAGTTGGCTGTGCATTGCAAGATGTTTAGCAGCATTCCTGGCCTCTACCCACTAAATGCCGGTCACATCTTCACTCTCCACTGTGACAACCAAAAATATCTCCAGACATGGCCAAATTTCCCCTGGGGGTGGGGAGCAAAATCACCCCTTTTCATAATCACTGACTTTGTCCTAGTGTGTATGTGGTCATGCAACACTAGTCAGCAAACGTGGGTTTTGGGTTGATTCCAGACTTGGATTGATTCCAATTCAATTAAAAAAAAAAATCTGTTAGCCTTGTATGCACCTTGTAGCAAATGTTGGTATATGGCACCATTGTACATCTGAAGTCTTCCTGACTATAATCTAAAACTAAAGCAGTGCTTTTCAACCTCTCATGTACATACCAGTCATCTGGGGATCTTGATAATAATGCAGACACTTATTCAGTAGGCTTGGGGTTGGGCATGAGAGTCTCCATTTCTAGCAAGTTCTCATGTGATGCTGCTGGTCCAAGGGTCACAGTTTGAGTAGACAGGGTCTAAAGGATGATTCAGTCCTTCATTGTGTCAAAGCTTTCTCTGCACACTGTCACAGTAGGGCTCTGGTTGATCCACCAGGACCCTTGGGAGTCATGGTTTGACTTAGTGTCCTCTTTTCTTTGTCTGCCGCAGGCTGTTGCTGCAGATCCCACTCTACTCCTTCAGTATGGTGCTAGTGGATAAGCATGGCATGGACAAAGAGCGCTATGTCTCCCTGGTGATGCCTGTGGCCCTGTTCAACCTGATTGACACTTTTCCCTTGAGAAAAGAAGAGATGGTCCTACAAGCCGAAATGGGCCAGACCTGTAACACCTGACATGATGGTTCCTCTCTTGGCAGTTCCTCTTCATTGTCTACATAGTGACATGCACACGGGAAAGCTTTAAAAATATCCTTGATGTACAGATTTTTATTTGTAATTTTAAAAGTCTATTTTATTATGAGCTTTCTTTGCACTTAAAAATTAGCATGCTGCTTTTTGTACTTAGAAGTGTTTCAAAAAATTATATGACTATATTTACTCTTTCTAACTTTCTTTACTCCATCATGGCCAGTTGATTTTGTAGAGAAATTAGAACCCATAACCATACACGGGCTATCAACATGTTATTCAGTGTGACACCTAACTCTTTTCTATTTTGTTTTTTAAATAAGACTTTTATTAATAAAATGTTTTGGAGCAAATTTAATAGAACTCACTTTGTTTATCAAGCACCAGCCATACTTGTTCAGTGTGGTCAGTGGTTTTAGGATTGTGATCCTTAGTGGTGTTTTAAGAATGGAAAAAATTTAATTAGTCTTTCTAGGAGCTCTGCTGAGCTGGGAGAGAGCTGAGCTGTCAGGTGTTCAAGTAGCCAATTAAAGCCACAAGCTGAAAATGAAAGAGTTAAGCCTTCAGTCACAATCTAAAATCAGAGGAAGCATCAACTTCACTGTTCCATTTTCCCCTGTGGGACAGCAGGCTGGTCAAGATTCAAGTGGAGCAGCACAGACGTGGGGTCATCTTTCTATTGAGGGAGCCCTGAACAAAAGGCTCTGGCAGTTTTACGGACCCTGGAGTCATGTGGTGGGGTAGGAGTGGAAAAGTCCTGGGCACTGAGGCAGAGTGAAGGAAAGTATCCTCAAATTTTTTCCCTTTTCCTTACCCCATAAGATCTCAGCAGAGGAACCTGAAGACCTCTTGCCCAAGGCCTCAGATAAAGGGCCTAGAAATGAAGGCACAGGGCTAGGAATGTAAATATGTGAAAGAGCATGATTGGCCAGGGGGTCTGAGTCTTTGACTGCAACACCCCACAGAGACTGCCATACGCTGGCTGTGCACCAAGTCTGGTGTGTGGAGGGCAGCTTTCCCGGTGAAGCCTGCCAGGTAAAGTCTTTGTCATCACCTGTGATCAGGCCTGAAAAATCACACATTGGTTTTTAACCAGTAGCCAGACTCCTCAATTCTTCCATGCAAATCTTGAAATTTTTCCTCCATTTTCAGAATATCAGTTTGGTTCACAATCTATTCCTAAACAAAATGACTAAGTGAATGATGTTTCCCACTGGTTTCCCACTGAAAATCTTGCAGAACTTTTCTGTGTACCTTTTGGACCTTATAGAAACAATAGATAAATTCTAACATACGGAGAGTTAACACAGAAAGCAGATTTAATAATTTTTTTTGAATATTAGGCAGGGCGATTGCTGAACTGCCAATAGGTTTACACTCTATTTACAAACATGATTTTGTTCACAGAGCATACTAGAAGCCAATTTTTGACTTCTGTCTTCTTCAGATGTATCAGAAAGGTCAATGGCATGGCTCCTAGAGGAATGTCAAATAGTGACCAATTGGAAACCATGAAAAGTTCAAGAGGGGTGGGAAGAGGGTGAAGGATAAAAGACTACAAATTGGGTTCAGTGTACACTGCTCAGGTGATGGGTGCACCAAAATCTCACTGCTAAAGAACTTACTCATGTAACCAAATAGCCACCTGTTCTCCAAAAACTTATGGAAATAAAAGAAAAAAGGAAAAGTTCAAGAGATCATTTGTTGCAATTAAGTAAGCATATATCTGCCTCTACCTTTGTTAAAGCTCTCTTGCTTTGACAAGTCAGCCTGTGCCCTTTGCCCCATACCCTGAAAGGTTCAAACCTTGAAGATGAGCTGACATTTAAGGAACTACTTGGATTCCTTCAAACCAATTTACCTGATGACTTGGAATATTGCAAGCACTTTTCCCAACAAGATCAACAGACTATTTGAAGATCAATGAATCCACTATGGTATTTTAAAAGTAAATACCCTGCATCAAAATTTGGGGACATTTCTAAAGATTAATTAATAGCCTCTCTCTAGAGAACCAGTTTCCCACTGGAAATCTTGCAGAACTTTTCTATGTACCTTTTGGACCTCATAAAAACAAATAAACAAACATAAACAATTCCTAGTTCTGCTTGCTTACAGTTTGGTACTGCAGAACTTCTACACATGCATGCAGGTTGTAGTATATATACACACACACACACACACACACACACACACACATATATATATATATTCAGATATAGTTGTTGTCTGTGGGAGGTTAGTCCAGTAGAAACCGTTATTAGAAATCTAGTAGTGAAGGATGAACTAGAAGGTGGAAGAGTCCAGTCCATTTACGGAGAACTGCAGATTTACCTTTACAAACTCTCAACTCTCGAGCTTAGATCATTGGAGTGGGCAGTGAAGGAGAGGAAAGGCAGTGCACATTGAAGCAAGGGTTAATGCTCAGGATGTTGATACGTATACTATTCCTGCAGTAAAAATCACCCCAAAAATCAGTGTCTTAAAACAACAAACATATTATCTCTCACAATTTCTGTGGGTCAGGGATTTGGGAGCAACTTAGCTGGCCAATCCTGGCTTGGAGTCTCTCTTGAGATTGCTGTCATATCTTGGCTGGGACTGCGGTCAAAGGATTGACTGGGGGGCTGGAGAATCTGCTTCCATGGTGGCTCACTCACATGACTGGCAAGTTGGTGCTGGTCGTTGGAAGAGATCTCTGTTTGTCCCCACGTGTTGCATGAATGTTCTCATAACATGGTAGTTGGCTTCCTCTGGTAGAAGTGATCCAAGAAAGGACAAAGTGGAAGAGGCAATATCTTTTATGACATAGTCTCAATAGACACACACTGTTACTTCCACAGTATCCTGTTGGTCCAACAGATCAGCCCTATATAATGGGGAAGAGGACAACACAATAGGATGGATACTAAGAAGTAAAGATCACTGGGGCCTATTTTGAAGGCCAGCTTCTGCTGGTTCCCATAGCTGCTGACAACTTCTTAACTGGGGACATGGCTATTTATTTATTTATTGGTATAAATTTAGAGGGTACAAGTGCAATTTTGTGACATGGATATGTTGCATAGTGGTGAAGTCTAGGCTTTCGGTATCATTATCACCCAAATAGTGTACACATTATACCCATTAAGGAATTTCTCATTTCTCATCCCCACCCACCCTTACCCTTCTGAAACTCTACTATTATTCCACACTCTATGTCCATGTGTACACGTTATTTAGCTTCCACTTATAAGTGAGAACATATAGTATTTGACTTTCTGTTTCTGAGTTAGTTTACTTAATGGCCTCCAGTTCCGTCCATGTTGTTGCAAAGGACATGATTTCATTCTTTTTGTTATGGCTGAGTAGTATTCCATTGTGTGTGTGTCTGTGTGTGTGTGTGTATCACATTTTCTGTATCCAATCATCTGTTGATGCACACTTAGATTGATTCCATATCTTTGCTCTTGTGAATAGTGCAGCTGTAAACATACAAGTGCAAGTGTCTTTTTATATAATGATTTCTTTTCCTTTGGGTATATACGCAGGGGTGGGATTGCTGGATCAAATGGTAGTTCTATTTTTAGTTCTTTGAGAAATCTCCATATTGTTTTCCATACAGGTTGGATTAATTTACAATTCCACCAACAATGTATAAGGATTCCCTTCTCTCCACATCCTCGCCAACCTCTTTCATTTTTTTGACGTTTTAATAATGAGGGACATGGCTTCTTTATGGTAGAAAACATGGAGTAGTTCTAGAATAAACAAATATAATTGTGGCTTCCCAAATTGGTAGGAAAATTCCCACCTTGGCAGTCCCAGGTGGTTTAGGTACTTTTTTATGGAAGGTCAGCATAAAGCCTATTTTTTTAGCCTTCCACTCCAGATAAGAACAAAATCCTTTCCCTTTGAACTAGCTTGCGTTGACTCTATTCTCTGTAATTAAGTCCTTAATGATACAGACAGTAAAATTAAAAGTGTAGTCTTGAAACACTGGATTTCTTGGACTTTTCTTCCTTACAATTCCACAGTTAATAGTGATATCAAGCATCTCTTGAAGACATATCTTATAAGCCATGATAAAATCATTCAGTATAATTGACCATTTTTCTTCAGCAATGCTTAGTCACACAGGTTGAGGAAGAGAGAAGGCATACTGAAAGACTAATCTAGGGGTAGATGGTTGTGACAAAGGTATGGTGGCAGGACAAGGGGAGGGAGTTGGTTGTAGTATTGAGAAAATGGATTGTGTGATTACACACAAGGACAAGAGCTAGTCTAAAAAGAAACTCGGGAGGCTGAGGCAGGAGAATGGCGTGAACCCGGGAGGTGGAGCTTGCAGTGAGCCAACGTCGCGCCACTGCACTCCAGCCTGGGCGACAGAGCGAGACTCCATCTCAAAAACAAAAAAAAACACAAAAACAAAAAACAGTAGCGGTGCTGACCTATTCAAAGAATATAGGGAAAGGCTAATGATCCTAATGTGGTTTAAGAGTGAATATAATCGGTACAAAGATACGAGAGATTTGGAAGAGAGGAAGAAAATATCATTGAAATTGTGATGTTAGGAAGTTGAATAAATTATCCATATGGGTGATGTGGATACTGGCAGGAGTTAAGGCAAAGGAGATAAGTGAGAGTCAAATTCCAAGGATGTATAGAGTGGAGGAGATAACTGTGTATAGATAGGTGACTGTAAGGAAAGCATGATGGAAAGTGATCTGGTAGATGGCAGGATTCTCAGAGAAGGTCTTTTGCTCAGATTAGGAAAGAATGATCAATTAAGAAGGAGCTGTGGGGAATTGAGCAGATGTTGACATTACCTCTCAACCAAGTGATATTAAAGTATGAAAGAGCAACCTGCTGTAAGAAAAGTGACAAAGAGGAAAACAAGAATTTACTCAAGAATATTTTGAAAAGATACTAAAGCTGTAGGAAGGTGCTATGGTTTGGATATATGACTCCTCTAAGTCTCATGTTGAAATTTGATTCCCAGTGTTGAAAGTGGGGTCTAATGTGAGATGTTTGGGTCATAGGGACACATCCCTCCTGAATGGCTTGGTGCCATCCTGGCAGTAAGGAGTGAGTTGTTCCTCTGTTAGTTCCTGTGAGAATTCTCCTGAGAACTGGTCATCAAAAAGAGCCTCCAGCTGCACTCCCCTCTCCCTTGCTTCCTGTCTTGCCATGTGTTCTCTGTACATACCAGGTCCCCTTCGCCTTCCTCCACAAGTGGAAGCAGTATGAGGCCCTCATCAGAAGCAGATGCTGGCTCTATGCTTCTTGTACAGCCTGCAGAACTATGAACCAAGTAAACCTCTTTTCTTTATAAATTACCCAGCCTCGGCTATTCCTTTATAGCAACACAAATGGACTGAGACAAAAGGTCATTTTACTATGAAATGTGTGTGTGTGTGTGTGTGTGTGTGTGTATGTGTGGCAATAGTCCAGAGGCATCAAAGTCTGGAAGAGAGTTGGGCTAGGGGACGCTCAGAGCAGTATGAGAATGAGACAACAACAAGACCAGTGAGGGAGACAGCTCATGCCTATAACTGGAGGATTACAGACATCAAGAGACATGGATGAACTTGATAGGCTTTGAGGTTTCCATTTTCAGAGGACAATTGTTTTAGTGCCAGAACTGACATTCCTTGTGATTCCTGTGTAACCTATCTTAGGCACCAAGGCAGGAAGAGTCAGGTCCAGCCCCCTACCATGACCAGAACTGACCTTATGGTGGAGGCTGGGCCTGGTTCTTCCTGCCTTGAGGTGTCTAGCACAGGTTACACAGGAATCATCATGAACTCCACGAGGAGACAGGACTTCCTAGAGAGTATTTGGCTCTATGTGTGGGGCAGGGAAACTCAAAAAGAGCCTGTTGCTGTTGTCAAAAGGCAAGAATATTTTCAGAGGTAACCGAGGTAATATTTTTAAAAATATTCTTTCATTTTTTTGATGGACTCTTAGTTTGATTCCTTATCTTGGCTATTGTGAATAATGCCACAATAAACATGGGAGTGCAGATGTGTCTTCAACACACTGATTTTATTAGATTGTAAGACAATTGGCCAGGTGTGGTGGCTCACACCTGTAATCACAGCACTTTGGGAGGTCAAGGTGAGAGGACTGCTTGAGCCCAGGAAATCAAGACTAGCCTGGGCCAACATAGCAGGACCCTGTCTCTATAAAAAATGTTTAAAAATTATCTGGGTGTGGAGGCACACACCTGTGGTCCCAGATACTTGGAAGGCTGAGGTGAGAGGATCACTCGAGCCTGGGAGGCTGAGGCTGCAGTGAGCTGTGATCATGCCACTGCATTCCAGCTTGGGTGACAGAATGAGACCCTGTCAAAAAAAAAAAAAAAAAAAAAAAAGATTGTGAGGCAATTGGATGTGTTATGATGGCCTTTGGCCCAACATCAGAACCACCCCCGGCAAGATGATATTAAACCAGACTTGCTGAGTAGATTGTGGGGAAATAGATTTTACAGAACACTGCACAGATGGAGGAGGACATATTGTTCAAGGGTCTGGTATGGCTCTGCTGTCACCCCACAGATGAGAACGTGGCCTTGCTAATCTTAGTTCAAAATAGGAAGAGACAGGAATTAAATTTCATTTAAAGGCAGACTATCCCATATCATACTAACCTCTCTGCTGATAACAATTATAACTCTGGACAAAATAAAGAAAGAGAAGTTACTGGAACTCATTGGCACTCAACCAAAAGCAGGCAGAGACTGAAAGAACTATGACTTTGAAAGAATGTAAGCACATTGGGTAACATGCACATTTGGTTGGCTTTTCCCTTGAGGACTTTTCCATTTGCTAGTGTACTGGATGTGGAACTCAAGCAGAAGGCTGTACTCTTACTGGGCTGAGGATTCAGAGGATGAAGGCAGGACGACCAGAGAGTGTGGAAATGGAGGAGATATGTGAAAGGAGAAAGCCAGTGGGTGGGATTTGGGAGGGGGAACCCAAATGTGCATATAAATTGCCTCAAATCTTTAACTGACCCCTGAGCTGTGCATGCACAGAGTGAGGCTACAAGAAGTCCAGGAGGAAGACAAAATAGCTGAAGGGAAAGACCTGAGCTGAGCAGTGATCTCAGCAGCTGATCTGTGCTGGAGAGATAGTTTGGAGGTCAAATCCTTTCAAGTTAAAGGAGCTCAGTGAACAGGTTCAGCTTCCACTGAAAATCCAGGACTACTCTTCAAAAGTAAAGAACAAGGCTCAGGATTAAGTTAAATCAAAGTAGACCTCCTTAACAAAGCCTAAAATCAAGCTTCCACAACATCAAGCTGGGCGAATTAGTAATTTAACTGTCTGCAAAAACAAAAATGTGAACAGCCTATGTCTATAAAAATTTCCTTAAACCCGCAGTTCTCAAACCTTTGAAGGATTCCAAAGTACTTTATGTGGGTTACATCTCTCAATATTTATCAGGTTAGAAATCAAAACAGAAATTTTAAAAATTATATTTCCATGCATTTCAAAAAATAAATTTATTGCATGATGATGTAGATAACATATTTTTGAGAAAATCTAAGTATGTTTTGCAAAACAAAAAAGTGAGATGAGAAGCATCATTTTACATTTTTGCAAGTCTCTTCAAAGTCTGGCATAATAGAAGATAGCTAGTTTCTCATATATGCTTTCCTAGTCAGTCTCTTGCAATATGTTATTTTCACTGAAATATAAGAAGAAAATCTGGCTTCACAGATATATGTATATACACACACACATACACACACACACACATATATACACACACACATATATGTATTTGGAAAAGGGAGGAGTATTTTTAATAGCCTATTTAGATAACTGTGAATATTTTTCTTATTTTTTTATTTTTTATTTATTTATTTTTATTTATTTATTTATTTTTTTGAGACGGAGTCTTGCTCTGTCCCCCAGGCTGGAGTGCAGTGGCGCGATCTCGGCTCACTACAAGCTCCGCCTCCCGGGTTCACACCATTCTCCTGCCTCAGCCTCTGCGAGTAGCTGGGACTACAGGCGCCCGCCAACATGCCTGGCTAATTTTTTTTTTTTTGTATTTTTAGTAGAGACAGGGTTTCACCGTGTTAGCCAGGATGGTCTCGATCTCCTGACCTCGTGATCCGCCCGCCTCGGCCTCCCAAAGTGCTGGGATTACAGGCTTGAGCCACTGCGCCCGGCCGACTGTGAATATTTTTTGACACTTCACCAAAAGTCAACAAGTTGTAGTTCCTTAACGAATAATCGTGATATGAAAACTCTTTGTACTCTGTTGCATTAAAATCGATTGGTTTATCTTGCGCTTTGAATGTATCTTTTATCTATGCACAATTTTGTAACTCATGCATCCATCATTTAGAAAACACTGGTTCATTGAATCAAGTAGCTCTTCCAAAGATTGATACATTTTGTTACACAATATTGGAATCTCACATTAGTTAATGTCATCACCAATCTTATCAGAAAAGTGTATAAGTATTAGGAAGCTGTCACAGTCACAATGGTGGATACAAGTTTTCTAAAATTCTAATTTTTGCTTCAAAGCTCGAATATTATCATTGGCAACAAGTACTGCCAATTGTTTTCCCTGAAGTGACAGGCTCACTTTGTTCATTTTTGAAAAAGTGTCTGCCAAATTCTCAAGCCTGAATAACCCGTTATTTGTTCTTTAAAATAAAAAGAATGCTGAAAATGCATCATACTTTGGTATACACAGAAAATATTTAAAACATATGTACTTATGGGTCAAGATTTAATAACAGTATTCTTTACTGCTTCATCAGGGATATTCTTAAATAAAACTGGTATTTTACTTTTCTTACTATGAAAGCATGAAGATAAAAATATGCACTGCCTTGATTCATGCCATAGTGCTACAGTTTTGCACAGTGACAAGAGCAAGTAAGGAAGATAGTTTTGACCTTGCTAACCCCTTGAAAAAGTTTTAGGATACCCAGGAGTCCAAAGACCAAACATTGTACTGCCTTAAACTGAAGAACCCCGTTTGTTAATATAATTCTGGAATTGTGATGGAATCTGGAATAGAAAGGAGTGGAAAAACCCCAAAATTTGGCATCTTTCTTAACTCTGGTAGGTCTTGTGGGGACGGTTCCTAATAGCTGTGTGCCTTGTAGAGACCCCACACTTAAGGGAACATTTCTCCACATGTGCTGCATCTGCTCCTCCTCTTTGCAGCTATCTTTCTTTTGATAGGTTCTGTATCCTTAGCTAAATTAATCAGAAATGAATAGCAGGGATGAGTGGACCCTTTTGGCTCATCAAGACTCTAAGCTGTGAGGGAGGGAGAGCATCAGGATAAATAGCTAATGCATGTGGGGCTTAATACCTAGGTGATGGGTTGATAGGTGCAGCAAACCATCATGGCACACGTTTACCTATGTGACAAACCTGCACGTGCTGCACATGTATCCAAGAACTTTAAATTTTAAAAAAAATCTAAACTGTAACACTGCATTCAAATTATCTCATTTAATCTTCACAAAAAGTCACCAATATTTCATCTCCTCTCAGCTTTACTTGCTTGTTAACAGCATTAAGGCTGAGACAGTAACTGAAGAAGGGACACTGAGGGCTTCTTGTATAGCAGTGTTCTAAGGGTTGCTGCAGTAAGGGGGCTGTCTTTGTCAGCAAGACTGCAAACATGACAACCTTGGCCTACCAGCCCTCTCAATACACTTTATGCCTTAACCTTGGATATGCATTCAGATTACTCAGGGAGCTTTAAAAAATACTGATGATTTGGTGCCACACCCAGAGATTATGATATAATTGGTCTAGGTGCAGACAGGACTTGAGGGATTTTAAAAGCTTCCAAGGGGATTCTCATGTGAAGCCAAGGGTGAGAACCACTGTTTTGGGTGAGGTGAGAAAGATGCCAGGTATAACCATGATGGGAATACGCCTCCCCCTTTGGAGAAACACTTGTTATTGCTTCTCTGCCTTTGGCCAATGTTTTTAGCGTTTGCATTACAAAGTTAAACTTATGTTTAACTCATTTAAAATATGGCACTTGTTTCTCCTTAGGACAAAGCTGCAGGAATGTGGCAAAGCACCTAGCTTTGTTCATCAGAATCAGTTTTACTAATGAATGTGCAGTGTACGGATGCATTTCTGTTACTATGGTGTCATTTCTGAAGATGCTCAACAGCTTAAGGATTTGTTTTTCTGTTTGCTCTATGGCTGCATTGGAGCTTGAAGAAAATTTAATTTCTCTGCATCGTGTTTGAAATGTTGTATTGTCTCTCTCTACATCAGAAACAATTTTCTGTGGAGGATGGTGCTGTGCTTAGGCAGCAGTGCCGTGAGACTAACAAATTGATTTCAAATGGAACTGAAATGCCATTATCTGGTCACAGATCAAATCTGAATCTTTTGCTCTTGAGTATCTTCCAATGTGTCGCTTAGTTTCATGAAATTCCGTTTGACTCTTGGGCAAGCTAAGTGGATTTCTGATGCCTTCTGAGACTAAGCATGAACTTCCAGGCTTGGAAAGAGGAGTTACTTTGCTCTCTCTTGAAAAACCAGAAAGAGAAGAAATACTTTTATTTCTCAACAAGTGGCAGCAATTTAGAAGATGAACTTTGTGAAGGGACTGAGTTCCAAGACCCTCTAGAGCAATGCTCCTCAGAATGTGGTCCTTGTACTAGTTGCTGGTCCCCGCACCATTTATTACCGGTTTACAAGGAGATAAGGAGTTTGCCCAAGACTGGAAATCAACAATGTCAATAAATTTGTTATTTAGTTCAGCTGATGTTTTTGATTGCAAAACTTTCCATGGAGGAAGCCACACCCTGATTTACATTCTGATGCAAGCTCCCTATCCTATCATGGGCCAGAACTTTGAGTAGCATTTCCCTAGAGGAGGGCCAGAGGTGAGACACTTGTTCCTTTGTCTCTATAGAGACCAATTAGTAAATTATGTAAATTAGGAAAGAAAATGCAATGGAGTTTTTCAAGGGCACAGTAGCTTTTTTTCCAGACTGAGTAGTCTCAGTCATTACTAGTTGAGAGCCCATGCAATTCTGATCAGCAGTTTTGCTAAAGGGTTGGTGAGTTGTAGACAGTGAACCTAGACTAGATAATATCTTAGAAATAAAAGTGATAAGAAAAACCGTCTTGATTTTTGGCTACCTTATATTTCTTCCGGTGAACAGGGGCACTACAATTGGAAGACATTTTTTTGGTTTGTTTTTTATTCAAAGACATTAACATGTACTATGCACATATTAATGTGCCAAGTGCTGGGAATGCTTCTCAAATATGTGAGCAATACAATCTTGAAATTCTATTTTGATAGCCTGCTTCCTAAAGAACAGGCCTAATATCAATTACTGTATCAATTAGGGTCTCAGCAGGAAACAAATGGAACACTGAAACTGTTGCTGCAACACGGAGGAAAGATTAGTAGAGGGATTATTTATAAAGGTGCAGTCAGGGTCAAGGGAAAACAACAAGGGATGGTGATACTAGCCACAGCTAGGAGCCTTTACCACTAGTAGGCCTGAAAGATTGGAGGGCAGGAGTGGCTCTGTAGCTCTAGCTGCAGGAGAAGGTAACCTAACAAGAACTATAGCCCTGAATAGAGGAATGTAGCCACTATCACTTGGTGACCCAGCAGGAGGGAGCCAGGCTAATAACTATACCAGTCTCACTTTCCTCACACCATTCAATCTCCTACTGCTGGTTTTCTTTGTCCAAACCCAACCAAAATCCAGAAGGTAAGAGAGTCACATTGAAGCAAATCATTAAGGTTCACCTCTTAGGGCATAAAACAGTGTGAAAAGAGCAAAGAGAAAATATGCAGGAACAGATGCAGAATATCCAGAGCAACATCTTAAATAATTATAATTGACAACATTTGTTTCTTCCTTTGTGGTATGTAAAGTAAGGCTGCCTCTTACAGTCGATGGTGTCAAAGAGTAAATTAATTCTAGCACATGTAAGTTGTCATAGGACTTTAGAGCTTGAGCAGACTTTGAATATCACTTAGTTCAAGTCTCCCATTTTATAGATGAGAAAACTGAGGTTCAGTGAGAGAAACTATCTTGCTCAAAAGCCACAGCAAGTAGCATAGCTTGGAGAAGGAGCTAGGTTTCTTAACTGTCAACTCAGTGTTCTTTATAATACATCATCCTCTTTCAAGTTTGGGTTTACCAAAATGTACTTTTGGGTTAAGCCTCACATTTATCACTGACTTAAGCCAACTTGGTACCCAAATGCTTTTCTCTACAGTTTGTCATCAGCAGCAACACAAATATTGAGTCTTGATTGAAAATAGAAGATACCAGCTAGAAGATATTTGATTAGTACTATGTAATAAAGCTTTCAGGGACTATTTCCTCAGGTTTAGGGGAGATTGTATCCAAAGTCAGTTGGTCCTCATTCTATTTAGCAGGTTATCAGAATCATGTAGAATAAAAAATATTTAGGTCTTTCATTTCAAGGACTCTGAAATAAAGTCAGATTACCTGGCTGAAGGATGTCATCAGGATAGCCACAGGAGAAAACGCACGCGTGCGCGCGCACACACACACACACACACACACACACACACACACACACACACACAAAGGATGTTAGTAATCAAGCATGTGTGTATGCCAAGAAATAAAAATCAAGGAATAAAAGGGGCTCAAAGAAAAGACTGGCAAATGGGAGTATCTTAGGACAATGCTGGCATCAACTACAACTGACAGGCGATAGTCTTAAGTGTCAATATCAATTTTGCCATTTTCTCTACACCAATGCATTCCACAGTTCATTATTCTTGCAAATCAACTAAGGATCTTACTATATGAGCATTGTGATTCAGTGGGTGTGGGCTGGGGCCCCACATTCTGCATTTCCAACAGGCTCCCAGATTCTGGTAATGCTGTTGGTTCATGAATCCCACTTTAAGAGGCAAGTCTCCAGCTCATGACAAACACAAGGTTTCTATTTGGGTTGCAGTTTAGTGTAGTGCAAAGAAATTGGGCTTTGGGATCTGAACTGGGAAGCTCCATGTTGGGTGAGGCTGTATTACATACTATCTTTGAACTTGGGCAAGTTACTTAACCTCTATGAGCCTCTTAGGTCTTTTTTAAAAACAGCCTTAAATTAGGTAACAATTCGTAAAGTACTTGACACATAGTAGATGCTCAATAAATGTCATTTCTGATCCCTTCCCTTGATTTATTGAGGGGAGGGCAAAGGCAGTAATTGTTTCAGAGTTTAGACTTACAGGAAGATAAGTGAGCAAAAACCGAAATGCGAAGGCAGATTCAATAGCTGAGCACCAAGAAGAGTTATTCAACATCATTCTATTTTTAAAAACAGCAACCAGACACCCATCCAATCCGTGTGTCAATTCAGCAAATGTGCTTTCCTCCAAAGACAAATAAGTATAAAGACACGAAGGATAGGTGACATATAATCCATCTTCAAGAACTCAGGAATAAGAAAACCAAATACCATGTGTTCTCACTTATAAATGAGAGCTAAACATTGAGTGCACATGGACACAAAGAAAGGAACAATAGACACCAGGGCCTACTTGAGGGTGGAGGGTGGAGGGTGGGAGAAGAGAGAGGATCGAAAACTGCCTATCAAATACTATGCTTATTACTGGGATGACAAAATAATCTGTACACCAACCCTGTGGCATGCAATTTACCTATATAAGAAACCTTCACACGTACCCCTGAATGTAAAATAAAAGTTAAAAAAAGAACTCAGAAATAACTCAGAACATGTTAGAGATATTGGGAAAGTAAATTTAATGAAAAAATCCCAATTTGCAGCAAGTTCAGGGTGGCACAAAGCTTTTGTCTGGGATGTATGTTACATACAGAAGCTCAGAAGTAGGCATGTTAGGTATTTAAGTATTTAGTAGCATGGTAAGACAGGCAATTAGTAAATATGGCAAGACAAGCACACAGGAACAGTTATTTGTGGCCAATAATAACAAAAAAATCTAGCAGGATAATTAAATAAATAAAAGAAAAATAACAATTAAAAAAACTTACTGTTTCCTCAGAGTTCTTCTTTTTCTCTATTTAAAAACAAATAAAAATACTATATTTCATACTTAAAATTTAAGAGAGTAGATTTCACGTTGTCTTCTTACCACAATAAAAAAGAAATGAACTATCAAGCCACAACAAGAGATGGAGGAACCTTAAATGCCATATTGAAAAGTAAAAGAAGCAAATCCAAAAAGGCTACACATTGCATAATTCTAACTAACTATATGATATTCTGAAAAAAGGCAAAACTATGGAGACAGTAAAAAGATTAGTGTTTGCCATGGTTTAAATCACAGGAGATGTTTTGGGCAGTGAAACTATTCTGTGTTGCAATGTAATTGTGTATATATGATATTATAAATTTGTCAAAACTAATAGAACTAAAATACAAAGAATGAATCCTAATGTAAAGTATGATATTTAGTTAATAATAATGTATCAATATGGCTCATCAATTGTAACAAACGTACCACATCAATGCAATATGTTAATAATAGGAGAAACTCAGGGGGAAGGTAGTATATGGGAACTCTTGTACTTTCTGCTCAACTTTTCTGTAAACCTAAACTGCTCTGAGAAATAAACTCTATTAACTAAAAACAAACAAAGAGAAGAGAAGAGACCAACGTCCTATTAGAACAAGAGTGTAGGAGAGTAAATTGGCAGCTGAAGCAGGTGAATGCCATGACAAAGCAGAAGTGAACATACTCACATGTAGGTGACCCACCCTATGGCAGAGTTTGGAAAATTATCCCTTATTCCTTTCAAAGAAGAGCCCCCATTCCAATGTTTCAGCGACCCAGTGATTTTAGATGTTCTTAGATATTGAAAATGTGTCTTCCTTCTCCAGCCCACTAAACCCCTGAACTTATCTTCAGGTCCCAGAGAAAAAGTCTCCTCATGACTATTATGTTCAATCCAGGAATGGAGACCTGGTGCATTCAAAGAGCTGGGCCAATACTTGGGCTGATTATGTGGTGCAATTCTCAGATGGTCTTTAAGAATTTATACAACATATATTTTCAGGTGGACCTGCCTGGTGGAAGAGATTTGAAAGAAGTCCCCAGTGAAGGCAAATGTCCCTTTTCCCTATGTCCTTCCCAATTCCTGTGTTGCCCAAGGTTGCATGCCCCACTCAGCAAAACAAAAGCCCCACATCTAAACAGATCTGTCTTAGGAGGCAATTTATCAGCCATAAATTGCTCTTCACGCGTGAGCTCCTCACCCCATGTATCTATTCAAGCACACATTATTTCTTCCTGCTAATACCATATCCTTCCTGAGAAGAGCCCTCCACCTCATTACATTTTCAGGGATGTTTAGCACCCTTTATAATTTGGCACCTTGGGAAGCTCCCCAGCAGCTCACTCCTCAGCTTGGCTCTGTGCATTCAGATGCCTTGCAAGCAAGTGACTCTAACAGAACTGGGCTCTGAGGTGACAGGAAAGAGCTGAAAATGAAGAATAATATTTCTATAAGCCCATGTGGAAAAAAGCATGGAGGACATCTCTTAAGATTCTGGTGTGCACGCCATCAGCCAGAGGGACAATGTAAGAAGATACTTAGGTATCAGGGAAGACAAATTAATGGAGGTGGCGGGGAAGCTCAAAAATCAAGACTAAGGAAAAGTCCAGATATCTCTTTCTTCAAATCAACTGAAAGCCAATGATCTCTCTTTTAAAATGTCCATTTATGAATAATAAATACTCAGAAAGGATGGAAACAAATATACATACCCAATCCCCAATCATTTCAACTACGGGTTCAACCTTGAATGATTGCCATGACTGCTTTGTGATGGAATGGCTGCCTTCCTTGTTTCCAAAGGAGAAAGGTTTAAAACTAAGTTTACTTATTGGGACTTATGGATTCCTGTGGATTTGCACAAACAAGCTTCAAGTTTCTAAAGACAAAATGAACTATCGAGTAAGTAGAAAAAATGTTTGGAAAGAGAAATCAGAATCCTTCCCCAAAGTAAATGTATCTCACAATAAAGTATAATAATAATAAAAAAAGAAAGTAAGAAAAAAAGAGAGGTAAAAATAAAATATTTAGATTTAAATATCTATCTAGTTCTCTGCCCTCCTATAAGAAGTCATCTTTTAGAAAATTCCAATTATTTAAACTTTTGCTTTAATTACTATAATAAAATATCTGATTTATGTGCTGTATTAATTTCTGTCTCCTTCAGAGAAAAAGGAAATCAGAGACAAATCTTTACTTCTGCCAAAATACTTGAGAGAAAAGTATGATCTACTACCCCATATGAGTGTTTTGGCATTTATAGGCAATACTAACCATATATTCTACTTTAGTTTTCCAAATATATAAGAAACCCTCCCCCAGAAAATTTTGATAAATTCTAGTGAGGTAAATGAGGTACAATTGATTACTCATAGTGACAACAGCAGTTTGCATTTCTATGGAAATTGTTTTGACAGCATGGTAAATTTCCTTCTGTACACAAAGAACATGACTCTACACAACATTATTGTGAAGCTAGCAGGTTTCGTCTTCCTGACATGGAGTATAGGGAATGGGCCATAGAAAGAGATGGTCATTACACTGGAAGAGAGTGTTGAACAAAGGGGAGGAAAGATGGTTTGCTTGTAGGTTCCATAATCTGTGGGCCAAGAAACTGACCAATTTTTCTCCCCATGGTATTAAACATTTTCTGTAATATTTATTATCTAATCCAATGAAGTATGAAATTTCAGTCTAAAATAAATATATTACTATCACCCACAAGGAGTAACCTAGCATAAAATACAGGTTTTTTTTATGTTTGCTACACCTAAACACTGGAGATCACTTAATTGTACATAGAATGCTTAAGACCTAATCCAGCATCTAGGAAAAGAGGGGCATAAGAAATTATGAACCACAGAGTAATAGAACTACCTCACCAATAATGACCTTCTTAAAAAAATGGATTAGAATTTGCAAAGCATATTTACATATATTACCTTATTTGATATCTTCAGTAACTCCAAAGTAGCCTATTTATTCCAATTTTACAGGCAAATAGACCATGGCCTATAAAGAATAATTAACTTGACCGAAGTCGCATGGTTGGTAAGTACTCAATTCAAGATTTAAACTAGTATTCTCGGAGTTGAAGGTTAGACTCTTTCCACCCCTTCATGGTTGCCTTGCAATTAATGATCTCTGGGTATGCAAAAAATCGACTATTTCAAGATCAAATTCAAGAAGCCATCATGATGTAGAGTTGGTTTGAAGAATAGAGTTGATATAATTTGTCCTCTAATGCAGTGTTTTTCAAACTGTGATCCATTTGTATTAGATTCACCCAAGAAGCTTGATTAAAATGATTGGGATTGCTGGAGATTTTGTTTAGTAGGCTTGGAGCAATGCTCTGGAATAAATGTATTCAATTCATAGTCCAGATGATTCAGATAGTCCTTTGGAATCCTTGATGTAGTGCAATTTTCCTGGCTATTGTTCAAACCTTTCCAAATCTAATTTTTGTTGTACTTTTGCCTGTATGAACATTCCCCTCCTATTTTTCTTCAATTTCAGGGGTCATACATGACACTATCGTAGAAGTAAAACCCTTCTGGCAACTTCTAGGGACAATGTTCACTTTAATGTGAAATGTATACATGGGAGAAAAACAAACATTGATCACAGCCCCAAATCCTACTAGTTCTCACTTTCAGATGCTTCTAGGACTTGATATTTCATTACACTTTGCTTCTAAAGGTGGGGTTTACTCTAATTACTTCCATGGCTTTCTCCTCCCTCACCAAAGGTAAACCTTGGGCTGGGCGCGGTGGCTCACCCCTGTAATCCCAGCACTTTGGGAGGCCGAGACGAGCAGATCACGAGGTCAGGAGATCGAGATCATCCTGGCTAACACGGTGAAACTCCGCCTCTACTAAAAATACAAAAAAAATTAGCCGGGCATGGTGGTGGGCGCCTGTAGTCCCAGCTACTCGGAGAGGCTGAGGCAGGAGAATGGCGTGAACCCGGGAGGCGGAGCTTGCAGTGAGCCGAGATCGCGCCACTGCACTCCAGCCTGGGTGACAGAGCGAGACTCCGTCTCAAAAAAAAAAGGTAAACTTTGGAGTAGTAGGTAGTGATGAGACTAATATGACTGTGAATCAGGTGGGCTCAATTCATTCATTAGTTACCTAAGTACTTAATGATTATTAGCCATACATTTGTGAACATTTCTTAAGGAAAAAGGCCGAGAGTATGAAGTTACTTCAAAACATATTTGTTTATGGTGTTTTCGTGACCTGGAAAATCTACATCCTGATGAGTCCAGCGACAGTAACAACATAAATGAAAGGAGAGCTGATTAACAGAATTAATCTACCACATCCTGTATGTGTTATTTATGTATGATTGGATAAAATCAGGCTTTTAGATTTGCCCATGTCCCTTTTCAACTTGATTTATCTGAGGGAAAAATGAGAGTTGAGATTTTCAAAGAAGGAGTAGGATGTTCCATGCAAGGCTGTGGTCTCTTCTTCTGATAAGCTGACATGCGGGGCTGGAAGCACACTTTGTGCTTGGATCTATGCTGAGACAAGCTGGGCCCAGCAGTCTAGGGTTGTAACTACAGTACTTGTCGGAAGGTTGCTTTTATAAAAATTAACTTTATTTTTAGTTGATAAATAATAATTGTATATATTTATGGAGTACAATGTGGTGTTTTGACACACATATACACTGTGGAATGAGCAAACCAAGCTAATTGGTATATCCATCACCTCAAATATTTATCATTTCTTTGTGATGAGAACATTTGAAATCCTCTGTTTCAGCTGTTTTGAAATATACATTATTTTTAAGTATAATCATTATGCTGTGTCATTGCACAGCATGGTGACTATAGCAAGGTGGCTTTTAAAAGACCAATCAGTAAATGAATTCAGACATTTTTCTTGATCTATATGGGCCCCAGTTTCCTTATCTGTTAATTGGGAGTCAGAAATGGTGGTTTCTAAAGATGCCTATAGTCTAATATTCTATGATGTTACATTAGTTTGTTTTCGCTTATTCCACAAATATTTTTTGATTACCTACTGTGAGCTAAGGACTGGGATATAGCTGTAAAAAATATAAATATCATCTCTGCCCTTCTGAATCTTACATTCTAGGGACATGGCAGGGAGGAAACAGACACAGACATTAAAGGACTCATTCGGTTAATAATTTATTATAATTGTGATGTGTGCACTGAAGGGGAAATAGAGGCAGGCTGCTGTGACCTCGTTCAGTAGAGAGTGATCAGGGAAGGTTTCCCTGAGGAGGTAACATTTTAAACCTGGATGACTAATGGGAATCAAGCTGAAGAAAAGATGGACCAAGAAGACTCCTGGCAAAGGCCATGAGGTGGGATAGAGCCTGGCACAATTGATAAGTAGAAAAAGGAATTCTGTGGCTGAAGAGAAGGGGAGGGGAGGAATGGCCTGGGAGAAACTGGCAGTGACCATCTTATGCAGGGCCATAAGCAGGAGTTTATATTTTATTCTTAAGACAATGGGAAGCCATGGAAGGTTTTACAGATCGCTCTGGGGATGGACAGATAGATCAATAATGGTAAGCAAGTATAGTCAAATGTGAATGGCAGAGCTGAATTGGGTGGTGGATATAAGAGTGTTCACTATAAAGTTCTTTCAACTTTTCTGTATGTTTGAACATTTTAAAATAACATGCTGAGACAAATCACTCTGGCCACAGTAAGAGGAATGGATTGAGGGAGGACAAAATTGGTGGCATAGACGGCAGCTAGGAGACTGCTCCAATAATCTTGGAGAAGGATGATAGTGGCTTGGACTAGGATGGTGCCATGGAGACAGTGAGAATTGGACAGGCTCTAGAGATATTTAGGAGGCAGACTCAATATGATTTCCTGATTGATTTTTGCCTCAGGATAAGAAAGAGGCAGAAACCAAAGATCAATAGCAGGTGTCTGGTTACTGTTACTGGGTGGATGATGGTACCAGGTGCAGAGATAGGGCACGCTGGTGCAGGAAGACATGAGTGTGAGGGAGACTGTGAAATGAAGACTACAGTTTTTAATATGTTGAAAACATGAAGTATCTTGGTGGAGATGTCATATGGGCAGTTAGATCTGGGTCTGGGGCTGACAGGAAGGGTCTGGGTTAGAGATGTGAGTTGGAAGTGAAAAGTGTATGAAACCTTGAGAGTACAGTACATGATAATGCCTGGAAGGCTGTATAAAGTGAGGAGAAAAGAACTGAGCACTGAATAATCCAATTTTTAATAGTTTTGTAGAGAATGAGTAAAGACAAAGATGAAGCAGTGACTTGTGAAGCAGAAATCAGGGTCATGTGATATTATACAAGGCCTTTATTGATGGGCTTTTGGGTTGTTTCCAATCTCTTTGAATAAATATCCTTGTATGTACTCATTTCTCATATATGCACCTATCTCCGTAAGAAAAATACTCAGAAGTGGAATGGTTGGGTAAGATTTATACCTCATTTTGAATTTCAAAGTGTTTATTTTTTGAAGGAAAAGATTGCTTAGAAAAGCCATTAAATATAGATAGCTTAGTTAACCATATTTAATGTGGTAGTGGGTTGGACTGATTAAATAAATTTGATACATCTCTATAATTTAATATCTTGTAGCCATAAAGAAGAATGAGATAGTCAATATTTTCTGATATGGAAGAGGAGAGAGGAAGACAAGTTTTCACAATTTTGAACTATTCGAATTCTGTGCCATTAACATGCATTACCTATATTTAAAAATACTATTTGTAGTTCTAGACCATACTTTTGACTTTTATTTCCAAGAGTAACACCAATAGGTTTCTGACAGATTTTTGCATACTTGAGTTTTGGATTATGGGAATACCTAGTTAGATGTTGGATTTTATGAAACCATGATACAGAGAGTTGCTCTACGTGTGGCAAAGATCTGAACACATAAAGTTCATGGTCTTCTTGAGTTCGAGTTATAAATTTTAAAATTCATTATTTTTTCATATTTATTATTAATGAATAAATCCACTTTGTTGTGTCTATTCCAGAGATGTTTCCAGACTTCACCATCACCACCCTCTTACCTCCCCTAAAAATGTAATTGAAGACTGAATGAGTCACATCAAGTCTGAAGACATTTTATTTTTCCTATGTGGGAAGCAATGATGATCTTACACTTTTTGTTTTCTGTTTTTAAGAAGGGCAGCACAAGGATATGTGCAGTTTTTTCTTTTAAGTACCTTGCTAAGCAACACTAGACTAATAACCATTTTGTAGAATTAGGTGACCTACTTCTGAATAAAATTGAAACTGGATTGCTTATTCCCTTACTAATAATAATACTAAATATATTCTTAAATCAGTTTTCAAAATTCAAGATGAAATCTAGAAATATGGAACAACTAGCAGGAATAAGCCTGAAGATGATTCTAGCTCTGTTACTACTAAAACTTAGTTTCTAAACTTTCGAGGATTTTATATGAACTCGCATGAAAAAATGAGCTCAGAGGCTAGAATATGACTCCAGAACATACCTTGGTCAGGTATGTTCATGCTCAAGTAATCAGACTCTGCTCCAAATTTCTTGACATACGCCCCTTTATCCACCTTAATAAGCATAGCATTATGCCAAGGACTACAGTGAAAAAAGAACACTGGCCTAAGATTGATAGCCTGGATTTAAGTCCAGATTTAGTCACAGCCTCTATATGGCCTTGGGCAAGTTATCTCAGCTCTCTGAAATTCACATTTGGAATCTGCAAAATGAGCAACTGGGCCTGAGTTTCCTTCTAGCTTTAACTTTCTTTGCATCTAAATTTCATAGCTTAAGCATCTGGAATTTCAGGTGAGAGAAGGTATGGTAGATTGAACTGTTGGCCCCAATTCTTCATCCCTTCCTGCATCCTCACTCTTGTCATGGCTTCACTGTGGGCAGTGCATATTTCCCTGCTTCTTCATCTTGGCCATGTGACTTCCTTTGACCAATAAGATATCAGTAGGCATGACACATCCAGGGGTTGAAAATGTACCCAAGCAGTGGGGCTCATCTTATTGCACTTCTGCCATCAAGATGCTCTGGCTATCCCTTTGGCTTAAAGAGGATGAGGCATAAGAAGCCAACCTAGAACCTCAAGCCTGTAGCAGGAAGGAGAGGTGCCATAGCCAATCTTCATAACTATGAGAAAAAGGATTGTCATTTTAAGCCACTGATATTTGGTGTGTTTTTTCATTCAGCATTATTGTGGCAATAGTTAACCACTGCAAAAGGAGATAAGAAAAACTCAGTGAAGGAGAAAACAAGGGGGAAGAGAGCAGATGGAGTCTTTGATTCTCTCCCATAACAGCGCAGAAGAGAAACAGAAGTAAAATAGCGGTAGAGTACCTCCTTTTTCATTAAACTAGTCTCATCAGTGAACACAATGTGAAAAGGTGTATCAATTGACCATTATGTCTCATTCCCTTTTAGTTAATGGCTTAGAACGTTTTATAAAATAAATGTTTACAACAGAGCTCTCTTAGGTCATCGGTAGGGTGACCCTACATCCCAATTTTCCCAGGTCAATTCTAATCAACATCAATTGTTCTGATGTAGTTATTTAGCTCTCTTTGTTCTAAAAAATAAACTGATTTAGATGATAAATTCTATAGTAATCATAGAAAGCCCTGTCAATCCATCTTGAAATACTACTTGGTTAATCCTTCTTGAGATCATGTGGATTCCTAGGGTGAGTAAAAGTTGGCCAGTATCCTTTCTTCTAACTTTTCAAGTGATCTACCTTCTCATTGGTCCTCTTTCTCTTCAAAGGATTTGAGGAAATCTAAAGTAACTTATAATTAGCAAATGGAGGCTTGTGCCATTTATTTTGTGGTATAAACCCTATAAGCCTTTGCACAATTTGCTTGTTGATAGGACAGAGTAGTACACTTTCTATCATCCAATCAAGAAGGCCTTGATTGGATGGAAATATATGTTTTTTAGGCACTCAACAAGACCCTAAATGTTCATACTACTGACATCTCTCCCCTCATGTCCCAACACTGTCAGGTGAGAAATGGCAGGGAAGCAGAATCCCAGGTCTCAGTTTGCCAATGGTAGGAAAAGACAGCTAGATAGGCCCTGGTGGCCTCATTCTTGGAAAACTGGTCCCTTTAGAGCCTACATTTTCCCATGCTGGAACGAAGCATGAGTACACCCTCAAAGGGAGTTCCAGGGTTGTTGGCCATCTTCTGCCAAAGGCGCTGCTCTTCCCCCTGAGAGTCCATCCAATCCACGTTCTTCCCATGGCTCACACCTGAAGAAGCGAAACGGGAAAATTATATGTCACACATGAAATGTTTTGCTCTCCTGCAAGGCATCTATCAACTTTTGAGCGGGCCTTTTGACCAGAGTACCTTTTACTGGCTTGTTCTCACTTAGTATATGTAGTGAGTGGTGTTAGAATTGAATCAATCATTTGCAGCCTGCACTATTCTCTAATGCCTAGGCCATATGAGGCAAATCAGGGTGGCCCTGGTAACTCACTTCCTCCCTACTTTAGTAGAGAGCTGGTTCATCTGGACTGTGCTAACATGACAGAAGAATGGGATGAATTTGGCTCTCTTTTTCTAACAAGGACACTTTTCTGACCTGGGGAGTTTCCCTTTTAGTGGTATAGATATTCTTGGCTCCCCTTAATCTATAAATAAGTAATTATCATAGTGATAGGACCTTCCTCAACAGAAATGTTTACCATGGTGTATGCTGATGGTCTCATCTATGTCTGGCTTAGGCTATGGGATAATGGGAGTTAGGGGGACTGCACGTGCTCTACTACTGTAATCCCTCTTCCAATTCACCCTGTTATAGTTGCGTCTTGTGGCACCAGTGGTGGGTTTCCTTGATCTGTTTTTAACAACATTGGTGTTATTTTTATGGAAAAATGATTTCCTTTCAATTCAACCAGTATGAATAATAGCTGCAAGTGCTGGACAGAACTGAGAAGATGATGAAGTAATGTTGGTCTTGAAAGTCGCTCTCCTCCCATCAGAAGCCTGTGCTGTCTTGGTAATCATCTCCTGAGCAAAATCTGAAGCAAGGCCCAAGAAAGTACTTAAAATTCACTTAGACTAAGGTGTAAATGCTAGTCTATGAAAGGATTAAATATAAACATTATATCTTCCAATCTTCTAGCCTAAGGATACAAAGTTACTGTAGTTATATCTGTATTTTAACAATGAATAGATCCTTAGCTAAAGGAATGAAGCATTTGTGGTAATTTCAGGATTTAGCTGAAACTATATATGTACATCCACTGCACATCACATCTGCAAGAATAGTGACCCCACCTGGGCCCAGTCACAGACCATCCCTGTGGGTCCCCAAATCCCTCACCACTTCCAGAATTCAAACGAACTCCTCCCAGAAAGATGTTGCTGGAAAAGGCCTCCTTGTCCCAGATAGTAAGTTCTAGGCAAACATTCTTTATATCCTGGGGATGGATGCCACTGAACATGAATGTATGATTCCACTGAGGGTTAACACTCTTTTTTATTACCAGGGTTTTGTGCTTGGTGGCTTTGCTATCATCAGGGAGCAGGTAGCTGCAGGAGAAAAAACAATCAAACCATCAATAAGACAGCAGACCGAAAATGTCAGCGTGTACGCAAGTGTGATATGTCTATTTGATTTTCCTTCCCAGGCTTCTATACGCTTAAATCTGGATTTATATAGTGGAATGACTTATTATTTCTTTCAAGTGGGACATTAGTAAAATGCCCTCACTCTCCTTTCTAATCCTATTTTGGTCCTTCCTTCCATCTTGAAAAGAAAATACCTCCTGTAATAGACACTATTGAATGCCTTGCTTCACATAATTTTGGCCTCCTTGGAGCTGGATGGGAAGTTCCTGATGTGCTTTCAGCTTCCCACCTCAAGTGCTTGTGTCTCTTGATACAAGGAATAAATTCCTCTAATTAAGGAATTTATCTGATGTTGTGTTAGCTGGCTCAGCTTATGTGTAGGAAACTCTGGGATTACTTGGAATTTAATGCCCCTGGGGCAACCTTTAACTGATGAGTTTGAGAAATTGGTGGATAATTTCCCCAGCTTCCCTGTCCTTCAAAGTGACAATCCTAAGGTGTATTTCATAGAGTTCCTCACTGCTTCCCCAGTGGAATCAAGCTCCACTTGCCCACAGTGGTAACCTGCCCATTAACATACATTTTAATCAACTTCTCTTTCTTCCTTGTCTCATTTTCTCCACTTCCTCACTGGTGTTTCCTGAAATCTCTTTTCAAATAAAACGCCTGTATCCTAGGTTTTCTCGACTATGGTCAAAACACTGTATGAGGCTCTAGGTATGTGATAAAAATGTCTGTTTTTCCCCTTCAGGGAGCATACTTTAGAAAAGAAGACATATGTACATATGGAATTAGTACATGGAACAAAAACGAAAAATGCTACAAGCAAATGACTTTACAATAAAGAAGATACATTAAGTCACTTAAGATTTCATTTCATGTACCAAGCAGAGACTGCTTATTATCTCCTAATATCCATTCTCTTCTTATATTCCTCTAAAAAACTCTGTGTTTTTATTTGAGCACAGTGTTGCCCAGAATAAAGATTACATTTCCCAGCCTCCCTTGCAGCTAGAATAGCCATGTGACTGAGTTCTGGCCAATGGGATATAAGAAGTAGTGCTTATGAAACTACTTCTTACATCTGGAAAGTGTCCTGTCAGCTGGAATTTGTATGGGATAGCTGAAACAGGAGCAGCTATCCTAACCCATTAGGTGGATACCATAACGAGATGGAAAAATCCTGGGTCCCTGATAATCATGATGCTTCCATACCTGCCCTGGGAACCTTACCTTCAGTCTTTGTTTACATGTAAGAGAGAAAAAAACTTGTTTAAGCCACTGTTCTTTTGGCTCACAGACCGACCTAATGTTAATGGATATATTTTATATTATTAAACTTTACAGAGGGTCTAGTCTGGCTCCCTCACTGTCTTTTAAAAAAATCTCATGTCTTTTTAGAATCAGCCTAATATTTAAGTATTATTATAGACAGAATTTACCGGAAAGTTATTGGCTTTTGTTTTTCTTTCTAGAACAAAAATATTGTCTTTTATTATTTCTGCTTTATAAATTTTCCACAAGATAAACAGAATACTGCTCCAGAAGATGTCAAGTACCATTGCAAGGTCACAATGTGGCCACGGGTTGGGAGCCATCTCCTCATTCCACCAGACAGTGAGCAGCAGAGGCTTAGACTGGATGGTAGGGCTAATGACACAAATTGTAACTGCAGTATCCAAGGAAAGCATTTCTTCTATGCTTAAATCTACTGCAAGAAAGAGTGAAGGGAAGATGTGCCAGGATTCAGGCATACACACTCACCAATGGAGAGGCCCCAGAACTGCTTCTCCCCACTACTGGCTTTACCAAAGTTAGAACATGTGGCCAGTCACGGTGGCTCATGCCTGTAATCCCAGCCTTTGGGAGGCTGAGGCAGGCGGATCATTTGAGGTCAGGAGTTCAAGACCAGCCTGGCCAACATGGTGAAACCCTGCCTCTACTAAAAATAAAAAAAAAAAAATAGCTGGGCATGGTGGCACGTACCTGTAATCCCAGCTACTCAGGAGGCTGAGACATGAGAATCACTTGAACCTGGGAAGCAGAGGTTGCAGTGAGCTGAGATGGCACCACTGCACTCCAGCCTGGGCGACAGAGTGAAACTCTGTCACAAAACAAAAACAAAAACTAAAACAAACAAACAACAGCAACAACAACAACAACAACAACAACAACAACAAGGAACATGTGAGAGTGAGCTCAACCCATTTCCTTGTAGGAAAAAATACACTTTTCTAACACAGCATGAGAAGAGGAACAATATTGCCATCTGACTCAAAGAATGAACCTCATGGTCTGGCATCATGGGAATTTGTTTTACCTTATGTGCTTTACGGAGTTCCATGAGGGCAGGGATAATATGTTATTTATTTTTGAAAGCGTAGCACCTGGTGCTTGGCACATGTGCATTTTGTGTTTGTTTGAATGAATGAAAAATAACCTTGCAGTCTTAGTTTCTCAATTTCCAAGAGAAAAATATCCAATAATCAGGAATCAAAAGGGATTTGATGTTTTAGTTGCCTAGAGTTAGGCAAAAGTATCTATTTTAAGGGCTACATTCCCTCAAGAAGCTGCCCTTTGCTCCATAGCTTGGGCACAAATGCCTAGCAGTGGTCTTGGAGCCTCTCCAAAGCACTCGACAGTGAATAAGTCCAGCAAGGATGCTCTGACATCTCTACTTTTTACAATTTCCCCCAAGAGAGAAAAATATCAAGGATCTGATATTTTGGTGATCGTTGCATATTGCCAGGACAAAATGATAATAAAGAAAAATATAAATACATTACACATAGAAAATGATACTTTTTTCCACTTTCGATAAATGAATCTTACAGAAAAAAGTTGACTGTCTTGAGAGTAAGTGTGATGGGAATTCCTGAAATATGTTGGAAACAGAGTGACAGCTAGAATCAGCAGTTCCCTCCACACTTGTGTTGTTTTAGATGTAAGAGCCAGCATTTAAGGGTAGTTCTCACCCATACACTTCTAGTAAACAGAACACGGAAGGCTCACAGCCACCAGTGGCTTGTGGATCACAGATCCTTTCATCTCCTATTAAGTATCATCCAAAAAGGGCTAAAACAAAGTTACCCCTTCACAAAGCTATCAGAAGTGCCTCCTGACTTCACTGCTGTCAAATTCTTCGCCTCTTTGATGAACACTTCTAGTATTCCTCCAGAGATTACAGGTGACTCCTTCTTCTTTCCCTTTTTAAAAGTTTTATTTCCTGTGTCAGCCACCAAAATGAGGGAATGGTGGAGAGAGAGAGAAAAAATAGATAAATCATGGGTTCCATTTCAAAATTTACAAAGATCATCTACAAACATATATTTCATTTGCTGACTAAATTGGGCCTTTACATTGTATATTTTTATTCATTTAAACATTTTTGCCCCCATTGGATTCCTTCCAGATAGGTCTTTCATTTGTATTTGTTGAAACAAATGAAGAAATAAATTTAAAACTTTAAACACTCCCTTACAAAGCATATCTTTTCACATGGTATAAAGGCACAGAATGCCTAAGAGTTTCCCGGAGCACCATTCCTGCTCTTAGTGAGAAATAACTATGATGAAAACAATATACACGCACCAAAACTCCAAAAGAGAAAATTCCATAACTCCCTTTGATATTTTAGTTTTACAAATAGTCAGTTTTAGTCAGAGCCAGCTCTAGAGGCTACAGCCCAAGCACAGTTACATTTTAGGGTGAGAGAAATCTCTTTTCCACCTCACTTTTCTATTCTTATGAAATACGTTCAACATGAATGATATAAACCAGTGCCACAACCAGCACCTTTATTTAGTATTGTTTTAAGCACCTTACCTATATGAACCTGTTTATTCTTCACAACAGCCCTTTGAAGTGAGAAAATTGAGATCAGGTGATAGTGAGTTACTTGCACAGGGTCACACTGAAAAGAGTAATAGTGAATGGGAGGACAGAGGAGGCTGCCTGCAAGAATTGATGGTAAAAGAAGGGCAAGATAGTTTGGATGTGTATCCTCACCCAAATCTCATGTTGAAATGTAATCCCCACTATTGGAGGTGGGGCCTGGTGCGAGGTGATTGGATCACGGGGTGGATTTCTCATGAGTGGTTTTGCACCGTCCGCTTGGTGCTGTCCTCATGATAGTGAGTGAATTCCTGTGAGATCTGGTTGTTTAAAAGTATGTGGCACCTTCTCTCTTTCTCTTGTTCCTGCTCCTGTCATGTGAGGCACCTGCTCACCTTCACCTTCTGCCATAATTGTAAGCTTCCTGAGGCCTCCTCAGACACAGATGCCTGTTTTATGTTTCCTACGTAGCCTGCAGAACCACGAGCTAATTAAATCTCTTTTCTTTATACATTACCTAGTCTTGGTATTTTTTATAGCAATGCAAAAACAGCTTAATATAAAGGGGAAGAGAGATTTATAAATTGACTCCATCTGATTTTTTCCTTTAAATCCTGTGTTCTAGATCAACTTCTTTCTCAAGACTCCCTGAATAGCTGTGAATGTCATAAATCCATGGAGCAGTTTCCTATACTTGCCTCCAGCAGCCTGCCTTCCCCCAACCCTGGGAGAAGATCCTATATCTTTGGGACATAAAACAAAACTGACCACCAAGGCTGGTTTCTAAGTATGAATTTTGTCTTTCCTTGTAAGAATCCTGCATTCTTCCATATATACGGTATACACATCTCAACTCTCCCCAAAAGACAGTGACACCAAACCCTTTATGTTTTGTTTGTGTAATATGAAAGAAATATAATGCAACCAATCCCTGAGTCCCACTACCACACTTCTAGAAACAGAATGTCATTGATCAAAGTCATTGATTTTTATTCTACCTTGGAGTTGTTCTGATGGAAGCATCAGGTTCTCTTCTGGGGGGATGTAACGTAAAACAACTATCAGCTCTCCTTTGTATTGGAGGCCAATATCAGGAGCAAACTCCACCTGGCCAAGGAGAAACAAGTAAATTGAAAGAGTATGAATGATTGGCTTAGTATTGTAGTCCACATTTGAATGCGCAATATTTACTTAGTGGCATAAATGTGACAATCCATTCCCACTTCAACTCTGTTCACTCTCATTGGTTTAAGAGAGGACTTAGGTAAGAGAAAAGAAAGGCTGGAAAACTCTATGAAGGCATTTGCATATAACTTTTAACATTTAAGTAAAAGGAATTTGAAAGAAGACATATAACTTATATTTGGCCAGTCAATAGATATTTAGCACCTGTGATGCATTGATGACTGGACCTATCACTGAGTTTACATATACAGTTTGGGATATGAAGAAGCAGGAATAAAAATGCCACTGAAAGTACCTCCAGAAATTACTTCTCCCTGTTATCTTTGATGTCTTTTAAGGCTTTCCCAAGTGATCAAGAAGGGAAAAGTAGGCAATAATGCTTGATTCACATGGGGCTGCCAGCCATCAACTGTTAAAAGCAATATTGGTAATTCATATAATCAAAATTCAGCATGGAGAAAGTGGTTCACTCAAACATTGTTGGTGGGAATGTAAAATGGTGGAGTCACTCTGGAAAACAGTTTGTAAGACTGTTTGGAAGACTAAACATGCAACTACCATCCAACCAGAAATTGCACTCTTGGTCATTTATCCCAGAGAAATGAAAAAATTATATCCACACAAAACTTGTATAGGAATATTTGTATCAGCTTTATTTGTAATAGTAAAAAACTAGAAACAACATGGATTTCCTTCAGCAGGTAAATGGTTAAACAAACTGTGGTACATTCATACCATGGAATACTATCCATTAATAAAAATGGAATAGACTATTGATAAATGCAACAAGTTGAATCTCTAGAGAATTATACTGAGTGAAAAAATCCAGTCTTAAAATGACATATACTTTATTATTTCATTTATGTAACATTCTTGAAATGACAAAATTATAGAAATGGAGAACAGATTAGTGGTTGCTAGAAGTTAGCGATGTGAGTAGTGGGTGGGAGTTAGATGTGGTTATAAAAGGTCAACCTGAGGGACACGTGGTATTAGAACTGTACCTTGGCTGTGGTAGTAGATACACAAACCTATAAAGGTGATAAAATTGCATAGAACGAAATATACACACACATGTGCGCACACACACACACAAATGAGTACCAAACTGGGAATTCTGAATAAAATTGGTGGATCATATCAATGTCAATATCTTGGTTGTGGCTGGGTGTAGTGGCTCATGCCTGTAATCCCAGCATTTTGGGAGGCCTAGGTGGGAGGATTACTTGAGCTCAGGAGTTTGAGACCAGCCTGGGCAACACAGTGAGACCCCATCTCTCAACATATATATGTATATGCGAATATATATATATATATATATTAGCTGGGTGTAGTGGCATGCACCTGTAGTCCCAGCTACTTGGGAGGCTGAGGTGGGAGGATAGCTTCGGCCCAGAAATTTGAGATTATAATGAGCTATGATTGTGCCACTGTACTCCAGCCTGGATGACAGAGTGAGGCCCTGCCTCTAAAAAAATAAGCAAAACCTGGTTTGATATTATAGTACAGCTTTGCTATAGGTTACCATTGGGGAAAATCAAGTAATGGGTACATGGGATCTCTTCATATTATTTCTTGTAACTGCATGTAGATTTACAATCATCTCAAAATATAAAGTTCAAATTAAAGAAAATCAATGTGCACATGCACCCAGAACCTCTGTTCTATAGGTCTCCCACTTGCCGTTGAGTCAACTGAACTTTGAGTTCTTTCACAGGTAGAGCAGGAAAGGTAGTATACTTTGTCAGTCTTTTCTTTTTTTTTTAATTATACTTTAGGTTTTAGGGTACATGTGCACAATGTGCAGGTTTGTTACATATGTATCCATGTGCCATGTTGGTTTGCTGCACCCATTAACTCGTCATTTAGCATTAGGTATATCTCCTAATGCTGTCCCTCCCCCCTCCCCCCACCCCACAACAGTCCCCGGAGTGTGATATTCCCCTTCCTGTGTCCACGAGTTCTCATTGTTCAATTCCCACCTATGAGTGAGAACATGCGGTGTTTGGTTTTTTGTCCTTGCGATAGTTTACTGAGAATGATGGCTTCCAGTTTCATCCATGACCCTACAAAGGACATGAACTCATCATTTTTTATGGCTGCATAGTATTCCATGGTGTATATGTGCCACATTTTCTTAATCCAGTCTATCGTTGTTGGACATTTGGGTTGGTTCCAAGTCTTTGCTATCGCGAATGGTGCCGCAATAAACATACGTGTGCATGTGTCTTTATAGCAGCATGATTTATAGTCCTTTGGGTATATACCCAGTAATGGGATGGCTGGATCAAATGGTATTTCTGGTTCTAGATCCCTGAGGAATCGCTACACTGACTTCCACAATGGTTGAACTACTTTACAGTCCCACCAACAGTGTAAAAGTGTTCCTATTTCTCCACATCCTCTCCAGCACCTGTTGTTTCCTGACTTTTTAATGATGGCCATTCTAACTGGTGTGAGATGGTATCTCATTGTGGTTTTGATTTGCATTTCTCTGATGGCCAGTGATGATGAGCATTTTTTCATGTGTTTTTTGGCTGCATAAATGTCTTCTTTTGAGAAGTGTCTGTTCATGTCCTTCACCCACTTTTTGATGGGGTTGTTTGTTTTTTCCTTGTAAATTTGTTTGAGTTCATTGTGGATTCTGGATATTAGCCCTTTGTCAGATGAGTAGGTTGCAAAAATTTTCTCCCATTTTGTAGGTTGCCTGTTCACTCTGATGGTAGTTTCTTTTGCTGTGCAGAAGCTCTTTAGTTTAATTAGATCCCATTTGTCAATTTTGGCTTTTGTTGCCATTGCTTTTGGTGTTTTAGACATGAAGTCCTTGCCCATGCCTATGTCCTGAATGGTATTGCCTAGGTTTTCTTCTAGGGTTTTTATGGTTTTAGGTCTAACATGTAAGTCTTTAATCCATCTTGAATTAATTTTTGTATAAGGTGGGATCTGACTTCTGAGTCAAGAGCAGAGAACTGCTCTCTCAGAGAGGGCAGAATGAGAGTTCAGAAACCTAGCCCATTCATAGCCAAGCCAGAGACTGTTCAAGACTTGGCATAAATAAGCAAATAAATAGTAAAAAAAAAAATTAAAATATTGAGACTATTACAAAGAAAAGGAATCCTTGCCTGACTTTCCCTTTTCTTTCCTGCTGGTGGTAGTAAAACTTACTAGTAAGGGTGGGAAAAATGCTTGAAATATTTTATTCAACCTTCTTAACCCTGGGCAAAAATGAGATTATATGGTAAAATAGACTATCCATCTAATATTTAATCTGATTATTTTAGATCAGGTTCCTTGTAACTGGACTCTTCTTTTTGTTTTGACAATCTCAGTAAATTTTAGTTTTGGTGACTATCATAAGTAGAAAATTATAATGGATGTTATGACAGATTAAAGATGGTTATCACTTTTTTGGTACTGTCATTAATGAGAGATGGGGTATTTGTGACCTCTCTTTGGGTCTGTGTGGGCTCTGTGATTGCTTTGACTAGTATTATAGAATATGGCAGAAGTGACAATGTGCCAGTTTGGGGGTCCAGGTCTTAAGATTGACAGCTTCTACTTTCTTTCTTGGAATGAATATTTCTGAATGCTTCCTCTGGGAACTCATGCTAAGGGATGCCCAAGCCACAGAGAGAAGCTGATGTAGGTGCTCCAGCTGGCAGGCCTAGCTGAGTTTCCAGCCAGCAGTCAACATCATGTGTAAGACATGGAAGTGAGCCAACTCGAACAATCAATGCAGTTGAGCTTTCAGATGACATCAGCCCCAGTCAACCATCTGGCTGCAGTGGTGCAAGAAATCCTAAGTGAGAATTACCTAGATGGGTCTAGTCAACCCACAGAATCATGAGAGAGAATAAATTCTTGCTGTAAGCCCCGAAGGTTTAAGGTAGTTTGGTATACAGCAATAGTTAACCAGAGCAGGCTGTGTTTGCTTTTTGAGTGAGATCTTCCGTATGAAAATACTCCAGTAGGAAAAAGTGATATGTGTAGGAATCACATACTAATATATAGTGTGCTACCAGACATCAAAAACATGCATTATTGGGATTTACCAATGTTCCATTGGTTTTTAGCTTAAAATATACTGTAGACCCCGTATAAATATAGACTTCAAGTCTTAAGAAAGGAAAACACAATAATGATAAAGCTTGTAGCATTATAATCACACATAAAATATTAAAGCAGGGGAGTCATATTGCAGCCTGAACATGCCTAATGTCTTAGGGTATTTTTGATACTTATATTTGCCAGGAAATTCCTAGGCAACACCCTCTCCTGGCATACCACCATTGTCATTATCCAACCCATTATTACTCAGAAAAAGTTAGCAGAATCCAATCATATTCAATTCAACTCTACCAACACATATGGAATGCTTACATTTTTATAAGGCATTTTGCTAAGTGCTGTGGGGACACAAAAGACAGATCCTGCTTTCAATGAGTTTTCAGTCTATCTAGTAGACATATTTGCAGTAGCAGGATCTATTAATTCACACTTAGTTAACTGACTCATCAGTTTAATTAGTGTTCTTCATCCCTAGTGAATAGCAGAATCCTTTCTGCAAAGAATATGCATCTGCTCCCATCAGTTGAATTGTATGCACACTGAGAGTCAGCTGCGTTAGTTAGTCCCCTAAGCTCTTTAGGCCAGGCATATTTGTGATTGTAATTATATAGTTTAACGTCACATAAATTGATGAGTGCAAAAAGACAGCTGCTACTGTAACAATTCAGTTGAATACTTTAGAAGAACTAAAGATTTGAAAACAAAGTTGCTATTGGATTATATGTGGGCTTGAATCTATAAAAGGTTAGAAAAAAGTCATAAATTTTTGAGAAGAATTTGCATTTGGTTTACTTTGAAAGTATTCTTATATTCTTGTTTCATTTGAGAAAAACTCAAATTAGAATCTGCTGATGATGATGCATTAGGAGGAGAATTTATGCAAGGAATATATGGCAGAATTTTACTTACTGAATGAAATTCAAACAAAATTAATTTCCTGTATATCAGAAGACTTGCAAATGAATGTACACTTATTTGGTTTAAGTTAAAAATAAATGTTTAAGAAATGCATTGGGAAACTATAGTAATCAAAACAGCATGGTACTGGCATGAGAACAGATACATACAACCAATGGAACAGAATAGAGAGTCCAGAAATAAATTTATGGTCAATTGATCTTCAACAAAAGTGCCAAAAATTCACAATGGGGAAAGGACAGTCTCTTTAATAAACAGTGTTGGGACAACTGAATATCCACATGCAGAAGAATGAAATTGGACCCTTATCTCACACCATATATAAAAATCAACTCAAAGTGGATTAAAGACTTAAGCATGAGACCTGAAACTGTAAAACTACTAGGAAAAACATAGGGGAAAAGCTCCATAACATAGGTCTGGGAAATTTTTTTTGAATATGACCCTAAAAGCACAGGAAACAAAAGCAAAAATAGGCAAACAGGACTGCCTCAAACTGAACTTCTGCAGAGCAAAGAAAACAATCAACAGAGTGAAGAGACAATCTGCAGAATGAGGGAAAATAGTTGCAAATCATATATCTGATATAGTTTAAGTTAAATAATTTAATATTGAAGATACATAAGGAACTCAAGCAATTCAATAGTAAGAAAACAAATAATCCAATTAAATAATGGGGAAAGGATCTTAATAGACATCTCTCAAAAGAAGACATACAAATGGCCAAAAGGTGTATGACAAAATGCTCAACATCGCTAATCACCAGGGAAATGCAAATTAAAATCGCAATGAGCTATTACCTCATACCTGTTAGAACGGCTAATATCAAAAAGACTAAATATAGTAAGTGTTATAGAACTACCATATATATGACCTAGCAATCCCACTACAAGGTATATAACCAAAGGAAATGAAATAAGTATCTTAAAGAGATCTCTACACTCCCATGCTCATTGCAGCATGATTCACAATAGCCAACATATAGAAACAACCTAATTGTCCATCAATGGATGAAGTGATAAAGAAAATATGGTATATATACACAATGAAATACTACTCAGCCTTAAAAAATAAAATCTTGTCATTTGCATTTGCAACAACATGGATAAATCTGGAGGACATTATGTTAATTAAAATAAGCCAGGCACAGAAAGATGAACACTGCATGACCTCACTTATATCTAAAATAGTGGAATCTAAAACAGTTGAATTAATAGAAGCAGAGAGTAGAGTGGTGGTTATCAGGGGCTGGGGGTGGGGAGAACTGGGGGACATGTTGGCCTAACAAAATAAAATGTCCGCTAGATAGGAGGAATAAATTTGAGGAATCTATTTTACAACATGGTGACCATAGTTATTAATAATAACAATGTTTTGTATTCTTGAAAATTGCTAAGAGAGTAAATTTTATGTGTTCTGACCACAAAAAAAGTATGGTATGTGAAGTAATATATATGTTAACTAGATTGAGGTAGCCATTCCATAATATATACATATTTAGAAACCACATTTTACATGATAAATATATACAATTTTTATGTGTCAATTCAAAATAATTAAAAATAAAAGAAATACATTGTGTGTGTTTGTATGTGGGTGGTTTCTGCGACTTTGTCTATTAACTGACCTACTACTGGTTGTAATTTCTGGGGGAAGAGGGTTTCTACTATACAGAAAGTTCAATGTAAGGTAAACGGTGACAGTTATTCCAACACAAGTAAAAAGAAACTACTATGGGAAGAGAGAGATTAATCCAGATTGGGATAAAGAGGTGGCTCTTACCTGGTCCTTAAAGGATGGGAGACATGATGACAGATGAAGATGGATTGGGAAGGTTAATCCAGGTTGAGAAAGCAGTATGAGCAAAATATGATTGGGTTTGTGTAGAATATGTTTAGGGACTGACAGAAAGTCAAATGTGATCAGGGGAGTGTGTACAGGGAGGCAGTAGCAAGGAGGATGGAAATAAGGTGTCAACTCAGGGTTTCCCAGAAGATGCTAAGGCACTTACTTAAGTTACAGTATTTTATTAGGAAGGGTACTGGGGAAGGGGGACCGAAAGTGAAGGAGGCTTAAGGATGTGATTTCAGGCAAAGTTCCATGGAGAATAACTTTTGTTAAGTCCCATAGGGGTACTCTGGAGATGTGACAGATCACACTTCAGAGCTGTTCCAATCAGAGGCAAGAACGTGGGAGTATTGATGTTCCTTAATCCACCAGTCATTGATCAAGGCTCTGCTCACCCCCAGGAGACTTAAATACCCAGGCTATGTTGGCTTTTCTGGCCTGCAAACCAAGCGCTCTCTAGCAGCCCGAAGGCTCCCCTCCTACAATGATTGGCAGGGGTTGGCTGATGGGAATGAAAGCAAAGGGGAGCCCTGTTTGCAAGAAAATGGGGATGGGTAGAGAACTAACATCTTTGGCTGCGACAGTAGGCTGGGCCATTCAACAGAACACTGAGTGCCTGGGTGAGGGTTAGTATTTATTCAAACCATATCCCAAAGTAGTAGGGAACCACTGAGACTATCTGAGCAGAGATGTGAAATAAGCAGATGACACCCACTACCTTCTGCTTTCTGAAAAAAAGAGAGGTCCACTTTCCATCGGAGTGAGAAAGAGACTCCCAGTGCATTTACAGGTGTAACATAGAGTAAGGAATTACAGACAAAAGTCTGCCAAAAAAAGAGAGAGCCTTTAATCTAGGTATAATTCCAAAGGAACATACATTTACTCCCTACCTGAAGGCAGAATAAGACAACGTTTCCTTGGAAAACCACATAAGCTTGCCGTTGATTTTCAGATGTCCTTGTTTTTATAATAGTACACTCTGGGAAGGCATGAAAGGCAATTCATACTGATAAAACCTTGTCTAACTACCTGACATGCCTTTCAGAAGGATAATGATTTACAGCTAATAAATAATCCCATGCCATGAAGTAAAAAGGAAGTTATACTGTGAAACTACAGTATGTTTGGCATCTTGAGTTCTTTCTCTGCACCAGTCTCCTCACTGGCTTAGCACTGTAGGACCTAACCCATACAAAGATAAATATTGAGGAACCTTCACTAACAGAGTCAATAAGCAATAAGGCACCATGCCTTTCTGGCACTCCTAGTGCAGAAGTATGTCAGTATTTCTAAATTATTAAGGATTATTAATTCTGATCCCCTATTACTAGGGAAATCAGTCTGTGTAACTCTCACCTTCTCGACTGCATAATCTACGAGAAACGTCAAGTCTCCAAGGCTGCTCATACTACATCTGCAGCTGCTGGAGTGACAATTGCATTGAAATGACCGAGGCAGGAAACTGAAACTGAAGTGCCACTTCACATGGCTGGCTGATAATCAACCACACAGAGCCCAGCTCAGCCCGAGGATGAGCCACTAATGAAGCACAAGGCAGCATATAGAGCATGCCTTTGTGCCTGTCCTCCCCATTTTTGGAAGACATGATATCTAAGCACGTCTGTGTCTTCAGCTATTCTTCTATATAGAACAGAGCAAGCTGCGCAGAGGAAGATGGCAGAGATTAGAGACACTAACTTCTGTTGGGTTCTTCAGAAACAGACTCTAAGGTGAAGATTCTTATGAAGTGATTTATTAAGGAAGTTCTCTCAGAGAGACCAGTAAAGAGGTATGGGAAACAAGTCAATAGGGACAAGTTTAATCTTGGGCAAAATTCCATGGAAGGTAGCTTCTACCTGATGTGGTAGTATACGTAACACTTTGGAGTTTTTCCCACTTTCAGTAAGGAAGTGGGCCTTCATACTCCCCCACCTATCAGTTATTGATGAAGGGTTGTCTTGTGGCAGTGGGTACAAAAATTCCCAGGACTTCTGGCTCTCTGCTTACGTAGGCCAAAAGCTACAGTAGCCCAAGGGAAGTCTTCTAAAGAGAGTCTCAGGTGGAGGCTGTTGTGGCAAATCTCCTAACAGACATGGTTAGGAACCTAAGGGGATCTGGCAGAGGACCCATGGTATTCCACAGTGAATGCAATCAGAACTTTTCTACCTTCAGTAGACTCAGAAAGACTTAGAGATGCTTCCCTCTTATGATAGACTGTGAACCACTCATTGACAATGTGGAAGTGATTACTGTGGAAAGTGTTGATTTCTAAGCACAAAGGATGCCTGGGAGAGGTCTAGGGGAGCTTAGATATCATTCCAGCGAAGTCCTTCAACTATTTCCAGGAAATTGACTGGAAGGATGCTATTGTTCCCCTCTTCAGAACCAGGGTATATTCTGATTGTCTTAAGCCAGCTAATGCATCTCACCTCCCTGGCCACAGTCATTAGCTTAGAATAGGCAAATGACAGAATTATAGTTAGGAGAACCAGGCCCAATGCACTGATTTGGCTGTTGGAGGAGGAGGAAATCTCTCCTCTTCTGAACAGTGTGGTGCAAAGATGAAAGGCTTGTAGCCACTGTAGTCATTAGAGAGGCATGCTTGGAGCTAGTCAGGGAGGATAACACTGCATGGAACCTGAAAATGAAGCCAATGAAGATAAGAAGAGACACCAAGAAATTCCAAGACTTTGATAAGATTTGAACATCTGGATCAAGCCATGCCTAATCACTGCTGGCCAATAATCTCCCTTTATTTTTTGAGCAGTATGAGCTGGAGTTTCTGTCTGTTGCAATACAAGGACTCCCAAGTAACACATATACTATCTAACACTTATTGAGAGCTTACAATGTTCCTAATAAAATGCTGACAGCCGTGCATAGAATGTTTATTCAAGCTTCACCGCAGACCTATAGGCTACATCCAATGATTATATTACAACTGAGGACACTAAGGAATAAAAAGTTAAATAATTTGCCCAAGGTCACATGGGCAGTCATGAAGCCAGGATAGAACCAAGTAAGTTTGATTTGAGTCCACTGTCTTCATCATAATGTGCTTTTGCCTTTCTGTATATAAAGAATAATCTTTGGCTGCATAAATGTGACCTTTACTCACCTCCATTTTGGCTTAAAAAGTACTGTAAATGCATAGAGACTCCAGTCACTTAAAGTGAATCCAAGGTACCGTTGGTCTAGATTAGAACATGCTATACAGTATTGGCATTTAATTATCAGCTCTAAGATTTTTTTCTGAATGTAACTCAAGGCCTTGGTCATGAATCCCAAAAGTAGGAAAGTAAGAAAATCAGATACTTTAGCTACTGGTTATTCCCTCATATAAGCAAAGGCAAGATCACTCCTGCTTATGGTATGAATTGTGGAGAATGAGAAATAAAGGTAATGTTTGGAGATTGTTCATGCTGTATGAATTTGGTTTCACCTATGTGAAAATGAAGACTCTCTAATAAGATCATATAATGTGTTGCTTTCAGTTATCCAATGAGACTGTCAAATAATAAAAATTTTTAGCAAAAAAATATGATTATGTAGCTTTCATTATGCAGATGACCTATATTGACAAAGAATTTCCAAAACAGTGGATTTACAACATTTTTATAATATTATTCCAAAATTTGCTGCACTAATTTTTTGCAGATTATCACTTGAAATTTGAAAGCCTTCAAGTTCTTTAGGTTTGTGACATCAATTTCGCTCATAACTTATCTCATTGCATAACTGACTAATCTGAGAGCATTTCCTACCTTGGGTTGAAGCACAAACCACTCATCAGTTGGATTTTCAAAGTTCCATGAGTCAAAAGGAATCTCTACTTCCCCGAGGAAGCTATTACGTCCAAATCGATCATAGTGCCAGACGGAGAGCTGCAGAGTTCTTGTTTCCAGCTGGGTATGGCTGATGGTGTACTGCAAATGAGATTTACAACATTACACTCCACAAGGAGGGCTTTATCCAATTCCAGGAGAGGTCGAAATTTACTTCCAACATCTTTCAGATCATATGCATCAGTAATATGAACAAAACAAACACAAAGAAAACTCTTTGTTTTTCTTTGTTTCTGCTACAATTGAAGTTCTATGCCATAAACTCATTTTGTGCCAGACTTTGCATTGAAAGATATATACATAAATTATTTGAGGTAGAGATAAACTCCAGATACTGTATAAAAAGTGTTAGGTGATGAAGCTTATCCTCTTTCCAGTTTTATTGGTTTTTCATTTTCCTTAATTATTTTTTCACATCTACTTTGTAAGCTCAAGGTTTAATATATAAATTCTCCACCTTCTCTCTTATTTTGTTCATAATGAGAATCCCCAAATCCAGAAAAGGATTGACAATGAGAAACTTGAAAACACCAAATTTTATAAAGTCCAGACTAAGTGCAGAGGTGAAAAGGTGTACATGTATATTAAACAGAAAGAAGATATTGCTGGGCTAGCATTTTTTTTTTTTTTGTAACAACATTATCCAGGGCCACATGCTCACACACGCTCCAACCTTCTGCTTGTTCTATGCAACCACCATCTGGGACACACTTCAGATTGACTGATTCCTGATCTTGGATTAGTGCCTATTCTTGTTCTTGCTGTTACTGTCATAATTAACCTTGGCTCCCTGCTTCCTAAATTTACCCTCTCACTGTGTTTGGGCTCATCTTTCCTATCCTGTTATGGCCATTGAATTTACCCTCTACCTGTATTTATTCATTTTTCAGTTTGTTCTGTCTTAATGTTAGTTTCTGCTTCCACACATGCTCCCACTGACACATGCAGGCTTGTGGCTTTCTGCCTTTACTAATTTCTTCCTAAAGTGGACTCTGACACCATCACTCTGGGGCACAAGCCCATAAATTTCCATAGAATTGGCAATAACTTCTGCATTCCATTCTCCCTGGATGTTTCTTACCAGGCCAGATTGTTCCATAGCAAGAGAAGGGGTTAATTATGTGAAAGCTCATTGGAAAGAGATTTCTATTTTCTGGATCATTGACCTGGATTGGGCCATATTTTATCTAGGCCACTTTTGCTGAGATTTCTCAAATCTGGCTCTGCATTTCCACTATTCATTAACCACATACCTACATTTAGTCAAATTCTGAAATCCTAACAACAAACAGTATAGACCTATGCTATGTTAGCAGAACAATGAATGTGTGCAAAGTGACTCATTAAGTAGTATCAAAACTGTGACAAGCTTCTTTTAGGAAAGTCAGAAAAAGCACTGTTTGCCCAAAGGTAAAACCGATTTTTTGGCAAGATGCATCAGCACAGAATGCAGTTTGGCCGGATCATCTCTACTCAAGGTTCAAATTCAGTAGCAGCGTAGACACAAATAGAATAAGAGTGTTTTCTTTTTCTCAAAAGATGCTAGAAAAGTCAAAGGTATTATGTTAATTTATTCAAATTCTAATTTTCTAAAACATATACAAGCCTTGACTCACAAATAAAATATTCTCTGTAGTTACTTCTAAACCATTGAAGTTGTGAACAGTATCACATGAGTTACTATGAGACCGTATTTATTTACCTTTAGTGTTTCATTGAATTCTGGATTGGTGCCTGTTCTGATTTTGGTCTTACGCTTGTTGTTCCGGGACTTGTCAGGAAGAAGGTATGACTTGACATAACTATAGATAAGAAAATATAAATGTAATTATTGTGAAACATCTATTTGCAAGAAATGTTCAAAGACTTCGCTGTGAATAAAAGAGGCAAAGGGCCAGTGAGCATGAAAGAAAATACCAAAGAGAATTTTGTCTATATAACAGGATACCTTAAAATAGAACCCTGGACCTTCCGTAAGAGAGAAGTGGTAAAGTATAATGATAAAAGAGTGTGGGTTCTGGAGTCAAGCCACCTGGTTTTGAATCACTCCATGCCTCAGAGATTTGGTGACCTCAAGAATTTACTAAATAACCACTCTGTGCCTCAGTTTCTTCATCTGTAAAACGGGGAAAATAACAGTGTCTAACTGATAGCCTTGTGAGGATTAAATTAGTTGACACATCCAAGGAGCTACCATATTGTACTACTCAATACATGTAATGCACTATTAATATCAATGGTCTCACAAACTTTTCTGGGATTGGATGCTTCTCTATTCCTAGTCTTGCCTTCTAATGTCAGAGAGTGGGGTCAATGGTAATGGGTGAGTAAAAGAAAATAGTGAAAAAGGCAAAATAAAAAATAACAACCTGAAGTAGTGATAGCAATTCTACCCAACACTTTTGATTGAGCTATTTCAGGAGCCTCTTGAAGCAAGGTATCACAGCAGACTCAGAAATGTACAAGATGTGTACAAAGTAGAAATGTATAAGATGCTACTAAAGTTCTACAGAATATCTGTTGAGTTTTAGAAGACCCCTTTCCATGCTAGTCAAAATAATTACATTGGTCCTGTAGCCCTCTGAAATGTAGTTGAGGAGGCAGGTGGACCAATCTGTAGTCAAAATCCACTCATTTGTCTATCTTAGGGTATTTGGAACCAGGTTCTCTGAGTTATTTATTGGACCTAGGTCATCTATTGTGCAGAAAAGAGTTAACATCGTGGGCCTGAGACTACCATTCTTCTAAATGCCTGCTTACAAATTTGGCCCTTGGGTGGCATCTGGCAACTTGGATTTCAGGATTCCCACCATTCCCAGAACTGCTAAAAGTGGCTTGCTGTTCCTAAATTGTTTGTACAAACAATATGGCTTATGCTGAACAGGTTCTTTTCTTCTGAGAGACTGGAAATTTCGTATGTGACCAGCTGAGTTTCTAACAAGCTTCCTTGGCAGACAACATTTCACAAGTGTTGTCAGAACTCATCGCCAGAGGAATTAAATGCACCCTATGTGACTCCACTGGGAAAGGACCCTTGCAAAGCTTGAGCCTGATCTCCCCTGGACTTTGCCCCATGTGCCTCTTTGCTGATTATAGCTGCGTGCAGAGTCCTGAGTCCTCCTAGTGAATCACTGAACCTGGCAGTGTGTCAGGACCCCTGACACACCTTTATATCTAGCTTCTCTCCAATGTGCTGTGGTCCATACCTGCCCTCCCAGGCTGATCTCTAGAATCCTGAGAGCCTCATAATTGCCCTTTTGAGTTGTTTAATTGGGTAACAGCTTGGTAATTTTCTCTGGAGGATTTCCCAGAACAAAAATCGACAAGATGCTTTTATACATCCTGGGTGTGCCAACATGTCAGCATTCTACTTCAAAGAGCTGCCTCTGTGTAAATTTCAAATATGTCAATCCTGAATTATGTTTTAAAAATCAGTTAATCAAGGACACAACCAGTTTACATGTGCTTCAGAGAATATTTAAAAGTGTGGTATAGGAGGAACATGACAATCAACTCTCTGAGAAGACTGAATCAAGAAGAATGCTAAGACTTTTCAAAAGGAAACACACATACAGACAAAAAAGGCAGTGACTGAAATAGTCTGAGGATCATGCTATGTGCTTACGCATCTGTCCTCTGTTTCTTTTCATCTCCTATGGCCAGATTTCTGCAATTCTTGACAAAAATGTAGAGCCCACCAGTTTTGTAGCAGTAGCTGATACGGAGAAGGATTTCACCACTGACTTTCACATTGCCATAGTCTCCCGTTTCACTGTAAACACTCATCATGCTATTAAGGCTGGTCTGGAATAAACAAGACGGAAAAAGGCTTCTAGTGTCATTCTAATGATCTCTTCACAGAATCAACCCACTTCATTCAATTATAGTTCCTGTTCTTTATAATGAGCATGGAAGTCTAGGGTGAGGAAAGAAAACAAGAGTCACTTGTTTGGCTGGTGTTGTATAAAATCCCAGCTGGAGAAAAGACAACAGATCTAGTACCATCAGGAAAAAAGGCAGAAAACTTGCTTAGAGGGGAAGCATTTCCTTCTTGGGTTAGAGAATATCCTTTGCTTACTCACTTCTACTAATGAATACAGGGTAATTGAGGCATTTCAAATCTCACTTCTCGTCCATCCCTGCAGCTTTCTCCATTTTCACTGGTAGACTCAAGTTCAATCTACTATAAGGTGTAGAATACATTGATTTGGACAAAGGATAGCTTATCTCATATTCTGTGCTAGCAGGAGCCACATACTGCTTTCTTTGACACCTACAGGGAGCATCCCATCAGTCTCCGGGGAGCCATAACTGCAGCTTTAACAAGGACATGTCAGAAGAACATCACGTACCCACAGCTTCCATGATTTCCCTCAACTGAGTAGCTAGCTGTGTGGCTACATGAGTAGTATAAGACCATGGCTTTGTAAATCTGTATAAAGTAGAAGCCCAGAAAATATACCACTACACAATAAAATCACACACCAACCAATCAGGAAAATAAATTTTAAAAAAGTCCAAATCTACCAGAATGAATGAGGCTTTTGACAAGACACTAATGACCTGAGACAGCTTTTAATTTATAGTAGTCCCCCTTATCCACAGTTTCCCTTTCTGTAGTTTCAGCTACCCATGGTCAACTGCAGTTCAAAAATATTAAATGGAAAACTCCAGAAACAAACAACTCATAAGTTTTAAACTATATGCTGTTTTGAGTATGTGAAAGGAAAATATCTTTGGCACCCAAAATCACAAAGCTAAAGGAAAAAGTCAAGCTGGGAACTGCTTACAGCAAACCTGCCTCCCGTACTATTCAAAGTCACCCCTCTGCTCACTGAGATAAGTGCATATCTAACGGCCTCCTTTGGAGAGGCTACTCAGAAACTCAAAAGAATGCAACCATTTGTCTCTTATCTACCTATGACCTGGAAGCCCCCTCCCCACCTCGAGTTGTCACGCCTTTCCAGACCCAACCAGTGTTCATCTTACATATGTTGATCGATGTCTTATGTCTCCCTAAAATGTATAAAACAAACCTGTGCTCTGAGCACCTTGGGCACATGTTGGCAGGACTTCCTGAGGCTGTGTCGGGGTACCGGTCCTCAATTGTGGCAAAATAAACTTTCTAAATTAACTGAGACCTGCCTCAGATTTTTGGGGTTCACAAGTAGCATGATGAACTGTCACATCATACTTCTCCATCCCACCCTGGATGTGAAGCCTCCCTTTGTCCAGTTGGAGCCACACTGTAGATGCTACTTGCCCATTAGTCACTTAGCTGTCTCAGTTATCAGATTGACTGTCCTGCTATCACAGAGCTTGTGTTCAACTCATTCTTATTTTACTTAATAATGACTCCAAAGTGTAAGAGTAATGATGGTAGTAATTTATATATGTCAAAGAGAAGCCAAAAGTGCTTTCTTTAAGTGAAAATGTGACCTTGGTGTTTCTTGGCTAGGGTTTGGTACTATGCAAGGTTTCAGGCATCCGCTGGGGTAGGTGGAATGTATCCTCTGTGGATAAAGGTGACTACTGTAAATGTAATAAAATTATCCTTTGGCACTAGAAGTGAAAACTGTGTATCTTAGTAACTGTCACAAAAGACCACCTGGAGGTCTTTCGTGGATGACCCAATAGTTTCAAAACCACTTTTCTGTGAACCACTGGGAAGTCAAGACTATGGTAAATACACAGGGACCTTAGACTGTCCTCTTTTTCATAATTTGCTTTTGGTAAAAGCCATTATGTTCCACCAATTTCTGGAAGTAGAGACTGATCAAAGAACAGGATGTGGGTGATGTGGTCACATGTCTTCTAAGCTTCTTCACGGGCAAGAGCAGACCAATAATTCCATAATTATTTGGAAATTACAGCTTAAAGAAAGCCAGTGAGTGACCTAATCTGTCTTTCTTATTCCTAAAACAAAGCAACAGAATTTTCATGTTTAGCAGGTGGCTTTGAGCAGCACCCAGATACCTTTTTAAACTGAAAATGGTTATCTCTTCAGTCTGGGGTGAGGTCTGAGATTTGGCTGTTCTAACAAACTCCTAGGCCTGCAGTTCCCAAACTGTGTATCGAGATACCACAGAGCACCACAGCAGACTCACAGGGGAATCACAGAAATATTTTAAATTCTCAAGGGAAACACAACAACACCTATCAGACATCATGTAAGCTACTAACTAGTAATTCACAGTGTCAACATTAAACCACACTTTATTCTTTTCAATGAACTCCTATTTGTTTGAAGCTGAGTTTTTGGCAGCTGCTGCAACAAAAAGCAAGTATTGCATAAAAATCAATATGAAATGGGAAATGAAAGTAGTGATGTCCAATCAGATTCCAAGATTTGGTAACTGTGTAGTGCTCAATAGGCACACATATCCTATTAGTGGTAAGTAATAGGTGCTATTTAAGGATGAAATAAAAATACTATTTTTCTTTCAATTTCTTTCACTTGTAGCGTTTTTTTACAAATGGCTAGTAAGTTGTTAGGATACACTGCTTATTACACTGTTTGGGTCTAACTACTTAATAAATGGACTAGTCAGGTGCCACTTTTAGTGCCAGGAAAGAATTACTGAGACACTAGGGGCTTTTTGAACTGAGAAAGTTTTGGGGTATCTGTTCCAAGAGATGCAATGTTGCTGGTCCATAGAGAATGCTTTGAGTATCAAAGGTTTCAAGAATAAACCCCAACCTCCTCAAGTTACAAATGAGAAAATTCTAGCTCACAAAAATTGTTGCTAGGGCCAAGAAATAAAGCAAGATTTCCAGGTTTCTACTCTGAGGACTACCCCACCATACCTGATTACCTCCTTATATCACTGATTTGTGTCTATACTAGATCTGTGTAGCCACATTTTCAAAGAAAATCCTCTGTAAGCAGAGGGCCCCTACGGATAGAAGGAAATTTAGGAACCCACAAATACAGAGGCTTGTGAGAAATTAAGACAGCTATGGCAATTTTACTACTAACTAAACTATATGCTCTTAACCAAGCTAAGGCTGTGATTTAAAATAGATGTTTACTTCAAAGGTTTTGTTGATAATCATTTTAGAGCATGTGTCTTTTGAATGGTGTTCAGATTCCAATGTTTAATGAATTGGAATACTTGGGTTCTGATAACCTCATCAATCTTTTAAAAGATAACCTCTGGTTAATTGTATATAAGTTGGAAAAAGATAAATATGGGACAAATTTCTTAATCATAGTTCCTAGACCATGAAATTTGTGAAGTATGGTTGGAAAGAACAAAAAGGAAAGGTTGAAAACTCACAGTGTCTGAGTCAGCATCAGGCACATTTAGGTAGGTCCACTTCCTGTCAGAACCTGCTTGAGAACTCTTTAGAGAAGTCATCCAAAGATCAAAAGAAAAAAAGTATCAGAGCAACAGAAATCAGAGAAGCCAAGAAAAAGACTTACACACAGTTAGATACAAGGGCACAGGGCCTTCCTCTCAAAAAAGGCCTTGAACACTAAAGTAAGAAAGGACTTTATTTTGTAGGCAGTGGGAAGCTATGGATGGGTTTTGAGTAGAAGACAGACCTGATTGGGCATGTGTTTTAGGCAAATGACTGGCAGCGGTCTGGAGGACAGCTGGGGAGTTTAGAAAATGGTGTCAGGGAAATGTGTCAGCAGATAATTGAAAAATCATTTATAGGCTTGAGCTGACTGAGCCTGAACTAGGGAGTGAGGAGATTTTAAAACCTGGGTGAGGACTGTGGAAGAAGGAAGAAATCAGGAGCCTGAGAAAAAACCCACACGAAATTAGGCTGAAAGGTACTCTGTGGGCAAAGGGTAAGCAGGATCTTACAATGACTTTTAACTCATTATCACACATTTTCCTAAGAACATTCATATCTCCTTTGGAAATGCACAGAAAATCAAAAAGAGGGAAAAGAAACTTTCCACATGTCCTAGTGAACTGCTTACAGTTGATAGGCCACTTGCCAGACTGTGAGTGTTTGTAGATAACTGCGAGGACACTAAGGCATCAATGCTTTCTTCAGTCTCTTCCAAGGAGTCCTAAAAAAGAAAGGGAAGAATCAGTGGGTTGGTTGGTTTGTTTTTCTAGAATGTCTTTTCACTTGAAAAACCACTTTCTTTCATAAATATTTGAGAATCAGATAAAAATATCTAGAAATCACTCCATTCCTAGTTTTTTCTCTTTTCCTCTCCAGTCAATCTGAATTATACCATCGGAGAAGTGGGCAGGGATAGGGGTGGAGAGTGGGGTCTCCTTTCTAATGGTGCTTACTTTATAGAAAGAACATGAAATTTGGAATCACACAGACCTGGGTTCAATTCCTACCTCTAAGGTGATTCATGTTGGGCAATGTACTTATGTTACTTTAAAATTAAAAAAAAATTTGTGTGCGTGTGCACACACACACACACACACACTGCCAAGATGGTAAAGCATATCTCAAAAATCTCTCCACTAGGATGAACTAGATACTGGACTCTCATCTCAAATCCCAGATTCTACTTTTCCTTTCCCATTTCTTTTTCTCCTTCATGATAAAATGGTTTTTTTTTTTTTGCCTAGTTATTTAAGTGATATATTTTCCTAGTAAAAATATTTCAAGCAATATAGATAAATGGAAACCAAAAACATATTAATGATCAAATTTCAATATTTTTGATTATATCATCACATATATATATATATACACACACATACATATATACACATAGATAGATTATATCATGCATACTGCTTTTTATTATGGACACTTTTCTTTTTTGCTTCTCCTTTCCTCCTTCACCTCCTTTCACATCAGGTGAAATTAATATTTAGCATCCTGCTGCACATGTTACATTCCATGTCTTTCTCCTTGTTTATGTGAAAAATTGTATAAAAACATACACAAATCTAAGTATACATTCATGGGAATTTTTTTAACTATTGTTTTACAAATCAGGATTATGATGTACACTTCTGGGCTTGCTTTAAAAAAGTCTTTATTATAAGATACAGCATATTAAAAAGTACATAAAACATAGATATATAGTATAATAACAAAATCAAATGATCAAGCAGAAGCTCCCGGTGTATCCTGTCCATATCACAAGCCCCTTCTCCCCCCGGGAATAATTAATATTTTAACTCTTATGGTTAACCACATTCTTGCTTTTATTTATAGTTTAGCTGCATAAGCATATACTCTGAAACATAATGATTTTGTTTTGCATAATCATAATACTCTGAAACAAAATGATTTTGTTTTGCCTGTTTTTGAACTTTGTGTAAGCATAATTAAATGCTATATATTCCTTTACGTTTTGCTTTTTTTGCTTAATATTGCCTTAAAATTCATCAGAATTGTGGCATATTTTTGTAGCCTGTTCATTTTTATTGTCATTTAATATTCCATTGTATGATATCCAAAACTTTATCCATTCTCTTGTTGCTGACTATTTGGATTATTTTCAGATTTTTTTCTATTGTGACCAACACTGATATGTATATTCTGTGAATATGTATCCTGGCGCATATACACACACCACAGTATACACACAACACAGTATATATATTCACACACTCGAATATATACCAGTGAGAGGAATTGTCAAGTCAAGGGGTGAACATATCTCCACATGCTTATCTATATCATTTTAAAGATAATGTCAAATTTTCAGAAGTAGTTATACCAATTTACAGTCTAACCAGTAGTGTATGAGTGTTCCCTTTGCTCCACATCCTTGCCTGCAAACAGATGGTATTGTTAGATTTTTTTTTTTTTTGCCAATCCAGTAGATGTTTACAGTCTTCATGATTTTAATTTTCATTTCTCTTATTACTAAGTTGAATACCATTTTGTGATAATTGGCCAACTGGATTTCCTGTTTTGTGAAATACTTGTTCAAAAATTGCTTATTTTTATATTGGTTTATGGTAAGTTGTCACTTAACATCATCCATAGGTTCTTGAAAACTGCAACTTTAAGTGAAAGGATGTGCAGCAGGTCCTCAAATAATGTCATTTCATTAAAACATTGATGAGGAAAAAAATGGTTTTGTTATATGTCATTTTGCTGAAATTGGCAGTTTCCAAGAATCTGTTGATGATGTTAAATGAGAACTTATTGTAGTTGCCATTTTCTCACTGATGAGCCCACAAGATGAGCTGGAATAGCTTGTAGAATAGCATCTTGTAAGAAAGTGCTGGCTTCATGGATGAATTCTTCTGAACATTTGAGGAAGAATTAATGCCAATTCCTGTCAAATTCTTCCAAAAATTGAAGAGGAGGGAACACTTCCAAACTAATTTTACGAGGCCAGCATACTCTGATAGCAAAGTCAGACAAGGATACTACCAAAAAAAGGAAAAATTGCAGGCCAATATCCATGATAAACCATAGATGCAAAGGTCCTCATCAAAATGCTAGCAAACTGAATTCAGCAGCACATGAAGAAGCTCATTCAACCTGACTAAGTGGGATTTATCCTTGGAATGGAAGGATGGTTTAACATAAACAAATCAATAGTTGTGATAAACTGCATTAACAGAATGAAGGATAAAACCCATATGATCATCTCAATAGATGCAGAAAAGGCACTTGACAAAATCAACATCTTTTCATACTAAAAACTCAACAAATGAGATAAAGAAAAAATTTACCTCAACATAAAACCATACATGACAAGCTCTTAGCTAACATTATACCCAACATTGAAAAGCTAAAACCGTTTCCTCTAAGATCAGAAACAATACAGTATGCCTACTCTTACCAATTCTACTCCATATAGTGCTGGATGTCCCAGCCAGAGCAATTAAACAGGGAAAAGAAATAAAAAGCATCTAAATTGGAAAGGAAGAAGTAAAATTGTCTGTTTGCAGATGACATGATTTTACATATAGAACACCCTAAAAACTTCAACAAAAAGCTGCCAAAACTAATAAGCTCTTTAATTCTGAAAAAAATGCATCCCTATTATTTTTTCAGATTGTCCCTTTTCTATATTTTTATGTTTTGCTCTTTCTCGGTATACAATTACCCAGTAGTCATCACATAAAGTACCAGTCTTCATATTTCTTTACTTTCTTTTTAAAAGTGGATATTAAAAAATTCAAACATTCACAAAATAGAAAGCATAGCATAATGAACCCTTATAACTGATTACCTAGTTTTAACAATTATCACTTTTCCGGCGATTTTCCTTGCTGCTAATTTTTTCTCCCACAACTTTATTGAGGTATGACTTACATACCATAAAATTTACCTATTGTATGCATGTAATTCAGTGACTTTTAGCAAATTTATAGTTGAGAAAACATCAATATGATCCAGTTTTAGCACATTTTCAACCCAATAAGTTCCCCCATGCCTGTTTGCAGTCAGTCCCTACTTCTTCACTCCCTGGCAACCATTACTCTGCTTTAATTTCCCTATCAATTTTCCTTTTATTGACATTTCATATAAGTGTAATTATATGATATGTAGTTTTGCCTGGTTTCTTTTATTTAGCATAATATTTTCAAGGTTCATCCATGTTGTAGTGCGTGTCAGTACTTCATTTCTTTTTACTTCTGAATAATATATCATTGTATTCCATCTATTCACCAGACATTATTATTTTCACTTTTTGGCTATTATAACCATTCGTGTGTAAGTCTTTATGTGGACATATGTTTTCATTTCTCTTGGGTAGATACCTAGGATCAAAGTTGTTATGTCATGTAGTAAATTTATGTTTAACTTTTAAAGAAATTGCCAAACTCTTTTACAGAATGGCTGTAGGTAGCATTTTTCATTACCACTAGCAATGTAGGGGGGGTTCCAATTTCTCCGCATCCTCATCAACACTTATTATTATGTCTTTTTAATCACACCCATTCAAGAGGGTGTGAAGTGGTATCTCATTGTGATATTGATTTTCATTTCTCTGATAACTAATGATGTTGAACATATTTTAATGTGGCTATTAGGCATTTGAAAATCTTCTTGATTAAATGTCTATCCAAATCTTTTCCCCATTATTTAATATGATTATTTGTCTTTTTAATATTGAATGTAAGGGTTTTAAGAAATATATTCTAGATACAAGTCCTTTAACAAATATATAATTTGAAAACACTTTTCCAGTCTGTGGCTTGACTTTTCACATCTGTAATGGTGTCTTTTGAAGTGTAAACATTTTTCATTTTGATGAAATTCAATTTATCAGTTTTTTTTCTTGAATACATGCATCATGCTTTTGGTGCCATATCTAAGAATTCTTTGCCTAACTCAAAGTCATGGAGATTTTCTCCTAGGTTTTCTTTTAGAATTTTGTGGTTTCTGTTCTTACATTTAGGTTTATAATCCATTTTGCGTTAGTTTCTGCATGGTATATGTTAAGAGTCAAAGTTCTTTTATGTTTTGTGGTATTTGGATATCCAGTTGTCCCAGTATGATTTGTTGAAAAGGTTATTCTTTCTCCACTGAAGTGCCAAAAATCAATTGGCCATAAAGTTTTTTTTTTTTTTTTTTTTTCTGGAATCTCAACTCTATTCCACTGATTGCCAATGTTTATGCCAATACTGTGTTGTACTGATAACTATAACTGTAGAGTAAGTTTTTAAATCTAGTAGTATAAGTCTTCCAACTTTGCTCTTTAAAATTGATTTTGTTATTCTGGGTCCTGTATATTTTCATATAAATGGTAGAATCATAATTTCTATTTCCACAAAATTATCCTGCTTGTATTTTGATTGGGTTTGCATTGTCTACAAATTTATTTGGAGAGAATTTCCATCTTAAAAATATTGAATCTTCTAATCCATTAACACAGAATTTATTTCTACTTATTTATGTCTCCTTTAATTCAGAAATATTTTTGTTAATTTCAATGCACATGTATTATACTTTTAAAAAATGAATTTATTCCTTACTTTTGAAAATTATTTTTCATGCTATTATGAATGGAATTATATTCTTAATTTCATTTTCCAATTGATCATTGCTAGTATATATAAATACAGTTGATTTTTGTATATTGATCTTATCTCCTGCAACCTTGCTGAACTTGTTTATCAGTTCTAGTCATATTTTTGTAGATCCTTTAGTATCTTCTACATACAGAATCATGTCATTTTCTTCTTTAGTATATTGATATAAATTATGCTGACAAATATATAAACTCATTCTTCCACCCATACTTAGCATAAAACTTACTTATTGCTATTTTTATTCACTGCTAGATTTTAATTGATATTATATTTAAAGTTTTGCATATATATTCGTAAACTAGTTTGAATTGTAGTTTTATTTTTTAAACTATTTTAAAAATCAAGTCTGAGTGTCAAGATTATACTGGCTGCATACAATGAATGAAAAGATTTTAATGGTTTTCTAAGATCAAGAATAGTTTAATAGCTTAATAATGTTGGAATTAGTAATTCTTTAAAGGTTGAACATGAGTAAACTTTGAAATAATTTGATCTCACTGCCCACCTCTCTTTTGGAGGTAGATTTTAAAGTATTTCCCCAGTTTTTTGTACTATAGAAAATATTATTTCATTTTATAACTCTAAGTTTCCTAGTTTGCTTTGGAAAAACTATCAGTACCACTTGACATTTGTGTTCTATTTCTTCCAAGGAGTGCATATTTTATTATAGCAATTACAGAAATCTGAATATCAGAATATTAGACTGGGAAATAACCTTTACAATAATCTAATGTAACCTTCTCATTCTAGAAATGAGTTTACTGAAACATTAATTTTCACATAATTTTGTCTCAGTTTAGAAGTGAATTTATTGGTGGTAACTTGAGATATAGCAATGTTGATATAAATATGTAATCAGATATGTCTAATAATATTTGGCTAAGGAAAATGTTAGGATCCCTCATTTCTCAGGTTTAGATTAAGTGATAAGACTTTAGCCAGAAATTGAAATCCCCAACATGTGTTTTCTTAGACATAACCTTCACTCATTAACATGATTACCCATTACATTTTCTAAGTTATTCTTTCAGTTTTTATGTGTTGACTGTGAAGACTAACAGGAAGAGATGACTGTATATCCTCTCTTTACTCTCAACTCATCATCACCTAAAAGTGTAACCACTTGGAGCAAGATAATGCCCTTATTTCCTCCTCATCATTATATTTTCTTCCACATCCAACTTACCTTGTCTAAAGCCCCAGGGACAGACTTGCTTCTTATGCTTACGGTATCCTCTAAGTCTTCTGTAAATGACTCACTCAAATCTAACTCAGATCGACTCCGATCTGGAAGGTGGAAAGGAAAAAGAAAGACGTGAGTCAGCCTATTTTGTGAGAAGATTTCATTTTTTATTGCGAGTGTTTCACCTTTATTTCAATTCTTTTTAGGCACAGATCATAAATAGTGCCATGAAAGCAACAGTTGGAGTCAGTAACTTCATGCTGTTTATGATAACATACTTCCATTTTTAATAATATTTTGGTAATTGCCTTGGACCGAATTACACTTAGGTGTTCATGTTTCCTTCTATCACAGGAGGTTAAATGTGCTACTGTAAAATGCTATGTTTTAAGCTGTTTAAGGCAACTGCTTTGCTCCTAGACTTTAAAAAACTCTCTTAGAATGGGCCTTTAAATTTAGAAAAAAATAAAACATTAACAATTCTTGCTTGCAATATTTAGAGAATTCACTGTGTTTTCAGATTTGACATAAAATGCAATGCAACCTATTCTAAACTGCCACTTTGAAGTGATATAGTAAGTTCTTTTCACACAAAAATGAGAGGCTATAGATGCAATGAGAGGAAGTTCTATTTCTTAATGGACCAGAACAGTCTTTCATCAGAAGAACATCTTGTTTTCAGTTTTGAAAATATAAGTTACAGAGCAATAACACCTCTTAGTAATGCTTTGGACGGCTTACCAAGTCAGGACAGCTTATTTCCACACAATAGTTCTATACCAAAGCACTACTGAGATCAATATAGTTACTTATAAATGAGAAAGATTGGAGAGAGTAATCAAGTACTTAAGTTTGAATTGATGAAAAAAATAATGCAGAAGTGCTTAGCATAGGCCTGACACAGAGTATGTACTCAATTAACAGGAGCTGTTGAGTAGAAGTAGTAGTAGAAGTAGACCCTATGATGTTGGTTTCTAAACTAGTTTGAAAATTTAATTAACAGGTGAACAGCTTTTTTACTCCTGAGCAAAATGTAGCAATAACCACACACATTTAGAAAACCCTTTGGGAGCTGGCTGGCTAGAAGAGACCCCTCAATTCAGCATACAGAATCCTGCCTTAGGCTTTATGCATATATCATCATTAGGTAACAGGTAGCTTTTTAATGTTGAAGACTGCATCATTATTTTTATTCCATGTATGGGACATAAGCTTCATAATTATGACAAATTTCTCCAAAGAATTTTCTTAGTCATAGGTATTAACATTTCAAAATGAGTAATAGCTGCTTCAGAGGACTGTTGTGATAATGAAGTCAAATGACTTATTTGAGCGTACCATGCAAATGAAAGGGGTAATTATTAATACCTTAGTGCTGCTTGCAAATAACTTCTTATTTAAACCACAGAATGATTTTCTTTTGTCTATATGTAGGGGACTTCTGACTACTATATCAATCGAACTACCATTTCCTTGAACTCTGAGCAAGCGTTCTTATCTGTTATAGCAAATGTATCCTGGAACAATTTATATTTCCTACATTCAAATATTGATATTCTGATGTAGCACTGAAACTCGGTGATGATGCCTGGCAAGAGTATGTACTAAATAAATGGAATTTTCATGAATGTAAGGTGCCCAAAGCTTTACTTGGGTCTATCTTCAAGCAGTTCTTATGGAGTGGCCTACCACCATAGGTCAAAGAAGGGATGCTTATTTTTTAAAGCATGAAACATCCATTTAATACCATACATAGCAGTCAATTCCATTTGATTTAGTCATTTTAAACAATAGAGTAGGCACATTGTAAATACCCACCTGAGGAGAGAGAGGTTCCAGAAACTGCTATGGAAGGTGTGCCAGAAGTGTTTCTGCAGTGACTCTTTGTGAGCTCCTGAGAGGTACCTTCAATAGCAGCCAAATCCATGGAATTTTCAAAACCATACTCCTTCCCACAAAGTAAAAATGAGAAAAAAATTATACTGACTGTAATTTACTATACAATTCATCTATATAAATATACTTCAGTATAAACACCTTTATATGTATTACTATTTAAGAAGAGCTAATTGACATTTGAAGGACCCTCACCAGGAGTCCATGTAACTCCAAAATTTACCATCAATAATTGCTATCCAAAATCTATTCTAAGAGGTTTGTTAATTAGTGCAAAAGGTATCTGGACAATTTCTCATTCCCCAAATCAAAGAGTTTTCTAATATATGATTAATAAGAAAGATCACACAGGTACCCTCAATCTTATATGAAGGATGTATAATAATCTGGCAAGATTCACACTCTCAGAGTAGCACTCAAGCTTAGAACTCCGTTTGGTCCTATGTTGTTCCCTCTTTCAACATACCCTCTCTTCAACCATCCCTTACCTCTTCCACCCCCATTTAACAGAATACCATGTACCTTTTCCATCTAGAAGGCTGGCTGGTCAGAATATGGGTGGTTACATCTATTTTAGAATGACTTTCATGCATGGTACTTATCAATGTTCATAAAAAGATAAAGAGAGAAAACTTCCCAAGCTCACAGGAATAGTTATTTTTTTGTGTGGTATCTGTTTGTTAATAAGTGCTTGTACATGTGGCAGAATTCAATCTGGGACTTGCTTTTATTGTAACATACGGTAAGGAAAATTCTGTCCCAACTTTGCCCATGACCATAGACCCACCTTTGCCCTGCCATAGACCAAGGCAGGGCTTGACTGCTGCCTCATCTGAAGCTTGCTTGAGTGTTAAAACAACAACTATAACAAATTTTGGACCTTTGCAGAACTGGGTTGAGGTTAAATGTCCATTCAAATTACATCATGGTATGATAATGATCACATCTAAAACAGATTTTTCAATTCTCCCTTCTGTAAACAATCAAAAAGTGTCTTTTGAAATCCTAGAGGAAGAATTCCCTCCTTGTTTCCCATATCTTAGACATTCAGGGACACTTTGATGAACTCACTACAGTGAAATGTGGCTTTCGCTTGCTTAACATGCTAATTGATTCAGCTTCAATTTAGACTGTTTTTAGTATCTTATTATTCTCCAACACATAATACCTGTAGCTGGAGGTATATAGCTCCTAACTTCCTCTAATTGCCGTAGACAAGAAAAGTTTATCAGGAGTGTGACAGAGGTCAAATTGATAAATTAATTTAGGTCAATTTTCAACACCTCTTCAAAAAGTTGTTCACACATGGAGTCCTCTAATGAAGCAAGACCAAGTTCCTTGGAGGCAATTATGTTAATGGCAAGTTTTCCCACAAGTGATCTGTGAGTATCATTAGTATTGAGCACTAATAGGCCAATTAATATTGCACTGTCATTAACAAGCAATACATACCCTGGAGGTTCAGGGTGTCAAGCCTAAAATTAATTGGTTACATCACAGTAGAGGACAGGTTAGAGACTTTCATGCTCTAAAAGTTTTCTGTGATGGTTAATATTAGGTGTATACTTGGTTGGATTGAGGGATGCCTAGATGGCTGATAAAGTATTATTCTGGGTGCGTCTGTAAGGGTGTTGCTAGAGGAGACTGACATTGGAGTCAGTGGACTGAGAGAGGAAGACCTACTCGCATTGTGGAGTGGGCAACATTCAATCAGCTGCCAGTGTGGCTAGAACAAAGCACATGAAAGAACAGGGAAAAGCAGCTTGTTTGCTGAGTCTGCTCACTCTTGCTCTTCCCTAGCTGCACCAGACACTTGGCTTCCCCTCCTCCTGCCCTTGAACATCAGACTCCAGGTTCTTCAGCCTTTAGACTCTGGGACTTGCACCAGCAGCCTCCCAGGGGCTCTTGGGCTTTCAGCTTCAGATGAGGGCTGCATTGTTGGCCTCCCTGGTTTTGAGGCATTCAGACTTGGATTGAGCCATCCTACTGTCTTCTCTCTTTCCGCAGCTTGCAGACAGCCTATCGTGGGACGTTGTCTTATAATCGTGTGAGCAAATTCTCCCTAATAAACTCCCTTGTATATATATTATCAGTCCTATCCCTGTGGAGATCCCTGACTAATATATTTTCTTTCATGCTAAAGCAGAAAAGAACATTGAAACAAAGAGATGCTAAGAAATGGGAGAAATTGAGTTGTTACTTTGCTCATCATCTAATGCTATATACTTGCCATCTAATGCTATATACTTCCCTTTTAATGAAAGAGCAAATATACTTCATAAACTACTGTGCTGTCTTATTTTTATTCAATAGAAAGTACTTCTCTTTGTTTCTCTTTTTTCTCTTAGAAAAGACCAGCTTAGACCAGCTAGATTGCAAGAATGAGATCAACATAGGCACTGCCTACGTATATGTACAAATACTCTACTAAATTGCAGGGAATTTCTGTTGCGGAGATCTAGGTGCTTTTTAACAAAGAAATACACAAGTAGGGGCTGTTACCTTTGAGGGTATTAGCACATGAAAAGGGTGATTTCCCCCCTAATAATCTCAAATTGTACGTAGGAAGATAAACCTTGTTGTGAGAATAAACTTGATTAACTTATTGGTCATTGGACTGATTGTCAGCTGCTACCCGCTGGGACAACTGTACTAGGTGTTAAATTTTTAAAAATACTTCTGTGTCAGTTGATAAACAGCACTACTCCCAGCCCATCCCCCACCTCCCTGTGCTCCCCCTCATCTATAAGCCCAGGTTTCCCCATAATTCCGGTTTAGCGCATGACGTAGAAGGGCCCCCAGGATACTGCCCCAGCCTTGTGCCAGTGTCTGTTGTGATTTCTCAACATCCCTGCCAGACTGGTCACTAAGTAGTTTGAATATCATTCCTTTTTAGATTCCAAGAGGTGAGTGTATTCATCAACTATCCATGCACCTTTCTAGCTATTGAACAGAAATGGTTTGCTGACCTTAGCATAAATATTTATGAAGTTTTAAATATGCCTTTTATCTTCACAACTACAATTTAGACTATAAATGTTTAAATAAATCTATTACTGGTTTTCAATCTGTCTGAATGCTTTAACGGAATTTGACTACTCACCACCTCCACTATCTCTTTGTTTCAAAACCCAATCTCTCACATGGGGTATGACAATGGCTTACTGATTGCTTTTCTGGCTTTCACTTTTGTTCTCCTACAGCTGCTTCTCAGCACAGCCCCCAAATCCTGCTTAGAGGGAAGGCAGATTGTGTTACTCTTCTGCTCTAAAACCTCCAGTTTCCCCCATCTTAATCAGAGTGAATGCTGACTGCACACAGCACTCTTCAAGGCTCTATCCAGCCCTATGACCTCTTTGGATTCATTTCCTAGTTCACTTTGCCTCATTCATTCACCACAGCTGCATTGACCTCCTTCCTCTTCCTTGAACATACCAGGTGTGCTCCCACCTCAGGGGCTCCACACTGGCTGTTCTTCTAGAGGCATTAAAAATATTTTAGAAACCGGCTGAGCAAGGGCACTGACCAATCAAGATGGAGGCCAGCTACAAGGAAGTAGAGCAGCCTTCCCTGCATGTACCTGCTGAATAGCAGTGCTGTCTCTGCCTGGTGGAACACCTTGCCCCAGAAAACTACATTGCTAATTCTTTCACTTCCTTCAAGTCTTTGCTTGACTAGAGCCTGTCATATAGTAGGTTCTCATTAAATGTTGCCTGAGTCAAATAATTGTTTGTATTGTATGAACTCACTGCTCATATAAAGATTTATCAAATATAGACGCCAGCAATGTGGATGGAGCTTCCTGCTAAATAAAAAAAATCTAGTAAATGCTAATTCATTCCAAATATAACTTCCAACAGAATATTTAATAAAAGTGAATATTTTTCCCCACTTTTTCATATTCTTTAAAAAGAGAAAACCAGTAGAAAATATAATTGATCACATATTTATATATAATGCAATTTAAGCCTTCATTATGTGTTGACCCCCTATTTTAACAGATGTATAGAAAAGAAAATAAAAATTTCTACTTTAAAAACTAGATAAAAGTTCTACTTTTCCAGATTTAAATCAGTTTGGAAAAATTTGTGCACTCAACCTATGAATATTTTCTCTAAGAAGTAACAGAGAGGATCAAAATCAGAGCCTTCTAAAATATTTTATATTTATTTAAGCCGTATAGCAACTTAAACCTCCATCATACAAGTGCTACCTTTGAACCTGGTCTTTCTCTTCCCTTTTTCATTTTGGGTTTCCTACCAGGAGCTAAGATGCAGGAGGTTCAGTCCTGATGAAGCTTCTACCTTTAAGCAGCATAAAGAACATGCTCTGATATATAGAGAGTTGAAACCGAGCCATGCTGCCGTGGTGAGGTTGAATTTCAGAGACTGGGTGTCTGATATGGTTTGGCTCTGTGTCCCTACCCAAATCTCATCTCGAACTGTAATCCCCACAATCTCCACGTGTCGAGGGAGGGACCTGGTGGCGGATGATTGAGTCATGGGGGAGGCTTCCCCTGTGCTGTTCTCGTGATGGTGAGTTCTCACGAGATTTGATGGTTTTATAAGTGTTTGACAGACTCTTTCTGCCATGATTGTAAGTTTCCTGAGGCCTCTGCAGCCATGCAGAATTGTGAGTCAATTAAATCTCTTTTGTTTATAAATTACCCAATCTCTGGCAGTTCTTTATAGCAGTGTGAGAACGAACTAATACAGTGTTCTTCAGGTTTGTGTACTTACTCTACTGATGACTGAGGTCACACTTCGTGTGCTTGGGGCTGGTGACCTCTGAGTGCCTGGGGTCACACCATTGCTCCGACTGCTCTTCGGGGTCCTAGGACCAGGTTCCTGGTCATTGAGATCTGATGAGCCAGTGCTTCCCCTAAATGAGAAAGCACATTCTGACTTTAACATGGAAGCAGAGCAGCAACCAAATACACAGGCAGACTAAAGCTGATGAGGAAACTGATAAGAACATGTGAACCACACTGAGTTCACAAGAGTCACACTGGAACTGCTTAGAAACTATCATGTCACCTTCCTCCTCAAAGGCCCTGAGGGGATCACTAGGCTTGTCCCCATTTGCCCCACAGTAATTAAACTTCACCCCATCTTTCTGATTTTGTTTCCTTCTGCTTACCAGCATTCTCTCAGCCAGTCCAGGTTTCCTACCATTTTCTCAACTCACCATCTTGACTTCCACCTCCTGAGGCCTTTGCTTACCTTGTCTCCACTTGTTATGCCCTCTTAACCACTCTCTGTCTATGCAAATCTTTCTCAGTCTTCAAGGGCAAATGAAGTCCAGCCTTCCCCATTAGGCCTTGCCTGTCAAGCACAAGCCTTGTCAACCTCTGTTCCACTCAATTCCTATTGACTTATGGTCTTTGCCAGACTACTGTATTTAGTATTTGACTGCAAAATGTCTTGTTTGGCTCCCTAATGGGTCCACATATGTGAGCTTGGGTGTTTCATGAAACTATGAACTCCTTGGGAACAGAGTCCATGCCATAATTATCATGTATCTCCAGCAGCTTTGTAGTGCCTTAGTACAAAGAAGCCACTCAGTACATATTTAATCAAAGATTAGAAGTTACATTTCATTTCTCTGTGTTGTTTTAGTGTCTAATTCATGGTGCACATTTAATAAATATGGTACAAAAATAATGACATTTGGTAAATGAGCTTGAATCACTTTCATGTGTGCTAACTATTCAATTCAATCCAATAACAATAAATGAAAAAGCAGTTCCTGCCCTTCAGGTGTTCACAATTTTCTTATTAAATGAGCTTCATAAGTCAACATAAATTTTGACAAGTTGGAGTTTAAGAGAAGTGTTTGTTCCCATTTTATTCTTTTCCCTCAGTGGGCACAAAATATGCTAAGTGGTAAAATAGAAGCCCTTATGAGTTTTACTCTCTCAGTTACTGTCTTAATGAGTTACAAATGCACATATAATAGTACACATCTTATTGGTAAAGCATACCAGCAGTGGTTAACAGTGATGAGGACTTACAGTTGAGCCAATAAGAGGAAAGACTAAATAGAATAAAGGAATATTTTTTAAAAGAATGTTTAAATGTGCACATATCATTACTAGAAGATAAATCAGGCAGAAGAATAGGCAATGACCATTGGATAGAACTGTCAACCACAACTCCTAAGTTTTTCCAAAGCTGTGCACCAGAGAAGTCATCAAAACCAAATTTGTCTTGGACCACATTACCAGCTACCACCACCTTCAATAATCACGAATAGCAGTGGCATTTACTTAGTATCTTCTAGGTGTTAGCCATTTTTCCATCCCCCAATATCCCTGTAAAATATGTTTTAGAATATTGTTTAATATTTTTTAAATGAAGAAATTGAGTATTGGAGAGGTTAAATAATTATTCCATACATGTATGCATGTACACGCACACATGCATACACACACTGAATACCACTATGCTATCATACAGTCAGCATGTGATAAAATCAGCATAAAAACAGTATTGTCATCTACCCAAAGTCTGTGACCATTCTAGTTTCTCATACTGCTTACTCATCATTTCACTAAGAACAAACCATTCCAGCCAGGCAGGTTTTGCATTTATAGAATGAACTATCAAACAGAAGATAATCAAAGGAGCAAAGAGCTAGGAATTAGTTTCTTGGGACTTGATTAAGAGAATTATGAAAATGTTCTATGTTACTAAAGAGTGGTTACTAAAGGGTGGCATTTCTTTTTTACTAAACAGTCTCTGCAGAAAGGATCTCTGGCTTCCTCTTTGTAGAGATGGCACTCTAAGTAAATTACAGTACTATGAACTCAGCTGAGAAGATGTCTAAGACTGTGTCTGTTGATTCTGACAACAAGAGAGTAAAATTTTGTGATTAAGTAAATTGATACACTTTGGAATTCTAATTTCCTTGGTGATTTTCCTGAACCCTTCTACCTGAAGCATGGCATTTCTACATTTGGCAACAGTTAGCCATATTTGTACCCTTCCAAGTATTTCTGCTCATCTCAGAGGTCCTACTTAGGAGAGGCATAGAGACTTTCCCATTGATGCTGTACTGTGACCATAGGTTCTCTAGAACAATGTTAACACAAAAATATGTCTCCCTACTGTTTCAGGTAAAATCTCCTTTAAAAAGAAAGGGCAGGGGTGAATCTTGCAGAAATGAGCCAAGAAGTTATGAACCAAAGGGACTCATGTGAATGTTTCTGCTTGTGTGTGTGCGGAAGGTCCTCCCAGAGCCAGGTGGTTTTGAGAAACGCCCCATCATGGATTAGCCTTGCTGAAACCAAACGTGCTACTTATGTAGAAGCTCTGGCAGAGGTTGATTAATTGTGGTGATGACATTCAAGAGGTTATCCTGTAATAAGGAAAAAATTCTTGTGATTGTAAGTCAGCTACTGCAAATTATCATTGCCAGCAGCATTATCTCAAAAATGACATAGACTTTCACATTTGTCCCTGACATTTACTGTGAGCTTCTCAAAAATTTTTTTTCCAGTTGATTAAACTCAAAAAAAGGTTTAGTCTAATAAGGCATATTGTCATAAATATTGGGTGCCAACTCATTTAGAAGTTATGTAAAATATGACATAAAATACATGAATCTTTGCCACTTAAATTGGAAAAGGATAAAAGCTATGTCAAGTCAAAATTAAAGTTGCGAAGTGTAAAGGTCAACTAAGAAAAAGCTATTTTTTGATCCAGCTATAATGTTACTTAGATTTAAATAAGAAGTATGATAAATCAGTGCCAACAAACCTTCAAGCTAAAACGTGGTTAAGTAAAAACTGGCAAGAAAGAGATACACTTATCTCATTGTAAAAGGCCCAAATGTGGGGATATGTCACTGTCTGGGAGTTTGAATATTCTGGGTTGCTGAAAGACACATTTTCCAGATTAGGAAAGAGTTTCATTTACTTTACTTTATGAAATATACTTTAAAAGCCTTCTGTTTTGTTATCTCTAATTCCATGGGTAGGGTAAACACATCTGACAGCAATAATTTCAGTATACTTACAATGACCCTGTGTAGCAGATGTATCTGGATGTTTGTTCCAAGCTAGGGAATCCAGGAGTGGCCAGCCCTGAGGTTTGTTTCTTACCTATGAAAAACATTTGAGCCCCTGGCCCTTCTCATGGAACACAGGCCATACTGGGGATTGAGGCCCTGAGTTTTGGGTTAAATGAAGGTTTCCAGGTGGAGGTCGTTTAGGGGGAAGGTTTTAAGTGAAAATGCTATATAAACTGCATTATTATTTGCAAGCGGTTGTGGTTTTCCTGCCCAGCCCACCACTGCTGGACTCTGTCCCCTGTGTGTAAGATGCTAATAAAATCGTATGTCTCGTTTCCTTGCTCTGAGTCTCTTGAACCTGGCAGCTTCCCTATTGAGGTTAATAGGGGTTCAGCACAGCACCATGTTGCTCCAAAATCTTGATAACAGCTTCCCAGATATACCCATTTCTAGACAGAAGATCCAAGGATAGCGGGCAGAGATTACGATGTAATTGCCTTTCTGGTTTACATAAAGGTCTCCTAGGAGTTGTAGCCAGGAAATAATTTCCCAGGATCCAACCTTCCCAGAGTGGCTGACAGTGTTGAGCCTGTTCCCATATGATTAAATGTATGCTCTCCTAAGGCAGCACGAACCTGAGAGATCCTAAAACTCACTGGGACAATGAGACTAATGTGCAGTACAACACAGAGACAATGCACAATATTCTTTCTGAGGTTTATGAGTTTTCCTAACTTCTTATAGTTATTTTGGATCTACAATGAATATGCAGGAAAGATGGCCAAGGAAGGTTGCACTTAGAAAGTGAGATGAGCCTGCTAAATGGGAAAGAGATAACTAAAAATGAATGTAGCTCAATCTTCTAGTCTTTGGTGATCCCCAAGTGCTGTGTCTTTATTAACAGTCTTATGTGAGATGAGTGGCCCTCATCCTCAGATGCACATTAGAAACTCCTGGGGAGCTATTAAAACTCCCATGTCCAGACTATACTGAGGCTAGTCACAGGGGACTCTGGGTGTGGGTGTGGGATCTAGGTGCCAGCATGTTTTAAAACTCCCCAGGTGATTCCAATATGAAGCCAAGGCTGAAAACCACTGTGCTAAGCTGTGGATAAAAGTTCATTGATCTCAGACATCTCTTCATCTGCATTGCTCCCTCCACTTCTACCACTATTTTTTTTTTTTAATTCAGCAGTACTGATATGAAAAGAGCTAAGCTGTTCTTGTGGTTCAGACTGTGATACACGGAAGGATACTTTGTCTTAGTGAGTGAATGTGTTGCACTAGGAGTCAGCAAACTATGGCTTGTGGACATATTTGGGCCCACCAAATGTTTCTATATAGCCGTGTGCTTAGAGTAGTTTTTACATTTTTAAATCGTTGAAAAAAATCAAAAGAAGAATAATACTTTGTGACATATGAATAAACATTATATGAAATTCAAATTTCAGTGCCCATAAATAAAATTTGATTGGAATTCAGGCAGCCCATTCATTCATGTACTGTCTATACTGCTTCCATGTTCTGACAGCAAAGTTGAGTAGTTGAGACAGAGATCATATGGCCCACAAAGTCAAAAATATTATCTATACCTTTACAGAAAAGGTTTGTTGATCTCTGTGTGTATGCCAGTTTGGGGAAAAACTCTAAGTATGTTTTTCCTCTGCTCTCACAGTACTACAACAATCATCAATCATCACAGAAGACTTCTGTGAATAAAGGTGTGGGGTTTTTCCCCACACAGCAAGCAGCAGACACCAGCTGGGTGTCTTCTAATTAAATTCTGACACTATCTATGCAAAGAGAGTGTCAGATCCCACAGGGTGAGGACTCAGTCCCCAAGACTGTCCTCCCCCAGACACCAGTCACAAGTCCAGGCTTTTAGAACTTCTGACCAACTGTCTTCACTTTGGGGTTCTTACGAGCCCTCTTTGTGTTTGATTAGCTGGAGTGGCTCACAGAACTCAGGGAAACACTTACATCGACCAGTTTATTATAAAGGATATTACAAAAGATACAGATAAAGAGATGCGTAGGGTGAGGTATGGGGATAGGACTACAGAGCTTCCATGCCCTCCCTGTGCGTACCACCCTCCTGGCACCTCCACATGTGTGGCTATCCAGAATTTCTCTGAACTCTGTCCTCTTGGATTTTTATGGAGGCTTCATTACATAGGCATGATTGACAACCATGTAAAAGTGTGATTGGACAGAAAGTGCACGATCTAAACCTAGCAAGGCCCGTCTGTTCAGACTTTTCTTGGTTTCTCTGTGTAGCATTCCTTCCTCTAAGTTATGAGGCAGGGTTCTCCGGAATGAGGGTCTTTTGAACCATAATCAGGTTAGAGTCCTGCTTTGGCAGGTGAAAGAGGGACAGCAGAAGGTCAGAGAGAGAGATTATGTTTTCTGAGGCCTAAAGTGACCCAACAGTATAACAAGGACTATGGAAGTTAGGAGGCAGGAACTACGGATGAAAAGCTATATATATATATTAACACCACAGTGCCTATGCACACAGACACGCACACACACACACACATAGATGAGTCTATTTAAAAACAAAACTCTTTGGAGAAGCCAATACACCCAAAAGAAGTAAATCTCAGGTATTGGGTGTTTGTGTGTGAAACTTAGGCCCAAGTGAGCATCATAGGATCCCTTGAAAGCAGAATTAGGGAAGCAGAGAGATGAGAAAGACATGGAAATTCCTCAAGCAGCTTCCATAGCTGCAATGTCCCCTTAAGTCACTGGCCTTCTATGGCTTACTCACACGTATCTTCCTTTTCCTTTTTGGAAAGAGGACAAGAGTAGTATAAGGCAGTGGGCACTCAATGAAATTGTGCCAAATGAATCCTAATGTTAAGTATAGAAATAGCTTTATAATTCGACTTAATAAAAAAAACTGCGTTGTTTGGTGGTTTTAAAATGTTTAGTGTTTCCTTGATGGATTTGTTCCCTTTAAGAAGACTCCCTCTAAAATGGAGGAGACAGTTACCATGAGGAAGGGACTCCAGCTGGGGATGAAGAAATAGATCTTAAGAACAGGTGGTACTCTCAACATGATAATGTTTTTGTTTTTTAGCATCCCATTAAAATCCTGATCTAATTTCTTATTTCTAAATAATGACCAGAAACCGTTTTGAGGAGGGAGGCCAGCAGCCATGAAAAGCCTTGGGTCAATTAGAAGTCGGGGGCAAGAAGAAAGCCTTCCCCCATAGACACACAAAAAAGGAAGTGTTTAACAGAACTTAACTTTCAGCAACTAAATGGAACAAATACTTACTCCATACTTAGAGAATTGCCAACCTCTTGTTCTAAGTAGGATGTTATATTGCATATAAGAAGATGGGTATTAAGGCATCCAAAGCCATCTACATCCTGGTCCAACTTACCTCTCCATCTCCTCATCTCTTGTACACCATACTTCAATTTTTATACTCTAGAAACTCTGAACAGTTTCTTTTCAGCACACACAGTCTGCTTTATGTCTATTTTCCTTTGTACTTTTTATTTCCTCTGTGTAGAATGCTCTTCCTATCTTTCTTTACCTGGCCAAGTCCTTCTCATTTCTTAAAAGCTGCTTAGGGATCACCTCAATGAAGCTTACCTGAATCCTTTGGAAGGATAAATGCCTATCTTTGGTTTTCCCATAGCACGCAGAACATCTTTTTAAAATCGTATTACTATATTGTATTTAAATTATTTGTTTAGTTATCCCAGCCTTCCTGCTAAATTGGAAGCTCATAAAAGGGTGGAATAGTATTACTGTCTAAGAACTTCCACATTTACCATCTGGCATATATAGTACTAGGTCAATAATGTTAGCAGAGCTGTGTGTTGAATTCATTTGTATGAATAGAATGCATACATGACCAAGTCACATATCTCTGCTCTTCAATGACTTGTAGAAGAAGAAAGGCCATCTATTGTATCTTAGCTACCCTGAGAATGGTAACATGTCACATAATACATATTTAGGTAGCAGTGAGTAAAAGGGCAATTTACTAAATTGGAGGAGGGGAATGTGTTAGATTTAGTTCATAGAAATAGAGCATGCCAAGACAGTGAATCCATGGGAAACCATTGGAGAAACAGACAAAACAGCAAGGGGGGCTTCAGGCTTACAATCATTTGATCACAGGAATGAAGCATGGGTGTGGCTGAATTACTGAGCCTCCATACCTTCTCACATTATTGACATTATAATGAGGAAAGTCACACATAATATAAAGTAAACAGAAATCAGGGGCTGAACAATGGTCTGACAAACTGCATCTTTGAAGGAGGTCTGAGAGCCGTTTGGGAGGGAGGTTGTAGCAGACTCTGTCAGTGTCCCTGCCCATTTGCCCTCAGCACTTACCTCTACCCACAGAATCTTGGTTACTGGGAATACCCAGAACTCTCTGCTTGAGGAGTTTTTTTGACTCACGGGAGCATGGAGCCCCTGTGAACAGGGCAAGTCAGAAGTGCCAGAGAGTTAGTGCCCTAGAAGCAGCCCTCAATAAATTTTGAACAAAGAGCTGCTGTAAAAACACCCCAGATTCCCTATCTCTTAACTGGATAACTCTGAGGTACGTTCAGCATGGTTTTCTGGAATTGGCCAGTGAGATTGAGCTCTAGTTGCCCACAATAGCAACTGGCTTAATGACACATCCTTTTTGCCTGCCTTCCCTTCCCTAGCTCATTTCTCCACTCTCCTATCTCTGTTTCCTTAGACCACATCCTGAACATATTACTTACTCTTGAATCCTTATTTCAGGATTTTCTTCCAAAGGGGCCCAAATCAAGTGTATATTGGTGCATATGGTGGGCAAAGGATGAGTTTAGAAAAGGATGGCTTTGAGTTCTAAATAGAAGTTTCTAGCTAAAGTTCTTTTTTTTTTGCAACTTCAGACTGTGTATCTCCCACTGATAAGGTCATAGTATAACGAAATACTCTGGTGAATTCATGTTTCCTCTCCTGTTTTATCATGTGTCAGTTGCTCCCTGGAATTAAAATTCACTTTTCTCGGGCCACCATGGTTTTGCGAATTGCTTTAGGCTGTTAGCATTTGCTACAGCTTATGGCTTTGATTGCTCACCCCTCGCTCCCCGTAAGGAGGGCTGAGCTTACCCAAAGGAGATTAAAATGGAAAAAAAGGAATTAGCAGTGACAAAGGAGGGAAAGGCACAGGAAAGTGGTGAAAGTAATTTTCCTTTGGAGGACAATGCTCACAGCCTTTATCCTGTTGAGTCACCAAACGATCATTATAGAATAAAATGTACATACTTTCAGAGATATGCTATACATTTGAACATTTTTTTTAAGCCCAGTAAGGAATGGAGTTTGCTAATAGCATTAGCAACTAGCTATGTAATGTTTTATCTAATACACAAAACAGACCATAGTTGACTTTGTGGATGTGGTCCTGACTCAAAGTTAAACACTCCCACTTTGCTATATTCAAATTTCTAGTAAGAGGCTGCCACCTAATTGGCACCTTAATTGCAAAGATGTCAATGAAAATTACATTCAGGACAGGAGAATAATTTTATTTCTGATGAAAAAGATGGTATCATTTAGTGATAGAATGGGTTTAAATAAACTCACTTTACCAAAATAATAGATATGAGGAATGGATGATTATTTAAATTCATGATGATATCCGAAGTGCCATATTTCCTGGACAGAGAGAGAAAGAGAGAGGGGCAGTGCTTGAAATGAGGACGAGAACTAGCTAAGGGCTGGTTTGATTGGTGTCGTCTCTGCTTTTGGTGAATCACAGCCAAAGCAAAGCAGCTTGTGAAGCTTCACAGAGACTGTGACCATCGGTCCCAGACCCCCTGGAGAGCAATTAGGAATAACTGGATGAAACTGGTGTGCGTGGGGCGGATGAGTGGGAGGGCAGAAAGATGAGAACCTAATTGGTTACGAGACCAAACAAGGTCCCACCGTCTGTTCACATTCCATGTAAATATTGCCATATTCTCCAATGACATGATAGAAACGCTACTGAGAAACAGCATCATTCTTCCTCCATTTTTACTGAACAAAATACATTTTAAGTTCAAAGTTCTAGTTTTACTTTGTTTTTTAAGATAACATTGTTGGTATCTCCCTCAGATTCCTTTTACCAGCTGTGCACGCTCCTCCCCAGCTCCTGAGTTCTTTTCTGCTAATGGATGTCACCTGCCACCTTCAGAGACATTCCCTTTAGCACTGGAGCTGGAGGCCTAGAAATACTCTGGAGTTTGTCTCCCCCTCACCCCTACAGAAGAGTTGTCAGATAAAATACAGAACTCGCAGTTAAACTTGAATTTCAGATAAAAAATAATTTTAAGTATAAGGATGTCCCAAATATTGCATGAAACACACTTATACTAAAAAACAGTTGTTAGTCTCAACTATATATACCTGGGCATCCTGTATCTTCATTTGCTAAGTCTAGAGACTCTATTCAAGGGATGCCATGGTCAATGACTGACTGGTATAGGAGTGCAGTGGTCCAGCTCCTCAATGTGGAAAAAGCTCAGGGATGTAGTTTATGCTCTAGAGTCTCCTACAGGATCAGGCTGAGTCCTCAGACCGCACTGGAGCTAGCACCATTGTTTAGCTTCTTCCACTTCTCTATTCTGTCTCTCCTACTCCCTTCCTGGTTTCTCTTGGAATCACTTGATTAATAATAAATCACTTGCTTATAAATCCTTGTCTAGGGGTCTGTTTCTGGGAGAGCATGACTTAAGTTAGAGATCTTGTAAATCATACCATAGTGACAGCTCATCACAACTTTGTAGGGATTAGAAATCACTACCTTGAATAATATTGTTTATTAACTACAGCTTACATTTATTTTCCTAAAAATATTCTTTGTCTCATGTGCCAAGTCCCTAGCAACTGGTGAACATCCATTTGACAAGCTCTTCTGAGAGGCAGCTAGGGCTTCTTTAATCTATTCATACTTTCCCCTGCTTTGAAACTACTGAAAAGAAATAAAGCCAACCGCACATCTGATAACACATCATTTACACTCTTATATGATGTGAGCCTTAAAAAGGAATGCCGAAGCCCAGCTGCCCCATGAAAAGACCAATGATCCATGAAAAAATATGCATTGTAAAGGAAAAAAGGGAATTATTAGTAAGCTGGGTCAGGCAATAGACCAAAGAGACTGGGATCTTACAGTCTCTTCAGATGATGGAAGTTAAGAAAAGATGGGCTACCTCCTGCCTCAATTTTCTAAGGACTCATTTTGAAATAATGGAACTCATCTCACTGTGGCAGTCCATTAATGAGTCATCATTGTGATAAATGCCTGTTCAAGGGAAAGGACATTTTGCTCTATTGATCTCCTGAGCATCTTTACTCACTTTCTTAGTGGGAAAACATTGTTCTTAACATGCTTAAGCCAAAGCACTCCTGACTACAATATTCTGACCTTGTGTAAGCCATTTCAGGTATTTACAATTTAAGATAAAGTCTACTTAGGGACTTCCTTTCAGCTTACAACAAGAACAAGAAGCTCCTGGGTCAATATACCAGTATTTGGTGATGCATGTCCATATGGCTTTATAGTTTTGGTTATTTATGCCCAGCAGTAGGTAAGACACAAAGAGTAAACTGAGGCAGATAGAGTCCATTACGGTATAAGCACTGATACCGGAGAGCATGCCCCTTATTATTCTTGTTGAGTAACTGTAAGACATATTTCTTAAAATAGCACGATCTAATTTTATTAGGCTGGCAGCCATTTTTTTTTTCCTTTAACAAGGAACATTGGCTGGGCGCAGTGGCTCACGCCTGTAATCCCAGCACTTTGGGAGGCCAAGGCAGGTGGATCATGAGGTCAGGAGATCGAGACTGTCCTGGCTAACACGGTGAAACCCCGTCTCTACTAAAAATACAAAAAATTAGCTGGGCTTGGTGGTGGGCGCCTGTAGTTCCAGTTACTCGGGAGGCTGAGGCAGGAGAATGGTGTGAACCCAGGAGGCGGAGGTTGCAGTGAGCCGAGATCGCGCCACTGCACTCCAGCCTGGGAGACAGAGCGAGACTCCATCTCAAAAAAACAAAACAACAACAACAACAAAAAACAAGGAACATTGTCTTGTCTTTCCTCTTTTCATATATATTGTTTTTCTTAAATGCTAGCCTCAAGTGTTAGCCAAGGTGGCTCATCCATGGAGTCCCAGGAGGCTGAGCATAAAGAACACCAAATTAGTTGCTTACTGTCTCTAAATAATTTTGACCACTACTATCTCAGAGTCAGGAGTTCAACTATGAAAAAGAAAAATGAGATTTATTATTTTTTTTTTAGAGACAAGGTCTTGCTCAGTCACCCATGCTGGAGTGCAGTGGCGTGATCATAGCTCACTGTAAGCTCAAATTCCTGGGCTCAAGCAATCTTCCTGCCTTAGCTTTCTAAAGCATTGGGATTACAGACGTGAGCCACTGTGCCCAGCCAAAATGAGATTTTTACAGAAAGTTTTGTGGGACACAGCATGAAGCTACCTCAAGGGAAGACAAATGAAACTATTTCAAGGATAAAGGCAACCATAGCTTAACAGTTTGTAATCATAAAAGGGAATATATCAGCATTCTTGAAAGTTTGGGAAATACTGAACACAGTATTAATATTTTGATAATGGGTGATAAATGACTTTATGCTTCCTTATAGTTTTTTTTTTCTGTATAGTTTTACATAAAGTAATGCTTGCTTGCAGGACTGTTATAGGGACAAAAGAAACAGCTGTGGAGAGTCACCATGAAAAAATAACCCAATAGTCAAAATAGTGTCCCCTCGAAGGAAATTTTTTGGTCTGCATTCTAAAATGGATTACAGGGAAGAATGCAATTCTGCTTGCATTCTTCCTAACCCAAGGAGAAAAGAAAATCTGCCAGTTGTACTATCCAGCTTAGCAGAATTACCCCAGATCCAAGCAAATGAAAGGGAGTTAACAATTGGACAAACCAGTGAAATATGAGGGTGGATATTTTTTTCTCATTGCTAGCTTTGATAATACACTAATCATGAAAATAAGTCTTGACTATGCTCCAATAGGATACAGAAAATCACGCCTGATATAAAATGACTATGCTCTGGGCTATCCTTTGTGTTTCTCATTATTTTTCTTGACAAGTGATAGATCTGTGGATAGGACATTCTCACTTGGCTCCACTGATAACCTCCTCCAGTTAGAAGAGGTGGAACTAGAAAGGAAGTGAAATTTATGAAAAAGTCTCTGAGGCAATTCAAATTTAAAATTATTAATAATTTTTTAAAAGCTGCAAGGAATGTATTTGACACTCAGAGGTTTCTTTTTTTCAGGAGCGTAAATAGAAAAAGCTCAGGAAGTCAATGAAAAACATTTACTTGCCCTGTACATTTCCATTTGAACTGCAGCCCCAAGTGCCAGAACATAAAGTTTCATCCCTGCAGGTGACATAGGCAATTCCAATAGCTGTAATTCTAGAAGTAGGGTATGTGCTTTCCATATCAACTAAAAAATATCTTCCTGAATTTTCACATTATGTGTTAGGAGTTCTCCAAGTGGTAATATTTCACAGATACCTAAAATCCCCCTATGAATGGGAATATATCAACCTTATCCTCAGGCGACATCATTGCTTAATCTGTATGACTCTTACCTGTCTGAACCAGGAGCTGACTTTAAACTCCGAAAATGCTGACCATCTAAGTCCAAGCTATAGCTCCGCCCAGTTTCAGTTTTGGGAGTTACGATTTCTCCTCTGGTTGCTGATCTGAACTTGCTAAGCAGAAATCTGAAATTATATACGTTTATTTAAAATTAGATAAGAAAGAAAGCATTTAAAAATACGGTTTCAAGAATACAATTTCTAGTACTTTTAATAATAAAGGATTCTTCAATAAAGCAGCCTTAGGGCTGAGAGGTTCTGGAGAGTTCCCAGTGCCTCTGCAATACAGTATCAAGGGTGATAATGGGAAAGGTTACGCCAGTCTCTCAAGACCATACCACTTGCTGGTAGGTCACTACTAAGCAAAAGACTGCCTACTCTGAGAACTCAGCACTGTCACCTGAGAAAGAAGATGCATTCCCTGAGCTGGGCCTGTTTGCAGGAATAGTGAGAATAGAGAGCTTGAACTCGCTTTGCTCAGAGAGGGGAGCCAGGATGATCCTCTTGGACAAACTGAGGTAGCTCTACTTATTAGACTGCAGCTCCATGAGAGCAGTGACTCTGCCTTTCTTGTTCCTTGACAGATTTCTCGAGCCTAGAATGATGCCTGGCTCATACTGGAATCCAACCAACTCTTGTGGAACGAATGACTAAACTCATCTTTATTATTTTCTATGACATTTATTCTTGTGCCTCATGTTGGATAAAATCTGATTACATTCCCATTTCACTAAATTATTTGGGGTTTAAGCAGAAACAGCCTTTTAGGAACTTAAAGTCCTGATCCAGGATACCGTGTGCCCAAAACATGGGTGTTCCCAAATGTACTGAATAACAAAATCAAAGCTCTATTCCTTTTTGTAATGGCATTGGGAGATACACTTCACTTACATTTTACAGTTTTCTAGAGGAAAAAATGGATTCCAAAGGTACTGGCACAATCTTAAAAGAATCTGCCATGTTGTCTCTGTTTCAAAGACTCCTGGAATAGTGTCATTGTCAAAGCATCTGAAGCTTTAATCTACTGGAAAATTACATTTTTCTTTGGTGAGAATAGCACTTAATATAATGTCAGAGTATGCTGCTCTGAGAACCACCTCATGCATGTCCTCTACTTAAGGTATCTCCTCTGCCTGGAGTCACTCTTCCTCTGTTTTGCGATCCTGAACCCCATTTATCTCCTCCTCAAGTCTCATGTACAATTTGATGTCTTTCCGGATGGCTCCTATACTTAACTGGCATTTATTATCTACCTACTTATTTATATGTACTCAGTAATTTATTACCTTAGGATATCTCTTGTGGTGAACCCCCTCCTCTGCTCTAGAAAGGCTTTTAGGAAGCTCACATTGCCATTTTAAATTTTCCTGCAATTCTTTTATACTTACTAACTTTTCAGGTGTGTACCTTTTCTCCCCCAATAGATGTTATATTCCTTGATGACTGAGAACAATCAGAACCTAAGGCTCAGCCCAGTGCTATAATGGTTTCAATGATTCAGAATTTGCATAATTGATTGTGATGGTGAGTTAGTTACTGTCTCCTATCTCCAAGTCCACTATTCTGTAACCTACTCTATGAAGCCTGAGCTGGGGTCTGCAAATGACAACTCCTAGAGGCATTTGTGGGCTCTGAGTTACTTATTCAATCAAGCCACTGATTGTTTTTGATGAGTCAGGTGCTATGCTAGATACTGCAACACAGAAGTGAAAAAACCACTGGTTTGCCACTAAAGGAGCTTACAATTAAGTGTGTGCGTGTGTGTGTGTGTGTTGAGGGGGTGTCAGAGTGCAATATGATTGGTGGTGCAAAGGCACAAAGCATTGTAGGTGACCCAAAGAGTGATAAATGAACTCAAGATGGTAGGAAGGATCAATACATAGGATAGGATACATAGGATACCCTAGGCTATCTTTCCAACTCATCTCTGCTCATCAATGAAAACATGGTTTGCCATGAGTGCTTGAGTTAGATGACATTTAGATTGTATTCCCACTGACAGCCCAAGATTCTAAAAGAACTCTAGACATTTTGTACAGCCAGATAAAGCTTCTAACACTAGCGCCCTCTCACTTTGCATTCTACTGAGAGAATGAAGCAATGCTGTCTGGAAAGGACCATAAGGTTAGCCAGGCATGGTGGCACACAACTTGTAGTACCTGCTACTTGGGAGGCCAAGGCAAGAGGATTGCTTGAGCCCAGGAGTTCAAGGCCAGTTCAGGCAACATAATGAGACACCATCTCAATAATAATAAAAAAACAGAAAGCACCATAAAATGACTTGGTGCATATCAGAACTCTCACTACTTCAGTCACAAAAACTGGCCAATAGCTGCCTGAGAAACAAAAACTGAAAAATGCAGTTTCCTTTTGGTCCTTATAGCCTATATTTTGGGATCCACTTTTCTCCCTTGAAAGAACCTTCTTGCTCCCTTATGTACCTCCCATTCCTATTCTCAGTGCTTGACATCTATATTCTATATTCATTTACTGAACTAAGTTACTGTGGTGGCCAAATGTGACTTTTTTTCTTAAGGAAGCCTGAATTTTAAATAGGGAATATGATGCTTTAAGCTCAATTAATAAATCTTTATTTTGGATAAAATTATATATCAGCACACAGGTTGGAGGGCAGGAGTACTGACATTGTACAACAGAAATTGTTGTCACCTCTTTATAGACTGGCCCTCCATGGAACTTTCTACTTATAAGTAATGGGAACCATATAGTGCAAGACCGGATATGTCAAATGAAAGGAAAACTCTTCTGTGCTTAGGTCAGACAGGACTTTTATTTACTTATTGAAAATTATTAAAACTGCATTTCCTGAGGAGAATGATAAGAAAGTGTTAGTTTGTTTGAGTCTCTGACCTCCTCTGGGTCACTGAAGTGACATCAAACTTGAAAAATTAAGGAGTCTTCATTTCAGAGGCATCTGGAATAAAGATCAAAAATTCCCTCAGAAAGATCATGTCTTACCCCTTTCTCTTGGGCCCATCATGGCTGGCCTTCTTCCCAGCAACAGGTGAGGTGTCTGACTTTTCCACATCCTGGCCGGTTTGCTCTTGGCTCTGTACTTCTTCAGCTCCTCATTAACAAACAATCAGAAGAGAAATTTACATACAAAATGGCCAGAAATGACAGCGAATTTATATTCTGCTTTCACTTTCCCAGATTAGCTCAGGGCAAGGAAGTCTATAATAATTGGCAATGCCATTCCCATCCCAAGTTTTTCTGTCACATAGTTAGTCCTAATTTGTTAAGTGTTCTAGAGTTAACTGAAGACAAAGATCCTGGACTCGTCTGTGGGAGGTTTACTGAGATAACCTTTCTAGGGATGACTGCATCAGCCTTCTGCTAATATTTTTAGAGTGGGAGAACATGGTCTCCTAAGATCTCCAAATCCCTGGAGACTGAGTTCTAGCATGAGGTTATAGAAATGATGTCCTAATTTCTGGGCATATAAGCCACACTTCCTGGGAGGGTGGGCATCTGTGCAAATATACTGTGACTTGAGGAACTGCCTACATTCTGGAAGGTACTGAGGTTTGAGTGGAAGAAGAGGCCATGGCTGAATGCCTAATTCTAACTGTACTCCACACCATCTCTCTGCAGTATCGGATCTGTGTGACCCATGTGGAAAAGCCTTTCCTTGCTAGTGCCACACTCAGAAGTACCACTGGAATCAGTTCTAAGCCTCCTCGCCATATGTGCCAGACTTAAATACAAGGGCACTTTTCTCCTCTGGATGAAAGATGAGATAAGCCTAGAAACAGGCTGAAAGATGTTTGTTCTACTTTTACTACACCATATATGAGAAACATGCTCCCAATCACAAGGTTTACTCCATCCTTAACTAACTAAATTGTAGTTTGAATGCACCAAAAAGCACTGTCAAGGTAGAGTGTTATTTTCATTTGGTGCCAGTATTCATTCAGTAAGACTACGCATTTCAAGCCATTTAGCATCTCTGGCTCCTTCCCACCAAATGCCATTGACTCACCAGTCATTGTGACAACCAGAAATGCCCCCCTTGCCTTTCCAAATGCTCCCATTTTGAAGGAGGGAGACAAGGTACACATTATCAATCCTTGGTTGAGAACCACTGGATTTAAAAAGTAACATTGAAAGGAAATCTGAAATAAATATTGTTGAAAAATCAAGGATTGCTTTCACAATGTGAATCGTTTAATTCAACTGTTTTATGTTACTTTGTTTAGTAAAATAGTGGATGTGCATTCAGAAAGAGAACTGTCTATGATGGAGACAAATGGTTTCTTTGAAAATCTTAGTGGGTGAGATATATGGAAAATCACTGAGAATTTTGTTTTCTACTGACTTCCTCTTGTCTTTTATGAATTACGTATTTAGATTTCGTGCTACCAAGTTGTGAAATGACCTAAGGGATTCAGGAAACTCATTTGTGCTGATTAACTACATAACATAGAGAAGTTATTTAGTTAGACAAATGAAGACGAAAACAGTTGTGAAACCACATAATTGCTTTAATTACCTGGACTTCTTCTTAAAATGGACTGTCGGACAACATCAGTGCCGAGAACATTGACTTGCTTGAAACGTTTTGCCTTTTCTTCAAAAAACCACTCACCAGTTATAATCCTTAGCTGCCTACTCAAGGGAAAAGGGAAGAGCATTGAAATTCAATTATTTAGCCACATAATTAACTCTCAAAAATCCCTAATAAACTGAAAACAGATAATTATTTATAAAGTTTATCTCAATCTCTGGAGTATTTTATGGTGATATAATAGCCAGTATTAATTGAATGTTTACTATCTGCTAGGTACTTGCTAATTGTGGTTCATACTTCATATATTTTTATCCACATAGCAACCTTATGTAAACACTATTATCCTAATTTTATAGATGAGGAAATTGGGACTTAGAGCAATAAAATAATGTGCCTCATATCACACAGCTGGTAAGTAGTAGAGCCAGGATCCCATCCGAATAAATCTGACCTGGGGCTCAAGTTCTTAACCACTGCATTAGTGGATAAGTGATCTTCAATGCAAGCAATAGGGATCAAGTAAAGGTTTTGAATGAAAAAGAGGTCATGATCAGACTCTGTTTTGGAAAGATTCTTTGATATAACATGTATGGTGGGTTAGACTGATGAGAGAATAGGATAAAGAGACAGGTTGGCCATTGTAATAGTCCAGGAGACAGATGATGGCGCCCATGCTAGGGCAATGGTAAGACTAAGAGAGGATAAATTCAGATCGTAGGTGGTGGAAGTGCTTGCCTGGATTTGGTAATAAATTCAATGTTAAAGATGGGAAAGAAGGATCCTTGAATAGTCACACCCATCTTTTAAGCCCTACCTGCAATGGCTACATGAAATCACCCCCATCTTCCCTCCTGAAATGCTTATAATCCTCTTCTTTGTCTGTACTTCTCCCATTACTTATAGCATCCTTCAGTATTATTTCTACCCTCTCATGTCTACTGGGTTGTAAATGCTCTGAGAACTGATTTCTGTCTGCTTCATCTTTTTTTTTCCATAGTACCTACAAGAAAGTCTTTCACAGACCATGATCTCAATTAATGTTTTTCAAATGAATGGCTGAGTACTCTCCCATAATTTTAACACATTACCTTCTTTTCATATCCTCATAGTTCTCATTATTATCAGTGAAATGAGGGCAGGGACCTTGGCTGTGTTGTTCACCATTTCTAGGAGCAGTAAGTGGCACTCAGGAAATATTTGTGGAATGAATTAGAATACCTGGAATTCAACCTATAGTAGTTATGCTGCTATAAAAGTCCTTTTCTGGCACATCACAAGGATTTTAACAGCTGTAGAAGTCATTCAGTAGACTAAATATATTTCTAATTAAAAATTAAGAAACGGCTTTAGCTGATTAGGTGAGCACTACTGTTCCAAAACCTCTATGGGGCATGTTCTGAAAATAGTAAATAGGACTATGTAACTAGGGTAAAGGATTGTGGAAAATTCTACTGAAAAGTGGAGTTAAAAGGTAGGATTTGGGGTCAAATATTTGAATGCTGAGGTAAAGAGGTAGAGTATCATTCTAGCAGTTTTTCTAAAGTTCAGATTGAATCACATAATCTCTGGATAAATATATGAAGAAGAGAGAAACCAGAGGTAGGCAGGCAAATTAGAAAGTTAAACAATAAAGAGGATAGAAAACGATGAAGATGCAAATCAGGGTATCATGGAGGTGAGGAGTAAAGGGAAAGACACATACACTTGGGCCATTGAGAATGAGAATCAGTAAGAATTGGTGACATGTCTGATATGGTGGCTGAGGAAAAGCAACTGAGAGTCAAACAGGCATTTCAAGCCCCAGAGTATTATATCCATTTGATTCAGCAACTTATTGGACTTGAAAATCAATAGCTGGATCTCAAATAGAAAAGTCACTCTAGAAAAATTTGTCAACCTTGTTCCCCAATTATCCTGAAATCTGCTTGTTCGGCAATTATCCTAAAATCTGCTTCGGAATCTGAGGCAAAGGTAAATTATATATGAAACACCATTCCACTACTGGCAAAAAAGTGAAAATGTTAACCTTGGAGAAAAGTATTCATTGAAAGGTAAGACCATAGTTTGTCTGCCATAGATTTACTCCCAAGTGGCTATATTACCTATTGAGAAGCCCAGACTATTGGATAAGCTCCATAACAGTAACTGTATAAAATACGCTTATGGAATACGGTCAAATCTAAGATATAACCTACCAAAACCAAAAGCTTGAATGAGTTAAGTTATTTCTGGATACATTTCAAGTGATCTATAGACTTATGTATCACAGTGTTGGAAATCCAGGTGACAATTGTGGTATTCTAAATTCGAAAGATGTCTCCTGTTTCTTGGCTATTCAATCAAATGCTAATCCAGGAGCTGATGTGATCAGACATTACAGATGGAATTAGGTTACTAATTAGCTGACCTTAAAATAGTGAGATTATCCTAGATTATCCATATGGGCCCAAAGCAATCACATAAGCCCTTAAACACAACGGAAGAAGAGGAAGTCAGTAAAGACACTGCAGAATGGAAAGTCAGATTGCAAATATGAGAAAGATTTTATGTGCTGAGAAAGCTCTGAGGTGTAGAGGTCCACAGGCAATGACTGGAAAGTGAGACCTCTATGAGCTAAGAATGGCTTTCCGTGAACAGTCAACAAGGAAATGAGCACCTCATTCTGACAGCCACAAGGAACTGGATTCTGTCCAAAAGAATGAGCTTGGAAGTGGATTTTTCCCAGAATCTCTTTATAGAAAAAAGAGCTCAACTAGCCAACACCTTGATTTCAGCCTTATAGAACCTGGAGTAGAGAAACGAGTCAAACTCGTTTGAGCTCCAAAACTGTGAAATAATACATTTGCATTGTTTTAAACTGCTAAGCTGTGGTAATAGTTAAGGTGGCAATAGAAAACTACTATGATAAGTTAACATAGAAATATATTTGTTCTAATATTCTACTCAGGAAATTGCATAGGTTGTAAGAAGATGAATAAGGAAAATTCAGAAACAATAGGGAAAAGGTAGGCACACTATGGCCCATGGGTCAAATTCACCCCATCATCTATTTTGTACAGCCTGCAAGTTAGAAATGATTGTTACATTTTTAAATGGTTGAAAAAATCAAAATAAAAATACTTAATGACATGTGAAAAGTATATGAAATTCAAATTTCAGGGTCTATAAATAGGGTCTTCTAAAAAATAATTTCAACTTTTATTTTAGATTCATGAGGTACATGTACAGGTTTGTTACGTGGGTATATTGTGTGAGGCTGAGGGTTGGGGTATAAACGATCCCGTCACCTAGGTACTGAACATAGTATCCAATAGGTAGTTTTTCAACCCTTGCTCCCACCCCCAGGAGTCCACAGTGTCTATTGTTGCCATCTTTATCTCCATAGGTACCCAATGTTTAGCTCCTACTTATAAGTGAGGACATGCAGTATTTGGTTTTCTATTCCAGCATTAATTCGCTTAGGATAATGGCCTCCAGCTGCATCCATGTTGCTGCAAAAGATACGATTTCATTATTTTTTATGGCTGCATAGTATTTCATGTTGTATATGTACCACAATTTCTTGATCCAATCTACTGTTGATGGGCACCTAGGTTAAGTCTATGTCTTCTTTGCTTTTGTGAATAGTGTAGCTGTGAATATATAAGTACATGTGCTTTTGTAGAATGACTTTTTTCTCCTTTGGGTATATACCCAGTAATGGGATTGCTGGGTTGAATAATTTTGTTTTTAGTTCTTTGAGAAATCTCCAAACTGTTTTCCACAGTGGCTGAACAAATTCCCACCAACAGTGTATAAGCATTTCCTTTTCTCCACAACCTCACCAGCATATATAATTTTTTGACTTTTTAATAGTAACCATCTGACTGGTGTGAGATGGTATTTCATTGTGCTTCTGATTTACATTTCTCTGATGATTAGTGATGAATATTTTTTTCATATGCTTGTTGGCTCCTTGTATATCTTCTTTTGAGATGGGTCTGTTCATGTCCTTTGCCTACTTTTAAATGGGATTATTTGCTTTTTTGCTTGTTAATTTTATTACAGATTATGGATATTAAACATTTGTTGGATGCATAGTTTCCAAATAATTTCTCCCATTCTGTGGGTTGTCTTTGCTCTGTTAGTTTCTTTTGCTGTGTAAAAGCTTTTTAGATTAATTAGGCCTCATTTGTCAATTTTTGTTTTTGTTGTAATTACTTTTGAGGAATTAGTAATAAATTATTTGCCAAGGCTGATATTCAAAATGATATTTCCTTGGTTTTCTTCTAGGATTTGTATAGTTTGAGGTCTTACACTTAAATATTTAATCCATCTTGAGTTAATTTTTGTATATAGTGAAAAATAGGGGTCTAGTTTCATTCTTCTGCATGTGGCTAGCCAGTTATTCCAGCACCATTTATTAAATAGAGAGTCCTTTATTCATTGATCATATAAATAAAGTTTTATTGAAAGATATCCATGCTCGATTATTTATGTGTTGTCTTTGGCTGCTTTTGTGCTACAACTGCAAAGCTGAGTAGTTGCAGCGGTAGACCACATAGCTCTCAAAGCCTAAAATATTTACTCTCTGGTGTTTTATTTAAAAAAAAGAAGAGTTTTTAACTTCTGCAGGAGGCAAAGAGTACACAAAAAGAAATAAGAACAAGGGGGAATACTACAGTTCAGTGACTAAAAATCGCTAAATAGTGGCATGCCAAGACCTTAGATCTTTTTTTTTTTTGATATGTTCTTTGGATGTGAGATGGAGTAGATAGCATACTGACAGCAGTTTCATGTGTGACAGAAGAAAGTGGACACATCCAGTCTACATTCTCCAGGAAATGGGCCTCCATATCACTTTTACCACGTATGCTTAGAGCTGCCAACACCTAACACAAACAAGATCTTCCCAGAATTGTTAGTCATTACCTCTTGCTACCCTTGGAGAATAATAACTATAAGTCTTGTATTTGTTCAACTCAGATAATGCACTTGAGTCATTGTCATTTCAGAGAAAATATCGAACAAATTGTTGAGATTATGCCTTTGTCACCCTCTCAGGTGTCAGGTCTTGTCAGGAGGCAGACAGAAGTCTTGGTAGAACAGGAAACTAATACTTAGTGAGTGCATATCAGTTACCAAGTAATAGGCTAGTCACTTTATATATGGTATCTCTAATTCTCACTATAAGCAATGAAGTATCTATTACTATTACCAATTTACAGACAAGGAAACTAAAGCTCACATAGGTTAAACAATTTGCCCAAAGTTATAAAGGTGTTATGTCAGAGACAGGATTTGTATTGAAATCCCACATGCTTTATATTTGGAAAAATTGTCTGAAGAGAACTCATACTTGCCAGCTATAACAGGGCTTTGAGGAAGGGTGAAAACCTGTAGAGTCCAAGGAATAACAAACATAGCATTGCATATGATTGGTTGTGATTGTGGGGTGCGTGTGTGCGTGTGCATGTCTGTGTGTTGAGGGTAGAGTGGTAAGAATACAGAAGGGGTAAAAGACAAAAGAAAATAAAAATGCCACCCACTATAAAATTTATATCCCTCTCTGTCATGTCAATCTAGTATTTGAAAAACACAAGACTTGACATAGACTTTATGCACTCTAAGTCATACTCTGAAGAATGGGCTTGATTAAAATCACAGTGGGCTATACTTATTTGTGAATAACGATTACTGACAATTCAGGATTTGCTAGGTCCTGGTTTTCTTTAACACTAAACCTCTGGGACTTTTCAAGCCTTCACTTGGAAGCTTATATGAATGTAAAGTCAAATTAAATTATCTGTAGTTTTACAGGGGAAAATAGGTAATCTTATCTTAAAAAAGAATAATGACCAAAAGATTCATTTTGCTCCTTTATTTTCTATTAACTACTGGAGACATCTGCAACAAGATATGCTTATTAGATATTCTGAGATAAGGTATTAGTTCCCTTCTATTATAAGGAAACTAATTCAAATTTTTTATACATTTATTAATTACACAGCAATTTTTTTTTTAGACAGAGTCTCACTCTGTCACCCAGGCTGGAGTGCAGTGGCATGCTCTCAGCTCACTGCAACCTCCACCTTCTAGGTTCAAGCAATTCTCCTGCCTCAGCCTCCCGAGTAGCTGGGACTACAGGCATGCCCCATCACAGCCGGCTAATTTTTGTATTTTTAATAGAGATGGGTTTTCACCATGTTGGCCAGGCTGGTCTCAAACTCCTGACCTCAAGTGATCCGCCCACCTCTGCCTCCCAAAGTGTTGGGATTACACGCGTGAGCCACCACGCCCGGCCTACACAGCAAATATTTATTGCATTTCTACTATGTGTCAGGCCCTGGGCTAAGGCTAAGAATACACAGGTGAAGAAGACAAACAAGCACCTTGGCCATACGAAGATGCTGGTGTACATTTATTCCTTTCTTCCTTTCCAAGCAGGAAAAGTGAAAAGAAATCCCTAGACACATTATGATGAAACTAAAGAGCACTACAGACAGAGGGAACATCTTAAAAGTAGCTAGGAAGGCAAAAGGAAACCTAAAAAAGAACCACAATTAGCATGACAGTTGATTTTTAATAGCAATGATGAAATCCAGAAACCAATGATATGTCTTCGAAGTGCTGGGAGAAAATACTATCAATCTAGAATTGCATATCCACAGAAATCACTGTTCACGAATGAGGATGAAATAAAGAAATTTTCAACAAAATGAAAACAGATAATTTATCACCAACAGATTCTCGCTAAAGGAACTTTTAAAGACTATACGTCAGGAGGAGGTAAAATAGGTCTGAGGTATAAAAAGAAATGGTGAACAATGAAATTGATAAAATATACAAAAATCTAAACAAACTGATTTATAAAGAAAAATGAGATGACATAAATTGTTGGATTATACAATAAGAAATGTCTAAAACAAAGGACAAAAATCATGTATCAGCCAGGAAAATAATATTTAGAGTTTAAGAATACCAAGCTTCTTTTAGCTATTGATTTGCAAAGTTAAATATAAATGTTATAATTTCCAGGATAACCACTGAAAATGAAAAAAGCATGTAATACGAATACCAGTAGAAAGGATAACATGGGATGAGAAAAATACACTTTAATGAATCTACAGATAAAATAAATAAATGCAAATATTTCAGGAATCACAATGACAATAGAAATAAATGTAAATATTGTAGTGATCGGTGAGTACAGACTAAACTAATTTAAGAAACAATATTATGAGATTAAATGTTAAAAATTACATATAGTATATATATCATGTATATGTACATACAACACATATATAATGTATACAGCATATAAGTATAACAAGTATTAAAATACATATAACATATACTATATTTTAAAATAACATATATGCCACATAAGAGAGACTCACCTTAAACATACGGACACAGAAAGCTTTAAAGTCAAAAGTTGGAAAAACATGTATGCAGCTATTAGCCAAAAGAAATTTGATGTAATTGTATTAATAACATAAAAAATAGCCTTCAAAGCAAAAACATATTTAGAGATGAAGGGAAGCATAAAGAATACCTCCAAATTAATAAGGAAAATACCAGCACCTAAAATAAAATTGTGCAATACACATAAATACAAATATCACAGGAAAAGAACCACAAAAAGCTAATAAATATATGAAAAGCTGCTCAACCTCATACTTAAGCAGTAAAATGCAAATTGAAACTATAGGGAGATATTCCTTTATATCTATCGGTTTGGAAAAAATAAAAAATGTTCATGAAGCCAAGTGTTGGTAAGATCATGAAGTAAAGGAAACACGTATACAATGCTAGTGGGGTTTTAATTGGTACAACCGCTATAAAAAAGAATTTAACATTATCTTGTCAAGCTGAAAATGCTCATACCGTTTGGTGTGCAATTTCATTCCTAGATGCACAACCTGCAGTAGTCTTCTCAAGCATTTTTGGCAGAGGTTGCAATAAGAAATACATTTTATGTCACAACTCAGAAAATAAATACACACACGTATAAGTATACACACACACGCACACACACACACATATATATGTATATCTATACTGACATTTTCTACTCCACTTTTTTTTAATGTTAGTTACTACCCACCAATGGGTCAGATCCACAGATTTAAAAATCCCACCACTTGTTTTTAACGCTAGTTACTACCTACCAATAGGTCATGATCCACAGATTTAAAAATCCCACCATTGAGTGTACACACTCATACATGTTTATCAGTCCATATGTATAAGAATGCCATGGCAGCATTTTTTGGTAAAATTATAAACTGAAACAATCTAAATGTCTGTTCACCAGAAAATAGATGCATTAAGGGAATGTAACAACAGTGTAGATGAACGTAATGTTATTCACATGAACATGGATGAATTTTACAAACATGTTGTTAAGATAAAAACATCACAAAAGAACACAGGTAGTATGATTTCCATTTCCATAATATTCAAAAATACAAAACTAGAAAACATATTACTTAGAGACACATCCAAATGCAGTAAAACCATAAAGTAAAGCAAGGGAATGAAAAATACAAAATAAGATGTTCTAATTCTTAGACTGGGTAACGAATACACAGCGGCTATTTTTATTATTGTTTAAACCATATGTATTATAGAGTATCCTGGATATGTACTGTATTTTTAGATTTAAAAATCTTTCTAGTTTATATAGCTATTAAGGTACCATACTCACAGTGAACACCTCATTCTATACAAGCGTGGAGGCACTTGTATATAATTGATAGGTGATGCAAAATAACATGTCAAGGGACTAAAAATAGCTTCTTGCCATTCAAAAAATCTTTGGATAAATGTGGGACTACTCCAATATGAATCTTTCCCTTGTAGCTGCACTATGAAAATTTGCTAAATTAGAGGTGATTTTGAAATGACCTATGTGGCAATTACCAATACTCACTCATCAGGCCAAAGATGACCAGATGTTTGTCCCACCTATGGACAAACATGTTGAGATTTTTGCCCATAATAATGAAAAAAAAAAAAAACCCTACGTACCATGAGGAATCATGGAGAGTCTCGGTAAGAGGGCACTTGAAAGGATTTACTACAGGATTTGGGTTTATGTTAGTAATTTTTGGGAGAGTTCGATGGAGCAGATATTTTCTCTGGATTAAGCGATGTCAGAGAGTGGGGACAATTCTATCATTGGTATCTCGATAAATTTTATTTAGAAGGATGGCAGACTAATGCTAGGCTAAAGCTCTAATTGGTAAGAAAGTAGGAGGTTAAGGCCGGGTGCGGTGGCTCACGCTTGTAATCCCAGCACTTTGGGAGGCTGAGGCGGGCGGATCACGAGGTCAGGAGATCAAGACCACGGTGAAACCCCGTCTCTACTAAAAATACAAAAAATTAGCCGGGGGTGGTGGCGGGCGCCTGTAGTCCCAGCTACTCGGAGAGGCTGAGGCAGGAGAATGGCGTGAACCTGGGAGACGGAACTTGCAGTGAGCCGAGATTGCGCCACCGCACTCCAGCCTGGGTGACAGAGCGAGACTCTGTCTCAAAAAAAAAAAAAAAGAAAGTAGGAGGTTATTCACATTAGTAAAGAAATGGGGATGTTTGGTAATTTGCAGTTTCAACAGTCACCTTGTTTTCATCTATGCTTAGATAAGATTATAAAGTGTTCTTGTTTTGTTTATTATTGTTGTAGAATGATCTTGTGGGATTCTGGTACCCTGAGACTGCTTGATGTCTAACAGGATAACAGTATGGCCTACCTGTAAGTGCAAGACCAGCTCTTAACATCAAGGGACTAGGTTTGTCAGTGTGAGCCCAGTTTCCAGATGTTAGGGGCTGTATTTCTCTTTCTTATAACAAAGGTGTATACGTTGTCTTCTGCACTCTGTGTATGTTCCATCCATCAGTATTATCTTTTTTGAAATTTATTTTACTGATAAACACTCAATATTTTTCATCTATTTCAGTTATATTTTATCCATTGCTGTAATCATTAGCAATTAATCAAAAATAAAAATATCAGGATCTTCCTAATTTAAAAAGACAAAGATTCTCACAAGGACATATAGCATGGTAATATGTTGCAACATAACATGAATATAAGATCAGCCCATCAATGCCATATTAGAAGTATTTCATGTTTTGGCGAGACACAGTGGCTCACACCTACAATACCAGCACTTTGGAAGACTGAGGCGGGTGGATCACTTGAGGTCAGGAATTTGAGACCAGCCTGGCCAACTCAGTGAAACCCCATCTCTACTAAAAATACAACAAAATTAGCCGGGTGTGGTGGCGCATGCCTGTAGTCCCAGCCACTTGGGAAGCTGAGGCAGGAGAATCACTTGAACCTGGGAGGCAGAGGCTGTAGTGAGTCGAGATTGTGCCACTGCACTCCAGCTTGGGTGACAGAGCAAGACTTCATCTCAAAAAAAAAAAAAAAAGAAAGAAAGAAAGAAAAAATATTTCATGTTTTGTTCCAACTCATGTTGCTTTTATCTTTGGGGCCTTTCTGAATTCAATTGGGTACTAATTAGAAAAAAATGATCATTATGACTATCTTTGTGTTGGACTGCAACTGCCTCAGCTAACATAACAATGTGGAATTTTATAGGTATTATTAAGATAGAAAAAGGAATTAACTGGCTGTGTTAAGGTCCCTTTTATCATGTTTTTATAGAGTTTAAAAACTAGGTTTACAGTAGCCAACTTGTTAGAATCAGAAGGGATTGGAGAAAATGTCAGGGGCTGCTCAGCCCATTACAACAGGTAACCTTCCTCTGTCAGTCCTTGCTGTAATCGTTTCAGTGCTAAAGCAATAAAAGCTCTTTACTTTTACCCAGTCCAAAGTAAATGACAATAAAGGTCATTTACTTCCAACTGATTAGAGAGTGAGTCACCTTCTGACTCATCTCATCTCTTAGAGGTCAGGGTGGGAATTTCAATTTTATGGTCTATTAAGCATAGAGACAGCCCAGTGGGGCTGCAATATTCTCTCACAACAAACAAAGAGTGTTTGCTGCCAATAAAATATCATTTATGCTTCCTTTTTGAAAACCACTCCATGAATAGCAAACAAGATACTTCCAACACTGAGAGATAGTTTAAGTCTCTAATATCACACAGACTAACAGTTGGAATGTTGGAGAAGTAATGTACTCTGATTTTCAGCTTTAAAAATGAGAAGTAATTTTGATATATCAAATTAAATACTCATCTTGTAAATTTCTAGCTGTCACAGAAGGATATAACTAAAAGACAAGTTGTTGTCATAGAAGGGTTAGAATCACACATTGAAAGAGCTGTTTCTTCCTTAAGACATTTTAATGCATCAAGACAGAAATTTATGAATGAAATAATAAACTCATCTTCCTCCTTATACTGTGCAACCATTGAAGGTAGTCCATTTTTTATTCAACTTTGTATCCTTAGTCCCTAGTATACTTAACAGTTTATCAATAAATGTATGGGAAAGACAGATGGATGGGTTAATGAATGGATTAATTATATAGGTGGATATTTGGGTCTATTAAATTATTGTTTCACCAATAAAATTAGTGCAATTGATTCAGAAGTTCTGTATCAATGCATTAACATGTCCCAAGGAAGACACAGAAGTTTTGATTTGTTATTATTTATTCTTATACCCTCTGACAACAACTTATGTTACATCTTTATGTGACAGTTAGGAATTTACTTTGTTCAGAGGGCAAATGTATTTGGCATGGCTCATTTCTTTTTAATCCCATGCTCCTGACAGAAGAAAACCACAATTGTTCTACATTTGTTCCACTTGCTTAAGCCTGATACACTTTAAGTAGAGGCCAACCATTTATTCATCCATTCAACTGTTCATTTGTTTGTTTATCCATTCATCTATCTATTCATTTAACAAATATCCATTGAGTGCCTACTATAGGCATTATTTTAGGCACTAGAACTACATCAGTGAACAGTACAGATAAAAACTCCTGCCCTTACATTCTAGTGGAGAAAGAAAAATAATAAGTTAAATAAGTAAACTATAGAGCATGTAAGTATTAAGGGAAAAACCACAGGAAAGGGTTGCATTAATTTGGGTAGGCTAGCTTCTAAAACAGTCTCCAAATTCCACTGACTTATATTAAAAGTTAATTTCTCATTAAAATAACCTAAAGTTAATCCAATAAAATGTAGGAGAGAGGTATGAGTGACTTAGGCCTTTAGTTATCATCTGTACTAACTAGCAGATTAGTTGATGGCACAGTGTCTGAATACACAATCTCCTTGGATCTTGTATTGGAAAGTATACTTCCGTAATTACCTTGTAATGATATTTAGATAGATATATTTAGATAGTGATATTTAGAAGTTACAGATAAAATTCTTCTCCCCGTACAGAAGCTTGAGATGACTTATAATTGATTGAAGAGTTTTTGAGTCACAGTCCCTGGTTACTGTTGTCTAAGTGAGTGAGGGCCTCGGGTGTAAAGAAGAGGGTGAACAAACATGGAATATAAATGACAAAAATAAATACTAAGGATCAAATAGCATTTTATAAATTTAGAGAAATAGTTATTGAGAAATTCCCCCATAAATCCTCAGACTCCATAGTTGAGGACTAGCAAATCAGTCATTAGTTAAAATTCCATTTTCTTCTTCATTGCTCTAAAATGGAAAATCTCATCTTGGCAGAATCTGGTGGGAAAAGAGCTGTGTGAAAAACAAGCAAACAAACAAACAAAAAACCCCAAAACTTTTAAACTCATCCCAACTCTACTAACACACATCTAACTCTTAGCGTTCTTGTTTACACTATCCATAAAATATAAAACCAATTGCCTCTCTTATCTAATAGGCATGTTATGAGTCTCTGAAGGAGTATTCCCTATGAGTTTATGTGATCCAGAAACAGATCAGCCCTCATGGGGACCAAGGTCCCAATTTTGAAATTAGTTCAATCCTTGACTTGATTAAGGTAATCTTAAATATGCAAGAGCCTTATCCTAATTCCCTTCCAGAAGAAAAATGTACATTCTCAATAGAGGCATATTACACAGAGTCTCATTAAGTCCTACCATTTTTTTCATATTTTTTGACCATCAATAAAAAACCACTAGGTTTATGGGAAGAAAGACATGACCAAAACCACAAGAAACAATAAACAATAGAAATAGTCCCATAGGGGACTCAGATAACAGATCTATAATTTATACATTTTAATATAACTCCAAATAATTACTTCAAGACATTACATAAAAAAAAATGAGTAGGTCAGCAGACAGTTAGAAAACATAACAGAAGCAAAATGAAAATTCTAAAACTGAAAAACACAGTAACTGAAGTTAAGAATTAAATGGATGTGTTTAATAGCAAATTAGACACAAAGGCAGGATTCATGAACTGAAATATAGGTCAGACAAAATATACAAACTGAGTTCAGAGATGTAAATGGATAACAAATACAGAAGGGAGCATAAAGATATCTAAAAGATGTTGAATATTACTAAGATACATATCTTGACTACCTGGCATAGAGGAGACAGATAATGGGGGAAAAGAAATATCTAAAGAGCTACTCCCTGAGAAATTTTCAAATATGACAAAAGATATTAATGTACAGGCTCAAGATGTTCTAGGAACATCAAAATAGATAAATACGAAGAAAATCAGACATAGGTTTGTTATAGTAACTGTTGAAAACACGACAGAAAAGGGAAAATATTAAAAACGTTTTAAAAATATTACCTTCAAAGGAACAATAATATACTGATAGCTGATTTCCTAATAGAAACACTGGAAATCAGAAGCCAATAGATTCTTCAAATTACTGAAAGTTAATAACATCCAACCTAGGATTCAATAAGCAATGAAAACATATTTGAAAATTAAGAGTGAAATAAAGCCATGCTAAGAAAAAAATTGAGAGTATTCACCACCAGCAAAGCCACACTGAAGGAAATACTAAAGGGTACCCTTTAGGAAGAAGAAAAATTATTCTAATGGAAGCATAGAGATATAGCAAAGAATAAAGAGCAGTGGAAAGGGTAACAGTGTAGTAAATCTAAATATATAAAGCAAATATAATCAGAACTAAAAGGATAAATAGAAAATCCACAATTATTATTGAGAGAGTTTAGCATACCTTTCTGGATACCTGATTGGATATGCAGATTAAAAATCACTAAGTATATGGAAGACTTGGACAATGCAATTAACAAACATCATTGAATAGAGTTATCTAGGATACTCAAATCTGCCACTGCATAATTCCCATATTAAAATATAAAAATCAGTTTTTAATTCACAGTATGCACAAAAAATAAGTTTCAGGTGGATTATAAGTTTAAAGATAAAAGGTAAGACAATAACAATTATAAAACATCACATAGGAGAATATTTTCATGATTTTGGTGTTAGGGAAAGTTTTCTTCAACAGGATTCAGAAAAAAATCCCTCTAGTAATCCAGGAAAAAATTAACAAACGGAACTATTAAAAAGTAGAGATTTCTGTTCATAAAATGATACCATTAAGACAGTGGAAAGCCAAGTCAGGAGGTGAGAGAGGATATCTGCAATATAGGTAACCAACATAGCTTGTACATAGAATATATAAAGAGCTCCTTCAAATTAGTAAAACATTATGTTGAAATCCATATATTGTTTATTTCATCAGTGTTCATCCTCCCAGATCTGGAGAAGGAAGTTTGCTGATGACAGAAAGGACTAAGAAAAATTTATTTATGTGAGATAAAGAATTGAGAATAATTGCTTAAATAAATCAAAATAATGTATCCAAAGTAAGTAATAAAAGAACTTAAAAGATTCATTTCTTTAAAACTGCTTATCTAAAGCAATCTACAGATTCAGTGCATTCTCTGTTAAGATACCAATTACATTTTTCACAGAACTGCAGAAAACAATCTTAAAATTTACATGGAACCACAAAAGACCCAGAATAGCCAAAGCTGTCCTGAGCAAAAAGAAAACTAGAGAAATCACGTTACCTGACTTCAAATTATACCACAGAACTAAATTTCTATGTTTTTATGCTGTATAACATATGCAAATCAGCATGGTACTGGTATAAAAACAGATTCAAAGACCAATGGAACCGAATAAAAAACCAAGAAACGTATACATACATCTACAGTGAGCTCATTTTCCACAAAGGTGTCAGAATCATACATTGGGGAAAGGACAGTCTCTTCAACAAATGGTGCTGGGAAAACTGGATATCCACATGCAGAGAATGAAACTAGACCCATATCTCTCACCATATACAAAAATCAAATCAGAGTGGATTAAATACTTAAGTCTAAGACCTCAAACTATGAAACCACTATAAGAAAACTTTGCAGAAAAATCTCTAGGACATTGGTCTGGGCAAACACTTTTTGAGAAATACCCCACAAGCACAGGCAATCAAAGCAAACATGAACAAATAGGATCATATCAAGTTAAAAAGCTTCTGCACAGCAAAGGATACAGTCAACAAAGTGAAGAGACAACTTGCAGAATGGGAGAAAATATTTGCAAAGTACCCATCTGACAAGGGATTAAAAATCAGAATATATAAGGAGCTTGAACAACTCTACAAAAATCTAATAATCTGATTAGCAAGAAATCTAATAATCTGATTAAAATGGGCAAATGATCTGAACGGACATTTCTCAAAAGAAGACATACAAATGGCAAACATGCATATGAAAAGGTGTTCAACAACATTGATCATCAGATAAATGCATGACAAAACTACAATGAGCTATTATCTCACTCCAGTTAGAATGGCTTTTATCCAAAAGACAGGCAATAACAAATGCTGGTGAGAATGTAGAGGAAAAGGAACCCTCACACACTGTTGGTGAAAATGTAAATTAGTACAACTAGGAGAAAAGTTTGGAGGTTCCTCAAACTACTAAAAATAGAGCTACCATATGATCTAACAATCCCACTTCTAGGTATATACCCAAAAGAAAAGAAATCAGTATATTGAAGAGATATCTTCACTCCCATGTTTAATGCAGCACTATTCACAATAGCCAAGATTTGGAAGCAACCTAAGTGCCCATCAACAGATAAGTGGGTGAAGAAAGTGTGGTACATATACACAATGGAGTACTATTCAGCTATAAAAAGGAATGAGATCTAGTCATTTGCAACAATGTGGATGAAAATAGAGGCCATTATATTAAGTGAAATAAGCTAGGCACAGAAAGACAAACTTTACATGTTCTCACTTATTTGTGGGAGCTAAAAATTAAAACAATTTAACTCATGGACATAGAGAGTGGAAGGATGGTTACCAGAGGCTGGGAAGGGTAGTGGGGGTTGAGGGAAGTGGAGATGGCTAACAGGTATAAAAATAGTTAGACAGAATGAATAAGATCTAGTACTTGATAGCATAACTGGGTGACTATAGTCAATAATGATTTAATTTTACATTAAAAAATAACTAAAAGAGTATAGTTGGATTGTTTGTAACACAAAGGATAAATTCTTGAGGTAATAGATACTCCATTTACCCTGATGTAATTATTACATACTACAAGCCTGTATCAAAATATCTCATGTACCCCAAAAATATATATACCTGCTATGTATTCACAAAAATTTAAAACTAAAGAAAAGAAAAAATAACCCTACTTATCTCAATCCAGTATTAAAGCATAGTTTGAATTGCTCTATTCAGGATCACTTTTGTGAAACAGTACAGGGAACATAACATTGGCTAAAAATGTAAGCACTGAATATAGGCGTCTTCAACAGAACAGTAGTCCTCATTTAGAGAAGTTGAAAATGAAAGATCACTTCTACTACCTCACTATCTACTTTTCCTCCCAAGACAGCCCCTAAACTACTATAACAGGATGAGTTAATTAGGCAAAAAGCAAAACAAAAACCAATGAATTAGAGTGATGCCAGCATCCCCTACTTCATTCACAGGAAAGGTAGATGAACACTCAGCTGCCTTGAGATGAGATTATGAGGCACCTCCCAAAGCAGAGGAGACGGACACTGGGAGGGAGAAAACATACCAGTGGATTCAGGGGAAATTTCTCAAAAGGAGGGGAGCAGTAGAGACTGAATCAGACTAAGACTGGTTTAATTGAACTGAGAAAACAATGACTCTTGGCTTTCACCCAAGTTGGCAAAGTGAAATTTGTGCTCACTGCACTCCCACAGGCTAAACAGAGAGGCAAATGGGAAGGTTCTCTCCCTTCATTCTTGCTCAAGGAAAGGTAGGTTTGGAGGAAATTCGGGAACTACTCCAGCTTTGCTTGTCAGCTGATGTGCAGAGCAGGCTGAACATGTGAGAATCATATTGCCAGTCACCTCAAATGTCTAAGAATGTCTCAGGGAAATTATCTATGCCTTCTGAGGAGCCACGTGAAGCCAAGAGGGGCCCTGAGACAAGGATGCTCAGGGGCAGTTTTTAAATACAGAAAGAGTGGCCGGGTGCAGTGGCTCACGCCTGTAATCCTAGCACTTTGGGAGGCCAAGGCTGGAGGATCCCTTAAGTCTAGGAATGCAAGACCAGCCTGGACAATACAGCAAGACCCTGCCTCTTCAATTAGCTGTGTGTAGTGGTGCATGCCTGTAGTCTCAGCTATCCTGGAGGCTGAGATGAGTGGATCACTTGAGCCCAGGAGGTCGAGGCTTCAGTGAGCCATGATAACAGCCACTGCCCTCCAGCCAGGGTGACAGAGTGAGACCCTGTCCCTAAAATAATAATATTAATAATGATTAAAAAGAAAGAGATATGGTTCAGTGAGGCTTCCAATTTTACAATGCTTTGCAGTTTTTTAAAAAATATTCTTTCTGTATCTGTCTCTCTCTCTCACACATACACACACACACACACACACCCCAGAGCCCTGACAAGGCATTGCTAAGCCTGTGATTGGGCTGTAATTTCACCTGCACTCTCTATCCTTAAACTTAAAATACTCTTTTTCTCTCTTGCTTTCCCCACTCCAATCCCTTCAGTCATCAATCTCCGCTTTCCATGAAAAAGCAAGAAACTCACGCGATTTTGTCACAGACAGTGCACTTCCAGCTGCCATCGGGGCCTGCAACTCGACACTCCCTGCATACCCTCAGTGAGCAAGCCTGACAAGGGTCTCCCCGGTCAAAGATTAGGCCCAGGTTTCTGTGACAGTGAACACAAACTCTGCTGGCCTCTTGCTGAGTTTTCCCACTTCTACGTTTTGCTTCTAAGAGTTCATTTTTCAGCTTCCTGAAAGGAGAGGGAAAAAAAATCACTTAAAAAAAACAAATAAACAGGAGCAGAGAGATCTACAATGTCTAAAACAATGTCTAAAATAGATAGAATATTTGCCTCAAAAAAGACTGCTTTAAACTGGGGACCACCATGCAATCTCACTTAGAATTTTGAAAAGGTGCCTATTTGGTGTCGCTACTTCCAATTCCCATCTCTTTAATCAAGAGATTTTTCATTTGGAAGAACATTTGAATCAAGGAGTTAGAGCCAAATATTTTCAGGAAATACAATTTCTCCCTCCAGAAGCAACAATCCTTTGATATCAGTAACTGAAAAATAAAATGTTTGTGTTTTACTTTTGAATTTTGACATTCTCTACTAGCACTATTATTTTGCTATGAGTATTTATTCTCATTCTACTGTAACTTCTCTAGGATATCTTTGATACCATAACACTAGAGAGCATGGCCCCAGGTTACAGGCATACACAGTACCTTGTTCTTCACCTGCCTTTATATACTACTTGAGGCAAGAGTGTGAAATCAAACTCGGCATCATTGTAGGCACAATCTTCATGCACTTAAGAAAAGTGGCAAAGACATTGCCTACCATTTCAGATGAGATCAGGTGCATTCAGCGTGGTATGGCTGTAGACTGCCTACCATTTCACATCGAAAAGCTTCTGCTTAGCATTTGAAAGTTTCCAACAATTTCTATTAGCCTATGGGCTTCGCTGTTAGACATGCCTATGTTTAAATCCAGGTTCCATCACGAATAAGCTGTCCAGCCTCAGGCAATGATTTACCCACTCAACCCCAGTCTCTTCATTTCTAAAATGAGAGTAATAATATTCCTTCATGGTTGTTTTAAAGATTAAATGAGATGATAAATGTAAAGTTCCCAGCATGCTGCTTGGCACATAGGTTCCATGTCCCTTCTTTTACTACCTGACATGTAATTTATTTATCCTTTAGAAAATTGCCATTCCAAGTGTGGTCCTTGTTCCAGCAGCATCAGCATCACCTGGGAGCGTTTCAGGAATGCAGAATCTCAGGCACTGCCTTAGACCCTATTGGATCAGAACCTACATTTTAACAACATTTTCAGGTGATTAGAGTTTGAGAAGCACAGCTTTGGAGATTCAGTCTCAAATTTGGCTATATATTGGAATCACTTTGGAAAGATTTTAAAAATACCGATTCGCAAATCTCACTTCCACAGATTCTAACGTAATTAGCTTTGAATGTGGCCTAAGTAATGGGATTTTTTAAAGCTTCACTGTTTATTCCAATATATTGCCAAATTTGGAAAACACTGCTCCAGAAGACAGGTTCCTTCTCACTTAAATGCTTCACAGACATATCATTGCTTGGTGCTACTGAGCCAATCCCTTCTTCAACACAGAATGTCTATGTTCTAGGAAAAAAAAATTGAGAATCATCCCACACATTTTATACCATATCCTTTTACATTTGTGGTGTTAAACTTTGTCATGCCCATCTAGACTAGCATCTTCCCAAAGGCAGGAACAAAGGCCTTAGTTTATTGTATATACTGCTCAGGATCCAATTCCATGCTAGGTTATAAAGCAGTTGAGTATTTAAAGCTATTTATTATTTCTTTTGATCTTTCAAACTAGCTTGTGAGGTATTATAAGACTCATGTTAAAAATAATAAGCAGTACAGATGGAATCAGAAACCAGGTCATTTATTTCTCAGCCTGATGAGAGATTCATAAAAAGAGAATTTTCAAACTGTAGAGCAAAGTTTTTAAAATCTTTGACTTCATGTCTCACTCATTCATCCAACAAACACTTACAGTACGCCTACACTGTGCTAGGCATTCTGGTATTGAGAAAAAAAATGAGTCTAAACAAAACATCTACTGAGAATTACCACTACCCTTTATGTTAGTTAAGGAGACAAATGACACACGATGACTCATGTGTTGCAACAGGCAGCCATACTAAGCACTTTTAAGTCCCCACCAAGTTTGTGGTAATTTGTTACAGCAGCCACAGGAAATGGATATACCCTCGACTTGGCCTCATTTCTTACAGAGTACAACATTCCTGGGCATAACACATCCAACTCCCTGGGCCTTCAGTTCTTTGACCTGGTCATCTTCTTTGACCTTCCTGTCCATGTGCACCATTCACTCTCATGAAGAAACCCTGAAACTTGTTATTTCTAGAAATTATGTTATATCCAAAATCATGAATTTAAACACTGTGGAAACCATTATTCAGTTCTAATGAGTACATCACTTTCTCATTATCCATCAGTTCTCCTCTCAGCCTCACTTCCCCTTGGGGCCAGAACAGAAGGAACCCTGCTTGGGATTGTGCGTCTCCTACCCTACAAACATCCTGGAGGCAGAAGATTAGCTCTTTGAACATTCATGTGGATTAAACAGAGTGAGAAGATATCAACAGCCTTCTGTTATCAGTTTCATATGGAGAAATGGTAATGACAACAGAAAGGAGACCTCTTTGTCCCATCACCAAATATTTCAAACAATGATGCATAGCTTTTCTCTTTCCTTTCCTTCAACATAAGCAGGCACAGATCCTTAGTAGGAGAAAAGAAAAGAGAAAAAGAAGTAAAAGAAGAGGAAAAGAAAACCTTTATTCCTTCCCTGTGGCTTACTGCAGTGGCTTGAAGTGCTGTATGAATTTGAGGCATATGGGAAGGAGATTGAAATGGATAATAATTAATAATTTTAAAAATGTCTGAAATAGAATATTTGCCTCAAATAAGACTGCATTAAACTGGGACCACCATGCAATCTCACTTAGAATTTTGAAAAGGTGCCTATTAGGTGTCCCTACTTTCAATTCCCTTCCAATCTACTCTCCATGGAATAATCAATATCATTAGTCAATACTCTTTTAAAATATTTCTTACATCATGTGGTTCCTCTGCTTAAAACCAACCTGTAGTTTTCCTTTATATTTTTAAAGAAATTTATACCTCTTTCCCATAGCCTGTAAAGATCTGCCTAATCTGCTCCCTCTTCCTTCTGGTCATCTCCTATCTACAGATAGGAGATAGGATTCAGCAACATAATTCTACTTAAAGTTTCATAAATATGCCAAGTTCTTTCCCACTTCAGGGCCTTTGAACATGCTATTTCTTCAGGTGGGAATGCTTTCCCTCCACACTCCATCACCCAACACAGTGGTCATTTATCTGTTCACTTCCCATTCTCCTTACTTCTGAAAGCAAGTTGGGATTGCGCCTTTCTGCCCTCTTGGCATTAGATGTCATCATGTGACTCACATTGGCCAATGAAATGTGGTAAGTAATCCCAGGTAAAAGCTTTAAAATCAAGGGGAGGGTTCACCACACATCCTTTTCTTTGCATAGAGAATGACAATTTTCCAAATATTGTCTGCTCTGCAAGTCTGGATCCTGGTCTGAAGATGCCATGAAGTAGAGTCCCCAGACATCCTGTTATGAACATGTGGCATGAGTGAGAAATCTTTGTTGTTTTAAGCCACTAAGAGTTTGGAGCTGTTACTGCAGCATCACTTAACCTATCTTGACTGATAAACACACAACTTAATTCTTAATCTGGCTGGCTCCCACTTTTTTTTTTTTTAATTTTAGTTTTACTGCTGCTTGCCCAGGGAAGGTTTTCTCTGACCACCAAATCTACAGCAGCTTCACATTCTTTAATTTTCCTTGTTGCTGTATAGATACATTTATATTAACATAAATTGGTGACCTATATGTAGTTGAAATTGTAAAGACTGAAAAGATTAACTATCTTGATGGTTGTTGAATGATAAAATCTTTTCATTTCTGTATTCTAGTCATATATTGAATGTTTTTTTCCATCCCATCATCAAAAATGTTCCATGTATTAAAAAGACTTTTTGCTTTATCATCACATAGACACATTTCTTTCAAACCAGGAATTGCTTTCATTAAAATTCTTGTCACATTTGTGTGGCATTATTTTTCTTGTATTATCTTGTCTGGACCAAATTGTACTGAACACCATTTCACACCAAATAAGATAGGAATTTTAGAATGGAAGCAATTAGCTGCCTTGAAGAAGAAGCCATGAATAAACAGTTTATAAAGTATCTTTAATTCATTGATGCTTTTAAACAATCTCATCTAGTAGAGCACATCAAGGCCTAACGGAGATAATGAGGAAGCAAGGATTACACAGTGGCCCAGAGCACAGGGTTCTAAACTCAGAGCGCCTAGGTTCAAGTTCGGGCTATGCCACTTATTTCCTCTGAGATTTTTTTTTTTAAATTTTATTATTATTATACTTTAAGTTTTAGGGTACATGTGCACAACGTGCAGGTTTTTTACATATGTATACATGTGCCATGTTGGTGTGCTGCACCCATTAACTCGTCATTTAGAATTAGCTATATCTCCTAATGCTATCCCCTGAGATCTTAGGACAATTATTTAACGTCTCTCCGTGTCAAGACTTAAGGAGACTTAACCTCTTTGTGTCTCAAAATACTTCTGTAAAAACAGCCTCACAGTGTTGTTATGAGCATTAAGTAAGACAATTGTTTGTAAGTGTTTAGCACAGCTTGACACATAATAATTAGGGAAGAGACAATTCCGGTATGTGTTTCCCAATATCTGTTCTCCCTTTCTTCTTTATTAGTGGAACATCTAGCTATACTCATGGCCACCCAGAATAAAAACTAGATTTCTCAGTATTTCTTGCAGTTAGGTTTTGCCATGATACTAAATGCTGGCCAATGGAGTGTAATCAGAAACGATATACCTCTAGGACATGCCTTTAATGGAAGAGGGACGATCCCTTTCCCTTGACCCCTTCGCCTTTTCCAGAAGCTGGGATGAGGACATAGGAATGAACCATCCTGGATCAAGAGCTAAACTCTCAACATGGTGGAGCAACAAAAGATAGGGAGTCCAGACCCCCGCTTTAATGTAGCCCCCATAACAATACCACAAAAGCCACCAATCAACCCAGACTTTTACATTAGACAGGAATATGTTCCCATCTTAAGTCATGATTATAATGTCTCTGTCACCCGCAGCCAAACCTATTTCCCAAAAAACACAATAAGAACTCAAGAAATATTAGCTTTTATTCTTTCTTCCACTTGCAGAGATGTTGCTGTCAGGTTTTGCTTCAGCCTCTGATGTAATGCCTGCAAGCTAAGTACTTCTCTAGAACTAGTGTTTCATATCCCATTAAGAGAGCAAGGCCACAGTGACTGACAAAGTCTATTGTCAACAATGACACAAAAATCACTAAGATAATATATGCGGGCAGAATAATGTCACAGCAGACTGATTCTGATGCCTGCACAGCTCCTTGCACTCCCATCTTTTGTAAGATTCAGAGACAACGCCATCAACACTGTAGTATTTCATATTTGCCTGAGGAAAATTCGAGGCTGACCAGACCTTCTTTCTGTACTCTGAATATAAAAAAAAAAATGCTTTCATTTTTACTGTAGCTTCCACATGCAGTGCCTATCATTAAAACCTAAATTTCACAACACTTAAGCCACATAATAACAGGCACTTTACTTTACATGTTGATATGGTTTGGTTGTGTCCCCACCCAAATCTCATCTTGAATTATAGCTCCTGTATTTCCCAGGTGTTGTGGGAGAGACCTGGTGGGAGATAATCATTTGGTGGGTCTTTCCTGTGCCATTCTCGTGATAGTGAACTCTTATGAGATCTGATGGTTTTATAAAGGGGAATTTCCCTGCACAATTTCTCTTCTGTTCTCTGCCACCATGTGACATGTGCCTTTCACCTTCTGCCATGATTGTGAGGCCTCCCCAGCCAAGTGGAACTGTGAGTCCATTAAACCTCTTTTTTTTTTTTTTTTTTTGTAAATTGCCCAGTCTTGGGTATGTCTTTATCAGCAGCATGAAAACAGACTAATAAAGTGGTACTAGTAGAATGGGACACTGCTGAAAAGATACCCAAAAATGTGGAAGCAACTTTGAAACTGGGGAACAGGCAGAGGTTGCAACAGTTTGGAGGGCTCAGAAGAAGACAGGAAAATGTGGGAAAGTTTGGAACTCCCTAGAGACCTGTTGAATGGCTTTGACCAAAATGATAATGATATGAACAATGAAATCCAAGCTGAGGTGGCCTCAGATGGAGATGAGGAACTTGTTGGGAACTGGAGCAAAGGTGACTCTTAAGTTTTTTTTTTTTTGAGATGGAGTTGCACTCTGTTGCCCAGGCTGGAGTGCAGTGGCGTGATCTCGGCTCACTGCAAGCTCCACCTCCCGGGTTCATGCCATTCTCCTGCCTCAGCCTCCCGAGTAGCTGGGACTACAGGCACCCACCACCACACCTGGCTAATTTTTTGTATTTTTAGTAGAGACGGGGTTTCACCATGTTAGCCAGAATGGTCTCGATCTCCTGACCTTGTGATCTGCCTGCCTCGGCCTCCCAAAGTGCTGGGATTACAGGCATGAGCCACCATGCCTGGCCTCTTGTTATGTTTTAGCAAAGAGACTGGTGGCATTTTTCCCCTGCCCTAGAGATGTGTGGAATTTTGAACTTGAGAGAGATGATTTACAGTATCTGGGGGAAGAAATTTCTAAGCAGCAAAGCATTCAAGAGGTGACTTGGGTGCTGTTAAAAGCATTCAGTTTTAAAAGGGAAACAAAGCATAAAAGCCTGACGATGTGCTAGAAAAGAAAATCCCATTTTCTGAGGAGAAATTCATGCTGGCTGCATAAATTTGCATAAGTAACGAGGAGCCAAATGTAATCACTAAGGCAATGGAGGAAATGTCTCCAAGGCATGTCAGAGACCTTTGTGGCAACCCCTCTCATCACAGGCCTGGAAGAAAAAACGGTTTCATGGGCAGGGCCCAGGGTCTCCATGCTGTGTGCAGCCTAGGGACTTGGTGCCCTGCATCTCAGCTGCTCCAGCTGTGGCTGAAAGGGGGCAATATAGAGCTCAGACCATGGCTTCAGAGGGTGCAAGCCCCAAGCCTTTGCAGCTTCCATGTGGTATTGAACCTGCAAGTACACAGAAGTCAAGAATTGGGGTTTCGAAACCTTTGCATAGATTTCAGAGGATGTACTGAAATGCCTGGATGCCTAGGCAAAAGTTTGCTAGAGGGGCAGGGCCCTCATGGAGAACCTCGACTAGGGCAGTGTGGAATGGAAATGTGGGGTTGGAGCCCCACACAGAATCCCTACTGGGGCACCACCTAGTGAAGCTGTGAGAAGAGGGCCACTGTCCTCCAGACCCCAGAACGGTAGATCTACTGACAGCTTACACTGTGTGCCTAGGAAAGCCACAGACACTCAACACCAGCCCGTGAAAGCAGCCAGGAGGGAGGTTGTACCCTGCAAAACTACAAGGGCGGAGCTGCCCAAGACCATGGGAACCCACCTCTTGCATCAGCGTGACCTGGATGTGAGACATGGAGTGAAAGGAGATCATTTTGGAGCTTTAAGATTTGACGGCCCCCTGGATTTCAGACTTGCATGGGGCCTGTAGCCCCTTCATTTTGGCCAATCTCTCCCATTTGGAATGGCTGTATTTACCTAATGCCTGTACCCCACTGTATCTAGGAAGTAACTAACTTGCTTTTGATTTTACAGGCTCACAGATGGGAGGGACTTGCCTTGTCTCAGATGAGACTTTGGACTGCGGACTTTTGAGTTAATACTGAAATGAGTTTAGACTTTGGGAGACTGTTGGGAAGGCATGATTGGTTTTGAAATGTGAGGATATGAGACTTGGGAGGGGGCAAGAGGCGGAATGATATGGTCTGGCTGTGTCCCCACCCAAATTTCATCTTGAATTGTAGTTCCCATAATGCCCATGTGTTGTGGGAGGGACCTGGTGGGAAATAATTGAATCATCTGGGTGGGTCTTTCCCATGCTATTCTCATGATAGTGAATAAGTCTCATGAGATCTGATGCTTTTATAAAGGGGATTTTCCCTGCACAACTTCTCTTCTCCTGTCTGCCACCATGTGAGACGTGCCTCTTACCTTCTGCCTTGATTGTGAGGCCTCCCCAGCCATGTGGAACTGTGAGTCCATTAAATCTCTTTCTTTTGTAAATTGCCCAGTCTCAGGTATGTCTTTATCAGCAGCGTGAAAACGAACTAATACACATGTCATACCATTGCTTTGACAATAACCCATGAAAAATACATTATGATTCCCATTTTATAAATAAGAAAGTGAACTCTCCGAGAGGTAACTTGTGGGTCACAGGGCTATTAAATAAGGAGGTCAGGATTCAGACCCTGAATTTTATATTCCAAAATCTGCACTCTTCCCACACACCAGTATCCTCTCACTGGCTCTCAATATATTAAAATATTTTTGCTCAGAAAGGACCCCGTATTTATTAATGACTGCTGTTTCTTTCCTAGCTGTGCAAAGCCACGCTGAGCACACTCAAAGTTAAGCCTCAGTAAACATAGAGGGTTTCTTCTGTCTGCCAGGCTTCTTTCAACATATGGCATCTGCCCAAATTGGATCTTATCACAAAGTCTCTCATGACAAATATTCCCCAAGAGAGTCATTCTTCAACAAGCATGACTCTATCTTAATACGTTTTGTATAACTTTTGATTAGTTTTCAAATCAAACGCTGTTAAAAACAATCACGACTTTCTGAGAACTGGGAAAAAGTTTTGCCTGGATAAAAAGCTGCTTAAGAGAAAGTAACAAGGAGGAGGAGTAAAAGAACACTTGTTTAGATAAAGAAGTCTTGTGACTTGTGCCAATTTCATGTTTACAAATAGTCTCGAGGAAAGAGGGCATTGTGAAGTCTTCATATCTGCAGAAGACACTTCCTGGTATTAAAAAGCTTGGCTCATAGGAATATACCGGAAAATCTCACAAAACCATGTCAACTGACAGGCAATTGACAAAAAACAAAACAAAACAAAACAAAAAACCCAAATCAAAAAAATACTGAAAAAAATGGAGCAATAATGCTGAAAAGTAACAGTTTTAGGGAAAATAATTAAAACCACAGAAATACAAGGAAGAATTTAACCAATCCCTTATAACCTAAGAGGATCAATGACTTATTACAGATTTTCCAGAAACATTAAATGTGCTCATATATGCAAAGGGACAATGACTCAAGAGTTCATTCTGAATTCTTTTTAAAAAGGACAATGGAGACAAAACAGCAAACATTATCTGTCCCTGTGAAGTCATGGTGATGGTGACCTCTGCCAAACTTTGCCTGACATCTCACACTTGCTTAGATTCTTCTTCTTCCCTGTGTTGCTTTCCCTACTAGTAGTTTATGGTTTCTCTTTAATAAATCACTTGCACACAAATCATGAGCTCAAGGTCTACCTCTGGGGGAAGCCAACCTAAGACAGGGATCTTATAAATTATGTGACAAAAACAGCTCGTTACAACTCTAAAGGAGTTAGGAATCACTGCAATTTGATACCTTGCTGTTTATTCACTATAGTCTTATCATAGCAGAAATTTATCTCATATGTAATTAGCAAACCAAGTCTCCCACATGGAACTATCTTAAAATAACTATTGCCTCAATTTCCTGGCCCATTAAGAAACAAGAATGTGTTTTGCTAATCTGAAACCCAAAGAATACCTTGCTTGAGTATTAAAAACATCAGAAAGTCTTGTTATCAATATGATAAATTACTCAGAAAAAAACGGAGATGGAGATAGAATCAGTACAGCAAGAAGTAGGAAAGCTGCATTTCTTTAAAAAACAACCAAGATAAAATGCTGGGCTTCCTAAAATATTTGGTATCACAATGCAATGATAGAATTGACTTGATGGAAGAAAATTGGTCATTCATACAAAAAAACTGATACTTTAGAGAGAACATGTTGCTCATGAAAAATTCGTTAAAACCAATTCTGCTGCTGAATATGGACACATACTAGAGGGTTTCCATTTTAGTTTTTATAGATGTATAACTGAAGTTTATTTCTAGAATGACTCTAAATTGAATTTGTGCAAACTAAATTATTTTAAATGTGGTGGAGAAGGGGTTATATGTTCAGCAAAGGCAGTTATCAGTACTTACTTTTTCCCATTTTACCTTTTTAGGTGATACTTATGGGGATTCACATTTTCATAGAGAAAGGTTATTGCAAAACACATTTCGAGCAGTTTTCCTAGTTGTCAGTATCAGTACATGATACAAGAAATGTTATCACCATTTCTTTGAAATTTGTCGAATATGAATATAAATGTTTCCTTTATGTGTTGTTCTTTCCTTATATGCTTCACTGAAAACCATCACTGGCAATTAATTACAAACTTTCAGATTCTACGAAAGGAAGGTGAGATTCGTGATAAACGATAAACAATCTGATTCACAAGATACATGGTCTTAATTGAATCAATTTTCGCAGATTGCCGGTTTTTAAAATTAAGGAAATATTATTCAAAATATGAATCACAACATAAGAGGATTTAAGAATGAGAATGTTCATGTAAATAAGAATAAATAGTTAAGAAACACTTTGCACATTCATGTTATATGGAAAAATCTTATGTTATGAAATCTTATCCAGCTAATAAAAATGTTTACAAATAATTTTTAATGACATGAAAAAGTTCATGAAATAATGCAAAGCAAAAATAAAGAATAAAATTTACATATATAGTATGTATACGTAAATTTCATGCAATTTACAACTATATGAAAAAAATATATAGATATACATAAAAGTGACAGGAAGGAAATTCAACACAAATGGAGACTACCTCTGGGAAGTGGAATTCTATGTGAGACTTTAATGTTCATATTATATGGTTATCTAATTTTCTATAATAAGCCCATTGATTCTATAATGAAAATATGTATCAGATGATATTAAATGTTTAAGCGGATCGAGGTTTATGATATTTTATACAGTATGTATATGTAAATTTCATGCAATTTCCAACTATATGAAAATTGCATATATATATGTGTATATATATAAACATAAAAGTGACAGGAAGGAAATTCAACACAAATGGAGACTATTCACCTCTGGAAAGTGGAATTCTATGTGAGACTTTAATGTTCATATTATATGGTTATGTAATTTTCTATAATAAGCCCATTGATTCTATAATGAAAATATGTATCAGAAGATATTAAATGTTTAAGTAGATTGAGGTTTATGATATTTTAAAAGTTGCAGACATTGATGCCCTTTATAGATCCTAGTACAATACTGAGATTAAAAACTTAAAAAAATTGTTTGCTGTGTAATAATTTTATTAATTTCTTTGCATTAAATATTTTCATTATGCTTAATTACTCTGCAATAAAAGAACAATTATAAAAATTATGAAACGCACATTAGCCTAATCTTATTATAAATTTCTTTATAATAAAGTTAATAACTTCTATTAACATAGGAACATTCTTATAAGATTACTGTTGATATAAAATGGTCACCTGCCTGAAATCTAAAATATTAGTGGTGACATTTTTATTAGTGAAGTTTTCACTTATATCATTTTCTTAGGAATAAAATACCTATTTCTCCAAGGATATATTTGATATTAGATATTCCCTTATGAGCTGACTTACCTTTGAGGGGATGGGTCTTCTTTACTCCCCCTTCCAGCCCCAACATTCAGCCATGTTCTGGATTACATGGGCTTTATTGTTGTGTTTCTGCAATTTGCATTGAAATGGAATGGTAGTTTCTTGGGATGTGAGTGCCAATTAACCCCTGCTGCCTAGAGGCATGACCTCTGTACCAATTCTGGCTAGAGACAATACACAAGGAAGGGAAAGGGTAGTAAAATGGGAATATGGGGAAGAGTAAAAAATATACAGAGGATCCTTGAACAACATGGGTTTGAACTGCCCGGGTACATCTATACGTGGATTTTTAAAAATAAAGTTGGATCTCCATAACCTTGAGTTCTGCATTTGCAACCAAATGAAGATTGAAAACACAGTATTTGTGGAACATGAAACCCACATTTACAGTGGGCCAACTCTCCCTATGCACAAGTTCCACAAGGCCAACTTTAGCCTTGAGTATGTGTGGCTTTTGGTAAACACCCGGGCCCTGAGACCAATCCCCAGCCTATACTGAGTCTCTCTTTATATAGACTCTCTCTACTTATAGATATATATGTAGAGAGAAAACCTATCTCTATATATATTTCTATATATAGTCTAGGTATTTGAAATTATATCTTATATGAATATAATATAAACATTAATAATTTGAAATAATATAGATCTCTATATAGAGACATACGTAGATACAGATAATAGACACAGTCTCAGGTAACAATCTTACTTATGACTATGGTGACCTATTATTTCAAACCCCCAAGAAAATGGTCTGAAATAGCTAGAAGAGAATAATTCGAATGTTTCTAGCATAAGGAAAAGATAAATACTTAAGGTGATGGATATCACAATTACACTGATTTGATCTTTACAAATTATATAAATGTATGAAATTATAACATGTACCCTGAAAATATGTACATCTACTATGTATCAATAAAATAAAATGTAAAAGAATATTAAAAATGGTCTGGCAAGTTTATTTATTTGGACAATCCAATGTTTAACATGTCTCTGAATATCAGGTATTTGTGGCCCTGTGCCTACGGTGAGCCTTACAAGTAACACTTCCTTGGAGAAAAATGCTATAGAATCAAAATTTAAGTTAGTTTCCCTAAATGTAATTATATATTGAAATTGGTAAGGTCTTCGCTAGGAAAACGTCCAAGGTTTAAGGCAGATCTGGATATTTTTGTTCATTTCTCCGTGACTCATTAAGCATTTGAGTTCCATTAGGGAGCCAGTATGTTCATGCTGGGAGTTTCTGTTAATCCATTAAGAAGCTTTGTGGCAATACTATTAGGATTAAATCAAAGTTTTTACCAAACTAGAAGTCCAGTCCAACAGTTCTCCTGGTGTTTTATGGGGACAATGAGTCTTTAGGCTTTTGAGAAGGTCAAACTAATTTTGTTCTTAGTGGTAGAGTGATAAGATTTGGAAAAACAAACAAATGATCAAACATTTGTAGTGTATTAAAAGGGTATTATTGCTTGGCGCTTAGACTCCCTGACTTCCAGGCTGAATGTATAATTCTTGAAATCACTTCAAATCCATTTGAACCAAATATTTAACTTATCTGCAGGATTCCAAATAAGCAATTTGAATACACGCTCCCCTCCTGTTTCTCCTTCCTTCTCTTCTCCTAGCACTGAAATGACAAAATCAGTCACATTAAGAGAAAACCATAAGGTGAATGGCAGTTACTAGGCTGGGGTCTTTGTCTCTTGGAGATACTAAGTTCTGGCTTATTTAGTGGCATATTTCAGCTGAGCCAGCTTTACACAAGAAACCAAAATACATTTGCTGGCGAGGATGCAGAGGAAAAGGAACTCTCATACACTGCTGGTGAAAATGTAAATTAGTACAACCACTATAGAGAACAGTTTGGCCGTTCCTCAAGAAACTACAAATTGATCTACCGCATGATCCAGCAATCCCACTCCTAGGTATGTACCCAAAAAAAGGAAGCCAGTATATTGAAGAGATATCTGCACTCCTATGCTTGTTGCAGCACCGTTCACAATAGCCAAGATTTGGAAGCAGGCATCAACAGATGAATGGATAAAGAAAACGTGGTACATATACACAATGGTGTACTATTCAGCCATAAAAAAGAGTGTAATACAGTCATTTGCAACAACATGGATGGACTGGAGATCACTATGTTAAGTGAAATAAGCCAGGCACAGAAAGACAAACTTCACATGTTCTCACTTATTTGTGGGATTTAAAAATCAAATCAGTTGAACTACTGGACATAGATAGTAGAAGGATGGTTACCAGAGGCTGGAAAGGGTAGTGTGGGGCTCGGGTGGGGGCAGTGGGGATGCTTAATGGGTTAAAAAATATAGAAAGTATGAATAAGACCTACTGTTTGATAGCACAGGATGGTGACTATAGTCAATAATAACTTAATAATATATATTAAAGTAAAGAATTTATTTGAATTATTTGTAACTCAAAGGATAAACACTTGAGGAGATGGATACCCTGCTCTCCATGATGTGCTTGTTTCACACGGCATGCCTATATCAAAACATCTCATGTACCCCATAAACATATACACCTACTATGTACCCACAAATATTTAAAACTTTTCTTTTTTTTTTTGAGATGGAGTCTCGCTC